>NC_086328.1:96096422-96798922 GCF_036172605.1 Pelobates fuscus
TGCCATTATTGCAAGCAACCAGGACATTATAAGAATCAGTGCCCTCGCTTAAATCGGGGACGCTGGGAACGACAACCCCCACAACAACCCAGGGCAGTTGCTCATTGTGTGCAACAAGAAGGCACAACCCATGTCCCTAACCAAGAAGAACAGTGGAGTGTGTTACACGAGGTCAACCCAGTTCAAGCTGGGGGTGACAACCGGGATCACCACCGCCAATGGATTACCGTGGATGGCGTGGGGGCCCAGGCGCTGAGAGACTCTGGGGCTACTTTGACTGTGGTACAACCTCACACGATCAGAGCACAAGCTCGCACCGGACGCACAGTCGCTGTGAGGGTGGCTGGGGGCGCTATCCACAAACTGCCCACCGCTAATATCCTTGTCGATTGGGGTTCCGGGTCCAAACAGCTGGAGGTTGGGATTATGCAAGAACTGCCCGCCGAGGTTTTGTTGGGAAATGATGTGGGATGCTTAACCTCTCAACTAGCCCGAGACACCCCTGCCGAGGCATACCCGGTTACCACCCGAGCTCAAGCCAGACTGGAAGCTCCGCTGCACTCTGAGGAAAACCAGGTAAGAGTCGACATACCCCCCTTACCCGATCCCCCCTTTCCTTTCTGGGATACCCCCCAGGGGTTTGAACAAGAGCAGCGTACCGATCCCACATTAGAGGGTTATAGGAAGGCAGCGGCCGTTACCCCAGGGAACAACCCGCACGAAAAGTTTGAGTGGTATAAGGGGTTGCTGTATAGAGTGACCGAGGGGGTGGGACAGGGGGCCACCCAGGTCATCAAAAGACAGTTAATTGTACCCCGTAAATTCCGGGCTGAGTTGTTAAAACTCAGTCATGACATTCCCCTAGCAGGACATTTAGGGGTCAAAAAGACAAGGGACAGGTTAACCCAAACATTCTTCTGGCCCAGGGTCACTCAGGACCTCAAGTATTATTGCAGGACGTGCGACGTCTGCCAAAGGGTAGGGAAAAGGGGAGACCTTCGGAAGGCCAAACTTCACCCATTGCCCATTATAGAACAACCCTTTCACCGAGTAGCGGTGGATTTAATAGGACCCCTCAGCCGACCCAGCCAGTCGGGCAAAAAGTTCATACTAACAGTAGTCGACTACGCCACTAGATACCCGGAGGCCGTCGCCCTCACCAATATAGAGGCAGAGACCGTGGCTGAGGCCCTTATTCAGATATTCACCCGAGTAGGTTTCCCGCAGGAGATCCTTTCCGATCGGGGAACCCAGTTCACGGCTACCCTGACACAACAATTGTGGCAGAGCTGTGGAGTGAAACCCCTGTTCAGCGCCCCGTATCATCCCCAGACTAACGGGCTCTGTGAACGTTTCAATGGCACTCTAAAACAGATGCTAAAAACCTTTACAGAGTCCCACAAGAATTGGGAAAAATTCCTTCCCCACCTTCTGTTTGCCTACCGTGAGGTGCCCCAGGCCTCCACTGGGTTTTCCCCCTTCGAACTCCTGTACAGGAGAAAAGTCCGGGGCCCACTGGAGCTCGTACGGGAACACTGGGAGGGCAATACAGATGAGGGGGGAGTCCCTATCGTCCAGTATGTCCTGGAGTTCCGGGACCGTCTGCGGGCTCTCACCGAATCGGTTCGGGAGAACCTGCAGACGGCCCAGGAGGACCAGAGGAAATGGTACGATAGGGGAGCCCAAGATAGAGTACTGGACTTAGGGCAGAAGGTATTAGCTCTGAGACCAGTTAAAAAGGATAAGCTGCAAGCAGCCTGGCAGGGACCGTTTAAGGTAGTAGAACGGGTTAGCGAGACTACCTACATCGTGAGCAAATGCTCAGATGAAAGGCTGACCAAAGCCTTCCATGTGAACATGCTCAAACCATATTTTGAGAGAACAGAAGATGTGGGCGCCGTGTGTGCCCCCGCCACAGAGGATAGTGAAGGACTACCCCTCCCTGATTTACTAGACACCGCCCCCTGTACTATTGACCAAGTAAGCTTGGGTCAAAATTTAAACCCCATAGAGAAGGGTGAGGCTACTCAACTGCTGCAGGGATACCGAGAGATGTTTTCAGCCACCCCAGGCTATACCTCCGCTGTGGTACACCGCGTGGAAACCCAGGGAGAGACGCCACTGCGGCAACAACCATATCGGATCCCGGAAGCAGTGCGCGAGAGTATGCTCACCGAGTTAAGGGATATGTTACAGCTAGGGGTAATAGAACCCTCTCAAAGTCCTTGGGCCTCCCCGGTAGTACTAGTACCGAAGCGCGACGGCACCACGCGCTTCTGTGTAGACTATCGGAGGCTTAACGATCGTACCATAACAGACGCCTACCCCATGCCCAGAATAGATGAGCTCTTAGACCGTATGGCTGGGGGGAACTACTTGACTACCCTGGACCTGTGCAAAGGTTATTGGCAGATCCCCTTGGAGCCTGCGGCCATCCCCAAGTCGGCATTCGTCACCCCTTTCGGGCTATACCAATTCAAGGTTATGCCCTTTGGGATGAAGAATGTCCCGGCTATGTTTCAGAGGATGGCCGATAGGCTCCTGGAGGGGTTTCAGGACTTCGCATGCGCGTATCTAGATGATATTGCCATCTACAGCCGCACCTGGGGAGACCATCTGGGTCATGTGTCCAGGGTACTCAAACGAATCCACCTCGCAGGGCTCACATTGAAACCCGACAAATATCACGTAGGCCTGGCCGAGGTACAGTATCTCGGCCACCGGGTGGGCTCCGGTAGACAGCGTCCAGAGCCAGCTAAGGTAGAGGCCATAGCTAACTGGCCCCAGCCTCGGACCAAAACCCAGGTACTAGCCTTCTTAGGGACGGCCGGTTATTATAGAAAGTTTGTCCCAGAGTACAGCGCCCTGGCCAAACCCCTCACCGACCTTACCAAAAAGGGTCTTCCCAAACAGGTCTCCTGGACCCCAGAGTGCACGGACGCTTTCCAGAAGCTTAAAGCGGCATTGAGTGAGGCTCCTGTGTTGGCAGCACCCGACTACACTAAACAATTTCTTGTACACACAGATGCCTCCATGTTTGGGCTGGGAGCCGTGCTAAGCCAAGTGGGAACAGACGGCAT
Source organism: Pelobates fuscus (assembly GCF_036172605.1). NCBI lineage: Eukaryota > Metazoa > Chordata > Amphibia > Anura > Pelobatidae > Pelobates > Pelobates fuscus. Next base: position 96,099,503 of record NC_086328.1, read on the forward strand.
GGAACACCCGGTGGCATACCTCAGCCGTAAACTTTTACCCCGAGAAGTCAGCTATGCCACCGTAGAAAAAGAATGCTTGGCCCTCGTGTGGGCACTCAAGAAGCTTCAGCCCTATTTGTATGGGAGGGCATTTACCCTTATGACGGACCACAACCCCCTGGTATGGCTTAACCGGGTAGCTGGAGACAATCCCAGGCTATTACGGTGGAGCCTGGCTCTTCAACCTTATAATTTTACTATGCAGTACCGGCCCGGCAAACAAAATGGTAATGCGGATGGCCTGTCACGCCAGACCGAACTGGACTCCTAAACATCTACTTTTCTCGGACATCCCCAAGCCAACCCGACAGGGTCTAGGCGGGTATGCCGACCTATGGACTTATAGGGGAGCAGTGTGAAGAAATGACTATTTGTTCGGTATTTTTTTGCATATTTCTTGCTTTCCTGTGTATTTTCATTTGGCAGATGGGACTGCCGAACAAAGACCACCCCTGGCTCACTTAACTTCAAAGCCGGCATCACTTTCACCCTCTATGTGTGCGGTCAGCATTCGTACTACCGAACGCCACGTGGCAGAGAAAACCGCGGCCATCTTTTTTTCGTCAAACAAAGGCAGCGGGACTTGGTCGTCGAGTGTCTGGAACTAAAATCGGACACTCGACTTCCCGAACACCGGTCTCAATCATACGAACGCTGGAACTATTGATACCGATTAGCTAGAAGAGCGCTATTCGGTACAAATATGCACACGAATGAGGGGAACAATCGCTGCTAGGAGCCAGGGGAATTCATTCGGTACTTTTATTCGTTTTTTCCCTTTTTCTAAAGTGACCGGCAAAACCCCACGAATCTCTGGAACTATTTTGGGCAGCCCACCCACAGTGAACCGGTCACAAAGGACTTCCATAGTTTTTGCGAACCCCTGAACCGATCTGGGTGAAATTTGGATATGTTGGTCACCCAGATCGGGGCTATCAGGGGACATAGGATTTGTGGGGATACCCCAGGTATAAAGGGGTGTTCCAGAAATTGGGGAAAACAGTGAATTTTCAGCCTGGAGATAATTAGGTTGTTACTATATCAGACCTGATTATCTCCAGGACTAGGGGAGGGAACTGACTGTTTGTATTGGGTGTGTTTTATATTTTTACTGTTCAGGATTGGATAAATGTTACTCCTCCCTGTGGGATGTCCCCTTGCATGGGGACCTGCATAAAAAGCCATGTATGTGAATAAACGTTAGTTCTACTTGTATCCTGATCCTGGACTCTGACTGTTATTTGGAATTCGTATGCTTTACCAAGGGAATTATCTTGTGAAGCTGTTATATTTCGTATGGATTTCGTTTCCTGTAACTACCGAACCGAACTCTCACTACCTTAGACTCTGACCTTTCGGGAGGAAACTACCGAAAGCGGTTTGGCTAGACTTGGTTTCCTTACACCTCCCATTAGAAAAAAGGAAATACTATCTAAGGGGCAATTAACTGCTGGATTGATCCTACACTATGAATTTACAGTATGTGGTACCATGGTTTTTTCACCTACCTTTACCCTAAGTGCACCCCTGGTTGAGGGTCTTCTCTTGTTTTGTTTCTCTACTGCTCTCCATCTATCTCTTCCTTTCTTTTTTTTTACCAGTTTTCTCTAATTCCAACTTCTAAGCCTGCATTGTTAACCTTGACATATTGAGTTTTATAACCATTTATACATGTGAAAATGTTTCTCAATACAGATGTTTTCTGTGCCATGCTCCTTATTATTTTGTAAAACACAAACAGAGCTATTCAGTAATGTTAGAATCATCGGGAATTCAAAGAGCATTTCAAATGTAAGGCCGAGACAGATGAACTGGAAGCATAGCTATTTTATCCTTTAATATGAAATTCACTTTCAATTCACATTGCAATTCTCACTTTAGCAAATAACTCTGAAACATCTTACAACCAAGAATTAAAAAAATGCTTCCAAAGGTTGTGGGATGTGTGCTTGGTAGACTACTAGGTCTTATCACTACATGTTTGCGTTAAATTATGCATTTTTTTCATTGGAGGTTTATATAAAACAGCTTGCAAAACCTGCAGATCTCTTATCTGCAGCCTTGCAAGCCGTCCCTTTCTAACCACACCCAGACTTTCTGTGGCTGTCCAATCACAGACTTCTCAACACAGCTCAATTCGAAGTTTTTGCAGGGCAGGTTCTCTGGGCATTTGCTGCGTGATTGACAGCCAGAGGGATGTAAAAAGGTTAATATATAAATGTGCTAATTTCTAATGTAATCTATTAAAATGATAAAAGAAGACATGCTCTTCACACATAAAGCATCTCAACAAGCTAAAGTGCTTCAGGGGTCTGGAGGGTCCCTTTTATGGTAAAAGTTTTGGTGATGTCTTGGTCTTTTGATTTCCATTTCTTAACTAAGACAAGTATCATAGCTGGTTGAATTTGTTCGAAATATTTAGATGCCCTCTTGCAATGTCTTCAGGAATAAATCCTAGAAGGATTACTTTGTTGTGAAAGTATGAAATGCCAGTTCCATATTGTATTTATAGTAGGGTATAATCAATGTCCTTGATTTAATAAGCATGAAATGTGTCAATACTGTTACAAAAACGTTCCAATTAATTTATCTACAACAATTCTCATAGACCTTGATGATGACTTTTGCAGATAAATAATTTGAAACGTTTTTCTAACGGTTTTGAAACATTTGGGAATCGTATTAAATTGAGGTCAAAGAAAAGTATGAGAAACTACCTCAATTGCTATGTTTCTGTCACGACAGTCCTTAGTCAATATGCCCTCGTGCAGTACTCGCACTCACCACTCTTTCTGTTTGGCACTGTTTCTCATTTCCTTTCGTTAGGCACTACACCTGGCCCTTGTTTAGCACCTATATATTCTGGTTTCTCCCCTCACTCCTTGTCAGATCATTATCCTCTATCCTTGACCCTGTACCTGCTGTTTCCTGGTTCCCGTGATCCTTGCTCCTTGCTCCTGTGTCTTGTTTCCTGTGTATCCTGAGTATCCTGTGTTTCCTGATCCGGTGTTCCGATGTCCTTATGGTCCTGTGTTCTTGTCTCTGCCTGGTCCTGTGTCCTGTGCCTCCTGTTCCAGTGTTCGCCTGCAGTGTTCCTGCCTAGACTCCTTCTCCAGTGATTCTGACCTTGCTGCATTATTTCTGTGTGACCTGCTTAGGGCTTTGCCCCTTGATGTTCATTTAGTACTTGGTGGCTGCACTACCCTGACTAAGCCTTTACCTTTGCCTAAGACTATCGTGGACTCTGCCTGCTCTATTGTATATATTGGGTTATTGTATATATTTATATATTTGTGGCATTGTCATATTTTGTTTTGTATATATTATATATATATATATCCTTTTGGTTTTCCTTAATACATTTTCTTTATTACTCCATTTATCGTGTCCTAGCATTATTTCTCTGCTAAGTTGGTTCCCACACTTAAAGGGACAGTGCTGTTGCAGGGCAGCACCCCTTCATGTCCTGACAGAATGATCTGACCACTTGGAACCGGCAGAGTATAATGTCTAGGATCACGATGGATAACCTTGTTGGTATTCACGCTGATTCACAGCAAGTGTGTGCTCTCATTGAGACTTGTTGTAATCAGTTAAGACAAATTCAGAGGCAGATTGGAAAGGCCTCTAATTTATGCTTATCTACTATAGATGTCTCCTGTCAAATCCAGAAATCAGTATTATGTGGATTTATCTATGAACTTCAAACTTTTCACAAAAACATATGTGACTCATTGCTCTCTCAGTTACCTAATTGCGATATATGGTTGAGAGAGCCTCCTGTGATAAATAGGGTGTATACACTTATCCGTATGTCTCTTAAAGAGATATCACATAAAAAATCTTTATCATATTTGCAGAGACAAGTGAGAGTAATGCACAATAATTGTGTTGCCTTGTTACCTGAAGTGCAATTTATTATTGATCTTGTACAAGAAAGAATGACTGTCTTTATGCCTGATGATAATAATGATGGTATTCCCTTTTCTGATGTACATAGCATAACAAATCCTCCTGACTCTGACTTGGGAAAATGGCTTGTTGGTCCTCCCGACTGCAAAACCGAAGTCCCTCTGGAAATTAAAGCTGAATGCCTTCCTGCCCAAACAAAATACGAAGATGTTGAGGGGTTATACAGCACTGGCGATCCCCTCATGGACCAAGTCTTTGATGAACTAGGTGCTCGTTGCATAGCAGCTTTAGAGGACGAGCAGTCTGAATGGGAAGGTAGTACCAGTACGCAGTTTCCTAATGTTGTCTCAGTACCAGAGACCCATAGTACCCTTATATCACCGTCTCTTTTCTGCAAGATCCACTCGCCTATTCCCAAGGTGAAGCTACCGGCTACCAAGATGAACGATATCAACACCGTTCAAGAGGGTACAAGTCTGGTCAGAGAAAGTCTCAAGCAAACTCTGTCCAACCACGAAGCAGAAACAGACTCCCCTGAGTCTGCAACTAGAGATACGAATTCCTACTTCACCGTGCCAATTGAGGAGACCACCAGTGACCTTAACCAGGTAACGGGATCTGATCTGAAGGCCTGTCCCACAAAGGACAATGCATCCGAACTAGAAGAGTCACCTATAAAATGTGCTCCGGGTGATGCAAGTGACGACAAGGCTGGACCATCGAAATTGGGGACCAATCTCGTTGAAGGTGATCCTCCTGTCAAAAAGTCACCACGTAGGAGACGTGGTAAACGACCTACTTCTTTCAAGACACTGGCTGAGAAGGCTGAAGAACCAAAGGTGAAAACTTCAGAACAACCAGTGGAAGAAGAGGCTATTGTGCCAAAGGCAGCTCATGACTTTGATGTGGGGAGGCTTGATGATTCCAATTTTAACCCTTCTACCTCTGGGGGTTTGAAGATTGGCACCCCTCTCACAACCGCAACTGTGGAAAATGAGTTGTCGCCAAGTAAAAAAGACTGTTATCTTCAAATAGAAGACAAAGACTCAGACTGGGTGCAACGTGACAAACCCGTGATGGATCAAGGCCAAGAGAAGAATCTAAATGAGACCAGGCTTGTTCTAAACCCACAGTCTGAAGAAGACTCTACAGTTCTTCAAGTTACATGCTCTGGTGGAACAATTTCTCTGCTGCAAGAGGAAACCCCAACTACCAAGCTTGTACCTGAACCAAGCGCCGAAGATTATTCTAATCAGCCGCTTAACCAAACGCCAAAGGAAGGGAGTGAAACCGAACAAGGAGGTACCTGTTCACATGATGAAGAAAGCTCCTTCTATGACATTTCAGTTACCATGATGTCTGTCACTCCACCTAAACTCCAGCAAGTATTAAATGAAGACTTGCCTTCAGTTGAAAGTCTATCTACGACAAATAAGAACTACCTCAAGCTGAGTTCACAAGGGAGGAAGAGAATGATTTCAGTAACCAGGTATCTCTAGCCGCTACAGAAAAATGTCAATTTGAGAGAGAGTCATCTCTGCTTCGGTTGGCCCCGTGCTCGGAGATATTTGGGGAACCGTTCCTTGATGCATATCTGTGGAGGAAGGCTCGCAGAATGTTCTTGATCCTGTACCTGTTAATTTAGGGGATTCTCCTTGTTTGGTTCCAGTGGTACCTACCCAAGATTACGCAGAGACTGTTCTCCCTTCGACTGAAGTTGCATCGCAGTCTTTGTTCCGAGGATCCCACAAGCCAGAAACCAAGTCAGTGTCAGGGTACCTGAGGTCTCTACCTTTGAGAAGGGTAGAGACTTAGTTGTTTATCCGTCTAGACAGGCCATTTCTCCCGTTCCTCGCGCTCCATCCAGTCATTCTAACGCTGGCCGCAAGGGATCCGCTTCCTTTTCTAACATGACGCTCGATACGTGACGTCTTGACGCTATCCCGAGCGACCTGTCACTCTATTGGCTTTATCTAATCAGCACCCATCGGAGGCGTGTCTACTCTCCGGACTCAGGGTATTTAAGCTTGCTTCTCTCGTCAGCTCATTGCCCTGTCGTGGTTCTAGCTTGTCTAGTCACTCAGTGCTCTTGTATTCTAGTATTCTCTTTGGTTCTGATCCGGCTTGTTGTACTATTCTGCTTATCTCTGTTATCCCTCTGACCCGGCTTGTCTCTCGCTTACCTGTCTTCTCGTTCCCTCGACCTCGGCTTGTCTCTGACCATTCTCTGTTATTCTCTGTACGTTAGTCCGGCCATTCTAAGGCCCGGTATACGTACCTTTCTACTGTTTGTACTCTGCGTGTTGGATCCCTGTCCCGATCCTGACATTACGACAGGGCCAATGGATCCTGCAGGTACAAACAGTCAGCTTGGTTCTTCCGACCCCAGGTTTGATGCCATGGAACACAGGATGGATCAGATGGCCCTAGCACTACAGGCGCTATTATCTCGTGCTAGTAACCCACCAGAGGAGACACGTACTCCTTCGATCTCTCCTGTAAGTTCAGGTCTAGAAGTAGCCACTGTAGGTGCTTCTTCTCGTATTACTCCACCAGTACGTTATGGCGGTTCTCCTGAGAAGTGTCGTGGCTTTTTGAACCAGATCAGCATCCATTTCGAATTACAACCCCGCTCCTATCCTACAGATAGAGCGAAGGTTGGATTTATTGTTACGTTACTCATTGAGAAGGCTCTGAGATGGGCTAATCCTTTATGGGAGAATGATAACCCGTTAGTCTATAACTATAATGCCTTTGTAGCTGCTTTTAAAAGAACTTTTGACCCCCCTGGTAGGAAGGTCAATGCAGCTAGATTACTGTTGCGCCTTAGACAGGAAAATCGAACACTTGTGGATTATGCACTAGAGTTCAGATCCTTGGCGGCAGAAGTTAAGTGGAACGAACAGGCTTATATAGATGTATTTTTAAATGGGTTATCAGATGTAATCCTTGACGAGGTCGCTACTAGAGAGCTCCCTGAGAATTTGGAGGATTTAATTTCTTTTATCTCTCGCATTGATGAACGCTTAAGAGAGAGGCAGAACACTCGAGATAGGACTCGTAGACCCTCCTTTAAACTAGCCCCTGCATTTCAAAATTCTGAGATCGAAACCTCACGTTTCCCAGAGCCTATGCAGATAGGTAATACTCACCTCACAGAGGAGGAGAGACAGTACAGGAGAAGGGAGGGTTTATGTATGTACTGTGGAGTCAGAGGTCATTTACGCCTAAATTGTCCCAATCGTTCGGGAAACGCTCGCACCTAAGTTTCTCTAGAGGACAGGCCTTGGGTGTATCTATTTTGTCCTCTGTTCACAATTATAAAGATCACAGGCTTCTGTTACCCGTTTCTTTGACTTGGGAGAAGGGAGTAGTAAAAACCATGGCTTTGATCGATTCTGGAGCCGCTGAGAGCTTTATCGATCAAGTTTTTGTTAACAAGCATACTATCCCATCCCAGTTAAGGGAGACACCCCTGGCCGTTGAGGCCATAGATGGTAGACCTTTACTTGAGCCTGTTATTTTCCGTGAGACCATACCTGTTAATTTAACTGTTGGTATCTTGCATGAGGAAGACCTATCCCTGTTGATCATTTCCTCTCCTTCTATTCCCATAGTCCTGGGGTACTCCTGGTTAAAGAGACATAACCCTATCATTAATTGGGAGTTAGGGGAGATAGTTTCATGGGGTCAGAATTGTCAAGAGAAATGTTTGCGGAAGGTCTCGCCTCTTTGCCTGGCTAACACGTCGGCTAACTCCTCTAATCCTACAGAGACACAAATACCGCCTCAGTACCTGGATTTAAAGGCAGTATTTGATAAAAAGAGAGCCGATACCTTACCTCCACACAGATCCTTTGATTGCAAAATTAACCTACTCCCTGGTACCATGCCTCCCAGGAGTCATGTATACCCGTTATCTACTAAAGAGAATTCAGTTCTAGAGGAGTATATTCACGAGAATTTAGACAAGGGATTTATTAGGAGATCCTCCTCCCCTGCCGGGGCTGGATTTTTTTTTGTTAAAAAGAAGGATGGTACACTTAGGCCTTGTATTGATTATCGAGGTTTGAACAAGATAACCATTAGGAATGCTTATCCCATTCCTTTGATTACCGAACTCTTTGATCGTTTAAAGGGTTCTAACATTTTCACCAAGTTAGATCTCAGAGGGGCATATAACTTGGTGAGAGTCCAGCAGGGACACGAGTGGATGACGGCGTTCAATACTCGATACGGTCACTATGAATATACAGTAATGCCTTTTGGGTTATGTAATGCACCGGCTGTATTCCAGGATCTGATAAAAGAGGTTCTTAGGGAATTTCAGCATGAGTGTGTTATTGTATACCTGGACGATATACTCATACATTCTAGAGAGATTGAGACTCACCACGAACAAGTCAGAAGGGTTTTGCACAAACTTCTTCAACATGGTCTGTACTGCAAATTGGAGAAATGTAGTTTCGATCAATCCCAAGTAAACTTCCTCGGTTATGTGATCTCTGGGGAGGGATTTAAGATGGACCCGGATAAACTCCAGTCCATTCTAGATTGGCCTCTACCCAAGGGTCTTAAGGCCGTTCAGAGATTTATTGGGTTCTCCAATTATTATAGGCGCTTTATTAAGGGATATTCTTCTATTATTGCGCCCATCACCAATATGACCAAACAGGGGGCTGATACTAAGAATTGGTCTACGGAAGCTCTCCTTGCTTTCAAAACTCTCAAGGAGCTTTTTGCTTCCGCCCCAATTTTAGTTCACCCTAATACCACTCTTCCTTTCCTACTTGAGGTAGACGCCTCGGAGACTGGCATAGGTGCTATCCTATCCCAAAGGCTAGGTGTGGATAAACCGTTACATCCATGTGGATTTTTTTCTAAAAAATTGTCTGGTGCGGAGAGCAGATATGACATTGGTGACAGAGAACTACTAGCTGTTATCAAGGCTTTAAAAGAATGGAGACATTTATTGGAAGGGACATTACATCCTGTTACTATTTTAACGGATCACAAGAACTTGTCCTATATTGGAGAGGCCAAGCGATTGTCTTCCAGGCAAGCTCGTTGGTCGTTATTCCTCACCCATTTCAATTACGTTCTTACTTATAGGCCTGGTTCAAAGAATTCTAAAGCCGATGCTCTATCTCGCCAATATGAACCTTTGGCTTCTTCTGAACCGGTTCTGTCCTCTATAGTACCCCAATGCAATATTATTGCTAACACAAGTCTCAAAATCCATTCTCCGTTGCTTGCCCAGATCTTGAACTTACAACATCTGGCACCTGGACGGACTCCTGAGGGAAGAAAATTTGTCCCTCCTGAACTCCAGCTGGAGCTCTTACAGTGTTTCCACGAAAGCAAGGTGGCTGGTCATCCTGGCATTCGCAAGACTTATTCCCTGATCTCCAAGGATTTCTGGTGGCCTTCCTTACGAAAGGATATTAAGGAGTTCGTCGGAGCTTGTGAGACTTGTACCAGGACTAAACAGCCTCACGCATCTCCTTGTGGTTTGTTGCTCCCCTTGGACATTCCTGAGAAACCATGGTCCTGTTTGGCCATGGACTTTATTGTGGATTTACCTGCTTCCAAGAGACAGACTGTTATTCTCACGGTGGTGGATAGATTCACTAAGATGGCTCATTTTGTGCCGTTACCTAAACTCCCCACGTCTCCTGAATTGGCGGAGATTTTTGCGAGAGAAGTTTTTCGCTTACATGGGATACCTTCTGAAATCGTTTCTGATAGAGGCTCTCAATTTGTCTCACGATTCTGGAGATCCTTCTGTTCTCAATTAGGTATCAAATTGAACTTTTCCTCTGCATATCACCCTCAGTCTAACGGAGCCGCTGAGCGTACTAATCAAAAGATTGAACAATATCTGCGCTGCTTTGTTTCCGAACACCAGGATGATTGGGTCGGTTTGATTCCTTGGGCAGAGTTCGCACACAATAATCTCGTTTGTGATTCTACTCGTTCTAGCCCCTTCTTCATGAACTATGGCTTTCATCCTTCCATTTTTCCTTCGGTCTCTTCTTCCCAAGGAGTACCGTCGGTTGATGATCATGTCGCCAATCTGAAGAAGTTGTGGGATCAGACTCGTCAAATTCTCCTGCATAATTCTATGTTGTTCAAAAAACACGCTGATAAACACAGAAGGGCGGCTCCAGTTTTTGTCCCTGGGGATAGAGTATGGCTGAGTACTAAGAACATTCGTTTAAAAGTTCCCTCTATGAAATTTGCGCCTCGGTACATAGGCCCTTACAGGGTTTTGTCTCGTATCAACCCGGTTGCGTATCGCCTAGCCCTGCCATCGGCCTTACGTATTCCCAACTCCTTTCATGTGTCTTTGCTGAAACCACTGATTTGCAACAGATTCTCCTCTACGGTTTCCTCACCTCGTTCGGTTCAGGTGGACGGTCAGGAGGAGTACGAGGTCAACTCCATTATCAATTCCCGATTCTCCCGGGGAAGATTACAGTATCTGGTCAACTGGAAGGGATATGGTCCTGAGGAGAGGAGTTGGGTACCTCAGGAGGACGTTCATGATGCTCGTCTCCGCAGGGCGTTTCACTCCCGCTTCCCATCTCGTCCCGGTTCCTTCCGCCCGGTGGGCGTATCTGAGAGGGGGGGTACTGTCAGGGTACCTGAGGTCTCTACCTTTGAGAAGGGTAGAGACTTAGTTGTTTATCCGTCTAGACAGGCCATTTCTCCCGTTCCTCGCGCTCCATCCAGTCATTCTAACGCTGGCCGCAAGGGATCCGCTTCCTTTTCTAACATGACGCTCGATACGTGACGTCTTGACGCTATCCCGAGCGACCTGTCACTCTATTGGCTTTATCTAATCAGCACCCATCGGAGGCGTGTCTACTCTCCGGACTCAGGGTATTTAAGCTTGCTTCTCTCGTCAGCTCATTGCCCTGTCGTGGTTCTAGCTTGTCTAGTCACTCAGTGCTCTTGTATTCTAGTATTCTCTTTGGTTCTGATCCGGCTTGTTGTACTATTCTGCTTATCTCTGTTATCCCTCTGACCCGGCTTGTCTCTCGCTTACCTGTCTTCTCGTTCCCTCGACCTCGGCTTGTCTCTGACCATTCTCTGTTATTCTCTGTACGTTAGTCCGGCCATTCTAAGGCCCGGTATACGTACCTTTCTACTGTTTGTACTCTGCGTGTTGGATCCCTGTCCCGATCCTGACAGTCAGACACAGGACTTCTGAGTGATGAACCTGTTACTAGCATTAGTCCCAGATCTAGTGGGTTAGCACATTTGTCGGTCACTGGTAAGGAGTGTTTCTTATCTTATGTGCCTTTACCTTCTGTTTCTGTGTCTGCCCTTCTATTGCTAAATGTTACTCTACAGTCCTTGCTTTTATATGTTTCTATTCTGCCTCGTTGGTTTCTCCCATGGGATTATCCACCTCTCATTCCTCCTAAGCCTCCTCCACGTTTTCCTCTACTGGTTGGGTGGCCCTGATTTTCTTCTGTCACCCGTGGGGGATCTTTGGGTTTTGGAGCGCCGGGAGTCGCTCCTTAAGGGGGGGGTACTGTCACGACAGTCCTTAGTCAATATGCCCTCGTGCAGTACTCGCACTCACCACTCTTTCTGTTTGGCACTGTTTCTCATTTCCTTTCGTTAGGCACTACACCTGGCCCTTGTTTAGCACCTATATATTCTGGTTTCTCCCCTCACTCCTTGTCAGATCATTATCCTCTATCCTTGACCCTGTACCTGCTGTTTCCTGGTTCCCGTGATCCTTGCTCCTTGCTCCTGTGTCTTGTTTCCTGTGTATCCTGAGTATCCTGTGTTTCCTGATCCGGTGTTCCGATGTCCTTATGGTCCTGTGTTCTTGTCTCTGCCTGGTCCTGTGTCCTGTGCCTCCTGTTCCAGTGTTCTCCTGCAGTGTTCCTGCCTAGACTCCTTCTCCAGTGATTCTGACCTTGCTGCATTATTTCTGTGTGAACTGCTTAGGGCTTTGCCCCTTGATGTTCATTTAGTACTTGGTGGCTGCACTACCCTGACTAAGCCTTTACCTTTGCCTAAGACTATCGTGGACTCTGCCTGCTCTATTGTATATATTGGGTTATTGTATATATTTATATATTTGTGGCATTGTCATATTTTGTTTTGTGTATATATATATATATATATATATATATATATATATCCTTTTGGTTTTCCTTAATACATTTTCTTTATTACTCCATTTATCGTGTCCTAGCATTATTTCTCTGCCAAGTTGGTTCCCACACTTAAAGGGACAGTGCTGTTGCAGGGCAGCACCCCTTCATGTCCTGACAGTTTCTGACAGGAAAGAAACCTTGGAGACAAGTGCCATGTGAGTGAAATATTCTGGATGGTTCTGTCATGGTTTGTACAATGCATAAAAGATTGTAAAAAGGATATATGCAGTTCTTCTACAGATTTTTATTCTGGAAATCTGAAAATTTCATCTGCTCATATACGGGAGTTTTGTCACTTTCTCAGGTTCCAACATCGTAGAATAACAGTAGCTTAAGGGAGCCATTTATTTATTTATTTTTATTTTATCCCGTCTTTTATTCCGATTTTAGAAATTGTAATAACATAGCTTGTTGAATATAAATGATGTACAGTAAGGAGAGCTTAATAGCAATAATATACAATAGCTGTTTTCCAAACCATGAATGGAACTCACTAACAGATCAGAAACATTTAATAAAGCGAAACGTATAGGGTTCTCTCCAGGGTAACTGCCGTCTACAGAAAGACAAATCGTGCGGGTAGGAAAAGATAGAGATAATTACAGTAAATGTGAGGGCATGGAGGTCAGGACTATTATGTGACTCCAGGACACACGAAAGAAAATCCAATGAAAAGAAAAATGTTATTCTTCCTTCTTCAGCTGGAGAATGCTGTAGGTATATGGACATAAGAAGATACGGTATATATATTAGCCATTCACATCAGGTTGCAATTTCATTTTGATAACTGTGTAGTCAAATGATACTAAAATGAAGTTGTTATGGTTAAGTGCCAGAAGGGCAAGAAATGTGTTAAGTAGTACTTGCTGCATGGCTGTACACTGTCGCGGATGGAATAATAAGAAAAATGTGAAAAACTCTCTGAAGAGTTCCCTGTGTTTATTTCAAAATGTTGGACATGAGCTGCATCAATAATGTAAATGATAGTTTTTTTTTATATATATATATGCGTAGACATGGAAGACATATGGAGCAACAATAGTGTTGCTGAATAGAAGACACGTTCTGTCAAAGTGAATCCATTAATCCATTAATCTTAGCTTGAACCTCTTTGTATAAAGGTGAAATCATGTTTGGGAATGAAGATTTCTTGCACATCCTAGCTCAGAGGTAGGCAACCTGTGGCATGTGTGCCATGCACGGCACTCAAGGTGTCTTTGCACAGCACTCGAGGTGACTTTGCACGGCACTCAAGGCTACCAGAGCCAAACAGGGTCTGACCTATCAGGAGTCCCAGGTAAACTTCAAATATCTGCTAATATGAAAAGGTGGTAAAGGACGCACTCCCAGCTTGCCTTGCTACAGCCTGTAATGAATGCTGTGGCAGGGCTAATCTTTATGTTCTCCTGCACTTCCCACGCCTCCCTATCTGTCAGTCCTTATATAGGACTCATTTTAAAATTTTGATTGTTCCCTACGCTCTATCGAGGACCTACATCTGTTCACTGTTTGGCATTGCAACTATGACTCTTGCCTTCAAAACATATCAAGGGCTGCACAATTTCTTTGGAACCCTCTTCCATTAGATTCTCGTCCAGTCTCCATTCCTTTTCAAAAATCACTGAAAATTCAGCTTTTCCTCTCCACACCTTTTACACAATGTACCAGTGGATAAAACACAAGTGGGTATATATATACAAATAAGAATAAATTACCCAAACAATATGTGGGAGTATGAAGATTCCTCTATATCTTCAAGAAAAACACAAAGTATAATAGAATATCTATGCGCGTTTTGAATGTAGACGGGAGGATCAATATACTCTTCTTTATCCCAAAGATTTAACTTTGTCACAGTTCTCACCGCGACATCCAGACGGCCAGACGAGGTCGTCCCAGAAGTGCCCGATGAGGGACTTGAACCTGGGTACTCTGCAATCCTGGACCTGCTCTCTTGCCTCTGAGCCTCTATACAGCTCTAGAAATTGCCTGAAGTTAATCTTGCCTTGTATCCAGCACTGGGGGCTGGACGTTATTCTGTGGCTGCTCCAACATTCTCAGCACACCTGTGGCTAATCACCAATCAGCCAGGTATAAGACACTGCCTCTCCCTGAGGGCAGTGTCAGTTCATTGACTGGTTCAAGTATTGTTGTTTCATGTTCCAGTGTGCTCCTGACCTTGGATTGTTATTTCGTTGTACCCTGACTTCTGGCATCCTCTGACCTCGGCTCTCTACTCGCTTATCCTGATTTCTGGCACCCACTGACCTCTGGCTTACCCACGACTATTCTCCTGGTTTATCCGTTTCTGTACTGCGTCTTGGAGCATTAACCTGCACAGCCCCCGTGCACAGACTCACAGGCCAGGTGAGTTCTTACCTGACCACCTTGGTCTGTGTTTAATTGCAAGGGTGAGCATATATCTGCGCTACAGACTCCCAACAAAGGTAAGCTGTTACAGAATGAACTGACCATTATGGAGTCCGCAGAGTTATGTAAAATGCTCCCCTCCCTTGCTCAGCAAGTGTCCAGCCTGACCCAGACTGTTTTGGAGCTGCAGCAAGACGTTTTATTTCTTAAAGGCACAGTACGCCCAGTCCCAGAACCTGCTTTTCCAGAGCCGTTTGTTGTGATGCCTGACAGATTTGATGGTTCCCGTTCCTCCTACACAGCATTCAGACTGGATTGTGAACTCCTTTTTGCCCTTAAGCCTAGAACCTACGCCACTGACCCTATCAAAGTCCTCTCTGCTATTAACCTGTGTACCGGGCGGATTAAGGTGTGGGCACACCAGAAGCTTCAGGAACAAAGCACTGTCTTGGACAGCTGGGAGTCATTCATGACCGCAATGGACTCTCAGTGCGTTACCTCCAGGAAAGCTACCCCCAAGCCTGCTCCTAATACCCGCAGATCTCGGTTACCTAAAGAAAAGGACTCCTACCAAGTCCCCATCATGTTGCAGCATAAACCCACCTTCAGGGACCCTGTTTATACTCAAGCTAGCCATGAAACTCCACTGGACATGGAGGAACCCATGGAGATTGGATTTACCAGAACTAGATTTCCTCCTAAGGAAAAAGAGCGCAGGAGAGCCCATGGCCTATGCCTATACTGTGGGAAAAGAGGGCATTTCATCTCTCTCTGCCCAACTCGTCCACCTAGGCCAAGATCACTTTTGTCTGGTACCATATGGACTTATCCTGTCATCCCGGCAAGACAGCCTGGAAACTGCCAGCCCTGTCCCCGTCCTGTGACACAAAAGGGTACCCAAACTACTACAGTCGATGTTACCAGTGTCCCTCAAGAACCTGCAACCAGTACCCCTAAGGAATCTCTACCTCCTGCTCCAGAAACATCTGTACCTCCTCTTAATGACACTTCTGTTCAAGCAAGCACTATCACCACTTCCTGCCTTGCCAAAAAAGTTCTACCACCTGACTGCATGTATGCCTCAAATGGCACTGTTGGCAAATTGGTTGATGCAAACAGGATCTAGAAGTATTTGAAAAAGCACTGAAAGCTGCGAATGCCTCCCCTGTGAGAACTACTAGAGCAAAGGCTACGGTAGGTGCTGTG
The DNA here is from genome assembly GCF_036172605.1 of Pelobates fuscus. NCBI lineage: Eukaryota > Metazoa > Chordata > Amphibia > Anura > Pelobatidae > Pelobates > Pelobates fuscus. The sequence continues at coordinate 96,115,210 of NC_086328.1, forward strand.
TTTCCCTCTGATCTGGAAGAAGGCCATACGTATGGCATGGATGCCTATGGTAGAACGTACCTCCTGCCAGATGATGTATTCAATCTATCAGAGGAGGAAGGTAATGATGAACAACCAAAGAACGCCCAGAGGGCGTTCTTGAGGGAGGGGTACTGTCACAGTTCTCACCGCGACATCCAGACGGCCAGACGAGGTCGTCCCAGAAGTGCCCGATGAGGGACTTGAACCTGGGTACTCTGCAATCCTGGACCTGCTCTCTTGCCTCTGAGCCACTATACAACTCTAGAAATTGCCTGAAGTTAATCTTGCCTTGTATCCAGCACTGGGGGCTGGACGTTATTCTGTGGCTGCTCCAACACTCTCAGCACACCTGTGGCTAATCACCAATCAGCCAGGTATAAGACACTGCCTCTCCCTGAGGGCAGTGTCAGTTCATTCAAGGTCAGTGCTCCTGACCTTGGATTGTTATTTCGTTGTACCCTGACTTCTGGCATCCTCTGACCTCGGCTCTCTACTCGCTTATCCTGATTTCTGGCACCCACTGACCTCTGGCTTACCCACGACTATTCTCCTGGTTTATCCGTTTCTGTACTGCGTCTTGGAGCATTAACCTGCACAGACTCACAGGCCAGGTGAGTTCTTACCTGACCACCTTGGTCTGTGTTTAATTGCAAGGGTGAACATATATCTGTGTCAGGGTACCTGAGGTCTCTACCTTTGAGAAGGGTAGAGACTTAGTTGTTTATCCGTCTAGACAGGCCATTTCTCCCGTTCCTCGCTCCATCCAGTCATTCTAACGCTGGCCGCAAGGGATCCGCTTCCTTTTCTAACATGACGCTCGATACGTGACGTCTTGACGCTATCCCGAGCGACCTGTCACTCTATTGGCTTTATCTAATCAGCACCCATCGGAGGCGTGTCTACTCTCCGGACTCAGGGTATTTAAGCTTGCTTCTCTCGTCAGCTCATTGCCCTGTCGTGGTTCTAGCTTGTCTAGTCACTCAGTGCTCTTGTATTCTAGTATTCTCTTTGGTTCTGACCCGGCTTGTTGTACTATTCTGCTTATCTCTGTTATCCCTCTGACCCGGCTTGTCTCTCGCTTACCTGTCTTCTCGTTCCCTCGACCTCGGCTTGTCTCTGACCATTCTCTGTTATTCTCTGTACGTTAGTCCGGCCATTCTAAGGCCCGGTATACGTACCTTTCTACTGTTTGTACTCTGCGTGTTGGATCCCTGTCCCGATCCTGACATTACGACAGGGCCAATGGATCCTGCAGGTACAAACAGTCAGCTTGGTTCTTCCGACCCCAGGTTTGATGCCATGGAACACAGGATGGATCAGATGGCCCTAGCACTACAGGCGCTATTGTCTCGTGCTAGTAACCCACCAGAGGAGACACGTACTCCTTCGATCTCTCCTGTAAGTTCAGGTCTAGAAGTAGCCACTGTAGGTGCTTCTTCTCGTATTACTCCACCAGTACGTTATGGCGGTTCTCCTGAGAAGTGTCGTGGCTTTTTGAACCAGATCAGCATCCATTTCGAATTACAACCCCGCTCCTATCCTACAGATAGAGCGAAGGTTGGATTTATTGTTACGTTACTCATTGAGAAGGCTCTGAGATGGGCTAATCCTTTATGGGAGAATGATAACCCGTTAGTCTATAACTATAATGCCTTTGTAGCTGCTTTTAAAAGAACTTTTGACCCCCCTGGTAGGAAGGTCAATGCAGCTAGATTACTGTTGCGCCTTAGACAGGAAAATCGAACACTTGTGGATTATGCACTAGAGTTCAGATCCTTGGCGGCAGAAGTTAAGTGGAACGAACAGGCTTATATAGATGTATTTTTAAATGGGTTATCAGATGTAATCCTTGACGAGGTCGCTACTAGAGAGCTCCCTGAGAATTTGGAGGATTTAATTTCTTTTATCTCTCGCATTGATGAACGCTTAAGAGAGAGGCAGAACACTCGAGATAGGACTCGTAGACCCTCCTTTAAACTAGCCCCTGCATTTCAAAATTCTGAGATCGAAACCTCACGTTTCCCAGAGCCTATGCAGATAGGTAATACTCACCTCACAGAGGAGGAGAGACAGTACAGGAGAAGGGAGGGTTTATGTATGTACTGTGGAGTCAGAGGTCATTTACGCCTAAATTGTCCCAATCGTTCGGGAAACGCTCGCACCTAAGTTTCTCTAGAGGACAGGCCTTGGGTGTATCTATTTTGTCCTCTGTTCACAATTATAAAGATCACAGGCTTCTGTTACCCGTTTCTTTGACTTGGGAGAAGGGAGTAGTAAAAACCATGGCTTTGATCGATTCTGGAGCCGCTGAGAACTTTATCGATCAAGTTTTTGTTAGCAAGCATACTATCCCATCCCAGTTAAGGGAGACACCCCTGGCCGTTGAGGCCATAGATGGTAGACCTTTACTTGAGCCTGTTATTTTCCGTGAGACCATACCTGTTAATTTAACTGTTGGTATCTTGCATGAGGAAGACCTATCCCTGTTGATCATTTCCTCTCCTTCTATTCCCATAGTCCTGGGGTACTCCTGGTTAAAGAGACATAACCCTATCATTAATTGGGAGTTAGGGGAGATAGTTTCATGGGGTCAGAATTGACAAGAGAAATGTTTGCGGAAGGTCTCGCCTCTTTGCCTGGCTAACACGTCGGCTAACTCCTCTAATCCTACAGAGACACAAATACCGCCTCAGTACCTGGATTTAAAGGCAGTATTTGATAAAAAGAGAGCCGATACCTTACCTCCACACAGATCCTTTGATTGCAAAATTAACCTACTCCCTGGTACCATGCCTCCCAGGGGTCATGTATACCCGTTATCTACTAAAGAGAATTCAGTTCTAGAGGAGTATATTCACGAGAATTTAGACAAGGGATTTATTAGGAGATCCTCCTCCCCTGCCGGGGCTGGATTTTTTTTTGTTAAAAAGAAGGATGGTACACTTAGGCCTTGTATTGATTATCGAGGTTTGAACAAGATAACCATTAGGAATGCTTATCCCATTCCTTTGATTACCGAACTCTTTGATCGTTTAAAGGGTTCTAACATTTTCACCAAGTTAGATCTCAGAGGGGCATATAACTTGGTGAGAGTCCAGCAGGGACACGAGTGGATGACGGCGTTCAATACTCGATACGGTCACTATGAATATACAGTAATGCCTTTTGGGTTATGTAATGCACCGGCTGTATTCCAGGATCTGATAAAAGAGGTTCTTAGGGAATTTCAGCATGAGTCTGTTATTGTATACCTGGACGATATACTCATACATTCTAGAGAGATTGAGACTCACCACGAACAAGTCAGAAGGGTTTTGCACAAACTTCTTCAACATGGTCTGTACTGCAAATTGGAGAAATGTAGTTTCGATCAATCCCAAGTAAACTTCCTCGGTTATGTGATCTCTGGGGAGGGATTTAAGATGGACCCGGATAAACTCCAGTCCATTCTAGATTGGCCTCTACCCAAGGGTCTTAAGGCCGTTCAGAGATTTATTGGGTTCTCCAATTATTATAGGCGCTTTATTAAGGGATATTCTTCTATTATTGCGCCCATCACCAATATGACCAAACAGGGGGCTGATACTAAGAATTGGTCTACGGAAGCTCTCCTTGCTTTCAAAACTCTCAAGGAGCTTTTTGCTTCCGCCCCAATTTTAGTTCACCCTAATACCACTCTTCCTTTCCTACTTGAGGTAGACGCCTCGGAGACTGGCATAGGTGCTATCCTATCCCAAAGGCTAGGTGTGGATAAACCGTTACATCCATGTGGATTTTTTTCTAAAAAATTGTCTGGTGCGGAGAGCAGATATGACATTGGTGACAGAGAACTACTAGCTGTTATCAAGGCTTTAAAAGAATGGAGACATTTATTGGAAGGGACATTACATCCTGTTACTATTTTAACGGATCACAAGAACTTGTCCTATATTGGAGAGGCCAAGCGATTGTCTTCCAGGCAAGCTCGTTGGTCGTTATTCCTCACCCATTTCAATTACGTTCTTACTTATAGGCCTGGTTCAAAGAATTCTAAAGCCGATGCTCTATCTCGCCAATATGAACCTTTGGCTTCTTCTGAACCGGTTCTGTCCTCTATAGTACCCCAATGCAATATTATTGCTAACACAAGTCTCAAAATCCATTCTCCGTTGCTTGCCCAGATCTTGAACTTACAACATCTGGCACCTGGACGGACTCCTGAGGGAAGAAAATTTGTCCCTCCTGAACTCCAGCTGGAGCTCTTACAGTGTTTCCACGAAAGCAAGGTGGCTGGTCATCCTGGCATTCGCAAGACTTATTCCCTGATCTCCAAGGATTTCTGGTGGCCTTCCTTACGAAAGGATATTAAGGAGTTCGTCGGAGCTTGTGAGACTTGTACCAGGACTAAACAGCCTCACGCATCTCCTTGTGGTTTGTTGCTCCCCTTGGACATTCCTGAGAAACCATGGTCCTGTTTGGCCATGGACTTTATTGTGGATTTACCTGCTTCCAAGAGACAGACTGTTATTCTCACGGTGGTGGATAGATTCACTAAGATGGCTCATTTTGTGCCGTTACCTAAACTCCCCACGTCTCCTGAATTGGCGGAGATTTTTGCGAGAGAAGTTTTTCGCTTACATGGGATACCTTCTGAAATCGTTTCTGATAGAGGCTCTCAATTTGTCTCACGATTCTGGAGATCCTTCTGTTCTCAATTAGGTATCAAATTGAACTTTTCCTCTGCATATCACCCTCAGTCTAACGGAGCCGCTGAGCGTACTAATCAAAAGATTGAACAATATCTGCGCTGCTTTGTTTCCGAACACCAGGATGATTGGGTCGGTTTGATTCCTTGGGCAGAGTTCGCACACAATAATCTCGTTTGTGATTCTACTCGTTCTAGCCCCTTCTTCATGAACTATGGCTTTCATCCTTCCATTTTTCCTTCGGTCTCTTCTTCCCAAGGAGTACCGTCGGTTGATGATCATGTCGCCAATCTGAAGAAGTTGTGGGATCAGACTCGTCAAATTCTCCTGCATAATTCTATGTTGTTCAAAAAACACGCTGATAAACACAGAAGGGCGGCTCCAGTTTTTGTCCCTGGGGATAGAGTATGGCTGAGTACTAAGAACATTCGTTTAAAAGTTCCCTCTATGAAATTTGCGCCTCGGTACATAGGCCCTTACAGGGTTTTGTCTCGTATCAACCCGGTTGCGTATCGCCTAGCCCTGCCATCGGCCTTACGTATTCCCAACTCCTTTCATGTGTCTTTGCTGAAACCACTGATTTGCAACAGATTCTCCTCTACGGTTTCCTCACCTCGTTCGGTTCAGGTGGACGGTCAGGAGGAGTACGAGGTCAACTCCATTATCAATTCCCGATTCTCCCGGGGAAGATTACAGTATCTGGTCAACTGGAAGGGATATGGTCCTGAGGAGAGGAGTTGGGTACCTCAGGAGGACGTTCATGCTCCTCGTCTCCGCAGGGCGTTTCACTCCCGCTTCCCATCTCGTCCCGGTTCCTTCCGCCCGGTGGGCGTATCTGAGAGGGGGGGTACTGTCAGGGTACCTGAGGTCTCTACCTTTGAGAAGGGTAGAGACTTAGTTGTTTATCCGTCTAGACAGGCCATTTCTCCCGTTCCTCGCTCCATCCAGTCATTCTAACGCTGGCCGCAAGGGATCCGCTTCCTTTTCTAACATGACGCTCGATACGTGACGTCTTGACGCTATCCCGAGCGACCTGTCACTCTATTGGCTTGATCTAATCAGCACCCATCGGAGGCGTGTCTACTCTCCGGACTCAGGGTATTTAAGCTTGCTTCTCTCGTCAGCTCATTGCCCTGTCGTGGTTCTAGCTTGTCTAGTCACTCAGTGCTCTTGTATTCTAGTATTCTCTTTGGTTCTGACCCGGCTTGTTGTACTATTCTGCTTATCTCTGTTATCCCTCTGACCCGGCTTTTCTCTCGCTTACCTGTCTTCTCGTTCCCTCGACCTCGGCTTGTTTCTGACCATTCTCTGTTATTCTCTGTACGTTAGTCCGGCCATTCTAAGGCCCGGTATACGTACCTTTCTACTGTTTGTACTCTGCGTGTTGGATCCCTGTCCCGATCCTGACAATCTGCGCTACAGACTCCCAACAAAGGTAAGCCGTTACAAACTTAAAGGGAAAAAAAGATAAAAGAACTTTCGTGCTGCTCACATCCTCCGTGAGACCACTCCCACCTGAGTGTTGGAACGCATTTGCGTTTCACCGATGTGTGAGGAGATTGGTCTCTCGCGAGAGGTCGAGACACACTATAGTTCAGAGCAGCCTATTGGCGGTACAGACGCACCTTTTGATAGGTGACTGCAAGATGCGGAATTGACTCTCATTGGTTGATGAAAAGAACTTTCCCACTGGCGGGATATTTAAAAGACCGGAAGACTACAGAGTGTACCACACAAGCCGGATGCCCCTGACAAAGTCTAAGGACGAAACGCGTAGGGCGGCAAGAACACTTTATTTTATGGACTCTTGATTTTGTATTTATACGTTTTATTTTATTTTGTTCGTGTTTCTTCAACCTGGGTTCCTGCACTTTGATTTGGAGATCCACCGAGAAGTTCACAACTATACCTGATGGGCTTTTAACCTTCTTCACTATGTTCTTTTATATTTTTTTCCCTTTAAGTTAAATCTTTGGGATAAAGAAGTATATTGATCCTCCCGTCTACATTCAAAACGCGCATATATGGGGAGATATTCTATTATACTTTCCTCTCCACACCTCAGTAACACACCTTGCTTCCTGTCCTTCAAAAATGTCATCTAAAAAATTAAGCTTTTATTAAAGTGAATTCTTCTAGCAATCTACTTTTCCATTGCATGAAATACATCTTAAACTTGTCATTTCCCCCCACCCATCTTAGAATGTAAGCTTGTTTGAGCAGTGCCCTCAGCACCTTCTGTACTTGTCCAACTTGTTTTGTTGCATCTACTATTGTACAGTTTTGCGGACTTTGGTGGTGCTACATCAATAATAATAATACAGTTATGATACATTCCTTTACCAAATGCTGACAAATCATTTGTACCTTGGTGTCCCATTCACGTTTTCCTACAAATATGCTGTTTAACCCCTTAAGGACCGCTGACGGTTCAGGACCGTCAGCGGTAAAACGTGCGTTTGGACCGCTGACGGTCCTGAACCGTCATAACGGTTTTGGGCAACTTACCTGATCGCCGTCGGTCCCACGGCGGTGATCAGCTCTCCTCCCGGTCCAGGGGGACTGCCTGTCTGCCCGGGCAGTCCCCCCTCAGCAGATCAGGACCCCACGGCCATGTGATCACTCGATCACATGACCGCAATAGGGGTCCATGTGTCTGCCTGCAGGGGGACTGTCTGTGCTGACAGGCAGTCTCCCTGCATCTGTAAAATCATAAAATAAAGTGTAAAAAAAAAAAAAATCTGTGTAAAAAAAAAAAATGTGTGTGTGTATATGTGTATATATATATATATATATATATATATATATACACATGTATTATATCTATATATACCTATATATAATATATGTATATATCATATATATATAATGTCACACTAAGTGTATTTTTATATTTATATATACGTATATTAATATAAAAATACACTTATATTTAAATTACACACGAATATATACAATATATATAATAACTATATATATGGTATATATATATTATTATAAAATACAAATAATATGTTAATAAAAATAAATAAAAAATAAAAATATTTTTTAATAATTAAAAAAAAATTATATATATATTCAATTTTATTCTAACAGTATTTTGATATTGATATATATATATTTATATCAAAATACACTTAGAATGTAATGATATATATATCTATGTATAAATAAATAAATAAAAATAATACGAAATATACATATGTCCACATACATAATTACATAAATAATTTCATAAATATACACGTAGATGTCAAATATATAAATATGTATATATATTAAAATTCTACGTTCATATTTATGTAATATTTTTACCTAATTAAGTAATTTTAATGATTGCAATTTGAGGGACCTGCCTGCCAACCCAGGCCAAAAGTCCAGATAATTTAATTTGCTAGCACTGTGTTTAACCCTGTAACTTTCTATGACACCCTAAATCCTGTACATGGGGGTACTGTTTTACTCGGGAGACTTCGCTGAACACAAATATTAGTGTTTCAAAACAGTAAAACATATCACAGCGATGATATTGTCAGTGAAAGTGAAGTTTTTTGCATTTTTCACACACAAACAGCTCTTTCACTGAGGATATTATTGCTGTGATATATTTTACTGTTCTGATACACTAATATTTGTGTTCAGCGAAGTCTCCTGAGTATAACAGTACCCCACATGTAGAGGTTTTATAGTGTTTGTGAAAGTTACAGGGTCAAATATAAGGCTTGATTTTACTTTTTTTTTTTTTTAATTTTTCAGATTGGTTAGGTTGCCTTTGAGAGCGTATGGTAGCCAAGGAATGAAAATTAGCCCCATGATGGCATACCATTTGCAAAAGAAGACAACCCAAGGTATTGCAAATGGGGTATGTTCAGCCTTTTTTAGTAGCCACTTAGTCACAAACACCGGCCAAAGTTAGCGTTTTTTGCATTTTTAACACACAAACAAATATAAATGCTAACTTTGGCCAGTGTTTGTGACTAGGTGGCTACTAAAAAAGACTGGACATACCCCATTTTGAATACCCTGGGTTGTCTACTTTAAAAAATATGTACATGTTAGGTGTGTTTCGGGGATTTATGACAGATAACGGTGTAACAATGTCACTATTGATACATTTAAAATATATATATATTGAAACAGCAATTTCCTACTTGTATTTATAGGCCTATAACTTGCAAAAAAAAGCAATAAAGCATGTAAACACTGGGTGTTTTTAAACTCGGGACAAAATTTTGAATCTATTTAGCAGTTTTTTTCATTAGCTTTTGTAGATAAGTAAAAGATTTTTCAAGTAAAAGTCCAAAAACATGTTTTTTTTTTATTTTTCACCATATTTTATTATTTTTTTTTTAAATACAATATATGACATAATATAAATACTGGTATGTAAAGAAAGCCCTTCTTGTCGTGAAAAAAACAATATATAACTTGTATGGGAACCGTAAATGAGAGAGCGGAAAATTACAGCTAAACACAAACACCACAAAAGTGTTAAAACTGCTCTGGTCCTTAACGTACAAACATCGCAAAAACAGGCCGGTCCTTAAGGGGTTAATAAACCATTTTATGAATTATTTAATATTAAACATGGTGTTTAGTGAATTAACCTGTCTTAGAAGGACAAAGTCTCCCAATGTTTTTCTTTGGATAATCATTTTTGTGAACTCAGAAAGTAGAGGCTATGATTTTGACATATATGCCTGTTACATGGGTTGATTGTTCCATTTATTGTATTTTTTGATATAGCATTATTTTTGTAATTTTAAACTGATTATGTATTTGCCATTCCTTAGTCTATTTCTTGTAGGTGTGCCTTTGTGTGAAGAAATCTCACATTTCTCAATTTCCACATTCTTGCTTTTAATATCTTTTTTTTTTGCTACCCGCCATCCCAACTTAGTACCCTGTTGTCCCGCTTTTGGGGACAAGAGGGAACTGTGCCCGACAAGCATAGCTCAAATGCATCATGCCAGACTAACCTGCCAATACGTCAGATGGTTCCGTCCCATTTAAGGGCAGGACCGTCCCTACAGGAAAAAACAGTCGAGCAATTGCATCACTGGCCCGTCCCTTCACCCCACTCCCACCAGAGTCCCGCTTCTCAGTATGCTGGAAGTGGGAGGAATATTATCGTCTCCAAAAAAGATCCTGCTTAAGATTCGTTTTCTGCTTCTGTTGCAAACAATTATTTGGCAATCCTCTCTTGAATTGAAGAAGGCTTCTTTTCTCTTTGTTATATAATTAGACTAGATTGTTTGTTTGCCTTTATGACACTATCATTGACACTGGGTCATTGTAAAGGTGGCACTACATAAACCATATCATATGTTTGTATGTTTTGTGATCCAAAAATAAATCTGCCGGAGAGCCAAAGGGTCAAGGATGGACAGCCGCTGAAGTTTTAAGCAAGCTTCACTTTTACATAAATAAGGAATTATTGATTTCCTTCACAGACTTCGGTGAGGTTTACAGCCGTTGAGTTATACAATACACAGTTGTTTATTGCAGGTTATTGATGTACTGTACTAGTACATGCTATTGGGATTCGTGTTTATATCACAGTTTTCAAGTAGTGGTGAGAGAATATTTTGTGAACCCTTCAGCATTATCAATATTCCTGCATTGATATAGTACAGTAGATCAGATCTTTATGGGTAAATAGTGCCGGATTAAGCAAGGTATATCATACAAAATAATGTGTTATTCTTACGATTGCTGGTCCAGCATTTGTTGTTGTCCCAGGGATGGTTGTAATTTGAGTCAGATAATTCTCTCAAATAGAATGCATTCATTCAGCTGTTAGTTTGAGGAACTCTCTATAAAATGTAACTCTGTTGAAATCTGTCCTTCATGATATAGTGACAAAGTGCACAAGTGAATAAATGGCACTTAAATATATATTGAATTATTATTCATAAAAATAGCAGCAACCTTGGACAATGCAAAGGCCCCCCCCCCCAAAAAAAAACCACTCACTTATGAATAAACTTACATTTGAAGTGCTCTGTGCCTTTAGTAATTACACCTGCGTGTTTGTGATCACATAGAAATCATTAGAATGCTCACAATGTTATTGGCAGATATCCACAGCAGTACATATATAAAAGAAGAGAAGGAATTATGTAGTGTAAATTTACAACACAAAGGACACAATAAGGAAACTAAACGCTCTAACGCAAGGTGCAGATAAAGAACTGCTCAGGACATAGAGGCTCCATTATCAACTCTCCGAAGCAGAAGATAAGGCTTCCAACATCAGGTCCACAAGAGCTATATGCAGATAAAAATATACTTTAGTCAACACCAACTTATATGTGCCATAAGGGGAACATTGAACAATTGTGTCGTGCACTGAACAATACCAATGGCACAACCACACTGCTTACAGTTTATGCAAATATCGGTGACTTCAATAAGATCTAAGATATATTCTTTCAAAGGCAATATGCAAGATTAATCATCAGGGATGGGAAATGTTTATAGTCATTGAAATTCCATAAACGACTAACACTCAAAGTGTTTTTTCTAACCAAAGACTTGGAGAGTGTTGCATCAATATCTTCAATAAAGCCATGAACACACGTTTATTTTGTTTTGTTTTTTAAATGGAGATGTATAAAGAAAGACACATTTTTGATTCTTCTGCATAGTTTCCATGGTACTAAATTGTTTTGGACGTTAATTCCTAATTTCTAGCAATATGCTTACATGGCTGCCTTGCGGCTTGGAGGGATGCCTCTGCCGGCTTAACACAGAACCTGGCAGCTTTGGGCATGACAGTGGTAGCACGTTTCTGTTTGATGACCAACGCGTGTACCCATGGGTGTACTCACCAACTTTTTCTCTGACAACTGATTCATTCACAGACCGTCAGAGAATCCCTTGTGAAATGCCTCTCAGAATACTGCGTTCTTAGGCATTGAAGCAAACCATGATATGCGTCACCAAACCCAGGAATAAATATAAAAAATAATTGCTTGACTCACCCTTTAATAAAGGCATTTTATATCAGAGCAGTGGTATCATCACTGTCTCAGAACGGGGATCGCTGGTCAGATCACCTTACTGGTAAGTGTTCCTGGGCAATATCTACATCCACCTACCTCAAATCTTCATAGATTGTATGCTTGTTTGAGCTGGGTCTTTCTAGAATAGTAAAGCACTGTGTAATATGTTGGCACTATATAAATGTAAATAACGAATAACATTTTTAAAAAATCAGTGCCTAGTGATCAAGAACGCTTCTATTTGTTTTCAATTACATTAAATTGACTCTAGAGAATTATAGACTAATGAATTGCTAGCTCAGCCACGTTTTATTGAAATAGTACACCAAGTTCCAAACATCAACTTTACATTTATTGGCATCTACTTGAAACCATCACGCTACATTAGACTGCGTTCAGACAGGAAGATGTTTAATATCTAATTTTGTGAGAGAGTATTTTCCTTCTATGGAAGTATCTCAATATATAGTGCACTTGAGAGTCAATAAATTGCTGTTTGGAAATTAACATGGATCTTGTCAATCCCATTTGGGCTGTAGTGATGGGCAATGCAACTTTATTTACATCTCATTAGTTAGAGCCAGATTAAGAGCCCATTGGTCCTGATGCTGACAATTCCGATGGGCCTAATTACAGAATCTTATCGACAGAAAACAGTAAAACAGTCATCATATATCTGGTGGAGACAAAATGTTCTATTTCTTCACTGATTTGTAGGTATGCCTCTTCTTGGTCTATCCACTCTCCCGGTGACCTTCTCCTGTCTGTTGCTCACATCCTTACTGCTAACTCCCACTTGCAAGACTTTTCACTAGTATTTAGAATTATATATAATACACAAGATCCAGCGCACTCACCTATCCACTAAACAGCAACTTCAATGTTGAAAGATTTTATTTATTTATTTTAAAAACACCTAATCTATGCAAAAATAATGGGGGTTTAGTTACATTATATGATCATACATTGCATAAGCCTGCCACAACGTCAATGTATCCCATCTTTGGCAGGTCCTACTCTAACAGCCTAATGTCTGCTCTTATGAGATTAACCCACTTACTTGGGGAAAAAATTCCATCTGGGGCTCTCTGCAATACAAGGCTAAATAGGGTGTGTATTGTATAAGTTGGCCCCCAGCAGCACCCCCATTTATGCATGTTCAGGTGAGTGCAGCCAACCCCCCCTTGTTTCATATATATATATATATATATATATATTTACACACACACACACACTGCTGTGTGTGTGAGGGTGCTGTTAGAGTGGTGTGTGTGAGGTTGTGAGGGTGCTGGTAGTGTGCTGTGAGGCCACTGTGTGTATGTGTGTGAGAGTGCTGTGTGTGTGAGGGTGCTGTGTGTATGTGTCTGAAGGTGCTGTATGTATGTGATGGGTGCTGTGTGTGTGTGATAGTGCTGATAGTGTGCTCTGAGGGTGCTGTGTGTGTGTGCATGTGTGGGTGCAGTGTGTGTGTGTGTGTGAGGGTGCTGTTAGTGTGCTACGTGTGTGTGCGTAAGGATGTGTGTGTTTGTGTATGTAAGGGTGCTGTGTGTGTGTGAATTTGTTTGGAGGGATTGTGTGTGGGTGTAGGGGGACAGATTAGGAAATTGCCCCCCTCCCTTCTTACCTTTTGCCTGGGAGGGGGGATCCTTGCTGCGATCCATCCCTGGTAGCCTTAGTGGTGAGAGTGAACTCTAGCCTGCAGGGCTAGAGTTTACTCTTGCGAGATCTGAGCGTTGCTGCGGCAGTGCTCCGACCTTGTGAGAGGAACCCGGCGGAGCTGGTGTTTAGAGCTCCCCGAGTACTCTCCGGCCTCTGGGCCGGGCTTATGGGGGCAAACAGCAGCTGGCTCTGCATGGACCGACATGGGAGATCCTGTGATCTCCCCTGCCAGCCTCGATCCAAGTGCAGGCCACGGGGATTAGGGTGTGCCCAGGAACACACGCTGCTCCCCGTGCACATGCCTATGGTGTGTTTGTATGTAGTGTTGGCATTTAAATGCAGGTGTGCATCTGTGTGTAGTGTGTTTTTTAATACAGTGGTGTGTTTATATATAATGGTGGTGTTCTAATTCTTCGGTGTGTTTGTAGTGTTGAGGTTTGAATACAGGGTTGTATTTGTGTGTAGTGTTGGCAAGATGCTGAGATGTATACACACACACACACACACACACTGATACACTTGCAAATATATAGACATACAGATGCACACTGACACACATGAAGATACAGACACACAGATGCATATACACAGACACATGGGTACACACATGCAGATACATAGACACACAGTCACACACAGATACTGACACACATGCAGATACACACACACACACTGACACACCTACAGCTACACAGACACAAACACTGACACAAATACAGAGATACAAACACACGCACAAGTACAAACAGACACACAGGTACACACATGCAAATACACAGACACACCCCTATTATATCTTATTAGAGCTGAAACCAAGAAGATAGTTTGTTATTCTAGGACTCACCAAAGAGGTTTTTCTTGTCATGGCATGTGAGCTTACAGTTTAATGGAGTGATACAAAAACTTCTAGTTATTTAAGTGTGCATAAGAATTGTTCACAGGTAACACTTTGTTTGTTCTGTATATTTGTGCTGATGTAGCTGTTGCTGCCATCGGAGTTTGAGCGCACGGCTTAATTTTGTGTGTTTAATAATTTAATCAAAGACAGCAGAAAGAATAAGGTGTTGAAACATAATTTTCTTCCTGTCTGCTCGGCTAAAAATCAATCATACCAGTCGCTCTCAACAGAAATGGACCTTGGCCATCAGTCATCTGGTCTTTGCCTCATTACCTGACTCCTGAAATTATCTCTAAAAGTCACTGGATGGATGACGGTCTGACCTCAACCATCTGGCTATGTCCACTTGATTTACTTCTGAAAACATTCAAACACTTCCCATTTGTGACGACGATGGCAAATTCTTGTCTATTATAGACTTTCTTTTGTTACAGTCTAGAACTATCTTTTTGCAAATCCATCATATACAGCTGATAACAGGTGGGATGTCTTTTTTATTTATTTTTTTATATATCTGTGGTCAGCATTTGTGGCTTAGCTCGTGTCTGTGAATTTTGTTAGTTTTTACCGACACTTTCATGTGTCTTTGAGGAAATTCACTTTCATCCTTAATATTTTAAGGAGATTATATGGTACGTTTGATTACTTTTTCATCCCAGTGGGAGTGAGAAATTCTGAATGTGTCCAAACACACAGCAGGTTTGCAGCTTTAGTAGTCAATATTTATTCAGTAACTTTATTTTTTTGTCCATCTGCACATACATTGTAACGTTAACTTTTTTCTTTTTATCGAACAGTTAGTGGAAATTAAAGGAAATGTATACTTATCTAAAGCGGTGCTTCCATCAATACCTACAGAGCATGTATTAATCTTCATTAAGGTGCTCTTCATTAAGGTTCCTCTCACCTATAACATGAGACAAAGCGGTCTTCTTTCATTCAATTACTCCTTCTTCAGCAGAAAAGTGTTGCGTGTAGCGACTTTTGCTTTTTTTTTCGCAAAACAATTCTTTGCTTGCAAAGATCATAGGAGTTGTGCTTAATTAGAAGCTAAAGGTTCGTGTCTGCCCATGTAAATTGTACCATTGCAGCAGTAAATATATCGGGATAACCCTGTAATGCAATGCATTTCACGTGTTAGCAAACAGCCCAATGTTGACAAAGATAAGCTTTATTTATTTATGGAAAATTCACTCTTGGTTACTAATTGGAATAAAAGAAACATAATAAATTTAGCCTCTCTGATTTTTTTTTCAATTAGTAATCACTGTTCAGCTGTTTGTATTCTGGGGTAAAATATTTTCTGCTTTTATATATTTTTTCTTTTTTTACCATTTATGTATTACAAGCTTTGGTACTCCAGATGTTGTGGACCACATCTCCCATGATGCTTTTCCAACACTATGGCTGTGTAAGAGCATTGTGTGACATGTAGTTCACAACATCTGGAGTGTCGAAGGTGGCCTACCCCTGTACTAGATCATTCACGAAACTCTGAATTATAATGACTTGAGCTCTAAATGGCAATATTTAGACTAAAATAGCTGATTTGGAGAAACTGTACATTATTGCTACAGCTTGACCTATTGTCACGTATCCTTAATCTCTACGTGACAAACACGGAGATAATTACCTTCCTGAGATGAAGAGGAGTGCCGCTTGGCGGTCCTATGCCATGATGTCTGGCTTTTGCGACATGTCGGTGGCCGCTGCAGGCCCATGCTATTATATAGCCCCAGGTCCATCCACGGTAAAGGTGACGTCACGCAAAAAAGGCACACGCTCGTTTTGGGGTCAAAGGCTAGGTACGGCCAATTGGATCTGCAAGAGGGCTATTTAAACTCACTTATTCCTTAAGCTCATTGCCCTGCCGTGGTTTCCCATAGATGGTTATCCGAGAGTGTGCTCCTGATCGTGTGTTTCTGGTTTTTGACTTTGGCTTCGTTTTGACTTCCCTGACTTCTGGTATCCTTGACTATTGGCTTTTCCTTATCGCTGTGTCTCGTTCTGTGTCCGTGACCTCGGCTAGTATATTGACTATTCTCTGGTATGTTTAGTCCAGCCATTCTCAGGTCCAGTTAGATGTTACCCTTAGTCCTAGGTGTGATACTATTCTGCGTGCTGGATCAACTGTAATCTTGACACCTATTTAGCTTTAACCTTACTATTCAGATATCCGTTCATTAGAATTTGGAGTTTAATGGATAGCCCTGCTACAAATGTGCCTTGCTATACTTGATGTGTTTTTTCCTCATTTGCTTATCAGTTTGCCTTTTTATATTTCTTGTGGTTTCGAACTAATGCCCCCCCACCTCTTCTGACACAAAAATCTGAAAAAGAAAACCCTTTGTTTTTAACTACATCAGATGGCAATCTATTAAACCACTCTGTATTTCCCATAGGTGGACTTACCAGTAGATTCATCTAGCAGTGTTTAATATAGTCCATTTTTATTCTGTTCTGCTCCAGAAAAAGAAAAAGCATTGCACATTAAAACATTTCCATTTCCACTCTGGCTTTTATTGTAATTGAAAACCCATGTCCCTTCCTCAATCTTAAACCTATCAAGGGCGATAGATACTTTTTTGTGTGTGCTGCACATCCCTTCAGCATCAAAAGAAGAAAATAGTTTGTAGCCGTGAATTTTTTTTCTGTTTGGGGTTGTTTATCATTTTCACTATGTGGGTTCCAATTACATTTTCAACCCTCAAGTCAGTGATAAACTGCTTTGCTGTCTGAAAACAATCATTTTGTTCCTACCTATTCTCTCCAATCTTGTCCGACATATTACTTATTTGCTGAGTGAAATGGTGCTAAATTCTCAATTTGGCCTTTTTTTCATCTGAAGATGTGTGGCAGTGGCAGTTTTTAGGTGGAAAGTGTGTTATCCGCTGACTTAGACAACTTCTATTGCCTTCTTTGGATGCTTTGGAGATAATTTCCGATGCTGCTTAGCTTGCTCTGTTACAAGTAGCTATTCAATATTGTGCTTGCATGTTTTTATCTCAATTCTTCACCACCGTCCTGTCAAGACACATTTCAACTCTTGTACATAGACTCCGGCTGCCAGGTTTACACTGACTTTACGGAAACAAATTGATAGGACGCGGGCCTTGTATTTTATAGAATTTAATGATCTGTCTTAGGGAGGATGTGGGCACGTTGGAGATTGTTTACACATGGCGAGGTCTGCCGGAAATATAATATCCAAGTTCTGACTGCTCTTTGAAGTTCTGCTGTATCAAGCAGGATACAGGGGAAAAATAAAAACTTTTTCTGACTTGACATGTCTAAAATAAAGCTTAAAAATGGTTTATTTTATTTTACAATGAACAAGGAAATCAAAACCGTAGTACTGATCAATTCTATTAACCCCTTAAGACCGCAGCCAAATGTACAAGTTGTGAACCAAAAAAAATGTAAACAAACCACAGATTTTGACTATATGTCTGTTCAACAATAATTTACCTCTTTCATACTAAGTGCACCCACACTTATTATATATCATTTTGTTCAGGGGAAACAGGGCTTTCATTTAATATCAAACATTCATGTATGGAACTCCATTTTATATGAATAAAATCTAAAAAACTTGAAAAAATTATGAAATCTTGTTATTTTTCAATTTCAGCATGGCAATTTAACTGTTAATGTCAGAATACTATTCGGTTTTCCTGCAATAAAACATACATATTTGTATTCAGAAATGTCTCACGAGTAAAACAGTACCCCCCATGTATAGGTTTTATGGGGTTTTGGAAAGTTACAGGGTCAAATATACGACTTGTCCATTATTTTATTTTCTGCATAGAAATTTGACAGATTGGTTTGAGTGACCTAGGTTGCCTTTTAGACCGTATGGCAGCCCAGAAATGAAAATTACCCCCATCATGGCATACCATTTGAAAAAGTAGACATCCCAGGGTATTCAAAATGGGGTATGGCCAGTCTTTTGTAGTAGCCACTTGGGCACAAACCCTAGCCAAAGTTAGCGGTTTTTTTTGTGTTTTCTTTTTTTTACATAAAATCTGTACTTTCACTGATAATATTATTGTTAGTATATAGTTTACTGCCCTGAAACACTCCTAGTTCTGCTCAGTGATGTCTCACGTGCGCCATGGTACCCCCCATGTATAGGTTTTATGGGGTTTTGGAAAGTTTCAGGGTCATATATACGGCTTATCCATTTATGCTTTTTCACCTTGAAATTTGTCAGATTAGTTTGCAGTGTCCAGGCTGCCTTTGAGACCGTATGGCAGCCAAGAAATGAAAATTACCCCCATCATGGCATACCATTTGAAAAAGTAGACATCCCAGGGTATTCAAAATGGGGTATGCCCAGTCTTTTCTAGTAGCCACTTGGGCACAAACCCTAGCCAAATTTAGTGTTTGTTTGTTTATTTTGCATTTTTCACATAAAATCTGTACTTTCACTGATAATATTATTGTTAGTATATAGTTTACTGCCCTGAAACACTCCTAGTTCTGCTCAGTGAGGTCTCACGAGCGCCATGGTACCCCCCATGTATAGGTTTTATGGGGTTTTGAAAAGTTTCAGGGTCATATATACGGCTTATCCATTTATGCTTTTTCACCTTGAAATTTGTCAGATTAGTTTGCAGTGTCCAGGCTGCCTTTGAGACCGTATGGCAGCCAAGAAATGAAAATTACCCCCATCATGGCATACCATTTGAAAAAGTAGACATCCCAGGGTATTCAAAATGGGGTATGCCCAGTCTTTTGTAGTAGCCACTTGAGCACAAACCCTAGCCAAATTTAGTGTTTGTTTTTTTTTTTTGCATTTTTCACATAAAATCTGTACTTTCACTGATAATATTATTGTTAGTATATAGTTTACTGCCCTGAAACACTCCTAGTTCTGCTCAGTGAGGTCTCACGAGCGCCATGGTACCCCCCATGTATAGGTTTTATGGGGTTTTGGAAAGTTTCAGGGTCATATATACGGCTTATCCATTTATGCTTTTTCACCTTGAAATTTGTCAGATTAGTTTGCAGTGTCCAGGCTGCCTTTGAGACCGTATGGCAGCCAAGAAATGAAAATTACCCCCATCATGGCATACCATTTGAAAAAGTAGACATCCCAGGGTATTCAAAATGGGGTATGCCCAGTCTTTTCTAGTAGCCACTTGGGCACAAACCCTAGCCAAATTTAGTGTTTGTTTGTTTTTTTTGCATTTTTCACATAAAATCTGTACTTTCACTGATAATATTATTGTTAGTATATAGTTTACTGCCCTGAAACACTCCTAGTTCTGCTCAGTGAGGTCTCACGAGCGCCATGGTACCCCCCATGTATAGGTTTTATGGGGTTTTGAAAAGTTTCAGGGTCATATATACGGCTTATCCATTTATGCTTTTTCACCTTGAAATTTGTCAGATTAGTTTGCAGTGTCCAGGCTGCCTTTGAGACCGTATGGCAGCCAAGAAATGAAAATTACCCCCATCATGGCATACCATTTGAAAAAGTAGACATCCCAGGGTATTCCAAATGGGGTATGCCCAGTCTTTTCTAGTAGCCACTTGGGCACAAACCCTAGCCAAATTTAGTGTTTGTTTTTTTTGCATTTTTCACATAAAATCTGTACTTTCACTGATAATATTATTGTTAGTATATAGTTTACTGCCCTGAAACACTCCTAGTTCTGCTCAGTGAGGTCTCACGAGCGCCATGGTACCCCCCATGTATAGGTTTTATGGGGTTTTGGAAAGTTTCAGGGTCATATATACGGCTTATCCATTTATGCTTTTTCACCTTGAAATTTGTCAGATTAGTTTGCAGTGTCCAGGCTGCCTTTGAGACCGTATGGCAGCCAAGAAATGAAAATTACCCCCATCATGGCATACCATTTGAAAAAGTAGACATCCCAGGGTATTCAAAATGGGGTATGCCCAGTCTTTTCTAGTAGCCACTTGGGCACAAACCCTAGCCAAATTTAGTGTTTGTTTGTTTTTTTTGCATTTTTCACATAAAATCTGTACTTTCACTGATAATATTATTGTTAGTATATAGTTTACTGCCCTGAAACACTCCTAGTTCTGCTCAGTGAGGTCTCACGAGCGCCATGGTACCCCCCATGTATAGGTTTTATGGGGTTTTGAAAAGTTTCAGGGTCATATATACGGCTTATCCATTTATGCTTTTTCACCTTGAAATTTGTCAGATTAGTTTGCAGTGTCCAGGCTGCCTTTGAGACCGTATGGCAGCCAAGAAATGAAAATTACCCCCATCATGGCATACCATTTGAAAAAGTAGACATCCCAGGGTATTCAAAATGGGGTATGCCCAGTCTTTTCTAGTAGCCACTTGGGCACAAACCCTAGCCAAATTTAGTGTTTGTTTGTTTTTTTTGCATTTTTCACATAAAATCTGTACTTTCACTGATAATATTATTGTTAGTATATAGTTTACTGCCCTGAAACACTCCTAGTTCTGCTCAGTGAGGTCTCACGAGCGCCATGGTACCCCCCATGTATAGGTTTTATGGTGTTTTGGAAAGTTACACGGTCATATATACGGCTTATCCATTTAGGCTTTATTACATTGAAATTTGGCAAAGTGATTTTCTGGGCCTATATCGCATTTGAGAGAGCATGGCAGCCTGGGTAATAACATTTCCACTATTATGGCATACCATTTTCAAAAGTAGGCAACCCAGAGTATAAGAAATGGTGCATTGCAAGATGTTTGGTCTAACCACTTTATCAGAAATGAAGGGCCCACATAGGGGTTATAGCTTTATTTGTGCTTTTTCACGCACATGAACTCCATTTTCACAGGACATTTCATATTCCTGATATGAGTTATTGCAACAAAGCCTCACTATTTGTATTTAACATTGTCTCCTGAATGTAACAGTACCCCCATGTACTAGATTCTCTGTTTTGGGGGGGAAGTCATGGGGACAAAAATATTAGATGTCCTTTTCAAAGTTGGCAATTTAACAAAGTGATTTTCTGGGTCTATCTCGCCTTTGAGAGAGCATGGCAGCCTGGGTAATAACATTCCCACCGTTATGGCAAACCATTTTCAAAAGTAGGCACCCCAGAGTATAACAAATGGCATAATTTGAGATGTTAGGTCTAGCCATTTTAACAGAAATGCTGGGCCCATGTAGCGATTTCTACTTTGATTTTTGTCTTTTTAATCAGATAAATAGCATTTTCACTGGAAATGTCATAATACAGATATTAGTTAGTGCACTAGAGACTTGGTATTTTGATTTAACACTGTCTTCTGAATATAACGGTACCCCCACGTACTATTATTTCAGATTTTACTGATAAGTCACAGGGCGAAATATATTAGATGCCCTTTCAGCTTGTAAGTTTGCCAATATTATTTTCTGGGCCTATGTAGCTTTTCAGAGAGTATGGCAGCCTGGGTAATAACATTCCCACCGTTATGGCAAACCATTTTCAAAAGTAGGCACCCCAGAGTATAACAAATGGCATAATTTGAGATGTTAGGTCTAGCCATTTTAACAGAAATGCTGGGCCCATGTAGTGATTTCTACTTTGATTTTTGTCTTTTTAATCAGATAAATAGCATTTTCACTGGAAATGTCATAATCCTGATATTAGTTAGTGCACTAGAGACTTAGTATTTTGATTTAACACTGTCTTTTGAATATAACAGTACCTACATGTACCATGTTTCCAGGTTTTTATTATATCACATGAATAGAACAGTACCCCACATACACTTTGATCTGAAGGCAGAGAGAGGCAGATAGATCTTTGATATCACATAGAGAGTCACTGTGCGAAAAGTTTGAGAAGTAAAAAAAACGAAAAAAAAAAACTATTTTTTGTAACCCTTTCAGTGCTAATCACAGCATTAACCCTGTGATCAGTTTTTTATTGGGAAGTCACATTTCAAGTACTACAAATGTAGTATTTTGAGTTGTTTGGTGTAGCCACTTTAGAATGGCTAGCGTAAACAGGGACAGGCCAAGGTCAGGGGAATCCAGAATTCAGAGTAGTCGGTAAAACAAGCCAATGGGTCGGTACAGGCAGCTAACAAAGCGTAGTCAGGACAAGCCGAGGTCAGAAATCCAGGTAAATCAAGCAAACAAACTGCCAAAGTCCCATACAGAGTGATTCAGAAATTCAGCTCTGTATGGTAGACTTTGAAACAGTCTGTTATGCAGAGGGCGGGTAGAGATGGGCAGGTTGGACAATAAAAACTGGAGTCCTTTCGGACTCCTTTCTTGTAGCAAACACGGCACTTTTTTGGGGGAGCTTTTTTACTAGGGGTGGATGGGATTCGGGAAGGGAAGTGTTTGCCACAAAGTCTTTGGAGATCTCCTGATTCCAAAGTGGGATTGGGGGGCTGGGTAAATAACATACGGGACAAAATGCTTAATGTGAATTCGAGGAAAGGGCAGGGCCTACCTATGACCTCTTTTGTATAGAGGACATAGGCATTGAAAATTGCAATCTGGCTCACGTAGATTGCAATTTTCTTGTACCAGGTCCTAGTTTTTCGGTTCACCAGATAGGGCTGTATGCATTGGTCAGCCAAGTCTACTCCCCCCATAAACTTGCTGTAGTCTACAATGCACTTCGGCTTTTCCAGATGCTCAGTGCTACCTCTCACAGACACTGGCACTGTAC
This sequence comes from Pelobates fuscus, assembly GCF_036172605.1. Taxonomy (NCBI): domain Eukaryota; kingdom Metazoa; phylum Chordata; class Amphibia; order Anura; family Pelobatidae; genus Pelobates; species Pelobates fuscus. Next base: position 96,138,117 of record NC_086328.1, read on the forward strand.
TTTCGTCATGCATCGTAGACAGCATGTATACATCTTTCCTATCTCTGAAGCGAAGAGCAAGCAACTCATCCTGGCGGAGAGCTGAAGAGGAACCTCTACTGCTTCTGCCACTTGCCAGGGCTTGGGGGAAACCCCTGCGATTCTTCCTCACTGTGCCACAGGCTAGGGTTTCAAAACAATATAAATTTTTAAATAATTCTATACTGGTATAATAATTGTCAACCCATAGCCTATATCCCTTATTCAACAAGGGAAGGATTAGATCCCAAACAATCTTGCCACTTGTACCCACAGAATCAGGGCATCCTGGTGGGTCAAGATGGCTATCCTTCCCCTGGTAAATGCGAAACGCCCATGTGTAACCAGTACAGGATTCACATAATTTATAAAATTTAACGCCATATCGGGACCGCTTCGATGGAATATATTGCTTAAATAGCAGTCGACCTTTAAATTTCATAAGGGACTCGTCAATTGAAATATCTTTATCGGGGACATAATTTTCAGAAAATTTGTCTGACAGGAGTTGAATAAAGGGCCGAATTTTATATAGCCTGTCAAACAGTGGGTCGTTTCTAGGGGGACACAGCGAGTTATCATTAAAATGAAGGAATCGCAGCAGTTGCAGGTAGCGATCCCTCAACATAACCTCAGGGAAAAGAGGTGTAGCCAGGATACGTTGCTTGCTCCAGTAGGACCTGATACTGGGCTTTTTTACAATACCCATCATTAGGGTTAAAGCCCAAAACCGCTTCATCTCTGCGACATCCGTGGGTCTCCACATATTCCTGCGACCATGATGGGACCCCGGATGTGCAGAGAGATACTGCATAGCAAACAAATTCGTTTGCTGAGCCATGAGCTGAAAATATATCGTCTGACATAAAGAGCTCAAAAAAACGAATTGGCTCGCAGTCGTCCACTGTTACAGTGATGCCAGGTGTAACAGTGAACGGCGGTATTTCTGGGGCCATCATATTTGGAGGCACCCAGTCTCCGCCTGGCATTGGGCTTGCTGAGCGTCCTCTTGTGAGTGGTGGTGGGGCACCATCACTTGAGGTCTCACTCAGAGGCTCAATGTCAGAGGCAGTGATAGTGTCACTGTCTTGCAGAGTGTCACTATCACTGCCTGCCAGAATGGCATACGCCTCCTCGGCTGAGTAGCGACGTGCCATTCTAGGGGGACAAATTAATTAATTTATATACTAAAGTGGGTAATTAATTATCTACCTGCCTAACACCTACTACCCGCCCTCAAAAAATAATATAAATGTACTGATCACAGTATAGGCAGCTGCAATCAGTACACTGAAAGGGTTATTTTCAGATCTATAAAAATAACCCTAAAAAAAAGTCAGTCTGATCAGAGAGCCCTCTGATCACAGTGATCACTGATACAGTACTGTACAGCAGATAAACTGTACAGTTTAGTGATCACGGCAGCGGGGAAAGGGTTAAGGGAGATTTGGGTTGCTGCGACTGACACAAAGGGTCAAAAAAAATTAGAAATAATTTTTTTGACCCAAAAAAGTTTTTAAAACTGAAAGGGTTATTTTTTGATCTGTAAAAATAACCCTAAAAAAGGTCAGTCTGATCAGAGAGCCCTCTGATCACAGTGATCACTGATACAGTACTGTACAGCAGATATACTGTACAGTATAGTGATCACGGCAGCGGGGAAAGGGTAATGGAGATTTGGGTTGCTGCGACTGACACAAAGGGTCAAAAAAAATTAGAAATAATTTTTTTGACCCAAAAAAGTTTTTAAAACTGAAAGGGTTATTTTTTGATATGTAAAAATAACCCTAAAAAAGGTCAGTCTGATCAGAGAGCCCTCTGATCACAGTGATCACTGATACAGTACTGTACAGCAGATATACTGTACAGTATAGTGATCACGGCAGCGGGGAAAGGGTAATGGAGATTTGGGTTGCTGCGACTGACACAAAGGATCAAAAAAAATTAGAAATAATTTTTTTTTGATCCAAAAAAAAAATAATAAATAAATACCCTAATCAGGTTGATCACAGTAATATGCTGTGATCAGCACTGAAAGGGTTAAATAAAATATAAATTTTAAAACTTTGAAAAAAAATTTAAACTTTCTTTTTCCACAGGAGCTGCAAAAACCACGATCTCTCTGCCTCTCTCTCTCAGATCGAAGTGAGGTGAGGAGAGGGGCAGAGACAATGTGTCAGCCAGTGATCTGAGATCATTGGCTGACACATACTAACAGTGATCACAGTGACTGGCTGTCACTGTGATCACCTCCTACAGATCGCGGTAATTGGCCACAGGGGGATGCCTGGGAGGTACAGGCATGCCCCCACCGCGATCTGTAGGGGGCTAATGGCTGCAGTTACATGTGTCAGCCAATGGGCTGACACATAGTAACACTGATCGCACTGACAGGCTATGGCAGCCTGTCAGTGTGATCAGACTGCAGCCTGACAGTTCAGATCGCGGTCACTGACCCCAGGGGGGCTGCCTGGGGGGCCAGGCATGTCCCCCGACCGCGATCTGCTGCAGAAGAATGCGGCCGGCTCCATGTGTCAGCCGATTTCAAATCGGCTGACACATGGTAAATACCGATCGCAGTGACAGCCTGTCACTGCGATCGGAAGCTGCAGACCGCGGTCCCCAGGCACAGGGGGGCTGCCTGGGGGGCCAGGCATGCCCCCCGACCGCGATCTGCAGCGGCCATGTTCCGCCGGCCACGTGGGGCTGAAGACCGCCCAGGACGTACTATGCCGTCCTGCGGCGTTTAGAGCCACCAAAATAAGGACGGCATAGTACGTCCTGCGGTCTTAAGGGGTTAACATGTTAATTTGGTGTTATTTGGTGCATTATGCTGTCTGTTTATGTAGTTTGGATGGATGTTTGGTACAAAATCGCATGTCATTAATTCATTAGCAGCAAATACAATCAAACATGAAATAGTGGCTTTGTAGTTTATCGTAGGTAGTAAGTTAGTTGGTCACGACAACACAGAAAAAGGTAATGTTTAACATCTAGCAATATCTTCATTAGCCTTGTCTGTGTACATTTGTTTTTGATTGGTTTGGGGGTGTGTTATATTAAGAAAAGTGTGCATTTGTGTGGGTGTCCTTTCAAACAATGGTCTTCAAAACTACTCTAGGTGGTGGCCACCTCCCTAAAATGTGTTGCTAAATGGAGATTAATATGAAGCAGTGGTGGTACGTGCTACTCTGGTATGGTTTCCACAAATCATAAAAATATGATAAATACATAATAGGAAACATTCACACGGAAAGTCCAAGAAGATATTGTGTGCTGGAGTGAATTGCTCCAGTTGGAAAAACTGTGAATCCTTTTCTCCCTGCAAAAATAAAGATTTATCAGTGCGCAGATTTATGATATGGTTTCCTGCTTTTCAAATTTTTGTTGATAGTTCTGCCCCTCACCACCTGTTAAGAACTACCTGGCATGTGTTAGACGTAACTGGCAGAACCATCTGGCCTTCTTTGAGGTCCAGAAATTAGATTTGGTCTATTTAAAGGGGCACTCTAAGCATTAAAGCATCTTTGGCTTAATTAAGTAGTTTTTAGTGTATAGGCCATGACCCTGCAGTCTCACTGCTCAATTCTCTACCATTTAGGAGTTCAATCAATTTGTTTATGCAGCCCTAGCCACACCTCCCTGCATGTGACTTACTCAGCTATCCAAACACTTCCTGATAAGAGTCATCTAATTTTTAAAATTCCTTTATTGCATACGTAAAAAATAGGCTGCCAGAGCCTCATGTGTACGATTAAAGCTCAATTTACAGAGCAGGAGATACAAACTTCTAAAGTAAACACACTGTTTGGTCATATCTTTTCATGCAGGCTGTGTGAGTTACAGTCAGGGGAGGTGTGGCTATGGCAGCATAAACAGAAAATAGTGGTTTAACTCCTAAATGTCAGAATTGAGCAGTGGGATGGCATGATCAATGGCATGATCTCTGCACAATGACAGCTTCATTAAGTTAAAGTTGTTTTGGTTCTCAGAATCCTTTTAATATTACATGTACTGGCTCTACACAGCTACATGACGCCTTGCATCATTCTCCATATTAATACCCACAATTGTTGTATATCCACTGCTCATTGTGCCTTATATTGTCTTATTCCTCCAGTACCTACCCAACTTTTTGTCTATTGGTCCTATGATGCCTATACATGTCTCTAACCATTTTACTGCAACAACCCAATTTTGTTGTGATCCTTAGTCTGCCTCCTGTTTGCCCTAGACATTGCAATTTGCTAGTACCATGTGGCATTCCTGCAATATCTTAAACATGGTTAGTTGGTGATAGGCGTAAATCTCCAACAAGTGTCAGTGTGATCCTTAACCCAATCCTCTAAGCCAGGGGAAGGCACTCCAGATGTTGTGGACTACTTCTCCCATAATGTTGGCAAAGCATCAGGAGAGATGAAGTCCCCAACATTTGGAGGTTGCTTACCCCTGCTCAAGGCATACCAGCTGTCCATAATGTAGTTATTGCTACAGTTCTGTTTAAGTGAAGATACTGACAAAATCTAGCCTATTGCTGTCTGTTGAGGACATCATTAAATATATATAAAGATTTACTAGGAAACAGACCTTTTTTTTAAAGATTGTTTTTTTAAATTTATTTTTGAGAACCAATCAGGAGAATTAGTTAATCTGATTATGACTAAATACGTTGGTATCATTTACATTCAGTTAAATTAGTAGGAAAAAATGTATTACTCATCACGATATTCCATTTTTATTCAATATTGACCAGTATATTTAATACCAACAACAATGTAACTATTTTTAAAGCATGCTAGGAACTTCAAAGCTTGAAGAGAACTTCAAAGCAGAAAGAGGCCCTTGCTAGTTCTTTCTAAGTGTATTTTTTTTTTTTCCAATATGGAATTCTCTTCAGACAAGGCTACTGGCTGCCAAACATACTGCAGAGTCTCTACTGAGATCTTAAAAAGTTGTGCTCTAGAAAATTATATTACAAAGAATAGAGCACTTCTGTTCTCTTCTGTTAGACAGTGCAAAGAAAATTCAATTTATCGGAATCAAGCAGAGAGTTTGTCTCAAGGGAAAGATTATAAACTCAAAGGATCCCTGGACCGTAAGAGAAGAAGAAAAAGTTTGCCTCTTGTACTTTTCGCATGTCATATGTTCTATATTAATTTACTGATAATTTTCAGGCCATTTTTAAAATGAGTACTTACTGAACTAAATTATAGTCTACGTGTGGCGTACCACCACTTCCGTAAATGATAGCTCATCTCATGAAACCCTTTGTAGGGCCCAATGCTCCTTGTAGCTAACTGGGTTTGTTGATAACTGTCAAAAGTGCCTCCTGGGTCACGCAAAATACCACAAAGTTCTTTAGAAGATGCTATGTGACAAGACTGTAATATGTAAAATGTTTAGCAATTACTATTTTCACCACAAACATATGCTATTCATAAAATAAGTACTGAATACGAAAGTAATTTCAACTGATGCTAAAATAGTGCACTTACTTGAAATAAAGTGCTATGTGCCAAAACCTTAAAGGGACACTATAGTCACCCAGACCACTTCAGCTCAATGAAGAGGTCTGGGTGCCAGGTCCCTCTAGGGTTAACCCTGCCTGCTGTAAACATAGCAGTTTCTGAGAAACTGCTATATTTACATTTGGGGTTAAGCCAGCCTCTAGTGGCTGTCTTCCGGACATATTATGCCTCCATTGCGCAGAGCGTCCATAAGAAAGCATTGAAAAATGCTTTCCTACGGACACTTTGAATGCGCACGCAGCACTGCCACGCATACGCATTCCGCTCCGCTGACGTCAGATGGGGGAGCTGACGTCGGCGGGGGAGGAGAGGTAAGGGAGCCTGGCGGTGGAAGAAGGTGAGTAACTGAAGGGGGACCCTGAGGGTGGGGGCACTCTCAGGGTACTATAGTGTCAGGAAAACAGATTTGTATATTTGTTATCACTATAGTATATTTGTTATCACTATAGTGATCCTTTAACAAGCTAAATAAATAACTAGTGCACTATTTGTAAATGCAAATACACAATGCATCAAAAAGTGTCGTAACAATGCCATAGCGCAACAAACCGAGCAAGCAAACATATAAAATCTAGAAAATTGTGCACAGTTTATAGAAGTATATGTATACACTGGACAAAATATTCTGGTGACCTATAAGAAATAAACATATAGTGTAATACCATAAAAATACAGGGTGGGGCATAAAGATATCCTATATTTGGAGGGGGCACTGTGTGGGCTGTAATGAGGGTAAAGAGGTGGGGTAGGCTTAATTCGGTTAGTTAGGCTCTACTGTTTTCAGTACCCATCTTGAGTTTGACCAGTGAACATCGGGACTTTGTTGTTCAAGCGTATTATATATACCGTGATAACGGCGCAGAGAGCGTTCCGTACACACTTCGCGCTCGGTCGAAATGCATCTGTACGAGATCGGAAAACTATTTTGCTGTGGATTTCTAATCTTCGGGACAACTGGATCCACACTGAAAAGAAAGTCACCTGGCAGACCACCTTCCTCACTTAGGGCTCCAGACCTCATCACGCCCCCCAAACAAAAAAGAGCAATAGAGAATTTGGTATTCCTACAAAATACAGTATAATACTCGAGAATGCATTTATGAGAATTAAAATGTTGATGCATCATGCATGTATGATAGGTCAACTGATCAAGTGAAGCAAATTGTGATTTACTGCTCCTTTAATTATAATAAAACATCACCATGGCAGTGTAATAAACACAGGTTAGCGAGAGATTTCTCAGACACCTTTGAACGTTGAAGCCGATTTCATTAATGGCATGAAGACTATTGCAAGTGAGGAAGAATATATTTAAGTAGTTAGAGACGGGAGATAATTCAGGGCCTGCTAATGTCTCTCTTATAACATCAGCTAATTAAATGCCAGCTAGAGTTATCATCTCGGTCATCGGCAGTCAAGTCTCACTAATGAAGGCTTTCCTGCTGAATAGTCTGCATCGCACTATTATACAGGGTTTTGTAGATATATATATATTTGTTTCTCTTCCATGTGTCCTACCTTTCTTTGTTTGCACTGTTTGAAATGTGTTACAGATGTGCTCTGCTGTGTGTGTTACAGATGCGCTTTGCTGTGTGTTACAGATGTGCTCTGCTGTGTGTTTGTGTGTTACGAATGTGCTCTGCTGTGTGTTACAGATGTGCTCTGCTGTGTGTTACAGAGGTGCTCTGCTGTGTGTTACAGATGTGCTCTGCTGTGTGTTTGTGTGTTACAGATGTACTCTGCTGTGTGTGTTACAGATGTGCTCTGCTGTGTGTTTGTGTATTACAGATGTGCTTTGCTGTGTGTTACAGATGCACTCTGCTGTGTGTGTTACAGATGTGCTCTGCTGTGTGTGTGTTACAGATGCACCCTGCTGTGTTTGTTACAGATGCACCCTGCTGTGTTTTACAGATGCACCCTGCTGTGTTTTACAGATGCACCCTGCTGTGTTTGTTACAGATGCGCTCTGCTGTGTGTGTGTTACAGATGTGCTCTGCTGTGTGTTTGTGTGTTACAGATGTGCTCTGTATGTGTGTTACAGATGTACTCTGATGTATGTGTGTTACAGATGCACTCTGCTGTGTGTGGATTTGTGTTTGTGTGATACAGACACAATCTGCTGTGTGTTGCAAATGTACAAATGCGCTCTGCTGTGTATGTGTTTTACTAATGTGCCCGGCTGTGTGTTTATTACAGATGTGCTCTGCTGTGAGTATGTTTTACTGATGTGCCCGGCTGTGTGTTTATTACAGATGTGCTCTGCTGTGTATGTTACAGATGCACTCTGCTGTGTGTTTGTGTGTTACATATGTGCTCTGCTGTGTGTGTGTGTTACAGATGTGCTATGCATGTGAGGGTTACAGTTGCTCTCCGGTCTATGTGTGTATGTGATATATGAGCTCTGCCTCTCTGTATTAGGTGTGTACTGCTACTATGTGTTACACATGCACTTTTATCTGTGGGTGAGACAGTTTACCTCTGCTCTGTGTTTGCTAAATATGTGCTTTGTTCTGAGTATGTTACAGATGTGCATTGCTCTTTGTGTGAGAGTTATATTCAGATCTATTTTGTGTGTGTGTCTGACATATGCGCTCTGCGTCTGTGTTTTACAGATGTGCATTTTTCTTGTGTTACAGATATCTACTTCTTACTGTGTGTTAAAGGGAGGCTTTTTTGTATTATAGATGTGCTTTACCTGCATAATACTCGTACACAGCATTCTCTGTATTAGTCTCATCTGTACAACAGTTCTATTCCTTACTTGATGTCTGTGATTTTTGGCATTAAATTGGAAAATATGACTGATCATGCATTTTTTTTTTTTGAAGGATAGAGATCATATCAAGCCATTAATTATCACATATTTGTTTGCCTCCTTTTTAAATCATAATGATAACAGATATCACCCAAATGGCCCTGGTCAAAAGTTCACATACCCCTGAATGTTTGGCTTTGCTATAGATACAAGGTGAAACAAACACAGGTTAAAATAGTAATTAAGTCAATGAGTTTGTTATCTCTCATGCAGATGCACTGAACAGGCTAGATACTGAGTCATGGGGAATACCATCCCCACTGTGAAGCATGGTGGTGGCTCACTGATGTTTTTTTTTTTTGGGGGGGGGGGGGCTCTAAAGGCATTGGGAATCTTGTGAAAATTGATGGCAAGATGAATGCAGCCTTTTTGCATTCTTCTGCACAAAGGCTGCACATGGGATGCTCTTCGACTTTTCAGCATGACATTGACCCTCCAGTGGTTACATGAGAAAAAAGGGAAGGTTCTGGAGTGGCCATCACAGTCTCCTGACCTTAATACCATCAAGCCACTCTGGGGAGACTTTGCATGACCTGGAGGCATTTTGCCAAAACAAATGGGCAGCTATACCACCTGCAAGAATTAGGGGCCTCATAGACAACTATTATAAAAGACTGCACGCTGTATACTCCCATTAGTACCTGGCCTTATCTCATAGCTAGGATAGTCTAATGCCTATCCCACGCATGCTTAAATTCCTTTACTGTGTTAACCTCTACCACTTCAGCTGGAAGGCTATTCCATGCATCCACCACCCTCTCAGTAAAGTAATACTTCCCGATATTATTTTTAAACCTTTGCCCCTCTAAATTTTAAGACTATGTCATCAGTTGGATATGCATCCCATAAGAAATTAAAGAAATGTGTTTTGCCTGCTTACTCGTGCTTTCTTTTAAATTGGTACATATATTACTAATTCTCCAAGGGTATGCAAACTTTTGAGCATAACTATATGTAAAGATTTTTTATTTTACATTTTTTTTTCTCCCCATTGCTACGTTCTCCCGCGGGTCTTGCTTTCCCGGTATGTGAGAGTATACTGCTTCATTAAGCTTTAGTGAGACACAATTTCAGCACAGACTGAAGCCTCCCTGGTGACGTATAATTACTGGCTGATGGCATCCTGCCTGTCATTATGGCAGCTCTGATGCTTGCAGTCACCTACACTATGTTTTGTCTCTTCGCTCTCTTCTTTCCTCACTATGAACCTGCCTGCTGTCTTTTTTCCATTCCGGAGCTATAGACAATGGAACATGGCTAACCTTATTTATGCCAGGGTTCCATTCACATAGAGAAAATGCAGGAACAGTCACAGCATAGAGTGACAGATGGTTGCTTGGTCCCACTGTGATGGTATTAACCTTGTTGGAGATGAATTGAGGTGTCACTCACGCACAAAGCCCTCATGACTGCAACCTGCTCCTGTTTCTCCTATATGACCCTGTGCCTCTGGTTGTTCCGTTGAGAAATGCCTTTCACGCTCCAAATGCACAGATTGCCTGACTCCTTTCAATGTCCCCTGGAACGTGCAGCTCTGTGACTCATACATGCAACACGGTAATCATATTGATCGCTCGGTTCTATATTGATGAAGGAGAAGATTAGATTCTACGTGGGCTCTGACACTATTTACTCGATCTACGTAACAGGCTCGGTGTTGATCCACAAAAGGAATGACAGCCCCCCGGTTACATTAGCAGCTGTCATTTTAATAATAAACAAAGAGATGTAATAAGTGTGTTTGTTTACCCAGTAAACACCGTGAAAATGGGTCACTGCATCATGTGCTATGTATACTTAACACAAATTAACAGATTTCAGCCATTGATAGACCTGTATGTACAAATTTTGTATTTTTCAGCATTCAAGTTGCGTTTTTTTCATCTTTATTACTGGAGTATCTTTTGGGTTTTTTGTTTTTTTCCAACTTAGTTTTTTCAAAAATTAAAAGATAGGGAACCAAATTCTAACGTTAAATCTAATGACACAACATATGAAATGAGAAAACATTATTCCAGAGCATTTAAATGTACCCATGGCAATCTTCAATAATATAGACAGCGCTCAAAAAAAATTCCCACTTGCTTGCAAACCACTAACTTTAAAACGTAGCTTTCATTAGCTCTAGAGTTAGCTACAGCAGCACATGACAGGCCTTGCTATTTGCCCAGCATTTAGTTCTTTCTTAGTGCTGAGCATTGTCCAATCAGATGCTTCTCATTAAACGTTTTCTATGAACCTTTTTACACTTTGTAATTATATATATATATTTTTAAATACTTTAAAGCTTTGCACGGACCCCTGATGGTGACATCACAGCTTAGGGTGCATTGGCGCAGAGGTGCAACAGACATAAGTTATACTTAGTGCTGCCATTTTTTCTTCAACTCTTGGTGCTTCATATACCAGGAGCCCAGGTATATGCTGTACTAGTCTTGTGCATGCGCAACAGTACAATAATGATGTCTATAGAAAATACCACAAGGCTGTGGGAACCTCTTTAGATCATATCTCATGATGAGGGAGACAATACCTGATTCTCATAGACATTCCTAGTGACCGCTGTGGGAACTGACTAAACCTCAAGGCAGAAATGTGCCTTTTGTTAAGGTTTATCAGCTTGAGGCTTTACCATTAGAAAAAAATATTCCCTACTTTGTCTGTTAAAATTCCAAAACGGTCATTTCACAAATATTATTATGATTCAACTGCTGCACAACCTAACTTGCCTGCTGCTGCAGTTTCTCACAGTGCAACCACAGCAGCAGGCAAGCTAGGTTGCATCGCAGTTGACCAGGTGAAAGTAGCTTCTGACCCAACATGGCTACTTGGCCAGATATAAAAGTGAAATATTATTTAAAAAAAAATAATTATTAGGGTTCTTTAAATAGACTAAGCAATTAAAAAAAACAAGAAGTGAAGTTTTGGTGACAGTTGTCCTTTAAGAAGGTTTTGCCTGACCTGGGTAGTGGCACTATCTTTGGGATGGGTGCCATGTTCTTGCTCTTTGTAGGTTCTGAAGAAAAGTTACTCTTGGTTGTGGTAACTCCCACTGATCCAAGAAGGAGGAAGGCTGTGACCATGATCTGAGAGAAGAGTTAATCATATAGATCTCCAATTACGTCATAGGACTGCTAAGAAAATAATAGGGAGAGGTATTAGCAGTAGAAAGAGGGAAGTGCTCATGCCATTGTACAGAACACTGGTGAGACCTCACTTGGAGTATTGTACGCAGTACTGGAGACCGTATCTTCAGAAGGATATTGATACTTTAGAGAGAGTTCAGAGAAGGGCTACTAAACTGGTTCATGGATTGCATGACTGCTGTCTAGATGACTGTACCACCCACCCGGTGCCCCCCTTTCCCAATGACACACAGAGACCGTATAAAGTTGGGTAAGGGCATCGGCCACAGCTTTATTAATTTTCCATGCCAGCAACATAAATACTGTCAGCTGTTGGGGTGATTGCCCAACAGACAGGTCTATCCCCACAAACCATGAGTCCATGAGCAGCCTGCCTCCGCCATCAGCTCCCAACAGGCTGCGACTCCCCAAGCCTCCTCGGCAACTCCATCACTTCTGCCTGCGCTGGCCAGGACTCCCGCATGCTGTGACAAAACAAGAAAAGACAACCAACAACAAGCACCAGAAACAAAACCCACCTTCCTTCAATAACCAAATGTCCTAAGGGCGGGAGGGCGGGAAAGTCAGGATCCCTGCACTTCCAAGAGCTGACTGGTAAGTCCCCTCCCCTCACTGTCCTTATAACTGTCTTCCATCTTAGCAACTATGTATCCATATATCCCCCTCCCATCTGCTCTTCCTTTAAGACTCCTTATCCTAGCCGCAGTCATGTCCCCCCTTCCTTGTCAGTCCAGGGAGGTGTCTTGACTGCTGTCTAGATGACTGTACCACCCACCCGGTGCCCCCCTTTCCCAATGACACACAGAGACCGTATAAAGTTGGGTAAGGGCATCGGCCACAGCTTTATTAATTTTCCATGCCAGCAACATAAATACTGTCAGCTGTTGGGGTGATTGCCCAACAGACAGGTCTATCCCCACAAACCATGAGTCCATGAGCAGCCTGCCTCCGCCATCAGCTCCCAACAGGCTGCGACTCCCCAAGCCTCCTCGGCAACTCCATCACTTCTGCCTGCGCTGGCCAGGACTCCCGCCACCGCGATGACGACTTCCCCTCACGCCTCCTGCCGTCATCGCGCCCCCCGCCGACAGCGCAGCCTCAATCCCACTCTGCAAACCCGTGTTCAGGATGTCCAAACCTATCTCGTTTAAGTGGACCCCATCCCTCCTCATTAAGTTCTGGTTCTCCCCTTCCAGCTCCACGTGTCGAACGACCACCCCACCTAGCCGCCGGACAAATTTCCCCACTGCAATGTTCAGCTTGCGCCGGCACTTCTCCAAACCGCGCGAGTGCGGCAGCGCGCGCCAGCACGGCCTGGAAACCACCTCCGACCAAACCAAGGTCATGTCCGGAAACAGCGCCATGCACCTCGCCAAGTCGTGCCGAATCGCGTGGAGAAGGTCCACAGTCCTGGAAACCCCCAAGTCGTTCCCGCCCGCATGGACCACCACCACCACCGGCCCTGACACAAACTTACGGAGCTCCACGAACTCAGGATATACTTGCTGCCATCGGAGGCCCCTAATGCCCTTCCACCTGACTCGGGCCACGTCCACTGAGAACCCCAAATTTCGTCCATAGGCCCGGTCTTCAGCTCGCCTAGCTACCCAGTACACGTAGGAATGCCCTAGTATCCACACGTACCGGGGCCGCCCACCTACAACGAGAAGAGGGTTACAGCATATGAGGTCGGACATAAGACTTAAAACGCCCCGACTCCCATCTTCCAATGCGTTTAATGCCCGCAGCCGAGTAACCCAAAACACTTGCCTGGGTAGCCGCCCCAATCCGAAAGGAATGGGCCGAAAACCCTTGACTTTCCATACCACCCGCGGCCAATGCTCTCTTCAGCATTGCCGAGAACTGATAGCGTGTTAGGGGAGACCCATCCGCGTGAGCCAACAAAGGGCCTCCCCGCTCCGGGCGCACCTCCAGAAAATCGTGAAAAGCCCCGACAGGACAGACGACATCCCTCGTGGCCCCTAAACGAACCCAGGCACCCCGGGCCGCCTGGTCCGTCTTAGAGCGCCGCACAAAAATGTCAACGGAGGAAGTAGACCACCGCACATCCGACAATGCCAAAGGCGAGGCCTTCCCCTTGCTCGGGGCTACCAACTCGCCGATGCGAAAGGCTCCAAAAAAGCAGACCGAGAAGGCTACGCGAAACAACTTCGATACATAATCCGAGCCACAGACCCGCGGCAAGACTAAAAAGAATCCGCCGCAACATTTCCACCGAAATCGGACGACGACGATCCGGGCGACGCCGCAGTCGCCACCCCTTCACCACCCTCTGGATCCCAAATTCCTTAGTAACATCCCGCCAGCCCATAAATCGAAACAAGAAAGACAGGGCAGCCAGCGCCTTCTCCGCTACTGCGCAAGACCTACCTCTCCTGACCAAGTCATCCAGCAACACAAGAGTCGCCTCCGTACGTCCCATTTCCGTGGATACATCCCCGTCCCGTGCTGCCGACAGCCACTGTTTCCACACTGCCCGGTATGCCTTCCAGGAAGCCTCCGCCAAGGAGTCCGATACCAAGCCCATCAGGCCTCGAAATCGAGCTTCCATAAGGAGTCCGGACACTGCAGACCGGTCCGCCGCGCCTCCGGCGCTGCCTCGCGAAACCGTTCCCACTGCAAGCGAGACAATGCATCAGCCACCACATTTTGCACACCCGGGACATGTTGCGCCCGCACCCAAACATTAAACTGAAGACTAAGGAGCACGAGGTGACGGAGAAGAGCCAACACTGGAGGGGACGAGGAGGACGATCGGGCAATCACATGGACCACACTCATGTTGTCCGTGTGAAAGACCACCGTGTGATTTCTCAGCTCCTCACCCCACAGTTCCAGGGCGACCACTATCGGAAACAGTTCCAAACAGGTCAAATTCCTTCGAAATGGGGAAGACTGCCATTCCTCCGGCCACTCCCCCGCGCACCACTGACCCCGAAAATACGCTCCAAAACCAACTGACCCCGAGGCATCGGTAAACAGATCCAAGGCAGCATTGGTGGTGGCCTCCCTCAACCAGCAAGAGTGCCCGTTGTAACGTCTGAGGAAGGAGCTCCACACTGCCAGATCCGCCCGAAGGCGCCTCGTGATCCGAATGTAATGGAAAGGTTCCTTCACCCCCACCGTGGACAAGGACAATCTACGACAAAATGCCCGACCCATCGGTAACACCCGACATGCAAAAACCAAGTGCCCCAACAGGCCCTGCATCTGACGCAACTGAACCTTCTTGGAACCTTTGACTAAGTCCACCAACCGCAGCAACCCCTCCAACTTCTCTTCCGGAAGTCGATTTCGATACCCAAGAATGAAAGGACCAACACCGGGCCAACCGTTTTTTGTTCGGACACAGGAACCCCGAACTCAGCCGCCACCCGCCGGAATGCCTGAAGCAACGCTGTACAATCCTGGGAACCCGACGGACCAACAAACAAAAAATCATCCAGGTAATGTGTCAACGAACACAAACCCGCAACTCTGGACGTGACCCACTCCAAAAAAGAAGAAAACAGTTCGAAATGATAACAAGAGATAGCGCAGCCCATGGGCATACACATATCATAATAGAAGCAACCGTTAGCGAAACACCCCAACAAGTGAAAGCAATCCGGATGAACCGGCAACAAACGAAAGGCCGATTCAATGTCCGATTTTGCTAATAACGCCCCACGACCGGCCCGCCGCAGGAGGAGCAATGCCGAGTCGAAAGACGCATAATGTACCCTGCACGCATCCCTGTCAATGTCATCATTGACCGACGACCCCGAAGGGTACGAGAGATGGTGAATCAATCGAAAAACTCCCGGATCCTTTTTGGGTACCAGACCCAGCGGAGACACCCTCAGGTTGTGGAATGGGGGGGAATCAAAGGGGCCGGCCATGCGGCCCCGTTGAATCTCCGCCTCCAACTTTTCTTGTAACAAAACCTCTTTTCCCCGCGTGGACCGAAGATTGTCCGCGAACTGGCCCTCGTCCGACAGCACAAAGGGAATCCAGAAACCCGTTGTGAAACCGTCGAACAAGAGGCTGGCAACGTCCCTCTTAGGATACTGGACGAGCCATGGACGCATCTTTTCCACGCTCACTGGAGTCCTCTCTGCGAGGAACGTCGTCCTTACCAGAGCCCTTGGAGGCAGATGGTCTGCCCTTCTTGAAACAACGGAGAGCCGGGTGGGCTCCCCCACAGTGGGCACACTCGTGCCGGAATCTGCAGGAGCTAAACCACTTACAGTGGCTCTCGTTGAAGAGCCAACAGACTCCCTTCCTCTGACCTGCCGACGTACCCGTGGGGACGCCGGCCGCCCCCGAAAAGGGAGAGGGTCTACACGGGGTCATAAGTAGCAGCCACAGGCTGCCGTCCTGCACCCCAAAACCCATACCCGGACACGCCGCCATCTTCTGGCGGAATTGCTGGTCGTATTTGAACCAGCATTGCCCTCCATAAACCTTGTAGGCGCCCCAAATTAAGTCCAAATAACCAAATAAAGAGGGGGCCCTCTCAGGGAAACGGCGCACTAGTACGCTGGCAAAGATATTAAATCCTTGCAGCCAATTACCGAACGTACGCGGGATAGCCTTACCCTTTTCTCCCTCCAATTGTTCGCCACGTCGCGGTCTGTCCACGGACTCCTTGTCTGGCGGAACGAGAGAAAGGAGATCCACATACTCACCACGAATAATCTTCTCTTGCACCTCCGCTGGCACATGTAAACCTAGGGGAGCCAGTTCACACCCTGGGAGAAAGGAAACCACCCCAACCCCATGACCCCTCAAACTATCCGCACTACCGGGACCCTGAGCCCCTAGACCAGTACCCCTGGCTTGCCCCTCCACTAACATCCTCAGCAGGCGCAACACCTCGCTATCCTGACCTGAACTCCCTGCAGCACCCCAGGCGCCTGCGCATGCTGACTCACCAAATGAGGGGAGGCGCAGGGGCCATCCTCCTTCACCTTCTCGCTCCTCCTCAGACTCCTCCTCCTCACCGGACTCCCCCTGGAGCCTCCCAGCTCCCAGAGGGGCTGCAGCCGACACGGCCTCCCGACCGCCGGCATCCTGGCAGTACTGCAATCTTGAGGCTGCCGCCTGATCCGCGGCACCCCATGAACCGGCCGGTCCTGGGGACTCCCATCTCCTTGGGGCTGCTGTCCGGCTCACAGCACCCCTATTGCCGCCTTCTTCCGCCGGCGCTTGTGGTCTCCGGGCGCCCGGCGTCCTATTTCCGGCGCGGGCACCCACTTCCGGGTTTTGCCCGTCGCCGGCTGCTGTCGTCATATCCGGCGCGCCGGCCGTGCGCGACCGGCGTCGTGACGTCACTTCCGGCCGCGCCGGAAGAGAAGGTGGAGGGCTCCTGGATCTTCCCGCCGAATCGCCATCTTGGAAATGGCTGCCGGACGCAGCCGCAGCTCTCACCTGGGACCGGATCGCTCGGGGGGACGACACCAGGCTCGGCTCCACATTCCCAGCCACTCCAGCTCGCCGGCTTCTTCGGCCTTCACGACCTCCTCTCACCGGGCTGGGAGACAGTCGCGACGGCGGCCTTGAACGCCTGGCCCGCCGCCCACCTTCCACAGGTCGAGCCTCTTCACCGGGGACGCCATCCATGCCGGCCAACACCTCTGCTAACGAGCCTGCACCATGTGCAGCCCGATAAGCCTGCAACAGGGCCACCAACGATTCCTGGGAAACGTCCATCACTCTCAAAATTCAGGAACAGGTAAGTATAAAACTTTTTAAGAATAATGTCTATAATATTTTTTTTTTTTTTTTTTTTTTTAAGGGGTCAGCAAAGAAAGACAGATGCAAATCTGAAAATCTGAAAGTCAGGATCCCTGCACTTCCAAGAGCTGACTGGTAAGTCCCCTCCCCTCACTGTCCTTATAACTGTCTTCCATCTTAGCAACTATGTATCCATATATCCCCCTCCCATCTGCTCTTCCTTTAAGACTCCTTATCCTAGCCGCAGTCATGTCCCCCCTTCCTTGTCAGTCCAGGGAGGTGTCTGGATAAAACTTACCAGGAAAGGTTAAAGGATCTTAACATGTATAGCTTGGAGGAAAGACGAGACAGGGGGGATATGATAGAAACATTTAAATACATAAAGGGAATCAACACAGTAAAGGAGGAGACTATAATCAAAAGAAGAAAAACTACCACAACAAGAGGACATAGTCTTAAATTAGAGGTGTTACAGACTGCCATTTGTAACTGGCCCTTTAAATGACAAATTGCCCTGCTTCCCTGAGTTGTGGAGAAGCCTATTTGCCAGCCTTCTTCCTCATGACTATGGCCCCTGGGAGATTGTGCCTCTGAAAACGTATGGACTTTTATTGGGTGTGTATGACCCTTTAAGAACCGTCTGGGGACATATTGTGACTTTGTTGAACAATGCCCCTTTAAGACGGTGTTCCCAATCCTTTAATATACTGTGTTCCTGGCTTTCTCCCACTTGGTTCAGTAAATGGGGCTTACTGAACCAAGTACCACACAGGCGGACCACCCAGAAGTGGAAGTGTGCAGGCAATTTACGTCCCAGGCTGGCAGCCTGCTGTAGGTAAATTGCCGACCGCTGGGTGGCCGCAGTTCGTGCAAACGAACACGTGGTGGCAGCCATCTTTGTTCATTCGAACGAGGTCAGTGGTATGTGTAGCCAAATCCATGGAACTTAAATCGGCTACACATTTCACCGAACACCGCTGACCCTTACCGTCTCCTACACTGAAGATTCGAACGCACGTTCGAATGGGACTTAGTCGTTTTTCTGCATAAAATTGACCAGCCGCACAGCCCAAATCTATGGAACTGTTTTGGGCAGGAATATGTGCTTGGTCATAAAGGACTTCCGTCTAACTTTTGATCTACTGGTGGGATTTTTGGTAATGTTTATATTTAAAGTGTGCTGATAATAAATATGTAATTTATATGGAGATTGGATGTATGGTTTTAAAGTTACAGTGTATGTGTAAAAACTGTATTTTTCCTGCCTGTGATAATTATGTTAAGTATTGTGTACCATAATTATATCATAGGCAGAGGGGGAGGATTTTGTGTGTAATTGCTGGGAGTGTTTTCTGTAATGTACGTGTGTGATTGACTGTTCTGTAAAACCCTGTGGGTGGTCCTATCTAAGGGAAACCTGCATAAAAGAAAGCCCTTTGGGTGCCAATAAACAGAATGACTTGACCCTCTAACTTGCAGCCTTGACTCATGTTTGTAGGGGACAGCTGTAATATACTACAGGGATTGCTATGTTCTTCATACTCCCTTAGCTACTGAGCTCTTGTAAGAGCTCTTGTTCCTGATCCTGCTTCGCTCTACAGAAGGAAGAGGTTCACCTACTGGAACCTGGAGCCTGGTCGTAGGTCCAGGGTGGATAGCAGATGGCGAAATCCTAGCCCAGCAGCGGCGGTTCGTGGAGTCTGCAGTTCTTATGGTGTCTACGCAGTAGTTATGGTGTCTACGGTGCTGATGGTCCTTTGGTAAGTGCTAGGAGCATCCTTTCTATGGTCCAACTTCCAGCCAGCCTGGAGGCAACCGTAACAAGAGGGACAAAGGTTTAAAAATAATATCAGGAAGTATTACTTTACTGAGAGGGTAGTGGATGCATGGAATAGCCTTCCAGCTGAAGTGGTAGAGGTTAAAACAGTAAAGGAGTTTAAGCATGCGTGGCATATGCATAAGGCTATCCTAACTATAAGATAAGACCAGGGACTAATGAAAGTATTTAGAAGATTGGGCAGACTAGATGGGCCGAATGGTTCTTATCTGCCGTCACACTCTATGTTTCTGTAATACAGGCTCGGTTGACTGGGGAAATTGCTTGAATTCGGGTGTAGACTCTTGCTGGATTTTCCTCTTGAGTGCAGAAATAACTTTGCACCACAAATCCGCCTTGTAAATTTACAAATATATAATTTACATGGGCCAGCAGAGCTGGTCTCTGTTCCTTCCACATAATTTGGTGGAGGTCCTGCACTTACAACCAAGTATTTTTTGTTTTCTTTCCAAATAAGAGATTCAGATAATTGTTGACAGTTGCGAGGCAAAGTATAGCCATACATGACACTCTTTCCATACCTTCCAACTGTCCCTGATTTGAAGGCACAGTCCCTATTTTGGACCCAAATCCCTGTCCCTTTTTTCTATTTTAATGTCCTGTTGAAATGTTCTTGATTTGTGAATTGTAGCTCCAAAACACTAATACTCACAGTAATGTGACTTTAATAGGAACCTATAGTTCCAAAATAATCTATAATCTGTAATCTTAATATATAGGTTCCCTACCATAATTATGACCCTGCATCTTGTTTCCTGTGTTAAAATTTAAGTTAAATATATTTTACTTACCTTGTTTGCAGCCTGGAGACACCGTTGTTGCAGTCACCCGATCCTTATCTTTCATCAGCAAGCATGCTAATGTCTTCCACGTTCTTGACCAATTCAATGCTTCTCACAGAGAAGCATTGGGGACAAGTAGCGCATGCACAGCAAAACACCACGATCATCCAGTAAAATGCTCTCTATGAGAAGCATTGATAAAATTATCAAATCTGACTATGTTATTGCAGTGGAAACTCCTCTAGTGACTTTTTGGAAGATATCCACCAGCGGTTAGCTTAGCTTTGGAAATAAAATATTGCCATATCTACTAAACGGAAATGTATTACATTGCAAGACTAAAACTAGAGGGCCAGTATGCCCAGGCCATTTTTTTAATGAGATAAAGTGGACTGGGTACTAGTGTTATTTTCATAGACTAAGAAATTTCATCAGATTTAGCCGACTAAAAGTTTGGTGAAATAGTCGACTAAGACTAAAACAATTCAGATGATTAAAAAACAACTAAAACGTCTTTTTAGTTAAGAGACTATTACTTAAACGAAATTGAAATTTTCTGCTAAAATTAACACATGGGGGAGTGAGGAGAGGATATAAGGCACATGGGGACTGGGGGACTGAGACACTGGGGGACTGGGGAATTGAGACACATGGAGGGGATTGAGGTATTAACATGTGGGAGCTCTGTAAATGAGATACATGATAGGACTCGGAGAATGAGATACATGAGGGGGCTGGGAGAATGAGGCACATGAAGGGGCTGAGCGAATGTGACACATGAGGAGGCTGAGGAACTGAGACACATGAGGGGGCTGAGGGACTGAGACACATGAGGGGGCTGAGGGACTGAGACACATGAGGGGGCTGAGGGACTGAGACACATGAGGGGACTGAGTGACTGAGACACATGAGGGGACTGAGACACATGAGGGGGCTGATGGACTGAGACACATGAGGGGGCTGAGGGACTGAGACACATGAGGGGGCTTGGGGAATGAGACACATGAGGGGGCTTGGGGAATGAGACACATGAGGGTGCTTGGGGAATGAGACACATGAGGGGGCTTGGGGAATGAGACACATGAGGGGGCTTGGGGAATGAGACACATGAGGGGGCTTGGGGAATGAGACACATGAGGGGGCTTGGGGAATGAGACACATGAGGGGGCTTGGGGAATGAGACACATGAGGGGGCTTGGGGAATGAGACACATGAGGGGGCTTGGGGAATGAGACACATGGAGGGGCTGGGAGAATGGAATACATGGAGGGACTGGGGGTGGAAATCAGCACATGGAGGGTTTGGAGGGAATGAGATACGTGGAGGGGTTGGGGGGAGGAACATGGGGGGTGGGGGAGATGAGATGCATGGAGGGGCTAGGGTGGACACAAAGCAACATAGAGGGGTTTGGGAAGCAAGAGACAAGGTGCTGGGGGTAAGAGAACACAAACAGGACTGTGGAGAAAAAGAGACTGACAGAGGGGCTTGTAAGGGTTGTGGGGCAAAGATTCACAGATGACTGGGGCAGAAGGAAAGGATACAGACAGGGGCTTTGGTGGAGACACCCAGAGGGGCTGGGAAACACACAAAGAGACACAGAGGGTTGGGGAAGTGGCAATAGAGACCGACCTGGACTTGGGTGAGAGACACCCAGAGGGGCTCGGGGGGACACAAAGAGACACAGAGGGGCTGGGGAAGGGGCGAAAGAGACAGAGGCTTTAACTAAATCCATTATATTTTTCTTGTGTCGACTAAAATCTACTGGAGATTTAGTCAACTAAATCTAGACTAAAACTATTCAGATGACTAAAATACAACAAAAATGGCTTTTTTAGTCAGAAGGCTATGACTAAAACTAAATTGAAATTTGGCAAAAATAATACTGCGGGGTACATATAGTGCTCCTTTAAACTAAAATTATTTGTAATAATCATTGTGTGTAAAAAAGATACTTTGTTCCAAATACGTTTATAGCTGCCTAAATTGTTATTGGTAAGTTACCTAAAATATCTCAGAATAATGCCACCTCTGGCCACACCCCTAAAATTAAAATGTCCCTGTTTGTCCAATTGAAATATTGGAAAGCATTGCTCTTTGGATGGAACATAGCTCCCTAATCAGATGTATAAACATAAAGATCGGTGTTCAATTTGTAGTGTCTCTTTAAGGCTCTGATTATGGGAATGATATAAGAGTATACTGGTACCCTCTATTTTGGAGCAAGAAAACATTTACTCTACCCGCATATTGTTTTACTAATTTCAGAGTGTGACTGGTTTCTGAAGTAGTAAGAACAGTGCTGGTGTGGGAAGAGCTCAACTTGCAGAATGTAAGTCACAGGTTTGGCAATGAGGAACAGTGAAGAGGAGAATTGGCTATTGCATGCCTTTTGACAGGTCTGGGTTAGGCAGGACAGTCACAATCTTTAGGTCCTGTTAGGTTTGTCCCCTGGTGTGCAACAATAGGAGGAATACCATGGAATTTTCCCCAGCAAGCACAGGATGTGTGTATTATTAAATGCTCTATACACCATGCAAAGCTCTCTAAGAACATTCTGCCTATATGAGAGTATTGCAAATATCCCTGGTAATTTGTTTTCGAATACTACCCATCCATTGAACAGTACTGAGTGATAATGCAGAATGTGAATGTCCACCAAATAATGGCTAAAAGTCCAATTAGTTACAGGTTTATTAAATGAAATATATTAGAAACATAGAATGTGACGGCAGATAAGAACCATTCGGGCCATCTAGTCTGCCCAATTTTCTAAATACTTTCATTAGTCCCTGGCCTTATCTTATAGTTAGGATGGCCTTATGCCTATCCCACACATGCTTAAACTCCTTTCCTGAGTTATAAAATAAGGATCCATGCATATTTCTGTAGTGAAAGTTTCATGGATCCTCCTTTAAAATGGCCTCACATATTTACAAGAAGATGACAGTTGTCATTCGATAAGGTGATCCACACATGCGCAAAAATGAGTTGGCAAAGTTCTTCAAGAAAGCTTTGAAGAAAAGTCGATGAAGATGCGATATTAAAAAAAAATCTGCTAAATATTTTTTAACAATGGCTAGTACAAGGTTTGAGCGGCCATGTATGAACGTGCAAATACAATAATGAAACCTCCCAGACATGCATTGGGTCCACAAGTCTTCTCTGCTAATGAAATATTGGTTTTGTAAGTAGAAAGGGTTAAATGGAAGGTACACAGCCTTGGTTTCTTGCCTTATCCTTCACTGAACGAACGAGCTTATAATGAGATCTAATTATCCAATGTGTCATTGCGTAATTGTATTTGTCTTCTTCTGGATCAATAAAACTAAAAACACAGCTTTGTTATCTTACCCAGTTAGAATGTCACAGTAATTTCATTTCATGGACATCGTTGGTAAACACTTTACCAACTGTTTTTATCAAATGGCGCTCATATTGACAGTGTAGTTAGCTCCATTTTTTTTTCCTTTCCATAGTTAGCTCCATTATTTTGCAAGTTGCCCAATATTATACCATTAACGCACAAGGTATTACTCATGGCGACGTTGTTGTGGGTAAAAGCTGGAAGAGAAAAAAAAGTTAGCTTTGCAGCACGAGGCATTGTGAAGAAAACTGCTTTAGATGTATCTGACACAAATTTGCAGGACATTTAATAAAATTTTATCTGCATTGCGTTTACATAGTTTCTGGCAAATAAGTAGATTTTTATAAAAACCTTCAGAAAGATACCTTACCTGTCAATTCCTATTTATGGTAAGCAATGAGTGGCAGATCATAGCAGGAGAACCATATATCAGGAGGTTCTACAGTTATCCTGTTTACTGTTATGACATTTCCGTCTCATAAAAAAACAACCTCGATTTCTCTGTTTAGTGTTTGCTGTCTTATGGTTCTCATAGAGGCTATCTAGCACCGCTTCATCAGACTGCCCGGTGACCTATTTAGCCCATCTCGGTAATACTACAAGGGGCCTGTAAGGGTCCTCACCCTCAACTCTCTTCTCTAGGGATTAGTGGAAAGAAAAAATTAACTGCAGAGACGGACACAAATATTCCTGCACCAAGGACTCCCCCTCCAAGGTCACAGATTAAATATTGTTACTCCGAGAAGGACAGGGCTCTGACATCCTTAACAATGGGAACTATAGAAAAAGGACAATGTAATTCATCTGGTTCAGTGATAGTAAAAATGAGAGTAGCATACATAAGTTCTGGGCATACGTAAAGAAGAATGTTTCCATATCTACTATTTGAGCCTTTTTATATTTACATAGACAATAATGGTAATTGTACTATACTCTGTGTGACACTAAATAGAATGCTAATGAAACTGGCCTCATTCTGTATCGGTACATTATAGTGGCCCAAGAATGGTTTCAAAAGAAACAAAAAAATATTGCAACTGGGATAAAACTCCTGTAGAAAAAAAAAATCTCATGTTATAGTTTTGTAAAGGCCACTTTTATATTTGTTTGTACACAGTACAAACTTGCGTTCTCATTATTTGCGAATCCCCTAGAAAAAAGGCAAGCCATTGAACTGTAGCCATGCTAACACATCTGCCGGATCACTCACACAAGCTTTGGGTTCTGGGAGATAAGGGAATGCATCCGCCTGATGTTTAACATGAAATAAAATGCAGAGGGGGAGCAGCGGCTTGTGAAAATATAAATGGTTCACCAGCTAGATAAGGGAAGAAGGGAGCTATGAATACACAGTTTGAAAAGGATTCATGACTTGAGACAGACAAATAAATAATATAAAATAATCCCAGTAAGACGTAGAAATAAAGGCAAGGAAAAGGGTGAAATTAGGCTGGAAAAAAATGATAGTATTGAAAAGAACTCTATGCGACTTACAGAAAGGAGACAAGTCGAATTAAATGTCCTCATTGTCGCAAAGATTAATTTCCAGTGTATAGATATCTGTTCCTATAGAGTGCGCCGTGACAATTTTGTGCATTTGGTTTCAACTGTATTGTGGTTGTTTAAAATTCCGTAACTCCAAAACGCTAGGGCCGAATCACAAAGCTATGGAAACCAATAACGGATGAACGGTTTTGTTTATTAAGTGATTTGTAGTTCTGTCCGTGACACAAAAAAAAAAGTTACTTGATGGGAAAAACGATGGTTAGGGGACAGCCACTAAATGCTGATTTTATTCACAGATCAAGTGGGAAATCACCAAAAGAGGCAAAAAAAGGGAAGAGCAATAAAAAAATAAATATATATCTATATGATACAGAAATAAATATGGATTTTTATTTATGTATTTTTTCTGCGCTCTTCCACCACCCCGTACCCCTGGTTTGGTTACTTCTTCTCCCTTTGTCTGTGAACCAAATGGCGAAAAAAGACTCCTATCAGTAGTCTGCAAAATTTAAACACAACATTTATTTTATGTAGATATTTTGCTGTTGGCTAGTTTTCGGTTCCTTTTGGATAGTCTGACTATTTTTTCCCCCCAAAACGAATTAATGAAATTAGTCCGAACTGAAACACCACACAAAGGAATTGACCTACACAATTTTATTTTCCGGACAAATAGTCTGAAGTAGAATTATTTCTTGCGACTATCTACGTACAGTATTATAAACCTCCCAATTGAGGGGGCAATTGGAGGTCGGCTGCCACCCTTATTAGAGCACGGGGAGGACTGTTGCATTAGAGTAGGGGAGCTGGGAAAAAAACTATCTAGGAGAGATCTGTGTGAGACTTCATGAATAGTTGTCTGTTTGGCTTTTCCCGGATCAACTCAGCTACTCCTATCAATGGATCAGGTCACATAGTTACATAGTTACATAGTTGCATAGCTGAAAAGAGACTTGCGTCCATCAAGTTCAGCCTTCCTCACATATGTTTTTTGCTGTTGATCCAAAAGGTCCATACGTGCTTAGAGAACACCATGCAGGATTATAGTTTCTGAAAAAAGGAGGTGTGGCTAAGTAGGCAGGCCTAATGTACAGAAAGCTGCTAAACTATTATTTATTTTTTATAAAACATGAGGATAGCTGAGCATGCTAAAGGGATGATTTATGATCTCAAAAGCATTAAAGTTGTGTTGGTGTTGCTCATAGTGTCCTTTTTAACAAAATAATGGCATCTGTTACAAGTAAGTCTAATAAAGCCATGAGGCGGCCCTTCCATTTACTGCTAGTGAGTCTCCCATACTGGATAACTGACAGCCCACCTAATTATAGGATTGCCTGACTTTACTCATTTGCAGCTTTGCTGTACTTGCTGTAGACTTTGGTGTGTAGTCTCCTGTGCAGATATCGTGGCTTGTCACTCCAAGAAGTTCTAATTACCACATTTCTTGCTTTCTTTCCAGGTTCATTTTACAAGTGCGGAGTGTGGAGCTCACACCCACAGTGTTGGTTTTTGCAAGCCCAATAAAGAAGGTAAGTCTGAAGTTTTATATCCACTTTTCAAACAAAGACACTAAATGTTACATGAGTCATTAACTCACATATTAAATGATAAAATGTTGTCTATGTCCATATTAAGTCCAGTCTACCCATCTTAGTAGATACAGTATCTTCATTTACCCCTTCTTGTGGAGCGACGTATAGTGATTTTTTTTTTAAATCTAAAATTAATCTATTCTTAAACCCAATTTTCTTGATATGGCTTATAGCCCTGATCACTATACATCCATTTTCCATTTTTACTCCCTGTCAATCACTACCATGATCTCACTACCATAACTTGTAACTCAGCCACTGGAGGCGCTTCTGGTGAAATAGCAGAAAACTGTGTTTCAATCACACGATCTTACAAAGCTGTGTTTGGCTGCGCATGCGCACTAGCCTCCCAGTCTTTTCCTATGGAAAACATTGGATTGGTTGAGATCAATGGTGTCCATGATGTCAGCCAAGGGGGCAAGACAGCAGTGCAGAAATCGGCGCTGCAAGAAAAAAGGTAAGTAAACTACCATTATTAATCCTTACATGTGTGGTGGCCAATGAGCTAAATGGCTACCAGGGCACTATAGCGTTGGGAATAGATATTTGTATTTCTAATACGGTAGTGTTCCATTAAGCTTAATTAAGGTGCCATGTTGGCAGGCTTGTCCAGATTTTCAGTATGAGGAAAGGCTGGAAACCGCTTTCCTTCACCTTTCTTCGTTGGAGTCCATGAGGTTTTTCTACTTGGCCCCTTTTTGTTTTACTCTACTGCCTGTTTTGATTAACTTTTTAGTTCCGTTGGATTCCAGGAACATCTATATGCTGAAAGAAACTCAGATATACCTCTTTTTCCCGCTCTAGAATGTATACTAGCTGCCTCTCAACAACTTTCTTCCCACTTTCTAAGTTCATTTTTTTCCTAAACTGTTCTTTTCATCTGATTAAACTAACCCTCCTCGTTCACTCTCATGGTCATGCCCATCAGCCTATGCTTGCAAACGAGCTAGCTTTTTTAGCCTTAACTTTATCTCCCATATCTATGCTTTTACTAAATCTTGTAATTTTTCACCTGAAATATATTGATCAAATTAACATTCTTTTCACACAAAATTCTACTAAGTAGTTTGTTTGCACTTTTAATAATAATTTGGAATATATATGTGCCAAATGAACACAAATTAAATAATAATTTCTTAGAAAAATATAGTTACTATAAACCCAAAAATGAATGATTCATAACTGGTAGGTAAAGGACTCAAATACTTACTTAGCTCAAAGTTAAGTGCTCTCTTTCATTTCTTTTTTTTTTTACGTCTTTATTTCTTTTATTTTTGCAGTATGATAATCACATATATTCACAAAGTTGCGGTAACAATAAAATGCCATAGCGACGGTGATACAATGAAAGGCATTAAAAGGCTGTATGACAGACAAGCCCCGTCAGTAGCTCATAGACATCTACAATATTATTTTGTAGAACAAGTATCGCATCAATATCAGCATTCTGTTCAAGAGTATGGAGAGGAATAGCAAAGGAAGAGAAAAAGAAGTTAGGAAGAGGAACGAGTAGTTTCAGGGTGGTGGGACCATAAGGTTCTTCCCAGTAGCAGAGCCACGTCTCGGTACCTTGTAAAGGGAACCAGGCATTTTTCTGGTAACTTCCTTAGTGGCTAGCACTGGTTAGTCTCCTTGGGGGTGGTTGCTGTGGAACCTGGGGCATGAGTGCATACCACTATATTGTCCCAAACTGAGTCCTTGACTGCAAGATAATGTGTGTGGAATGTTCTTCCATCTATGTGGGGAGGCAGAGTAAAAATATAAAAAGATTATTTTTTTTTATTTCTCACATACACATACACAGATACAGATACACATACACATACTGACATACAGACACACACACACTGACGTTCATACATACTCACATACTGACACACACACATACATACAGACATACATACATACTGACATACATAATGGCATACATACACATGCATACTGATATACATACATACACACACACACTGATACATACAGACATACTGACATACATACTGACATACACACAGACATACATGCATACTGACATACATACTGATAGATATATACATACACACATACATACTGACATACACACACACACAGACACACATACATACACACATTATTATTATTATGATATTTATATAGCGCCACATACAGACATACACACAGACATACAGACATACACACATGCATATATGCATACTGACATACATACACACATACATACTGACACACACACACATACATACTGACACACACACAGACATATATACATACTGACACACACAGACATATATACATACTGACATACACACAGACATACATACTGACATACACACACATATAGATAGACACATACACACATACATACATGCATACTGACATACATACACACATACATACTGCCATACACACACACATACAGATAGACACATACACACATACATACAGACATACACAGACATACATGCATACTGACATACATACACACATACATACAGACATACACACAGACATACATGCATACATACACACATACATACTGACACACACACATACATACTGACAAACAGACATACATACAGACATATATATACATACTGACATACACACACACATACAGATAGACACACACACATACAGATAGACACATACATACAGACATACACACAGATATACATACTGACATACACACACACATACATACATGCATACTGACATACACACACACACACACAGACAAATACACACACTTCATTTATCAGCCACCCTCCTCTTACCTTTAAGTTGCAGGAGGGTGGCTGGGGATGATGGGAGTGGATGCCTCTGGTGTCCTCTGCTCTCCCTCTCCTCCGCTCTCCCCCCCACGTGGAGTAAGCTGAGTAAGCTTCCTCCCAGCAGCACTTGCGGCAGGGGCGGACTGAGAACCCTCAGGGCCCACGGGCAAAATAAATCAAGGGCCCCCTTACAGGCCCCACCCATGCTCCGTAGCAAGCCCCACCCTTGTCCCGCCTCCAGCCACACCCTACACAATCTTTAGACACAAGGAACAAAAGTGCAATAATCCCTTCAAGGCCCCAGTAGAGACTACAATTGAGGGCTAATGGGCCATGGAGGGGGGGGGGTCTTTCTAGCAGAGGCTATCTCAGTGTTATTTAGAGAGTGTTAGAAAGAATCTACTCGAGCCCCATTAGAGACTACAATGGAGTCTAATGGGGGCCTGGAGGGGGGTCTCTCCAACACTCTGGTTCCTATTTACAATATAGCAACACAACATAGCTTGCTGATACCTAGGCCAAGTTGGCTCATCCTACCTTAATTACTGTTGCTGGAAGGCTGTGGGCTTGCTGGCTGCGGCTGGCAGGCTGTGGCTTCCCGGCAGGCTGTGGACTTGCTGGCTACTGCCGGCAGGCTGTGGGCTTGCTGGCTGTAAGCCTGTGGCTTGTTGTAAGTCTGTGGGCTGGCTACTGGCCTGTGGCTGGCTGCTGGCCTGGCTGGCCTGTGGGCTGGCTAACTGGTGGCTTGGTTGGCTTGTGGGCTGGCTGGCTGGCTACGGGGGCACTTGTAGATTATTTAAAGAAATAATCCATGCACAATAACCACTGCTGCTCTGTGTAGTGGTTATGGTGCCAGGAGGGCCAGGACCCCCTCCCAGAGTAAGTAGTCAAACCGTTTAAGAACAGTTTGAAAACTTACCTGGGGTCTGCTGGGATATGGGGCTGTAGTAGGGTATAGGAGCAGTGGTGCAATGTGTGAGGGGTGCAGTGTGTGTGAAAGGTTCAGTGTGTGTGTGTGTGTGTGTGTGTGTGTGTGAACATATAGGGTGTGTGTGGCAATGTTAGTATGGGGGGCTGTGTATGGGGGTCTGTGTATGTGTGTGTGTGAGGCAATGTGTGTAAATGTGTAGGGTGTGTGTGGGGACAGTGTGTGTGTATGGGGGGCAGTGAGTGAATGTGTATGGTGTGTGTGTGGGGGGGCAGTGTTTGTATGGGGCTAGAGTTCACTCTCACTACTACGACCACCAGGAATCCCTGGTGGTCGCAGTGTTGAGAGTGAACTCTAGCCCGTAGCTCCAGGGCTAGAGTTCACTCTTGCGAGAGCCGGAGCGTTGCCGTGGTAACTGCGGCAACGCTCTGTGCTTGCGTGAGAAGGACCCAGAGAAGCTGCAGGCTAAGCTCCCGGGTCCTCTCTTCTTCCCTCCCTGCCAGCTGCCCGCACGGTGCCTGCAGACCGGGGAGAGAGATCGGCTGGGGCGATCCACCAATTATATATACAGCCCTACTGTGTGCCTTTTTGTCTCCCCCAGTCCCTCTGTATGTTTCTTTCTCCCCCTCACTGCTCCTCTGTGTCCATGTCTCCCCTCTCCTTCCCAGTCTCTCTTCCCCCTCTGCCTCTTTCTCCCCCTCCCCTTGTGGGTCTCTCTCCTTTCTCCCTGTGTCTCTCGTCCCCTCTGTCTCTTTCTCCCCCCTTTCCCTGTGTCTCTCTCTACCCCACATCTCTAGTCCCCTCTGTCTCTTTCTCCTCCCTTTCCCTGTGTCTCTCTCTACCCCACATCTCTCGTCCCTTCTGTCTCTTTCTCCCCCCCTTTCCCTGTGTCTCTCTCTACCCCACATCTCTCATCCCCTCTCTCTTTCTCCCCCTTTCCCTGTGTCTCTCTCTACCCCACATCTCTCGTCCCCTCTGTCTCTTTCTCCCCCTTTCCCTGTGTCTCTCTCTACCCCACATCTCCTATCCCCTCTCTCTTTCTCCCCCTTTCCCTGTGTCTCTCTCTACCCCACATCTCTCGTCCCCTCTGTCTCTTTCTCCCCCCCTTTCCCTGTGTCTCTCTCTACCCCACATCTCTCATCCCCTCTCTCTTTCTCCCCCTTTCCCTGTGTCTCTCTCTACCCCACATCTCTCGTCCCCTCTGTCTCTTTCTCCCCCTTTCCCTGTGTCTCTCTCTACCCCACATCTCTCGTCCCCTGTCTCTTTCTCCCCCCTTTCCCTGTGTCTCTCTCTACCCCACATCTCTCGTCCCCTGTCTCTTTCTCCCCCTTTCCCTGTGTCTCTCTCTACCCCACATATCTCTTCCCCTCTGTCTCTTTCTCCCCCCTTTCCCTGTGGCTCTCTCTACCCCACATCTCTCTTCCCCTCTGTCTCTTTCTCCCCCCTCCACCATCTCTCTATTCCCCTTCTTTCTCCCCCTGTGTCTCACTCTCCCCCCCTGTCTATTTCTCCCTCCTTTCCCTGTGTCACTCTCTCCCCCCCCCCCTCTGTCTCTTTCCTTCCCCTCCCCCTGTCTCTCTATTTTCCCACTGTCTGTTTCTTCCCCTGCCTCTATCTTTTCCCCCTCTCTGTTTTATTTTTCCCCCTCCCATTTACCAAGAGAAGACTGAAGGGGCCGGGTACATGCTGGAGCCGCCGGGCCGGGTGGCAGCCTCGCCGGTCCGGCGGCACTCCTGTCAGGCTGTCAGTAACGCTGAGGACGGAAGGAGGGAGGAGCATGTCTCTCTCACATGCTCCTTTGCGGTTCCCACATCCTGTGCTGGGAATTGTGGGAACCGCAAAGGAGCATGTGAGAGAGACATGCTCCTCCCCTCCTCCCGTCCTCAGCGTTACTGACAGCCTGACAGGAGTGCCGCCGGACCGGCGAGGCTGCCACCCGGCCCGGCGGCTCCAGCATGTACCCGGCCCCTTCAGTGTGCCACCGGACCGGCCACCCGGTGGCACTTACATGCACAGATGCCGAGGCCGCGGTGGGGCAATCCGGCCCTGCCGCCGGGCCCCCTGATGGCGGCTCTGGCGGCGGGCCCCCCTCCCAGCCGGGCCCTCGGACCATGTCCGAAGTGCCCGACTGGTCAGTCCGCCCCTGACTTGCGGTGTAGCCGCAATTTCTTTTTAAAGGGGCCTGGTCGCGCAATTATCCGGCCGCAGCGCTGACCGTGCCCCTGATAGGGCCCATCGGGTGGCACCTGCGGCAGTTTCGCCGCTCCATGTGGGGCCTGGGCGTCCATTATGGTTGTCACCCCCTGATGGCGGCCCTGATCCCAGGATTTCCAGGCATCCATAAGACGTCGGCCTCTGTTGGAACTCAGATAAGCCATTTTCTCATAACCGCCATTTGTTGTGACCTGTTGTAACACTTCTTCTCTCCATGGTGCAGTGGTCGACTACCAATTCCTCGTGATCGATACATTCGCAGCTTAAAGGATGTGGAAGGCGAGCATACCTTGTGGTTTGGTTAGAGTGTCCGGCAGCATAAAGAGCAGGAAAAATGTAGCTGATGGTTGCACCGACTGACCGGTTACAGTCAATACCACCTCTGTTTTCATTTTCCAGAAAGGGCGTATTTTAGAACACTCCCACCATATGTTTAGCCTCGTCCCTTTCTCTAGGCCACATCTCCAACATTTGTCCGAGGAGTGTTTAAACATATGGGCTAATATAGTCGACACCAGATACCATTTTGTTGCAAATTTTCTCATAAGTTCTATGTGTGAGATGCATCGGGTGTATTTTTTGTGTATGGAAAAAGCCTTTTGCCATTGTTTCTGAGGGATAGTGTAGCCTAATTCTTTTTCCCATTCCTTGGTGTAGCTAGGTAAAGGGGTTTTCGCATCATAACACACTGAGATACCTTTTTTTGGGGTAATAGGCCAACACATATTTTCTCTATCATCTATAGATCTTAGGACTGAATTGTATTACAGATGTTGCGCCTCTGGTTTTGCCCCGGGATTGTGGATCGTATTTGAAGGAATGACAAGAACTGCGTAGGTGGGGATGTCATGGTACTTTTGTAGCTGTGTGAAAGGCTTTAGGTAGATCCTTCCCAGAGGTGGATTAAGTGTGTCAGTCCCCTGCCCTCCCATTCTCTACTATCAAATGTAGAAATCAACTGTTTGAAACACAGCCCCCAACTTGTAAATCCACGGAATGGTGTCTCCTGTAGCTGTCCTTCTGGCTGTGGGAACGATCCCGCCGCTTGCCACCAATTGGAACCCCCCCAGGCATAAAAGGGTTAAACCGCTGTTTAGTAGATCTTCCCTTCCAGAGACACAGGCACAGCTACTGTAGACACCAATACAGCGAACCGGAGAAGCATTAGAATGCCGTAAACAGGCAAACCAGAACCATACGAATGCTGTAAACAGCCGAATAAGAAAAACCATACGAATAGGTTTACTCTCCTAGCAGTCAGTCTCTAACAGCATACAGTAAATCCCCCCAAGAACGAGACAAAGCTCCGTGTTGAGGGTCAAGCAGTGAATAGACAGAGCTGTGGGTTTATTGTTCTTCTATACACATTAGTACCACCCACATGTTTTTGGAAAACAACCAATAAACACGTACAATACACTCAGACACTCCCACACACAATCCTCCCCTCTGCCTGTGATACAATTACCTTACACAATGGGTAATGTAATTATCACAGGCAGAGAAATACAGTACATTATTCATAACTTTAAAAGTATGCATCATATTCACATCACTTACATTTTCAGAATCAGCATACTCCAGATACAAACATACGTCAAAATCATACAAATTGGTCCAGTGGTTTAAAAGATAGATCATAGTCCTTTGTGACCAAATGAAGCATGGCTTTTCTGCCCAAAACCAATTCCACAGAGTCTTCTATCCTGGATATAATTGGGAAGTAATCCAATTATCTCCAAGGACAGAGGCAAAACTCCATTAAGCACATGGCAGTAAAAAGACAGTAGAATACAATAAAATACACAAGGTTACATTTATTACATAAAATACAGACATGCCACATATCCCCAGATAGCTTAGGTCTGAGCACACGTTATTACTGAATGGCGCTCAGACCACACACATACAGTTTAATTGCCATGGAGCCAAAGTCTTTCCCATAGTCTTTCATTATACGAATGGGCTCCATGGCACAGCTATCTGGGGTATCACCGCTCAAACAGGGCAAGCACCGAATGACCCGGCTTTCATGTCTTTGCAGGGGAAAATCAAGCGTTTCAACATGGGGCCATAGTCTAAAGGCAGCAGGCGGGCAACCAGGCTCCTCCAATGCACAGTGGCGAGATTGGTCTTGTCACAATGGTGTTTTGGAAAGTTACAGGGTCAAATATAGGGCTTTGCCTATTTCAGTTTTCATACCTGTAAATTTGCTGAAGTGATTTTTTTTTTGCACATGAGCGACAGTACAGCACCAAAATGATAGCTGGCAAGAAATGCGCCAGAAGCCAAAGATAACCTGCGGCATGAAGGTGGCAGTGGCCACGATCCCTTTCACCCTGCGGCCACTAGATCCAAACTGAATCTGTCTGTTTGGGGGATCTTTTCAAAATATGCAAAGACCCTAGAAATCAACAGATCTGCTTTAATGAAGTAGTTTTGGTGTATAGATCATGCTCCTGGAGTCTCACTTCTCGATTCTCTGCAGTTTTAGAGTGTAGAGTATTCTTAAATGCACACATATCAATAAATAGGATATTTTTTTTTAACATGTTATCTCTCATTGCTCTCATTTAGAATTACCAGTCCTAGGCAAGCCTCTCCTACAGACAAATATATCTGAGTGAAAAGCGCTATATATACATTTTAAGTTCATCTTTATCATTTTTTTGGGAGTAGTTTCTGCATTAAATTGTAGTTACCAAGATAGAGCAGCATGCTTGTTCTGCTATATTAAAGGCCACTATGTTTACAAGCATGTAAAATGTATCCAAAAATTATTACCCAGCTCTGTTCTTGGATGATCAGCTTAAGGTGTGAATTGACAGGAACAGTGAGCACTTTCAGCCAATTAGCTGAGGCACGCAGACTGTCGGCAACCATGCATCTCACTAGCCATTTTAACAAGAAATCAATAGAGGGGGACCTAGTTATGTTCTCCTCTATCGATTGCACATGAAAATACATTGTCTCTCACTGCTGGTACAGTGAGTGACATTCTACTCGTCTTCTTTGTATTATTAAATTGTTTATTGGCCTTGATGGCTTTAAACAGTATTCCCAGTCTCCAGCCCTTGAGGCACACATCATTGAAGGATGTGCGGATATTATAATATCTGAGCTATTATGTCCTTTGCAAATTGAGCTGTGTGAAAATTACTTTGATTTCTATTTTAAAAAATAAAGCCTTTGATACATTTGCAAATACCATGAATCACTTATAAACTGTAGAAGCGCTGACCGGTGGCGCACAATAACTCATTCAGCCTCCTGAACTTGCTGTGGCACTGTACTGAACAATCACAGCACAGCTTCCATCTATCAGGGGTCTGACCTGCGCAAAGTGAGCATGCATTGCAGTTTTTATTGATTTAATACTTTATTTTCTGATCCCTGCTTTAATTCTACGAGAAATAGTCTGATTTGGAGATTTTCATTTTAACATGCCTAAGAATAGGTATGCCAGAGTATTGCAGTATGCAATGATACCTTTTTTATTGGACAAACATAATATTTCAAAGACAAGCTCTCGAAAGGTTTTCTCTCTTCCTCAGGTCTGAAGCA
Source organism: Pelobates fuscus (assembly GCF_036172605.1). NCBI lineage: Eukaryota > Metazoa > Chordata > Amphibia > Anura > Pelobatidae > Pelobates > Pelobates fuscus. Next base: position 96,173,915 of record NC_086328.1, read on the forward strand.
ATACTGATCAATCTGATCGAGTTTAACACCTAAAATAACTGATGTTAGAGGAGGGGAGGGAGGCGGGGTGAGGGTGGTGTCATAAATAGCAGAAGATGTGCCTGAAAGTGAAAGGTGCATGTTGGCTTAGAATAGTCAGAAAAAGTAAATAAACAGAGGAAAGTCAATAAGCTAGTTAAAAATAAAAAACCCACACTTTAAAAAAAAAAAAAAAAAAAATGAAATAAGTACAATTACAAAAACAAAACAAAACAGCAGAGCAGGGCATGCAAATATATAGCTGAAAATATGTATGTAAATAAATTGATCCAATAAAGGTGAAGTGAGAGTATTGAAAAAGAACTATATAAGACATTAAGATGTGTGTGTGAGAAAGCCAGAGTCTATATTAAGTCCTTCATTGTAGACTCTGGCTTTCTCACACACTACCAAAACTTTATATAAACACACATCTTAATGTCTTATAGAGTTCTTTTTCAATTTTCGCCCTCCATTGTTTTAAGTGTTAAACTCGATCAGATTGATCAGTATTGCTTCAGACCTGAGGAAGAGAGGAAAACTCTCGAAAGCTTGTCTTTTAAATATTATGTTAGTCCAATAAAAAAAGGTATCGCTGCATACTGCAATACTCTGGTATTTTGGCATCTTGTCTACTGGACTAATATGGTTAATCCAATCTACACTATGTATATTGCCATTAGGTAGACATTGATGTGTCCTATTCTCTTAGCTTAACTAAGGAGAAAATCTTTTGGAATATTGGGAAGTGCCAGCCAATAGATTGACACATCTAAGTGCACAGAAACTTTGCAATTTAACCTGTTTAGCTATTCATATAAGGCACATTTGGTTATGTCAATAATATTAGCACTTCCATTTGCTTGTTGTTTTTTTTATTTTTTATTCAGCTGTTACATTTTTATCCCGATCTCTGTAAGTTTGCTATTTGCCAAACTACAACTAAATTCCCTTAATTTGTTTTGATACAGAGCAGGCAGAGCTCATCCATAACCCTAAACCTCCATTAGTTTTGAAGTTACACCAAACCACCCATCCTATAACAATACAACAGACCTACTCTTGTTTTAGGAGTGCATTTTTTGTGTTCGTAAGACATTCGCTTGCTGTTTGAATCTTCTGCAGATACTTTCAGCCAAATTTCGCTGCTGCAATAAGATCGTATTGAAAATAACAGGAACCCATTTGGCTCAAATTTTTCAGTTGAGAGTGAATAACGTCAAATTCGTCTGCCAAGTTGAAGAGTACTCGAAGGTAATGAAGGTGACTAAATTTGCGATAGAAAATTTGGGGAACATGAAAAAAACTTAGAGTTTAAAGATTCTATATTTGCAAGCCTTGCTCCCAGATTTAATAGCGGTTTGGGGGGAGGGGGTGGGGGGAGTGGGAGGGGGAGGGGGCAGGAGGAGGGGAAGGGGGGCATGAGAGGAGGCTGGACCACTTCTAGTGTTCAAATGTCTCTGTACCACCACAGACTAAGATCAAAAGGAAATCACTGCCTTCTGAAAAGTTCGGCTAATTAAATGCTATGTTAACAAATTTACTATTAAACATGTCTCCCTAGGGTGAAAATGTAACCTAATTTTCTTTCACTATTTACATAAAGCTTGCATTTTGCCTGCGTTTTCTCGGTTGGGAAACAATACACCTCACTACAGGGACAAGATGGCTGCCAGGGACAGAGAATTGCTGAGTGGCCGAGGTACAATTAAGCTGGGGAAACCAAGATCAAACACCACCAGTATAGATGTTCTGGTTAAACAGTATTATTCATCTTGTCAGATGTAACCGCTTATGTTAACAGACATTTTATTTGACTTTCAAGGGTAATTAGCAATTAAAATGAAAAGGTGTCAGTTCTATATACTATTCCTGTGAATGTAATCCATTTTCCTTGCTGCCTATGTAGTGTAATCTAACCATAAATATTAGATTTTCCATTATTATGGTTTTAGTTTTTCTGCAAAAATACAGAGGAATTTCTCAGGGTCAAAGTGCTAATCTGGAAGATAGGACTCAATATTGAGACGTTCTACAAGTTGCCATGGCGATTGCTCATTATTGAGCATTTCGCCCCAGAATAGCACCTGCTTCACCTTGATAAATACCCTCCCATAATGCTTTCATGCAAATGTATGTAATTTGTCTCAAGAGAGCACAATTACTCATCTCTAATCAGTCAGCAGTTTTGGGCTTCCAAAACATACAACGGTTTCCATTAACACCTACATTCACTCTATACATAGACTGAAAGACAGAAGATATATTGTGAATAGAAATCTAAATACCGTAATCCCACTCACAGACCTATAGTCTTTATTATTTACATAAATTAAATGTTTGTTTCAAGCACGAGTAAGAACACAGTAGTCCTAAGGCTGATAATGGCTGTCTAGACATGAAAGTGGAAGGTTTAGTATGACCCTGAGATTGTCTAGCTCGTAAAAAAAAGGAATATTTACTGATATTGCTGCGGTGTACATGATAAGTATAGAAATATGGTTACCTTCATATTTTGGTTCATTAATCATCTCTCTTAGCATCAGAAAGTTACAGAGGCTGTCCTGTTGCAAATACTTTTTAAATAGAGGGTTATCTATTAAACATAGAATTGTGGAGAACCAAGAAGGCTAAAGTCTTTGTTTTTAGATGATCCACCAGTTGTGTGTTTCTGGAGGACCATTTTTGATCTGTTTAATGCTCTGTTTGATAAAACATAGTATACACTTTAGTTCCTCTCTTCTTCTCAGCATTCTTAAATAGCACCTCCAGCCACTTTGACCTACATAAGGCAGTCCTGACAAATAGACCATGTTCATCTGCTCACATATGGTTTGTCAGAAACTGCAGGGCAGCAATATTTCTATACAACACAGTAAAGTATTCTACAACTACACAAAGCTCACTGGACAATTACACAATATTTATTTATTTATAAAATATTTCACCAGGAAGGATACATTGAGATTTCATTCGTTTTCTAGTATGTCCGGGTCTACAAACATTGTATTGTTAGCATATGGTACAGTATAATATTAAGGATACAAAATAATATTAAAATACATTTAACAAAGAACAAGTAAGACATATAATTAATCATGATTGCAGGTGTATTGAGATATGTTTACAGAGATTTCTTAATCTAGTGTGGAAGATTATTTATTTTTTTTGACTGGGAGGTTGTTCCACAATTGCGGTGCTCTGTAGGAAAGTAAGGATCGAGCTAATTTCTTTTCATAATGCGGTATACTTAATAAAGTGCTGGCACTGGATCAGAGATTGTAGGAGGTGGGAATGAAAAAATAGAGTACGTCTGGAATCCCATGAAAGCCAATTTAGCTCTTTTAACATGTTGTAATGGTGGGTCATGTAATTACATTGTAGCACAAAGTGGCAGAACGAGTTATACAATGTATTAAGTTTATGAAGGTCGGTTTGTGGTGCAGGTGCATACACTACATCCCCATATTTAATGACCGGCATTAGCATTTGTTGCACAATCTGTTTCCTTACGGCAGGGTGTAGGCAGGTTTTGTTTCTGTACAGGGCACCTGGTTTTGGATAACGTTTTGATGTGGAGTCCAAAAGATAGATTGGAGTCGAGCAACATACCTAGATATTTGAAAAAATGAAATGTGGTCAGATGACACAAAACTCTGTAAAGTAATACAACGTGAGCAAGATTATTACTTTGCTGTAGAGGGATTTAGATTGGGGGATTGGGCACTCAAATAGCAGATGAAATTTAATGATGAAAAATGCAAAGTTATGCACTTCTACGTAAAGAATACACAAGCAACGTATACCCTTAATGGAAGTGAATTAGAGATAACAACACACTAAAAGGCCTTGGGAATTGTTATAGACAACAAACAATGCAACAATGAGCAATGTCAATCTGCAGTGGCTAAGGCCAGTAAGGTATTGTCATGCATGAAAAAGGGCATTCATTCTCGGGATGAGAATATCATTTTGCCTCTTTATAAATCACTGGTTAGACCACATCTTGAATATGCTGTGCAATTTTGGGCACCTGTTCTAAAGAAGGATATTATGACACTAAAAAAAGTGGAGAGGCAGGCTACAAAAGTAATAAAAGGAATGGAACATATCAGCTATCAAGAAAGGTTAACAAATTGAAACCTCTTCAGTTTAGAAAAACGACGCCTCAGAGGGGATATGATAACAGTATATCTGGGGCCAATACAAAGCATAGTGTGGAAATCTATTCACAAACCGGTCTTTATATAGGACACAAGGTCATGCGTTTAGACTGGAAGAAAGAAGATTTTGTCTAAGGCAAAGAAAAGTTTTTTAGTTTTTTTACTGTAAGAACATTAAGGATGTGGAATTATCTGCCTGAAGAAGTGGTTTTATCAGTCCATACAGATGTTCAAACAGCAACTAGATGTATACTTGCAAAAACAGAATATTCAATGATATAATTTTTCAATGTAGGGTAATAGCTTCTTGATCCAAGGATTAATCTGACTGCCATCTGACTAGGGTCAACAAGGATTTTTTTTTTCCTAATTTGTTGCAAAATTGCAAGTGCTTCAAACTGGTTTTTTTTTTTTTTTTTGCCTTCTTTTGGATCAACAGCAGTGTGAGGAACGCTGAACTTGATGGACGCAAGTCTCTTTTTAGCTATGTAACTATGTAACTATGATTTAGATTTGATGCCTAAATGTGATTTTTTTTTTTTAAATGTTTTTATTAATAATTTTTTTAAAATAAAGGGAATAATAGGGGGCCAAGTATAGAGCCTTGGGGAACACCACACGTGACCGGGAGAGGGATGGAAGGAGGCGCTGTCAGAAATGGACACATATTGCGATGGATCAGAGACACATGACTGAAACCAGGTTAGCGGACGATTACCAATACCCAAGTTTTTACTTTTTTGCAATAGAATTCCATAGTCTACCTCAAGATCTTACAAGTTGCAAACAATAGGCGTGAGTCTTGTCTCTTTGCTGAGGTCTTGGTAGGAATTCATGCAAGTTTAAGCCATGCCAAGGAGCCATATTCATTGAAGTGTATTGCCAGTGGAACAAGCTAGTTAGTATATCCTGGGTTGCTGCTGAGTCCGCTACCAAGCACAGGGAACTTTGGGGCTTAGTTGAGCTGTTAGTGGTGGTGCAGGTTAGGCAAAGAAAGCCATGGACGATAGTAGGCCTGAACTGGTACACGTTTAGTGCCAAAGACACCAGGGCCATATCGACAAAAACATAATATGCAGCAAGACTATAACTTAAAGCTTATTTATGTATAGGTTGCATTATATTATTATAAAAAATTAATGTTGTATATTTTTATATTTTATTTCCTGGAGATGATGATAATGTCAATGATCAATAACAGAGATGCACTGGATACCGCACTCACCAAGTAACCTGGGTACTCTGAAACCAGGGCTGGCCAGGCCTCCCTTCCAAGATATGCAGAATAAAGAATGGTTCAGGCACTCCGGGATACCAAAAATAGCTGCTTTGATGGGGCAAAAGCAGCAACGTTTCGACCCTACCGTGTCTTTATCAAGCTTGATAAAGACCCAGTAGGGTTGAAACGTTGCTGCTTTTGCCCCATCAAAGCTGCTATTTCTGGTATCCTGGAATGATTAATTACAAACATGCTTGTTGCATTTACTTTTATAATCAATTGTTAACGTTTTTGCTGTTTATTCTTGTGACAAACTGCCATTTGCCACTGGGCATTGGAGAGGACTTATCGCTAGCCTCCTGCCCAGCGACTATGGCCCTGGAATGTATTGCCCTTTAAGACTTACATTTGGGCATAATGGATTTTTGTATGCTGTTCCTGGCCCTTTAAATACTTTGGAGCAGGGTTACAACTTTTAAACTGGCACTTCGAATGCAGTCGAAGTGCCAAAGCCGTTGAAGTGCCGAAGTCGTCGCCATTCGACAAACGAACACGTGGCGGCGGCCATTTTAACTTGTTCGAACGCGGTCAGCGATGTGTGCAGCCAAATCTATGGAACTGTTTGCGGCTACCCAATTGCACGAACACCGCTGACCCGTACCTACTTCGACACTGCGGAGACTAAGTCCAGTTCGAATGGGACTTAGTCGTTTTCTCGGTGTAAAATAGACCGACTGCACTAACCTTTATAAAAAATGTGGCACGGATAATACATTTAAAAAAAGTCGAGATGTGGGAGGGGGTGATGAGGAGAGGGGGGTGATTGTGAGAGGGAGGGAGTGATTGTAAAAGGGAGGGGGGTGATGAGGAGAGGGGGGTGATTGTGAGAGGGAGGGGGTGATGAGGAGAGGGGGGTGATTGTGAGAGGGAGGGGGTGATGAGGAGAGGGGGGGTGACTAAAAAAATTACCTTAAATCCCTGGTGGTCCAGTGGGGGCTGCCTGGTGGTCCGGTGGGGTCTCTTGTGGTCCGGTGGCCCTCATTTCCGGTCTGCAGCTCCGCAGAGCTGCAGACCATGGATCTCGTGAGACCCAATCAGAGCGTTGCCGTGGTAACCCGCAGCAACGCTCTGATTAGGCAGTACACGCGAGATCCATGGTCTGCAGCTCTGCACATTGCGGAGCTGCAGACCGCCGGTCTCGGCAATCGCGGCAGGAGGGGCATTGCAGTCTGCCCTTGGCACCCCCCTAGTAAGTGGCACCCAGGGCGGACCGCCCACCCCTTAGTACGCCACTGGTCATATCATATGCGTAGAATTTCTCCTTATTTTCGGTTCAGTGTATTAGTGTTCACTGTTTTTGAATTTGAATGTAGGCCCCTCTTGATCTTGAGGCCCTAGGCTAAAGCCTAGTTAGCCTATAGGAAAATCCGTCCCTGAGTACCCCCCCTGACAGTCCAGGATTTAGGGATTACAATGTTGTGTCTAAAGTGTTTTTCCCCCTTTTCTAAAAACTCCTTAGACACAAATTGGCAGTCCTCAAATTCTGGACTGTTAGGGGGTACCTGAGGACTGGGTTGGGAGCCACTGCACTATAGGCATAGGCGTGCGCAGCCTATTGCATTAGGGTGTGCACCCTAAAGCACAAACACGCCGCATGTGTATATATTTATTCTATTTTTACTATATATATATATATATATATATATATATATATATATACACACACACACACACACATATATATATATATATATACACACACATACACTGCTGTGTGTGTGTGCTGCTAGTGTGCTGTGTGAGGGTGGTGTGAGGGTGGTGTTAGTGGGATGTGTGGGTGAGGGTGCTGGTAGTGTGCTATGTGGGTGAGGGTGTTTGTGTGGGTGCTGTTTGTGTGTGAGGGTGCTGGTAGTGTGCTGTGTGAGGGTGTTTGTGTGTGAGGGTGCTGTTTGTGTGATGTGTGCGTTTGTGTGATGGTGCCGTTTGTGTGATGTGTGTGGGTGTCGTGTATTTGTGAGGGTGCTGTTTGTGTGTGTGTGTGTTTGTGAGGGTGCTGTTAGTGTGCTGTGTGTGAGGGTGTTGTGTGTTTGTAAAGGTGCTGTGTGTGTTTGTGAGGGTGCGGTTAGTGTACTGTGTGTGTGAGCGTGCTGTATGTGTCTATGTGCTGTGTGTGTGTGTGGGCTGTATGTTGGGAGGGATTGTGGAGGTGGGGGCTGATTAGTAAATATCCCCCCTCCCTACCTCATGTAGGGAGGGGGGATCCTTCCTGCTATGTGCCATCCCTGGTGGTCCAGTGGAGAGTGAACTCTAGCCTGCGGAGCTAGAGTTAACTCTCGCGAGATCTGAGTGTTGCCGTGGCAATGCTCAGATCTCGTGAGAGGAACCTGGCAGAGCTGCTGTCTAGAGCTCCCCGGGTCCTCTCCTGCCTCCCTCCGTGTTGCTGTGGGTTGGTGAGGTAGATCTTTGATCTCCCCGCCAGCCCATGGAGGCCGGCACTCAGATAGCGCCGACTCTGCGTGAGCCGTCAAGGGAGATCCGGACATCTCCAGAGAAGTCCTGGGGAATAAAGTGTGGGAACTCTTTTCCCACCCCCCCCCCCAAAAAAAAAAATATACACATGTGTGTGTGTGTATATATATACTGACACACAGATATAAATACGCGTGCACACACATACTCAGACACACACACACACTCACAGACACACACACATACTCACAGACACACACTTACAGACACACACTTACAGACACACACATACACTCACAGTGACACATACACTCACAGACACACACACTCACAGACACACACACATACCCATACACTCAGACACACACATACTCACAGACACACACTTACAGACACACATACACTCACAGACACACACTCACAGACACACTCACATACATTCACAGACACACACACATACATTCACAGACACACTTACAGACACACACACATACATTCACAGACACACTTACAGACACACATTCACAGACACACACACTCAGACACACTCAGACAGACACACTCAGACAGACACACACACACACACACATACATTCACAGACACACACACACATACAAATAATTATTTTTTTTATTAAAAAAATGTCCACCCAGCCTCCCTACCTGGAGTGCTGGCGTGGACTTGTCCCTGGGGTCCAGTGGGTCGGATGCCTGTGTCCATCTCAGACGCGGTGAGAGAGCTGTGAGCTCTCTGCTCCCTCTCGCCACGTGGGCTGTCTGCTGTAGCTGGGAGCAGGAAAATGACGTCATATTCCGGCTCCCAGCATCAGCAAACAGCGCGCGGCGAGAGGGAGCAGAGAGCACACAGCTCTCTCACCGCGTCTGAGATGGACACAGGCATCCGACTGGGGGGGGGGGGGTTGTCCTTCACCTCTTGCCCCCCCTGCCATGACAGGGGGAACATGGGGGCCGGAAGGGGGCATTTGGGGGCACTGAGTGCCCGCAGGAACAGCGTTCCTGCTCAAATAAAAGTGCAGGAACGCTGTTCCTGCAGGACTCAATACATAGGCGTGCCGCGGGGATTAGGGTGTGCCCAGGCACACCCGGCACACCCCATGCGCACGCCTATGACTATAGGGAATACATGTTTGTGTCCCTGACCCTATAGTGTTTATTTAAATGTGCTATAGTCAGTGTCATTATAACATTTTCGTTTATATGGATTACAATTTGTTTAACTTTCCAAAAGTGTATGTTCTGCATTAGGTTTTTGATACATGGAGAAATTTCCAGTATATATATGTATTCTTTTACTATCAATGTTATTACTATTAATGTGATTATCAGAGTACTGCTGAAGTTGGACTTTTACAGTCCAATGGCAGGTCACACTATTGGAGCTATTCACTGAACTGTCAAATTGAGATGTTTTCCCCCTCTAAACAGCTGAATTTTAATATTATACAAGTTATGGAATTTTTCAGGGTTGGATGTTTTTGATAATTTCTATACAATTCTCGATTCACCGAATAAATTATTGTTTTGATTCTACGTGGTTAGATTACTGCATGTATAAAAAATAAATGTAATCAATTTAATCTTTAAAATATGGTTCCCCTAATCTAGGGGGCACTATGTACGTTTACAAAACATGCAATGCCTGTACTCTGTGGCTTGACAATGCAGGCTATTTACTGCGCCTCTAAGCGGTAGTATCACTCTTTTTAAAATTCACACACAAATACAATATCCACCTATAAACGTGTTGTTTGCAGCCCTTGCTCTGCCGTGTGTGATACATATTACTTTGCTTCAGGGAAGTTACTGTAAAATGTTGACTGAAAGTAACCATAAGGTCTTGGTAAAGACATTAATCCAGGTGCCTTCATTAAAAGTGCATGAAAGTAATGGATTGTGTGAATTGCATGTGGATGCTTCCTTCAAAGGATGGAACAGATGTGGCAGCCACCTCCTCAGCTTGTGGGGTCAATTGGAAATGGCTCTAGACGTCTGCGCCCCCACCCCGCGCCTATACGTGCCACTGAGCACCCGCTTCTTAATCAGGACATTTTCCCATTAGGCTCTCATCATCTTCTTACATGGTGACGTAAACATTTTTCATCTTCGTTCTGTAACAGGTGGGATGTGAAGCCATCCGCCAGTCCTGGTTCTGCTCTCTTAATGACTGCTAATCTTGCAGTGACACACAGAGCTATCTCTCACACTAAGCTTCTCCTACTGACCAATTCCTAGCCATCTTTCCTCATTCTGAATGTTGTGCCCTGTGAGCTGCACCGTTATTTGTCTTGCTAATGCTCCACAAGTGACTTTCTCGTTTATTCGATTTGTGCACACGACTGTTAACCCCTTGCCCCTAGAAGGCTGTTGCACACAGCTGGCCACTAATACTTCAGTGTTGATCCACACAGCTATCTTTAGCTTTGCAACTATAATGCCGATATACACTAAATGTTCCCCCACTGTTTAAAAGCTGCGACAGGTCACCTGAATGTTAACACACTCCGCTATCTAATCCTCCGCTGCTTAAATGATGATGCCCAGAGCTATATTTCATTCTAGTGTTAGAACAGTCAGAAATGTATAATACTGATGTACACCCCTGTCTGTAACAGACATGTACATCAGAGGTAACAGTGACACTCACAGCTATCCTTCACCCGTTCACTGCTAGAAGTCATTAATTTCTGTGTCTGATAATCTTAGTGCTGTGCGTTACACTGATCTTTAAAAACAATACGAAGAGCTGTCTATTACGCTGTTAGTCTAACATTATCACACACATGCCGTTCTGTCAGCCCGCTATTTACTATAGCATGGTGCATCTTGTCACAATGTGTAGGTAGCCCCGTTTCTTTAACATTGTATATTTAGATGTGCCATCCAGCTGTGTCTCCATCCTGATTTCCTCTGTTTACTGAGTAGTGTCCGGTCTTGATATAAAATTTTATATAAAACAAAGAGAAGCTGCGTAAAACACAAATTCAAATGCTAATGCTAAATAATTATTTTATTTATTCAAGGAAAAGGTTAGCCAACAATAACCGAACCTGTGTGAAAAAGTAATAATCTAGTTGGTGATAGGTCTTCCATGACGCTGTGCATACATTTGGCCTCTCTTCTTCAGAATCGCAGTAGTTCAGCAACATTTGCATGTTTTTGAACTTGTTTGTAATTGGGTTTCAAGTCTGTATTTTTAGTAAGACACTTCAAAACCCTGAGTCACTCTGAGGTAGTTCACCCTTGTGTATTGATTCGTTGTCCTGCTGCATAACACAAGTACACTTCAGATTATGGACTGGTGGTTGGACATTCTGATTCAGAATCTTCTGGTGGAGAACAAGGTTTACATGCCCTCATACTACCACCACTATGTTTGCCTGTTGGTATGATATTCTTACTGTTAAATGCTGTGTTTGCTTTATGCTAGCAATAACAAGTCCTATAGCCTCCAGAATGTTCCAGTATTCACTGGAGAGGTATCCATATCCTGAAATGCTGCCTTGGGTGGATTTTTGAGTTTCTTGATGAATTATTGTTGTGCCTGTTGGATTAATTTTGGTAGACTGGTCACTCTTCGGAAACTTCACCACTGTTTCAAGGTATCTCCATTTTAGATTATGGCTAGATTATGGATTTAGAGTTTTGCTTGGCAACCTTATCCATAAAGATATATCTCAACAATGATTTTTATTCACCTTTTCAGGAAATGCTTTTGTTTTATGTGTTGTGACCTTGCAACCTACTTCACTTTGCTGTATGGTTCTACATATGTCATGTTTAGATTCTTCTGGTCTGGCTGTAATCAAGCCTGAGAGATTATGCTCTAAATTAATCCAATTATCATTAGAATTTTGTAAACCGGTTGATTGCATAACTAAGGGGACAGTTACTTGTTAAAGAAAGGGCCAATTGGTGACTGGTAACTTTTTTCCTAAAATACAATTTAACCCCTTAAGGACACATGACATTTGTGACACGTCATGATTCTCTTTTATTCCAGAAGTTTGGTCCTTAAGGGGTTAAACACAGAATTTTGTTTTTACTTGGGCTCTCTTTGTGTAATATTTGTCAAGGCTCCCTACATTTAGGCACGCCCTCCTGGAGGTTTCATACCTACCTGTGACCTTTCTCACGACTCTGTCGATTTCCACATAGCTCTAAACCAGCTATGACTTGCCATTATTAAGTCTCAGAGAGGAGCCGAAAGACTTGATAAAGGCTCAGCAAGGAGACAAAACGTTGTCTCCACTTTTTTGTTCCTAATAAAAGAATGCCTTTTAGAAGAAACCCCAGGTGTGCCTGGATATTTATCTTTTCCATTTGATGTAACCAGGGATTGACCCTCCATTTGTGGAGACCCCACAGGAAGCATTCCCCCTTTTAGTGTGTCCATTATACTCTTGTTTTCTTACAATCTTTCCCCTTTTATAATGTGATGCGTGCCTGACGACACCATGACGCCGAATTTCCGCATTTTTGGGGGGTGTGGCTACCTAATTAAAATGCAAGTTAAGTAGCTAGTTAAGGTTTGGTTCTATGCCCTGTTGTGGTTCTTAGTAGTTCCAAATAGTGTGTCATATATTTGTATTGATTATTCTGGTTCTGTTCTCAGCTGCTGTTGACTACTCTCCTTTCTGTAATCCTTGACATGGCTATTGTTTCTTGCTATTTCTGGTCCATGACTATTCTCTGTGTATCTGCATAAAGCCCTGTTACCCTAAGGACCAGTATACTGCAAGAAATGATGACCCTCTTACAAGGTTATTCTTTTAGGGTATGTGTGACAAATAAGACACAAATACAAGTGTATAAAAATGTCTTGTTAATATTGATTTAGGATACTGTTACAGATCCTAAAAAGAACATACACACTATAACCATATCCAGTCCAAAACCAAAAGATACATAGAAAAAGGACAATACTTAAACATTTAAATGAAGACCTTCCCCTTGCACTTTCATCTTTGGTAGTCTGGCACAGTCTCTCTCAGTTCATCATGGCACCACTGCTTGCTGCGCTGTCCTCCCCAAAAGAGACGAAGAAAAAGAGACCGACCTCCTTGGCTGTTGTCCTTTTAAAGACTAATTCTTGCAGTCCTTAAATAAATATCCCAGAATCCCTTTCACCTTCCAAAAAGTGGTTAATCCCACACTCTTTTTCCAGGGAGTCATATCTTTACATAAGTCATTTTCTTTGATCTCTTTCCCCCAGGTATACTATAACATTCTGCATGAAGTGACCAGTTAGGATTGATTTCTATGTAGGTTGGACAGGGTGGCTTGGGAAAAAGACATACTTGATTGGTTACACCTAGATGTTAATTACTCTGATCTTCTGATCTCCTAAAAACATGCATGGAAAACTGTTTGGCAGGAGAACTGCTGGAGGGATGTAAGCTTTAGTTTTAGCCGGGTGCTAAAAATGCAACTGAAAGCTTTGATCCTTATCACACTGTTATCAAGTAGATGACCCCAAGTTGTGAAACCAGTCACATACACAGAAAGTTATGTACAATATTGCAGTTTTGTATATCAATTTCTTACAATACGTTATGCTATTTTTATCTCTGGATATACTCTGCGTGTTGGGTCTCACTATCTTGACAATATTACATTTTCTTTGGCTATCTGAAACCATTCAAGCATGACATATATGGAAAAATATAGGAAATAAGGACTAGGCCAATATTTCTCATGCACTGTGCATTGCTACTATAAATTATACGACTCTTTTTTTGTGTCACCTAACTCCTCTAATCTAGAATGCTTCATGATCCGTCACCATCTCTAGAATTCTGCTACCTTGTTTCTCTTGACAGTGACACCTGTTGCCCTGTCCCTTTCAGAGCTGTCACAACTTCTGTAATCGTGAGATGCCTTTCCAGCTGGCATTCTGCATCTCTAAAGTAACACTGATAATGTCCACCATGCACATCCTCGGAACAATGAGGCTCCTGTCTCAATGATTTTCGAAACATCATTCTAGCAATCTGTCTCCTTGGTCCTTTAAACTGGCACGCTCAACCACCTTCTAGTTTCTTTAACAGCAGTGCTCAATCTTTCACCCAGTTATTTAAACTGACACGTACAGCTGCCTGACTGCTTTTTGAGCATTGATCAAAAAGTCGGGTGACACGACTATCGGTCATTTTTTCTTTCTGCACTTCTGTTTGTCACTTTTTGCTTTTGCTGTGTACTGAATCACTTTTCCTGTTATGAAAAACAGTTTTGGAATCCCAACTAAATTTAGCAAAATCGTGTCAGCCTTTTACCAGACTATGTCCTGCAGTCATTAGAAAAAAAGGTATACATTTGGACATTATTATGAGCAAAAAAAAAAAAAAAAAAGTAAGAAAATTGTGGACGTGACAAAATGCGATCTAAAAGTGCTACAGAGGACAAAAATGCTAAATGAAAATTGGAATTCAAAAGTAGACGGTGGTTTATTAGAAACAATTCTAACATATTTTGTCCTATAGGCAGCCCTTACACAAGGGTAGTATTTTGTCTTTTTGTTCATGTTTTTTCTCAAATTGTATAGATGATATCCTTATATAAGTACTTGATAATGAGCCTGGAGCTATTGTATGTATATAGATAAATTCACACTGTCTAACTTCACACATAATGATTACATTGTTTTCTGATAGCAGCAATGTTGGACCAACTGGTAGGTACTCTTTAAAAGGGACATCGACCTGAGAATGAATGAGCTTTGAATCTGCTGGATTTATATAACTGGCCCAATCATCCACTTGAAATGAACCAGCTGAGACTGTTGATTGTTTTCTGTAACTTGGAAACAAGTTTGCGATGGGGACACTTTAGCTGAAGTAAACATAATCCAAATACGTCTGTGGTGTGGGGCCCAGTAAAAAGCCTCAGGCTAAAAATGATCGGTACCATTTAAATTAAAAATTACTAGCCTACCTATATTGCTATATGGCTGTAAAACAAAAACAAAACAGAAAAAAAACATGGCAAACAAATATCTAAATAACAGAATTATGGGGGTTTTGGAAAAACACATCAACCAGTGGCACACCACATTAATACAGACATTATACTACATACATGCCAACACAAGCCTGCAGAACGAGGCAGATAATGCAAATCTTGATATGTATTGATGTCTAGCATTTGAATCTCCAACATAATTTGGTCTGATCCTGCCGTTCATGTACACTGCGATATGGAGGTGTCCACTGGATGTTACATTTCTATGGAAGTCAATGCTATATGCCATCTCTCCAAGTGCTGCCAAAGTCAAGTGGACCCCCATGAAAGAATTCCTTTTTTGTAAGGCTGGTCCTTAAGCTATTTCTATAATACCTTAAAGAAGCAGTACATTGATAGGTAACTCTTATCAATATAACTTTTGTACCATATCAGGGATGTCCCACTGCGGTACAGTAAGCCATGCTTTTTTTTTTTTTTTTTTTTTACTGGACATGTGCGTTTATCGTAAGTAATATGTGCTTGGCTGGGATGTAGAGTTAGAGGAGCAATCTCTTTTACAGCTTTATTAGAGTGAATGCTTTCATTCTTACTGTTTGGGGCTATGAAAATCAATATATTGGGGTGAATTATGAGATAATAGAGCTGCCTGGAAACTGGCAAAATCTGCGTAGTATTCCAGGAAGTCATATCAGATCATAAATATTGGAAGTTGATGAGATGTTCAACCCCTTGTACACACTGCAGTGGACTACATTGTTTGCTAGATTACAGGCAGCCAACATTCTTTACGTGCTAATAGTTTTCAAAAATCTTGTATGCCGTTAGAATACAGATCTCCATTTGTAGAGCTGGGTGGTATGATGACTACTGTGTCGCACAGCAGATGGAATGCCAGGAGGTGTCCACTGCATGCAAGACTAAACAGGATGTGGGATTTAATCACAATACATGAGCTACCAGGGCATGGCGATGGAGCATGTATAGAGAATTTGTATTATAAAGCCACCACAGTGACACTGTTTACCAATCTGTGAAGAGGTGTATGATTTTGTTGTTTTCTAAATGGAAATAAAACTTGCAAATTCCAATAAAAAGTGGACATATATAAAGTATGTAGGTAGTAGTCGTTCGTCAGAGGATACGAACATGTGAACGTGTTTGCCTCAGAATTGTGGGGTTTATTCACTAAAGACTTAATTACAAAAAATTGGCTAAAATTGCCGAGCTGCGTTTTATTTTTCTAAATGATCTATGTTATCCTGTATTTTGCAACTTGGTTTGAATTCACTGCAATTTGATGTTTAGTGAATAATCCGCAATGTGTCTTCTAAGGTGGACTTCACATGTGCTTATGTGCCGGTGTGAAACAAAATGTCAAGGCAGGATTATTTCTTAGACAGATTAGATGGGCCTAAGAAATTCAAAAGTTGCTTCAAACAAGCAGGTTAACATGGTCTCTGTGTGATTTTCTTGGCTGTAATTGGGACTTGCACTTCCCAGTAATATAAGGGGGCCTACCTCCGCCTTTTTTGTCTCTTGCAAGATGTTCAGGTGTTCCCATCCTACCATCTGCATAATTTGGTGATTTCACTCTATGCCCCTGAGCAGGCTTGGAATAGAAAGTGCACCTGCTTTGAAAATTATATAGAACTCATCCGTGAATAAACGCAGGCTGTGGAGGTCGGTTTTGAGCATTAGGAGACGAGAGAAATGGTAATTAAAGGGGAGACATGAGAGGTTTTTCTTTTAACAGTTTCATTGCCGGCGCTAGATTTTTGACTCTTGACTCTGAGCATTAAGGAGACTCTTTCTTTGATATCTTCTTTATTGAAGTCAATCAAGCAGAGCTGCTTGTTGCTATATGATTTTCCACGTTTACAGTAACCTTGCTTACAGTTAACCAGGAGAGCCCATACAGGTCAGACATTTGATCAGCTGACGTGTTCGAAAGATATTATCCTGTAAAAGGTGCGGTGTTGAAAGTAATTTGATATCTGCCGTACAGGCAATTATCCTGCCAATGTTTGTCTGGGGTGATTCTGTTGATGTTTACTTGACTTTACATATAATTCAAGCAGTGGTTGTGGATGACTTGAATGGGAAATCTAATTTGACATGCTAACCACATACATTTGGTCAGATTCTGTGGTTATTGATCATTTAAAAGAACAAGAACTGAAATGTCTGCGTAGATAAATAGTGCAAATCGTATTAATCTTTATTTGGTGTATTCAGACTGTTTAAAGGCCGGTTCAAGTTACCTGACCTGGGTCAGCAATGCCAGGAAAGTTCTGTTATGTGAGTTTTGTTATCTTACCGTATAAAATAAAAGAAGTTACAATGTGACCACGAACTTACGCCAATCCTTGTTTTCAGTGTATTTCATTTGAAATATTTATTTCCATTACACATGGATCAACACCTGTAATGGAGTCTGGTTCGTACGTTTCTGGACTCTTAAATGCAGATAGCACCAGCTGAGATGCACCCAAACATGGTTGGTCTATCTTGGTTACTGTTATGGGCACTATGTGTGGTTTCCTTCATGATTTGATTCAATTTTAGTTTAATACATATAAATGTAAGCTATTAAAGACTTGACTCAATAGCTGAGGTATTGGACCAGGAGTATACCTGCAGGGTATGTATGATACATCCGGTATATTGGGTATTATCATAGAAATGTTAACTTTCTACTTATTACATCTCCTGTTTCCATTGTCAGAAATGTATCTACTTTAGTTATATACATCTGAGCGTTCTATTGGAATTTAGCAATTTTCTAACTTCCGAGTTTAAACTTCACTCTATATATAAGGTACCCTCCGAAATGTTCTGTTCTGACCTTCCTTCATTTAAGTGTGTATCCACTAAGGGGTCTGAGGAATATTCCTCAGAAAATTTTATAGTTAGGAATATGTATTAAGTATGTACTTTAGCAATGTGGAACAAGTCATTAACAATTGCATATAGTGCCAATTTTGTTTGTGTCCTCCTTAGTTTGGTCAATATCATAAATCCTCTAGTGAGGTAATTTGATGCAATATCATATAGTGTAATATTGCCAAGTAAACATGTAGAACGAGTTATAAAACCAAAAAATTACCACTCACAAGCATAGAGCAGAAAAGAGTCTGCTCAAACTGTCAGCATTTAGATACTCCTTAATAGGACTCCAATATGGTCATCCACAAAGAGGCAGCACAGAATCCTCCACAACTTTATTGTAGATAAAATACATCTTGCAAAATAAACACCTCCACAAGAAGAAAAGTCTTCTCTTTCAGTGTCGCAAAGTCCCTAGTTGACCGCCAACGTCCACGGTTCTCTGGGTTGACGATACTTCCACTGGGAGTGGCAGAGTTTCAGAAAGCGCACGTGATGACGATACACGTGTCCCTTGCGTGATGACGCGTTTCGCCCACAACTTCTTCAGTTCATGATCTGAGCACATATATTCTAGTACTTTTCACCAGCATTTTTCAGCTCATTGCACTTTGTTGTATGCACTTTACTTTGTTACACTATTGTATATGTTGTGTGATAGTCACATTGTCATCTTAAAGACACAGCGCACCTTTTAGTGTAACTTTTATGGGTTATTGCACGTTATAGGTGCTGCTATACTTGCACAAGAAAATTGCTTTTCACAAATAAGAGACTGTATTTTGTTGAATTATTTTTTTAGCGTCTTTTTACTTGAAGATACTTGTTTACAATATATTTATCTGGACTGAGCACGATGCATTTGTTTGGGTCTCTTGCTTTTTCAATGCAGTCTCAAAAAAAATGTAAATAAGTATACATATGATTTAATTTAGTCATTTAGTAATCATTTTTTTTACAAACTCTCTTTGAATAAAGATTACATTAACAAACATATGTACATATTAGCATATTTACAGAAAACAACTCTTTACAATTTTATAACACTTGACAAATAACAAAAAATAAATAAAAAAATTCACACCACCTCCAATTCACAAGAGAGAAATAAAAAAAAAGGGAGGGGGGGGGGAGAGAAGGGAGAAAATAACAATCTAAAAGATGTATAGAGATCGTATAGTAGGCAAGAAGAACTAAAGGGGATCTAATTGTCTATAAAAACCCATATCTGGCCATAACTTGCCCTAGGCCTATCCCTCACCTTACCATAAGAGCTCTCCCTACCATAACCCTACCGTTATCTTCTCAGTAACAAAAATTCTCTACTCCTCTCTCTATCAAAACCGTATCCTTATCCTATCTGTGTCCCTATCTTTCCCTAATCAATCCATGAAAAAATAGAAGGAAAGAAAGGGGGTAAAGGGAAAAAAATAAAGAAACCCAAAATAAATACGGTAATTCATCATCTTCTTAAGTCAGAGATTTGTCATTGAATGTTATATGTATAGGTTAAAGTTACTGGGGAGGGTCTAGGATGACAAAACTGCAGACACTTTCTGGGGTCTGCTTACTGTGTTGTAACAGGAGTGGAGTTGTACAACCTGTGAAACATTTCAAAGGAAAGGAAAACACATTTAATAAACTCTAAAGCTTTTACTTAATATTGTGTTTGTCGTCTTCAAAGTGCAAATTGGTTGTTATGGAACCTGCTTTTAACTGTAGGGTGACAACCTTTATTTTTGAAAGCTAGGAAATTCATGGTAAAGAAAACACTGCTTTTAAACACACATTAAACATAATTACCTCTTAAATTGAATTTATTTATTTGCACTTTAATGTTTTTTTTGTTGTTGTTAAATTATGACTCATTTCTAATAATGGCATATAGAAATGTGTAAAATTCCGGTATTTATGGGATAACTACTTCAAGTCTACACTACGGGTTCAATTAATAGATCTATTTTTCCACCATCCGAAAATACTTGACCTGTGTTAAAGGTGGTAGGATAAATCAAGGCAGATTATCCATCAGATTAGAAAAATTTCGTTGTTCTAAAACAGAACTTCGTAACATGGTCCTTAGGCACTTCCAGGGGTCTATATTTTATTCATGTTCCAACTGGAACAAAATTAAATAATCCCAGGATATTCACAGCAAGAACCACTATCCTAAAACATTAGTATGATCGGTCCAAATAAATAAATTTGTGACTGGTATACTAACGTTACAGTTAAGATATGTCTATAGTGTGTGTGTTGTATAAATATTTTTTTCCTTTTTTTTTATGTTTTAATTTTTTATTTTTTTTTATTTTTAATTTAATACCCACCAATAAGCATGTGTACTATATATTTAGTGGAACATTATTAAGGTATTCTCACAATCTAATTTCCATTGGTAACACATGAAGATAAAATGGCAGGTTCAAAGACCCTTCAAGACGACAGTGGAATTTCTAATACTGTATTCACCTTCAAGACACATATTACCTATAAATACTACTCTCTGCACCAAGGCAGGTATTGTAATTTCTAGCACAGCTTCCACTGACATTAGGTGGGAAAATTGCTTGTGTTAAGCATTCATTTCCCATGCGTCTACTGCACACGTATATATATAATTTTCTGGTTCTATCACAGTAACATGATTGTAATAATCTGATACTAGCTTGTGTTATAGCGCGAGTCTCCAAATTATTATTATTATTATTTTTTAAAATGACATTTGGATTGTATAGCTTATGTAAATCCATTGTCAGGACTTTGTGTCTGTAGAACTGGAACTAAATGCAATGAAGATGATCACACCCTTATGAGTCGTCATTACCCGAGTAGGGCAGTAATACATTTGTAGTAGTTTGTAGACCAACACAAACCAGAGTAAGGTAAAAATAAAACAGTCTAGGAGATCTAGAGCAAAAATTGGGAAGATGATAAGCCTTGTGTATAAAAGACAATAGTGGTCTAAAAAGAATGATGACGAGGAGCAGTCCATTGGTTAGGTAAGCTGATGTAAGTGATGAAAGTTTATAGACTGTGTGGAAAGTCAGGATTCTGATATCTAAAAAACATGTACAGAACCAAGATGTGCTACATGATGTGCTTAACATGAGTGTAAGATGGATCCAAAAGGCAAACAAGTAGCAGGGTGGGCTCAAGAACAGGCACCAGAAGAACGCAAATCGGTCTGGTACCTCCATTGGGCATTTTTTAGGATGCATGTCTGGGAAGCCTTGTGTCTCTAAACCAGGGGTGAGGAACCTTCAGCCCTCCAGATATTTTGGACTACATCTCCCTTGATGCTTTGCAAGCATTATGGCTGCAAGAGCATTTTGGGAGATGTAGTCCAAAACATCTGGAGGGCCGAAGCATCACTGAAAGAAGCCAAGTTTGCTTGCATTGTCCCAACATTTGCAAGTGCAGAATAACGTGGGAATGAGAAGCTCTCTGCATCAATATGTTGGCCATTTTGGTGTAACTCATGCTTTATCACCCAGAGTTGCGATACCAAAACAGTAGTAGGTACCAATGACATAGATAAAGAGTATTATACTGCCTTGCATTCAAGACATACTATATATCTACGATGCATTTTAAAATTAAAATACATTGTAGCACAGAAGGACTACGAGGCATCAGTGTTTTAGATCTGGCTGTGTTTTATTCTTGTATACAGCATACAAAGTATTGAGTGACTATTTTTTACTTATGGTGGGCCATTCATGTGCATACCATGACAGCAGTACAATGAGGCACGTTGGAATGATATATAACCCAAATGAAAGCACACATACATCTACAGCATGTATAAAATACAGTATGAAATAGTACCCTAAGAAGCCCCCCCACTCCCAACAAAAATTTGGAGGTTTGGATATTTGTCTGTTTATTTTAAAATGATCTAGATATTATTCTTATGTTTACATAAAACATAAAGATATAGAAATTCAAGAAAAGAGCATGTTTCATGAATACTGTTACAAAGGAAATTATAAACAAGAACAAAAATAGTAATTTAGAGTGCGTTGAGTCATTCTATGATGGTTAGAAGGAGTGGAGTACATAAAGACTTCCCTGTGGGTACTGAGAAGAGTATCAAGAAGGGAACCTGGCTAGTTCTTGACTAATAAAATTAATTTATTCAAATTCTGTTCAAATGTATTCAATGCCAGTTATACAAATATTAGGTTATTAAGTGTTTGGCATCAACTTTTTTTGTCAGAGACGGCTATCTTAAGAAGCACTGCTTGATACAGTCTTTAAACCTTAGAACCAGATCATGCCTTTGGGACTATAAATTCTTTGTAACTCTGAGCTACAAACCCCATGTGTAGAAAACAAATCCATTTTGCTTACATCCCATCCAGCAAAAAACAATAATGGATTTCAACCTATGATTAAGAACCAGATTAATGTACCGTTTGGAACATCATGTTGTAGTTCTGTTCCTTGTGATTGAACAAATATTAAGGAAGTTGCCTGCCATGTGTCTCCATAACACTTTATTTTAGAGCAAGTGATACATCTGCTTCCCAGTTTACATCTAAAATGGCAGAAGACTAGGGGGGTACCATATTTTCATTTTAAATGTATTTTAATGTTTTCAGAACTGTGAATTTTACATTTAAGGCCAGTGCATCAGAACTGGAAACTTTCTCTAAGTTATCTATGCTTCCAGTGTCACAACATTAACCTTACATTTTTAATTAATTTTACATTTCCAACAACCCTCACTTAAGTGAATAACCCGGCTAGTATTTCTCTCATTATAGTTCATGGGAGACCACTGGTTGACTGATATATTTTTTTCCAGCCCCTTCCCTGTTGGACCAGAGAGGTGTTGTTCCACTTCCAGGTTTTCAGAAGTAGCTGCAAGAAATATATATATATATATTTATATATATATATATATATATATATATATATATATATATATATAAAAAAGTATATATATATATATTTTTTACTTTATTTATTATTAAAATAAATTAAAATGTATATATATTTTATTTTTTTTACCAATATTTTTTTGTGTACTGATTAATGGATAAAAATGGGGTTCACCCAAGGCCAGAGTAGCCCATTAACAGATTTGCAGCACATTAGTGTTCTTTTAAGTGTTGAAGAAAAAAAAAAAAAAAGTATTTTGTATCCTCTTGCCTACATCTAGAGCAGTATTCCATTCTACAGTTTCCCCCTTCCGTTTTTCACTGACAGCGTACATTCTTATTAAGCTAACCGCAGATGAACTGATTGAGGAAAGAAATTCCATTATTCAAAAGGCTTCTATGGACATATGCAAATGAAATGCACCATTTTTACAGACTTGGTTAACTATATAATTCTTCTCACCGTGCCCACGCAGTGCCAGTTTGTGTTTAATAAGGTAACTCTGGTTAGGAGACATACTGTGGTGTCTTAAAAGCTCAAATATAATGCCCTTATGAGGAGCATATTTAAACACGGGCCTAGTGTTTGTGCTGCCGTTACAGAATCCCTTTATATCTCTGTAGCAGTTAGTCTTTACGATGATAATGAAATTCCAAGAGTGGAACCCTCTTTAATTTTCAGCCTGCCACTTTCCCGGTGCTAGTGATCACTGCTCTGTAACAGTGCATTATGGTTTAATTAAACACTACACATGCAGATGGCAGTGAAACTGATGGAGTGAGAGGGAATATGGGAGACAAAAACTGTTTTTGTTTTTTTTCTTCTTTATATGAAACGCATTTATGCCTGAAGGTTGTTTTAAGTATATGCACACACATACAAGTATTATTTTCTTTATTGATTACACCTATACTGTTTAGCTTACGTACTTACACTCTGATTATACTTCCAAGTTGAAAGCCCACCTTGAAATAGCCTTTTATTTTTCTAAACATGCTACCCTCAATCTTTTTTTTCTCTTTTAATTATTGAGATACAAAGCAACTCCTGACACATAAGGAATATCAAACTAGGGCCTTCATGTAATATTTTTGGATTAGCTTTTCAGATCATTTAATGTTTTGGAAAATGTTGTAATATTTTGATACTTTTTTATATAATGACAATTTTTTTTTACGTAAGTTATTTATTTTTATATTTTAATATTTTTTGGGGGAAAATTAATTTAAAATGTCAATTTTTTTTAATAAAAAAATATTAAATAGAAGCCTAGGATACAAGAATACTTTTTTTTTTAGGATTAAGATCATATTAATATGAGTATGAATGCAAGACCTTTTATATAACAATATTTGACTAGAATGTGACAGTATTTTAAGGGCATGATACAAAATAAGTTACGGCGCGCACATAAAAATACACTAATAATCTTATTAGGCTACTTAAATTAGTCTATCTAAATAAGACATATATGGGGATTCAGTTCCACCATATGACCATGTTGTGTTAAGCCCATGTCAGGGTACCTGGAGTCTCTACCTTTGAGAGAGGTAGAGACTTAGAAGTTTATCCGTCCGGACGCCATGTCTCCTCGGTCTCCCGCGGTTCACTCGGTCTTGCTAACGCCGGCCGCGAGGGAGTCACTTCCTTTTATAACAGGAGGACCGGAGGTAGACGTCATGACGCCAACCCAGAACATCCTGCCACTCAAACCTCGGGAGACGAATCAGGACTCGCCGGAGGCGTGTCTTCTCTCCCTAGCCAGGATACTTAACAGGGGTTCTCTCATTCACTCATTGCCCTGTCGTGGTTCTAGTCCGCCTAGTCACACAGTGCTTTGTTATTCACTTGTCTTTTGGTTCTGACCCGGCTTTGTTATTTACTCTCCTGCCTTTCTGGTATCCTTGACCCGGCTTGTCTCTCGCTTACCTGTCCTCTCGTTTCCTCGACCTCGGCTTGTCTCTGACCATTCTATTGTAGTTATACGTTAAGTCCGGCCATTCTAAGGACCGGTATACGTATCTGCTACTCTTTGTACTCTGCGTGTTGGATCCCCGACCGATCCTGACATTACGACAGGGCCATGGATCCTGCAGGTACAAATTGTCAGCTTGGTTCTCCTGATCCTAGGTTTGACGCCATGGATCATAGGATGGATCAGATGGCTCTAGCACTACAGGCGCTGCTGTCTCGCCCCATTAATCCACCTGAGGAGAGGAGTAATACTTCTGCTTCTTCTGTGGGTTCGGGGTTAGAGGTAGCTACTGTAGGTGCTTCTTCCCGAGTTACCCTCCCTGTACGTTATGCTGGTTCTCCTGAGAGGTGTCGTGGCTTTTTGAACCAGATCAGTATTCATTTCGAGCTACAGCCCCGTTCATACCCTACTGATAGGGCAAAGGTGGGATTTATTATTACCTTACTCATTGAGAAAGCTCTGAGATGGGCTAATCCGTTGTGGGAGAATGATAATCCATTAGTCTATAACTATAATTCCTTTGTAGCTGCTTTTAAAAGAACTTTCGACCCTCCTGGCAGGAAGGTCAATGCAGCCAGATTACTGTTGCGCCTTAGACAAGACAACCAAACACTTGTGGATTATGCACTAGAGTTCAGGTCTTTGGCGGCAGAGGTAAAATGGAATGAACAGGCCTATATAGACGTATTCTTAAATGGATTATCTGATGTAATACTTGATGAGTTAGCAACAAGAGAGCTTCCCGAGAACCTGGAGGACTTAATTTCCTTTATCTCTCGTATTGACGAACGTCTAAGGGAGAGACAGAATACTCGAGATAGAACCGCTAAATCTTCCTCTAGACTAGCACCATCATTTCAAATTTCTGAAACCAAAGATCCACAGGTTTCAGAACCTATGCAGTTAGGCCTTACTCATCTCTCAGAGGAGGAGAGACAGTACAGGAGAAGAGAGGGATTGTGTATGTATTGTGGGTTCAGAGGGCATGTACGTTTGAGCTGTCCCAGCCGTCCGGGAAACGCTCGCACCTAAGTTTCTCTAGAGGACAGACCTTGGGTGTTTCGATTTTGTCCTCTACTCATAACTACAAAGAACACAGACTCCTATTACCGGTCTCTTTAACTTGGGAGAAGGGAACTTTAGAAACTATGGCATTGATAGACTCTGGCGCTGCTGAGAATTTTATCGACCAAAAGTTTCTCACCAAACACACTATCCCATCCCAGTTAAGGAAGACACCCTTGGCTGTTGAAGCCATTGATGGTAGACCTTTAGTTGAGCCTGTGATTTTCCGGGAGACCACACCTCTTTACTTAACTACTGGTATTCTACACAAGGAGGAAATATCCCTACTACTCATTTCATCCCCTTCTGTTCCCATAGTCCTAGGATACTCCTGGCTTAAGAGACATAACCCCGTTATAGATTGGAGATCAGGGGAAATTGTTTCATGGGGTCAGAATTGTCAAGAGAATTGTTTAAAGAAGGTGTCACCTCTTTGTAGTGTCAACTCACCTAATAACGCTACTGACTCTACCAAAGTACAGATACCGTCCTTGTATCAAGATTTAAAGGCAGTATTTGACAAAAGAAAGGCTGATACCTTACCACCACATAGGCCTTTTGATTGCAAAATTAATTTACTTTCTGGTACCATGCCCCCCAGGGGTCATGTATACCCTTTGTCCACAAATGAAAACTTAGTTCTAGAAGAGTATATTCGTGAAAACCTAGACAAGGGGTTCATTAGAAGATCCTCCCCCCCTGCTGGGGCTGGATTCTTTTTTGTTAAAAAGAAGGATGGTTCTCTAAGACCTTGCATTGACTACCGAGGTCTTAACAAGATAACCATCAGAAATGTTTATCCGATTCCCTTGATCACCGAGCTTTTTGATCGATTAAAAAGTTCTAAAATTTTCACTAAGTTAGACCTTAGAGGTGCTTATAATTTGGTGAGAATCCACGACGGTGACGAGTGGAAAACTGCATTCAATACTCGATATGGGCACTATGAGTATACTGTAATGCCTTTTGGTCTCTGCAATGCTCCGGCGGTATTTCAGGACCTTATCAATGAGGTTCTTAGGGAGTTTCAAGATGACTGTGTGATTGTATACCTTGATGATATTCTTATACATTCCAGGGATATCGAGACTCACCACAGACAAGTCAGAAGGGTTTTACACAAACTTCTTCAGCATGGCTTGTACTGCAAACTAGAGAAATGCAGCTTTGACCAATCCCAAACTACCTTTCTTGGTTATGTGATTTCTGGGGAGGGGTTTGAAATGGACCCGGAGAAGCTCCAATCCATATTAGAGTGGCCTTTACCTAAGGGTCTCAAGGCTATCCAGAGATTCATTGGTTTCTCTAATTACTACAGACGTTTCATTAAGGGATACTCCTCTATCATTGCTCCCATCACCAACATGACCAAACAAGGGGCTGAGACTAAGAATTGGTCTACTGAAGCACTTCTGGCTTTTAAGACACTTAAAGAGCTGTTTGCTTCCGCACCAATTTTAGTTCACCCTGATACTACTTTACCTTTCGTACTCGAAGTTGACGCTTCTGAGACAGGTATAGGTGCTGTTCTGTCCCAAAGGTTGGGTGTAGATAAACCATTACATCCTTGTGGATACTTTTCCAAAAAATTGTCAGGTACTGAAAGCAGATATGACATTGGTGACAGGGAGCTACTAGCGGTTATAATGGCCTTGAAGGAGTGGAGACATTTATTGGAGGGTACTTTGCATCCTGTTACTATTTTGACAGATCATAAAAACTTATCCTATATTGGAGAGGCTAAACGACTATCATCTAGACAGGTTCGTTGGTCCATATTTCTCACTCACTTCAACTACGTACTCACATATAGGCCAGGTTCTAAGAATTCTAAAGCCGACGCCTTATCTCGCCAATATGAACCTGCTGCCGTATCTGAGCCGGTTTTGTCCTCTATAGTACCCAAGTGTAACATTATCGCTAACACTACTCTCAAAGTTCATTCTCCGCTACTTGATCAGATAAGGAACTTGCAGCATCTGGCACCTAGACTGACTCCGGTTTCCAGACTTTTCGTTCCCCCTGAACTTCAATTGGAGCTCTTACAGTGTCTTCACGAGAGTAAGGTGGCTGGTCATCCGGGTGTTCGCAAGACGTATTCTTTGATCTCCAAGGATTTCTGGTGGCCATCGTTACGGAAGGATATTAAGGATTTTATCGGGGTTTGTGTGGTCTGTACTAAAACTAAACTACCGCATTCGCTTCCTTGTGGTCTGCTACAACCGCTGGAGATTCCTGACAAACCTTGGTCCTGTGTGGCAATGGACTTTATTGTGGATCTGCCTGTTTCTAAAAAGCACACTGTTATCCTCACCGTAGTCGATAGGTTTACCAAGATGGCACATTTCGTACCTTTGCCTAAACTCCCGACTTCCCCTGAATTGGCGGAGGTCTTTGCTAAAGAAATTTTTCGTTTGCATGGGATTCCTTCGGAGATCACTTCTGATAGAGGCTCCCAATTTGTTTCACGTTTTTGGAGGTCGTTCTGTTCTCAATTGGGCATCAAATTGAATTTTTCGTCCGCCTATCATCCTCAGTCTAACGGAGCTGCTGAACGAACCAACCAG
Organism: Pelobates fuscus; assembly: GCF_036172605.1. Taxonomy (NCBI): domain Eukaryota; kingdom Metazoa; phylum Chordata; class Amphibia; order Anura; family Pelobatidae; genus Pelobates; species Pelobates fuscus. Next base: position 96,202,148 of record NC_086328.1, read on the forward strand.
AAGATTGAGCAATACTTACGTTGTTTTGTTTCCGAACACCAGGACGATTGGGTCGGTTTGATTCCTTGGGCAGAGTTTGCGCACAACAATCTCGTTTGTGACTCCACGCATTCAAGTCCCTTCTTCATGAACTATGGCTTTCATCCATCCATTCTTCCCCCGGTTTCTCCTTCCCAAGGAGTGCCGTCGGTTGATGTCCATGTGGCCAATTTGAGGAAGTTGTGGGATCAGACTCGACAGATTCTTCTACACAATTCTGTACTGGTTAAGAAACATGCTGACAAATGTAGAAGGGCGGCTCCGAATTTTGTTCCGGGCGATAGAGTGTGGTTGAGCACTAGGAATATTCGTCTTAAAGTTCCTTCCATGAAATTCGCTCCTCGTTATATTGGTCCCTACAGGATCTTGACTCGAATTAACCCAGTGGCTTATCGTCTAGCTCTTCCAGCTACTTTACGCATCCCGAACTCCTTTCACGTGTCATTGCTGAAACCTCTAATCTGTAACAGATTCTCCTCCACAATCGCCCCTCCGCGCCCTGTTCAGGTGGAGGGTCAGGAGGAGTATGAGGTTAACTCCATTATTGATTCTCGTGTCTCCCGGGGACGAGTACAGTATTTAGTTGACTGGAAGGGATATGGTCCTGAGGAGAGGAGTTGGGTACCACAAGAGGATGTTCATGCTCCTCGTCTTCGCAGGGCATTTCACTCCCGCTTTCCATCTCGCCCCGGCTCCTTCCGCCCGGTGGGCGTATCTGAGGGGGGGGGTACTGTCAGGGTACCTGGAGTCTCTACCTTTGAGAGAGGTAGAGACTTAGAAGTTTATCCGTCCGGACGCCATGTCTCCTCGGTCTCCCGCGGTTCACTCGGTCTTGCTAACGCCGGCCGCGAGGGAGTCACTTCCTTTTATAACAGGAGGACCGGAGGTAGACGTCATGACGCCAACCCAGAACATCCTGCCACTCAAACCTCGGGAGACGAATCAGGACTCGCCGGAGGCGTGTCTTCTCTCCCTAGCCAGGATACTTAACAGGGGTTCTCTCATTCACTCATTGCCCTGTCGTGGTTCTAGTCCGCCTAGTCACACAGTGCTTTGTTATTCACTTGTCTTTTGGTTCTGACCCGGCTTTGTTATTTACTCTCCTGCCTTTCTGGTATCCTTGACCCGGCTTGTCTCTCGCTTACCTGTCCTCTCGTTTCCTCGACCTCGGCTTGTCTCTGACCATTCTATTGTAGTTATACGTTAAGTCCGGCCATTCTAAGGACCGGTATACGTATCTGCTACTCTTTGTACTCTGCGTGTTGGATCCCCGACCCGATCCTGACAGCCCACCACTACTTCACAATACCCCAATGTCATTGTTTCCTACACTAAATCCCAATGTGGGAGACAAATTAAATAGTGCTGTATTAAGTTAATCTATTGTAAGAGCATTGTGAGTATACACAATTAATGTGATAAAAGCAATTAAAACCAGTGTCAAAACTAAACAATTAAAGTGTTAGTGCTTGGATGAATATACTCACAATGCAAATCAATATGTGCTAAATGAAGATTATAATAAAGTGACATTGCTATTCAAAAACTCCTCATAAATACACAGCTGTGGTCACCTCCGAAGGGGCCCCATAATAGATTAACTTGATACACTTTTGCTTAGTTAGCACTATTTAATTTGTCTCCCACATTTGGATTTAGTGTAGGACCCACCGATATTGGGGTACTGTGAAGTAATGGTGGACTTAATACAATATGGCCATATGGTGTTTACTTAGGCAAATTAAGTAGCCTGATAAGAGTATTTAAAGGGCAACCATCACAGTTCCGGAACAATTACATAAAATATTGAATATTACTCCTGTCTGTTTTAACCTTAATTTCAAAATAATACTCCATGTTATATAAAATGCATATTAACAACTGAACGAATGACATTAAAATCCAGTTCAGCCCTGGCATGGCTAGGCACATGTTGAATGTTAGGACATTAACATACCTTGCGTTATGACGGAACAGGGTGGCTTAATCTTGGCACAGCTAGGTCACATATGGCATTAAAAGACATCCACATACTTTGCTGTATGTCAGAAGACCAGGCTTGTAATAAAGATTGGCAGGAACCCATGATGCAGGTACCAGACCAGGGAATACTTTTTTTTTTTATTTTATTTTTTTTATTCAATGAAATACATTAGTTGACTTGATGTTGTTAACGTTATTAAGCCAATAAACAGCTATTTTTGGTACACAAACTGCATCCTATAGAGGCATTTAATTGGTCCCTCCCCCTTGGTTCCCTTTCTCTCCTCATTTAAAATTTTAGGACAAAATAATTTGCCTGTAAAAATTATCCAGTTACGCTTTTTTTCCCTCTCCGCTATTTTGTTCTGAAATTTGGACTTTCCTGGTAATTTCTTGGTTTAGTGAAAAAAAACTCTATTAGCGTATAAAATGTCTGCATCAGTCATTTGGTTTTATGCAAAACATATCTGTTAAAACTAGCAGAAAAAAAATGTAGTGTGAAAATCAAACAAAACAGATTGGGTACAATGACCTTTTTGGACGTTTCCATTCCCATATCTCACAGCGGCTGTCAACATGTAACCAGAACATACAGGTATTTGATGCCAGAACATAATTTAAACATGAAGGAAGAAGACCTAGAATACGCCAGAATATCAGAATGAGCTTAGACGTGGATACTAGGATGAAGAAAACAGGAATGTGTTTTTAATGGACATTCTTTCTTTTTCTCTTGGCATCTTCTTCGTTGCACCACGGCTTTGCACCGTTTAGCAGTTGTTCATCTAAATATCGAACAGCTTTGTGCTAGTTTCCAAGGAGGTAAAGTAATTGACAGCATTAGGGAGATTTGCGAAAAATTAATTGGCGCAGTAAAGTGCCTACATCTCCCCCTCTTCTCCTCTCTCCCACTCGCAGTGTTCTGGGACCTTTTAAGCTAAGCGAAGAATCCTTTTATTCACACCTGGATTTTTTTTTTTTTTTTTGAGGAAGATGTGAAAGGGAATTGTTAGATCAAAGATATTGTCATCTTGCAAAGTGGCAAAATCACTCTGTGTTTCCATAGGGAAGTGGTTATTGTAATGATAAGTAATGCTTTTAAAATATGGAGAGCAAGCTGTATATTGATAAGTGCTTTCATGGCATGTTTCTTCCTTGCAATGCCATTAGGCTTGCTTATTATGATTATTTGTACATACATGGGTCAGTGAGGATGTGTGTGATTGGCACTGTGATTATGTTCTTTCCTGATCGTATTTATCTGTATGCTTGTGTTTATTTGTGTATGTGGATGTTTAGGTCAGTGATCTTATTATGTCCGTGGTGTTATATATATGTAGGATAATATGAACTTAAAGGACAACTTTTACCTTAAAGGACGACTATAATCACCCAGACCACTTCAGCTCAAGAAGTGGTCTGGGTGCCAGGTCCCCCAGGTTTTAACCCTTCAGATGTAAACATAGCAGTTTCAGAGAAACTGCTATGTTTATATTGCAGGGTTAATCCACCCTCTAGTGGATGTCTTCCTGACAGCCGCTAGAGGTGCTTCCCCGACGCACAATGCGAAAATCGCATTTAGCACGCAGAACGTCCATAGGAAAGCATTGAGTAATGCTTTCCAATGGGTGTTTCTAATGCACGCGCAGCTCTGGCCGCGCATGTGCATTCGGCTCCACTCGGGAGCTGACGTCGGAGGGGGAGGAGAGGTCACCAGCGCAGAGGGAGCCTGGTGCTGGATAAAGGTAAGTGGCTGAAGGGGTTTTAACCCCTTCAGCCCAGCGGGAGGGGGGCCCTGAGGGTAGTGTCAGGAAAATGGGTTTGTTTTCCTGACACTAAAGTGTGGTCCTTTAAAAATATTTTTTTACTATAATAATGTTTTCATAAATTTTTGAAAGGAACTACATTTTTAAAATAAAGTATATTTATAAAAAAAAATTGAGAAAAACTCTTTGCTACATTTAGTGTATGACAGTATCCTTGAGCCATATACATGCTCCCTGGGTCAGACAGTGTTTGATAGACTTGGGCACCACCAAAATTTTCATGTTTGGGACAGAACATTTTTTGTTTAGTCCGAATTGAATTAAGTCCATTTGTTCATACGTTTTTTGATGAAATTCTGCCATTATTTTAGTTTCAACATTTAATTTGCACTAATGAAATTCTCTCACATTTGCATCTTGCAGCCATTTAGTAGATAATTGCCTAATTTAATACCCTAGCGGGATTGCAATATTTAAGGGTAATACATTAAGGATCTGTGTTTAGTATAGCTCCTTTTTGGTATCCTAATGGCAATCCCACAAGGATTAGGAAGCTATCTACTAAGAAGCTGAAATAAAAAAGTCCCGAAAAGCCAGGTATTTAAGTATTTTTTGCCTTTCAGACAACTTAGTATTCGTAAATGAGGGTGGTTAAATCTCTACCCACTGGGGCGAACATAATCTTGCCACAGGCTCATGGAGGAACCTGCTTGCCAGACTCCTGCCTCAGGACTATATGCCCTGAAAATACAATTTGAAAATACATATGCCCTGCAAAAGGCTCTGTTCATGTGATTTGGGATTATATTGTTCGGAACCGAACAACCGCACGAACCAGAGACCACCCATGTCTTGTAAAGCCCAATTGACACCTTGTAACGAGTTCCAGCTACGCAACCCCGCAAACTCCGGAGAAACTTGTACAGCTGCCCGTTCCTCTCGCAGTTCGAAGAATGCCATTCAGGAGAAAGGAACTACAAAAAGGGGGGAGCATTCGTTCCCTAAAAGCCAGGGGGAGCGTACATCGGTGTTCGCACAGGAACCTCCAAAACTAGACCGGCCATTTGCGTCAGGTAGGGGCCCTTTCAGTGGACAGACTTTCTAGATAGATCCACCTCAATATTGGTAGGCATGATACCATGATGTTAGCATTTCTATTTCTATCACTGGACTTAAAGGGATACTGTAGAATATTGCATATTCTATGTTTCTATTGATTATATATGGATGTGTGGATTGACATAAGTAACAGATGGTATCAATAAGTCACAAGGCTTTCTTTGTCCGAGAGCTCTGGAATGTGGATTTGAGGGTCTTGTCCTTATATGGCAAGAGTATGCTCTGACGTCAGTATGGGCACTTCTATATAGTAACGGAGGGACACGAGGTCTCTCTCTTCTCTCTCTGCTCTTCTCTCTTGGCTCTGGTCTCTCTCTGGGCTCTCTCTCTCTCTGGTTCTCTCTCGATGTAAAGATGTAAGGACGTCAGGAGTCCAGCAATTACCATCTGCTGTTGAATGTCCATTATCCTGTAACATCATTTGTTGTTTTATTATGTATCAGTAACTAAGAATAAACCTGAAGAAACTGTAAGTCAGATTGCGTAATAGTACTTTTATTAATATAGACATATATTAATATGGCGAGCATTTGGCCCAAGACTATATATACAAAAGATGTATATATATCAATCAACTGAAGACAAGACGAAATTAAGAAGATTTAACTGTGACGATTTCCAAACCAGTTTTTACAGATACTTCACTGCCCAAAGTAAAAAATAAATAATTGTGTAGTATATATATCCCCCCACAGAAAAAGATGCATACATTTAATTATACATTGTCTGATTGACAGTCAGGGGATGTAACAAGGTTAGTTTATAAAAGTGTTAATTTCAAATGAAATCTGCACTTTTTGTAAAATAATTTAAAAAAAAAAAAGGCACACTTCACACATAAAGCTTTTCAGCAAGATAAAGTGCTTTAGGGGTCCGGAGTGTCCCTTTAAACCTACATTACATTCTGTAAACACATTTTAGTTTTAGCACAGATAAGAAAACATAGTGTTAATCATGCAATTTCAAGAGGTTAAGGGGTTAATTAATGTTGTAATTAATATTGTATTGTACATTTATTTTTTTAATTCAGCTTTATAATTTTTATTCTGTAAAATCTGCAATGACTTAATGCAAATCTGTGACTTCAGAATTTTCAGAAAGATGGATAATATATATTGAAGTTTTACTGCATTAAAGAGAAAATGTATGGGACAAAGTACTATATTACAGTAGTTGTGCCTGGAGATGACATAAAAATGGCAAAACCAGAATGTTGATTTACTTCCAACTATTATTTTTTGCCGATTCACATCAGCTTTTTGCCTTTTTTCACCAGTTTTCATCAGCAACAGCTGAAGGGAAATGGTATATTCTTGCGTGATGTGAAAGAGATCTGTTATCTTTCATATATTCACATTTTGAATTAAAATTAAATTACCAGAGCAGGATATAAAAACTTCTAAAGTAAACACACTGTGCTGATTGAAAACGATACCATTTTTTTCATGCAGGCTGTGTGAGTCAAAGCCGGGGAGATGTGGATTGGGCCGCATAAACAGAAACAAAAGTAATTTATCTTCTAAATGACAGAGAATTGAGCAGTGCGACTGCAGGGGCATGATCTATACACCAAAACTGCTTAATTAACCTAAAGATGTTTTGATTCTTAGAGTATCCCTTTAAGGTTAAAACACATGAAGGCAATGAGGCTCCTGGTAGCCAAACTTAAATGGACACTATAGGCACTCAGACCACTTTAACTCATTGAAGTGGTCTGGGTGCAGTATCCCAGCACCCTTAACCCTGCAAAGGTAATTATTGCAGGTTTTTTTTATAAACTGCAATAATTACCTTTATGGGTTAACTCCTCCTCTATGAGCTGTCTACCAGACAGCTAGTAGAGGGATTTCAGGATCATTAGGCGACTTTTGGTCGCCTAACTGATGCTGGACGTCTTCATGTGTGGTGGACTTCCAGCTTCACCAGAATCCCCATTCAATAATTCTGTTCTATGGGGAAATCCTAATGCAACTGCAGCCATTGCTGCACGTGCTCATTTGGTCTCCCCCGCCGGCTGACTTGGACAGGAGAGGAGAGAAGGTGGACCCAGGTAAGTGACAGAAAGGGCTATTAACCATGGAGTGCCTTGGCAGAGGGGGAGGCTATTGTTGTGCCAGGAAATATGTTTGTATTCCCTGTAATTGAAGGATACATGGCTGTATCCGAGCTGCAATCCTGAGACTGAATATCTCCGCTGAAGTCCTCTCGAGCTGGAATAAAGTGCTGTTCAGAGATTTATAGCCCATTTCTCCAGTAACTGGACAACACACAGTTCTGGGAGTCAACTGAGGTTTATTATGCCACACTCAGCTTTTTATGCACAGACCCCCAACATGGAGTCTCCATAGGAAAAATTATCTGGAAGATAATTGAGTCAAAAGAAGGATAACGCGATAATCTCCCAGTTACTGGAAACCAAACAATTTTACACAAAATACCCCCAAAACATAGCTAAAATATACAGGAACCCCATAAATATATCCTCGAATAGCCTGGATCTGAGCGCCCAAGTTGTCCAAATAGCGCTTCGCCATTCAGGTAAAGTTCTGAACGGCCGGCCAAGAGTTGGTAGCCCCAAATAGTTCCACAAGAATAAGGGGCAATGGCCAGTCTAGTTTCGGAGGTTCCTGTGCAAACACCGATGAACGCTCCCCCTGGCTTTTAGGGAGTGAATGCTCCCCCCTTTTGGCAGTTCCTTTCTCCTGAACGGCATTCTCTGAACTCATCTAGGAGAGGAACGGGCAGCGGTACAAGGTTCTCCAGAGTTCACGGGATTGCGTAGCCGTCCTTGAATTCTAGACACTCGACGACCATGTACCACTGCCTGGGTACAGGAGACAAAATGGCCTCCATTCACTAGAGCACGTGTGTTCAGTTATACGAATAGCGACCATCCAGGGAAAGCACTTGAACTAATTGTTCCTTTTCAGTTAACAAGCCAGGGATGGTCGGTGTTCGAAGAGTATAAAAAGGGGGGACCACACATCTTTTATTTGGTTCACGAACAGGGGGTTACAGACAGGTTTGGGAAACTTGGAGATAGGTACGGGCTAACAAAGGGGATAGCATAAGGTCCGCCACAATGCCGTCAAAGTGGAAACAATTGAGGAGTATATCTTTTAGTTCTCCCTTCAGGGCCCATTGGACTCATTGCAAAAAAAATAAAAAAATAAAGCAGAGACCCCAAATGCTTTTTAAAGATCATCTATTTACATTTCTGTTTTTCATATCTTGCGACTTATTGATCAGGAAAGCATTATTTACATAAATGGTTTGATCAGATAGGAAGCACAATTAGGGACTAGGGAATACAATTAAATATTAGAGCAACATACCTCTCCTTACTTAATCTGATAATGAAGAATAATGTGAATAATTAATGTTCCATCTATGCTGGCATGTGACCCTTAGTCACCTTTCTTGGATTATAAGAAGGGCTTCTAAAGCAAAGTCGCACAGTAAACAGCAGTATAATCGATGCTTACTTTGTATCCAAACATCGGCTTCACCTCCGAGACAGACCCAACTAAGGCCTCAATTTAATATTTTTGGATGAGCTTTTCAAATAATTTTTTTTTCCAAAATATTAGGAAAAAAATAAATAAAAATCTATAAATATATTTAAAAAAATCAGTATATCAAAAAAATTGTCATATATAATAGTTTTAATGGTTTATTAAAAAAAATATTATATTGTTTGAAAATCTTATGCAAAAATGTTAAATCGATGGATGTCTTAGACAGACAATATATAGGAGGATCAGCTGCTCTCGAGGAATGTCTACACAAAATGGTAAAGTTTTGCAGAATCATTAAATATGAACCTTGTTAGGGTTCCATGCTGTGAACAAACACAGAATTTCTTTACAGATGATTGAAATGTGAAGTTTGGTGTTACTGGCATTAAAGGGACTCTCCAGTGCCAGGAAAACAAACCGTTGTTTTCCTGGCACTGCAGGTCCCCTATCCCTCCCACCCCCCATTCCAGGTTGCTGAAGGGACATCGGCGCTGGTTCAGGGTCCGCCCACACTCCTCCCCGCTGATGTCATCCGGCGGGGGAGACCTATTGTGCATGCGCGGCCGGCGACGAGGAACACCTTTCAATGCTTTCCTATGGGGAATTTAGCAATGCTGGATTTATAGAAAATCTGTGCTATAAACCCGGAAGTGCCCTCTAGTGGCTGTCTAGTAGGAGGAGTTAACCCTGCAAGGTAAAAACTGCAATAATTACAGTTGCAGGGTTAAGGGTAGTGGGAGTTGGCACCCAGACCTCTCCAATGGGCAGAAGTGGCCTGGGTGCCTGGAGTGTCCCTTTTAACCTTTTTTTTTTTTTTTTATCAGGGACCCACATTATGCACACCGCTCGTTCACCTATTTTCAACGATAACACTTGCTCAGTGGTTCATTCTTCAAGTCTTCAAGAGAATCACAATTAATACAAACATATACTTTGAAAAATACCTTATTCCTGCTTTTCTAGGAGTAAAGTGGTTTTCTCTCTGCTCTGGAGAAGGCTGTTCTACTACAATGAACAGCTTATTGTGTCCCATTGCCTAGGGACTGAGGGCTATGATGTACCTGTTCACATGTTTGGGTCTTGATCCCGAGGATAAGAAACATTGCTCTATATGATAACATTGGGCCTCAGGACCTGTAGCCTCCCTTTAAACTTTGTATAAATAATTCCTTGCATTCACGTGTGCCTTTAGCAGCATGCTGAGTAGTAAATATCCCGAATAAAGATCAAAGCTGTGCATGTTCTTTATGCAAAATTAATGTATAGGTTGCATGCTATCATTTGATCACTTTCAATTTAAATACCGTCTGTGCCTATATTGGAGAATAGTGGCATTAGTCTAAATATATGAAAATGTAACTAGTTTTAAATATTATATATTAAATAGTATATATATATATATATTTGTAAAGGCTTTACATAAAATCAGATCGACCTTTCGGGCTTCGTTCAGGGCTTTCATCTGGATCAATGTATGATCCTATACTGTAACTAAACATTATTTTTGCCTAGATTAGGTGTTTTAACCCCTTAAGGACCAAACTTCTGGAATAAAAGGGAATCATGACGTATATGACGTGTATATATATACACACTTATTTTCTGGATCAGAAATTCTCCTGTCACAAATGTTACAGATCCACTTTACATTCCCTTATATAACAGGTGTTAGTGTAAAATTGAGAGCATTAAGGTAAATGAACCTTTGTGTGTAGAAAAGCAGAAACGTAAGCTTTGACAGCAGATAAGTTTACGTGCCTGTCAATGTGCTCATAGTTTATAACATTTAAATCTATCATAGCTGAGCTGCAATAATGACAGTAAGCCAGTCTCTCGCAATCCAGGGATATTGAGTTACTGGGTTTGAGATTAGTACAACTGTTTTTATTTGAGAATCTTTTGTAAAACCATTACTGCCTTCTTTATTAATGAAATGCCAATTAAATGTAAAAATTGCAAGTGAACCAGAAAGTAGATAAGGTAAGAAATTATTCAGAAATTAAAACCTTAAGGCATATTGGTTATTTAAGATAAAACTCATTTTCAATCCAGCAAATGAATATAATTTGTTTCTTGTGTTGTTTTTAATGAATGTTTGGCTTATTATTTTTATGTATTTCGTTAATTATAAAATTTCTAGCCACGAAGGATATATTGAGTTTTCTCTCAAAGACATTGTTACACAGATACAGTAGAATTGCAGATACATTGTTATTTTAGGAGATTATAGTACATTTTTATATTTTGTTACACAAGTAATAGGAAACATGTACAATTTTTATAGATACATTGTTATGCATTCAGTCGAGGTATCCAATACAAATATATGGTAAGGAGTGCAGTTGTTCTTCGATAGCAGGTAGGAGTTGCAGATGTTTTCAGGGACTTTAGACTGTTTCGCTACTGTGCCTAAATAATAGTAACCTTGTTCTTTTAAGTAGCAATGTATATTCTGATGTTTACGCAGAGGTGGAACCTCACGCAATCAGCTCCCCTCTTAATTTAAACCATGGTGTTTATATCTGTTTTTTTATATTTGGAATGTCTGTACTTTAACTTCGGACTCCGTTATCTAACTTTAATTCTACTTTAGACTGGTGGCAGATTTGATATTCTTTGGTCCATTAATCTACATGTGTGGAACTCTGTCGGGGATAGCTGCTCCAGTGATCTCTGCTGGCTGCTCACTGTTTAGTACATATGCCCCCTACCCATGGCATTTTAAGGGGGGCCATAACAGAGGCCATAAACCTCTCTTGTTCTAGTATGGCGATCAGAACCCCATAGTCTTTTATTTTTTATAACCGTACAGGTTCTTTTTCCTATTTGTCCTTTGTCTCATAGTAATGTTAGCAGACAAATAGTAAAAAAACAAAAACCCAAAACATTTATCAGCAACTTTTAGGCATCATAATACAGTAAGCCAGTTATCAGTCAATATATGACAGATACATTTGGTTAAAGCACCTTAGCTGATATTTTCACTGAACAGTATCTGTTTTGACATTCGAACCGACAATTATCAGCCTCCGATAAGCCTTTAACCCCTTAAGGACCAAACTTCTGGAATAAAAGGGAATCATGACATGTCACACATGTCATGTGTCCTTAAGGGGTTAAACATATCTATTCATCACTCCAAACCAATAAATGGCTTTTCATGAGCCGATAAAGATTGTCAGCTCTATTTTAATGGAGGCCTTGGCACCAGCTCACCACGAGAGAGAGAGAGAGAGAGTGTGTGTGTGTGTGTGAGTGTGAGTGTGTGTGAGTGGGAGTGTGAGTGTTTTATACATGCATAGAACCCAGATGAGTAGGATACCTGGCACTTCTCCTTAAAATAAAAATTAAAAGATAAAAGGCAATGTAAGGTGCCATATTTGACTGCATAGTAGTCGCACCCTGGTTTTTCAGTTAAAAAATTGGTTCAAACTCAGTTCATCACGTAATAGTCGAATAATTGACCATTGCTGTTTTTGTTGTGATTATTGAAAACTAATTGCGAACATTCTACTGATCTTATACTGAAGAGAGGGTTTATTACCCAATCGGTTTATTGTATTTAATGCATTTTATCTATGTAATGCATTAAGAAATGACAGGAGGACAGGGATCAGAGTTTATGTAATGCATTAGAAAATATGCTGTGTTATGTTATGTTATTAACAACTATAATGTTATCAGCAACTGTTACAAACCTGTTAAAAAAAAACAAAAAAAATTGCAAAAAATAAAGCTTTACATAATGGTCGCACATCGCATATTGGTCGCACCCCTATTTTTTTTTTTTTTAATTCTTTATTTTTAATCGACATATACATAATGCAATCGATCATCAAGGTTTACATTCAATATATAACATAAACATTGCGAACAGTAAAAATGTACAGCTTTTGGCATATATAACATGGTAGCATTGTGCATATGTGTCTTTTGATTCATCTGGTTGTGAGGTTTTATATAGGTGGTTCCCAGGGTTCACCTGAGCAATTTTTTGCCATCTATTCTCAGTGAGTGCCTGGATTAATGGTTCGTGCATAGTAGATTACTGTATCTGATTCCTGCTTTATTTATTCACCATGTGAGACCGTCTTAAGGAAAATCTTCTGAGAGTCAGAGTTTTGTTTTATATGGAACCTGGAAGTATGGTTCTAATTAGAAAGTCAGAGATAGAAAAGAAATAGAGGTTTTACAATAGAAGAAAAGGGGGAAAGGGGAGGAAAAAAGGGAGTAGGGGGGTAGGGGTCCCTAGGAGACATATTCAGTTGAGCTATTTGGGCATGTTCGTGGTAAGTTTGCCAGGTTGGAGTTTTCCCATGGTTCCCAGATCTTCTGGAAGGTTTTCAAGGTCGCAACCCCTATTTTTAAGGAAAGGAATTGGGCATAAAATCTGCAACCATTATGCGGTGAAATATGGTACGTTTATTAACTACAAGTAGTCCCAGAAGTGCTATTGATTCTTGTTGTTTCTATAGATCTGGATGCAGGATTAGGCACCGGTAACTACATCTGTTGCAGTCCTCGCTTGCAAGTTTAGCTTGATACTGTATATGTACTAGACTTGTGTATTAGATTTCAAATGAATAATGATTTATCCTAATTTTGGGCAATTGGCAGGTTGTCTGAATTCTGCAATTCCAAAACACCATATAGACATAGCTGATGAAAAAAATAAATAAAAAAACTTTACAAAATGAGATAAAGCAAGCGAGTCCTGTAAGGGCTCCATGCAGATTGAGCTCTCAAGGCGGTAAAGTGCCTGGTCATGCTTTGAAATCCGAGAGCTCTGACCGGCAAGTCACAAGGCTCTTGTCGGTATATTCCCAGGTGTGTTTTGCCTATCCAAGAGTTCTGATGGGTTACAAACCAACCAATCAGGCTGCTCTGCCAAAATTTCAAAGCATGGGAATGCCATCATAAAGGCTTTTCCCGCCTTGAAAGTACACTTCACAAGCAGTGGCGTACACACAATCCATGGGGCCCCCGGTGCAATACTGATCCATGGGGCCCCCCCATCAAACCCTCCACCGCCACCCCATACAGACACACACAGAGATACACAGACACACACACATACAGACACACACACAAATACATACATACACATACATACATACAGACAGGCACATACATACACATAGAGACACACACAGACACATACACACAGACACATACATACAGACACAGATACACATACAGACAAACCTGTATTTCTAACATTATAGCTCAGTCTGCCTCTCCCCTCCCTCTTGGCCCTCTGGCCAATAAAGGTTAAAAACCCTTTATTTACTTACCCGATCCCAGCGCTGATGTCTCTCAGTGCTAGGTCGGCGCTCCGCTTCTTCCGACATCATCCATCACAGGAACGTAATGCTAATGAGCTGCGAGTGACGCAAGCGCATTAGGCCCTCCCCATAGAAAAGCATTGAATCAATGTTTTTATATGGGGTTTTGATTGATGCTAGTAGTCCTCATGCAGAGCATGAGGTTGTCCAGCTTCAGGTAGGCAACCAAAAGTCACCTAGCCAAGCAGGTTTCTCTAAAACAGCAATGTTTTACATTGCAGGACTAAGAGCAATAGGGATACTACACCCAGACCACTTCAATGAGCTGAAAAGGGCCTGGTGCCTATAGTGCCCCCTTGAAGAGCAGTTTCCACTTATCACTTAGGATTAATGGAACTGCTGTGTAAACTGAGAGAGGTATAATTTGGTTGTTATCAGTTTACAACTGTTCAGTTCACTGTTTTGTGAACTGGACTATGCACCTATCAGCATATGCCATGGTCTGTGACTTGACTTATTCTCCTCATCCAGTAGAAGTGCGATAGATATCGAGTAGCTCGAACTGAACATTCCTGCTTTCTGATCAACAGCTCTGAGGTTAGAGATGCAGCAATTTTGAAAAATCAATGCAGTTCTAAATCACTTTCAAAGCTGAAAAGCGGGCTCAGGGTGTGCTGTGATTAAAGGACCACTATAGGCACCCAGACCACTTCAGCTCAATGAAGTGGTCTTGGTGCCAGGCCCCCCTAGTTTTAACCCTACAGCTGAAAACATAGCAGTTTCACAGAAACTGCTATGTTTACACTGCAGGGTTAATCCAGCCTCTAGTGGCTGTCCTCCTGACAGCCACTAGAGACGCTTCCGCAATTTACACTGAGCAAATCGCACTTATTTGATGCTAGACGTCCTCACGGACCTGCTTTCCTATGGGCGGGTTTGAATGCATGCACGCCTCTGGCCACGCATGCGCATTAGGCTCCACTCGGGAGCTGATGTCGGGAGAGGTCACTAGCGCTGAGGGAGCCTGGTGCTGGATTAAGGTAAGTGGCTAAAGGGGTTTTAACCCCTTTAGCGCCAATGGAGGGGGGCTCACTGTTTTCCTGGCACTATAGGATCCCTTTAATCCCTTTAACCATTTCTGCAGTTATGCAAAGTTGTGATGGTTGCTTAGGCTAGTTATATAAAGAAAAATCATCAAAATAATTTATAACATGATCAATAATCAACAATTTAAGTGCATGAGCTGTGAAGATCTTACAATGTAGAAAGTTCCAATATATAAAACAGTGGACTGTAATATGCAATTAAAGGGGTAGTCTAAGCGCCATAACCAATACAGCTCACTGGTAAGTAATCAAACACTTTGAGAACGATTTGATATTTGCCTGGGTCTTATGTTCGGCCGCTGTACTTCAGGTCTTTTGAATATCGCTAAAATGGGAGTTTGCATTTTACTTTTACACCACCAGTTTTGTCCTTGTTTGGATGTCAGATAATGTCCAAATAGGGCGGAAATTGGTATTGCTAAAACTGAATGAGATCTGCTGTCAATAATCAATATACAGAAGGCTGGAGAACCATGGTGTCGAACCATTGGAATACGGTATGACTGCTTATTGTGGGCCACTGGCAGGAAACTCCTGTCACCATAAGCACAACCATGGGCTGTAGTGGTTATGCTGTTTAGACTACCATTTAAGGTCCTGCTTCTATCCTTAAAGGGTGTTTCCGTTTACCTTTTATAGATCAGTAGGTTAACTTGTTTACTATTATCACTACTCCTGGGCAGCAGCAATGACTGCAGTATTCATCAACCCAAATACATAGAACAAAAATAGTTTACTTCATCCTATCCTAAATCTCTATGTACATTTAAATAAATGGAGATATTTTTTTTTAATAACACTGAAATTGCCAAGGTGAATGGTTCATGTAGGACTCACCTAAGAGGCATTGTCTTGATGTGACAGGTAAGCTTACACTTAAATGGCTATTGACGAGATACTAAAGACCTCCAGGTAGTTAGTTTTTTGTCTTTATATTTGCTTTTGTATTACACAGCCATGTTACAGTGTTGCCATCCAGACCTGAGTGTATGTGTCTGTGAGTGATTGTATGTGTGTGCATGTGAGTGTATATGTGAGTATGTGTGTGCATATGAGTGTGTGTGTCAGTGTATGAGTGTGTGTCTGTCAGTGTGTTTTTGTGAGTGTCTGTCAAATCAGTGAGAGTATGTTTGTCATTGAGTCTGTGTGTTACTATCAGTGTGTCTGTCAATGAGTGTCACTCAGTGTGTGTCTGTCAGTGTGTGTGTGTCTGTCAATGAAGGAGTGTGTGTCAGATCAGTGAGTCTGTGTCTGTCAGTGACGTCTGTGTGTTTGTCATTGAGTGTGTGTGACTGTCAGTGTGTATACACCACTGAATGTAGCGTGGCAGAGCGGAGCGCGGTACAGGAGTTTCTGTTTCCTGTACTTGGCCAGACTGAGAGAGAGCACTCCCTGTCAGTCCAGCCGTGTACAGAAAACTGAAGCTCCTCTAGGGGATCTTCTCCGCTCGGCAACGCTACAAGAGAGGTAGGAGGCACACCAGGAAGGGGAGTGTGACCACTAAGGGCGTGGGGAGTGCACCAAAGGACAGGGAGGGGTGGGGAGAAAAACACCAAGGGACAGGGAAAAGAGGGGGGAGGGGAGAAGAACACTAAGGGACAGGGAAGGGATGGGTGGGGAGGGGAGAGGGGCTGGTTAAGAGGCACATGGGTGAAGATGTTATTTTGCAGGGGGTGGGGCAGAAAAATTAATGTTCGCCTATGTACCCAAAAATCCTTGCATCGGCACTGTCTATGGAGGATCCCGCAATTTTGTGGGTTACTCCATACATCTTAATGCTGTACTTTCACGCATGCCTTTAACACAGCCATTGGACCCCCAGCACCGATATCACCATTGGGGTTATTTGCGAATTCGGTGAAGTCCCCTTCAAGGTTAATAAGTGTATAGTGTCCATAAAACACCTCTTTCTGGCTCATTAGAGATGTCTGCCTTTTATCAATTTAGTGTGGGACTTATATAAGAGGTTTTGTATTCACGTGGCAGGTGAGCTTACACTTTAATGGCCATTTGAGTGATAATAAAAAAAAGAGCATTTGAGAAGTTTTTTTATTAAACTATTTAATCCTAAATTTTGAAATTCATGTTAAATTGTCAGAATTCTCACTTTAATGAATAACCTTGTATAAGAGCTTTTGCAGTATACGTTTCTTGCTTGATCTATAATGAACAGGGCTGTATGTAAACTGTGTATAGTTAGGTAAATCTAAATAGAATATCGACATGCTTGAAAAACATACAAGGATTTACAGTAAACTGAAAACCAAATTACAAAATAGAAGTAACTAAACTGTGACTAAATCTGAGCTGACAAATTTTCTTAAAATGTGTTTTACATTTTTTTTTTGCCAATGATTAACTAGTTAGTGAACAAACCTGGTATGGTTACCTAAATCAGGAACCATTGTGAATTAACCAGGTAATTGTCCCAAATTGGCAATATTGTCCAAGTCAACTTTTCCCATTTTAGAGAATTAACCTAGCAGTTTATTTTTGGCCCAGTATATCTGATTAACACGGAGAGCGCCTGGCCATTATCCATATTAAAATTATCCACAGCATGCACATGAAATCTTCATCAAAGCTATTAGCCCGTGAATCTTTCCCGGGTAAATCAGGGCATTTATTATTTAAATAGTCAGTCATAAGCCGAAATAACATTATTGATGAAATACTAAAACGTGCAGCAATATAGCTAAATCTACTGGGAAATCAAGTTGCAAATGCTAGCATTAACATAAATACATACAAATTGAATTAACCTTTTTGTGTCCACGAACTGCCTAGTAATATGTTGTTGGCACTACATCAGTCTACATCAGTGGGAAGCAATGTGTACAAAGAAAATCATAAAAATAAATTGAAAATCCAGAGGCAAATATAAAAAAAAATAAAAAATCAGCCCATCATTTTATGAAGACATTTGAAGTTTACCTACGTATATACTTTTTTATATGCTGTTATAATTCTCTTCCCCCCTCCCCAATTTATCTGCGGCTTCTGCCCATATATAGTTTCCTACGAGTTTATAAAAACACGTTTTTTATTTATTTTATTTAATTATTAATTTTTTTTTAGACCTTAACACCTTGGCAGGAGTTGGATACCCATAAAATCAGGGCTAATCTCTGTGCTTGGCACGCTCTGCGATTTCTTTGATTACAGAACTTGTGGCGTCGGGCCCTTTTTGACGAGACTGAATAGATAATTATAACCATAAATTACAGTAGCACGGCAGCTAGCATGCTCAATATGCTAATCGCGAACTGCTAACTTTTGCAACTTAAAGTACTTTCTGCATTGGAAACATAAAGTTAGATTTTGACACACACAGACATAAAAAAAAATTAAAAATACTTTAACTCATCCAGTCTGTTGCCTCCTTTGCCTCAACTGTTTTTTAGAGTTCCACTTTAACATGTGAATATATTTAATAAAATGGGAATTCTGAAGATATTAGTTGTACTAAATTGTACATTTTAAGTCAAATCATCCATTTCATCCATTTATTTAATTAGGCGTTCTCCATTGAGGGCATATCTTAAAGATGCAGATATTTTGTCTGCAGCTGTTGCAAGCACTCCCCTTCTAACCCCGCCCAGACTTTCTGTGGCTGTCCAATCACAGACTTCTTAATGCAGCTCAGTGAGAAGTCTTTGCAAGGCAAGTGCTTTAGGCAGTTGCTCTCCTCTTGAGCTTAACCCCTTAAGGACCAAACTTCTGGAATAAAAGGGAATCATGACATGTCACACATGTCATGTGTCCTTAAGGGGTTAAAGGACCACTATAGTGCCAGGAAAACACTCGTTTATCTGTGCGGGGAACTCTCCTCTTCCTTTTCACCGTTATCGGCTGAATGCGCATGCGCAGCAAGAGCCGCGCGCGCATTCAGCCAGTCCATGGGAAAGCATTCTCAATGCTTTCCTATAGACGCTGGCGTTTTCTCACTGTGAAAATCACAGTGAGAAGCGCGGAAGCGCCTCTAGCGGCTGTCAATGAGACAGCCACTAGAGGCTGGATTAACCCATAGGTAAACAAAGTTTCTCTGAAACTGCTATGTTTACAGCAGAAAGGGTTAATCCTAGATGGACCTGGCACCCAGACCACTTAATTAAGCTGAAGTGATTTGGGTGCCTATAGGGGTCCTTTTAACACCATTGAGCTAACCAACCAGGAAGTAACAGGACCGGTTGTCTAATTCAAAACCAGGGGGTGTAACTAGGTTGATTTATTAAAGTGCTAATTTCTATTGAAAACTGCATTTTCTGTAAAATTAAAAAAGGGACACACTCTGCACATATAGTGTCCTTTTAATTGAAGTCACAAGGTTGTTTTTATTAAGTTATGTAATTACTTCCATTTTGTTTCCCATGAATCAAACTGCTTGTACCATTCATCTATCTCTTCCTGTGGAAAAATAGGGTTGTAACTCATCCCAAATTTTCACCATCCCAAAACTGCGTAAAATGCCTGGTTTATTTTACACAGCATAACCAAATTTAATCGCAATGTGTTTGTTGGTGGTTTTCATTTCTAGTGTCCCCATATGTGGGAAACCAAAGAGAAAATTGGACAGAGCTAGTGTGTGTAGAAGGAGATGTTTGTGGTGAAGTGTGTGTGTGTGTGGAAGTGTGTGTAAATGGGTTTGTTTGTGGTGTTCTATGTGTAGTGAGGGGCTGTAGTGTGTGCATGTACACATGTAGAGATTGTGCATGTGTTGACAGGGCCTGTAGAGGCTGTGTTTATCTAGGGACTGCAGTTTGTGAATGTATGTGTATTGGGGTTGCATTGAGTGTGCGTAAAAATAATATGTAGTTTGTGTGTATATAAAGGAGTTATAATGTCTGTGTATAGGGCTGAAGTGTGTGTTAGAGGAAATATTTGGGGATGAAGTGTGTATGGGGTGAAATGTGTATGTGTGGGGGGTGTTCTGTCTGTGTGTGGGATGTGTACTGTGTGTGTGTGGGGGGGGAGGTGTACTGTCTGTGAGTGTGTTCTCTGTGGGGGGGGGGGGTGTAAGAAGAGGGATAGGGAAGGAATTTACTAATTTTATTTGAATAATTATTTTAAACATTTTTAACTCCTAAATGGCAGATAATTGAGCAGGAAACCTCGGAACCATGATCTATACACTAAAACTGCTTCATTAAGCTAAAGTTGTCTTGGCGACTATAGTGTCCCTTTAATGTTAGAGCTTGCGAGAGATATAACAAGTGGAGGTACTTTCCAGTTTCCAACAATTGGAAAAAACATTCCAGGGACACTTTGATTTCAGGGATAATGTTCTTACACAATCACACGTATTAAGCAACACCAGTCAACTGTATATATACCTCAAAGGAACTTGTATTCACTCCTTGATACACACACACACAATCACTGATTCACACTGACACACACACACACACACTGATCCACATACACTTATTAACCTGCACAGACTGAGCCATATATGCAGACAAACACACAGACAGTGTATAGGCACATGCTGACTTAAACACTGACCCATACACAAGCTCACAGTGACACACACAGACAGACCCATATGGACGTGCACACACCCACTGATATTGTAATACTCCCAACTACTTTTATAGTAAATGGTTTAGCAATTTTGCTTGTTTTTGGTTTGGTAGAGCCTAATTATGGACTAGGCACACTAGACCTAACTTAAGCTGTAGTAAGGGACTCAACCATGGTCTCAAATTTCAGGAAGTGTTTGAGGACGTCTGATAAGCAATGGGCAGCTGGGGGTGAAGTCTGACCGTTTGCCAGGTAAATACTCTTCTAGAACTCCTTATTTAGCCAGCAGCCAATCTTTGCATGACACACAGACTGACCCATACAAACACACACAGACTGACCCATACAAACACACACAGACTGACCCATACAAACACACACAGACTGACCCATACAAACACACACAGACTGACCCATACAAACACACACAGACTGACCCATACAAACAAACACAGACTGATCCATACAAACACACACAGACTGACCCATACAAACACACACACACACCCTTCCCACACACACACACACTGATCCATAATGAGTGCACACTTACCAGCAGCTGCCTAGATGCTTTGCTTTCCCCATGCACTCTCCTCCTCTCTGTCTCTCTTCCCCATGCCGCTCTCTGTGACCTAGGGGGAAGGGATTACACCTGTTGCCGCATGGGGGAACAGTCACCTAGGTGCCAGGTTGCCAGGACTTGCATTACACTCCCTCCCCTAAAATTTTCTAGGCTGGTAATGGAGGTATTTGATCTCCTCACCGGCCCATTAGGCAGTACAGAAAAGCCACTCCCACACATTCCTGCAGGACTCGAGCACTGTGTAGAACCCTACAATGGAGAGCTGGATGTTGTAAATAAAAGGAGTGGAAGATTAGTAGGGGGTGAGAAACAGTTGAGGTGATCCTGCGGACCCATGGCCAAGTATTGTGTAGGGCTGTTATGAGATTAACCAAAAAATATAACTCGCAAGGAGTTAATGTGTAAAAAGTGCTTCAAAGTGTATATAGAAGAGTATAGCAGTTCTCAAACACCTGTGAAGGAATACCTTTCTCCCTCACCCTTATATAAAACTAGACAAAAAGACAACTAACAGGATATAATCCTGCAATCAGTGAGTGGAGCGCTGAAAAACATATATCTTGCATGCAATAATTGCATACCCTTAATGTATAGATATGGAAGTCTTGATGCAATAAACCATGAAAAAAAACAAAAAAAAAAAAAACAGACCACACTGTTGCACACTAGTGCAGAAGGTACTTGTATAAAGTGCAAAATGTGCAAACAAACGTAAGAAGTAAACTCACAATGTTGTGAGAACATTAAAGCTCTATTTAAATGCAGTTGTGCTCATATAGGTAGCACCCCACTTTCTTCAAATGAATTTCACTCTCGAAGTAAGCAGAGAAAACAGGAAATGATGGATGTTATGAGATTAACCATGGTACATATGTGCCATATTTTTCTGAGAACATGAGAGAATGGGCATTAAAGGGACTCTCTGGTGCCAGGAAAACAAACCGTTTTCCTGGCACTGCAGGTCCCCTCTCCCTCCCACCCCCCATACCAGGTTGCTGAAGGGGTTAAAACCCCTTCAGTGACTTACCTGTATCCAGCGCTGATGTCCCCTCGGCGCTGGTTAAGGGTCCGCCCACGCTCCTCCCCTGCCGACGTCATCAGCGGGGGAGACCTATTGCGCATGTGCGGCTGGCAACGGGGGAGACCTAATGCACATGCGCGGGAATGCCACACACGCGATTAGACCTCCCCGTAGGAAAGCATTGAAAATGCTTTCAATGCTTTCCTATGGGGATTTCAGCGACGCTGGAGGTCTTCACATAGCGTGAGGACGTCCAGCGACGTTATAGCACAGATCTGTGTTATAAACCCGGAAGTGCCCTCTAGTGGCTGTCTAGTATACAGTCACTAGAGGAGGAGTTAACCCTGCAAGGTAAATATTGCAGTTTATGAAAACTGCAATAATTACACTTGCAGGGTTAAGGGTAGTGGGAGTTGGCACCCAGACCACTCCAATGGGCAGAAGTTCTATGTTTCTATCTGAGGAAAGGGATTTAGGGGTGATTATTTCTGATGACTTAAAGGTAGGCAGACAATGTAATAGAGCAGCAGGAAATGCTAGCAGAATGCTTGGTTGTATAGGGAGAGGTATTAGCAGTAGAAAGAGGGAAGTGCTCATGCTATTGTACAGAACACTGGTGAGACCTCACTTGGAGTACTGTACACAGTACTGGAGACCCTATCTTCAGAAGGATATTGATACCTTAGAGAGAGTTCAAAGAAGGGCTACTAAACTGGTTCATGGATTGCAGGATAAAACTTACCAGGAAAGGTTAAAGGATCTTAACATGTATAGCTTGGAGGAAAGACGAGACAGGGGGGATATGATAGAAACATTTAAATACATAAAGGGAATCAACACAGTAAAGGAGGAGACTATATTTAAAAGAAGAAAAACTACCACAACAAGAAGACATAGTCTTAAATTAGAGGGACAAAGGTTTAAAAATAATATCAGGAAGTATTACTTTACTGAGAGGGTAGTGGATGCATGGAATAGCCTTCCAGCTGAAGTGGTAGAGGTTAACACAGTAAAGGAGTTTAAGCATGCGTGGGATAGGCATAAGGCTATCCTAACTATAAGATAAGGCCAGGGACTAATGAAAGTATTTAGAAAACTGGGCAGACTAGATGGGCCGAATGGTTCTTATCTGCCGTCACATTCTATGTTTCTATGTTTCTATGTAAGTGGTCTGGGTGCCTGGAGTGTCCCTTTAAATTAGCATTTTGCAGAGTGACCTTGTGAGGGAGGTATGAGCCCATGTTCCTCGGCAATATATACTGTTTTAAAAGCTGGAAGTATATCACCTTACTTCTTGCCCACCTCACTATATATGTAATTAAACCATGCTGCTTTTCAAGTATCTAAATTCCCTTTAATAATGCATGTAATATCTATTTCATTATTAATGAACAACATCAATTTCTCAGTATTGCATAAAAATCAATAAACTGCTACAAGTCTCTGACTAAGCAAAGATGACCAGAGAGTCTGCTCCCTCATATTTACTTGTTATGTTCCTTAATGGAAGCAGATATTGTTGTGTTTATTAGCTTGGGAGGAACATCTGGAAACGAATAGGAATTCTGAGCGATGCAGATGTGAACAGCTGGTGCAGTTGGTTGCAGGGCCAAGTTCGATATGTGCGTTTCATTCCTCCCAGTGATTAATTCCTACCCTGCCAGGGAGATGAGCAATGCATGGTAATGATGTGTCTCCCCCACCCCCCCCATTTCTTTGTGCAGATTGCCTATGCTGGCAAAAGTCAAATAATTTAACTTTGGGCACATGTGAGATTTTGTCGGAGGCTAAATGTACGAAAATGTAATGCAAAATATTCAAATCACTTTTATTTTTTTCTTTCATTAGACAACATAATGGATATTAGTAACATAGATGAATCGCAGTGTAACAGGAATGCCATATGACACAGTGACAAATGTAGAAAGGAGTATTTTATCTCCAAACATTCCAGATCTGTTCCAGCCATGAATTGGGTTTGCGGTCCCAGTGACCCAAGTTCTCAAAAAGCTCTTTCTAGTTTTAATGTCAGGGCTGGTCAGTGTATGTATCTATTTACGTACCTCCCAACTTCACCTTCATGTGAGTCGGGAATTCCGGTGGGAGGGCGTGATATCGTCACTGGCACTGCCCAAAGGTGCAGACCCACCCAATAAGTGGGCAAGTCGGCATGAGGGATAGGCAGGTCAGCCTGGTGTGAGAGCCTGTTTCAGTGTTCTTTGCAAGGTCCTAATCACCTGAGAATAGCACAAGTGCATCTAATGATGCATGCATGTGCTATGCTAGTTGGGGACAATCAAGACAAAACCTTAAAATCAGAACAGTCCCGCCATTTTGGAATGGTTGGATGGCCTGTATCTATCATGTATTCAGTGAATTTCTTTCATTCAATAAAACAAGTGTTGATAGTTATTTATGTATGAAACCTGTGTGCTTTATTCCATAACAGTTTCTCTCTACTTCCTGCACATTCATTTTATGTGCATTAGATAGAAGGTATCCTAACTCCAGCCACAATATTTATTCAGGCTTATTTACTAAAGTGAGAATTCAAATTCAATTTCAATTTAAGGCCTAATTTGAGATTCATTTTGAATTCTCAGTTTAGTGAATAAGCCTGATTAGATTTAAACATTAGTGTTTCTCACAAGAGAAAGAGGTGAAAAAAAGCTAACTTGACAAAAAATGTCTACCTTTTGATTGGCCGGGAACTCAAAAAAACATTTGTCAGAGTTGTGCGGAGTAGTAAAAATTAATTATATAGTATATTATAGACTTATAGAGTTTGGCGGATTCATATGGGGAAATAAAAATGTTTGGGTAGTCTGAAATTCATCCATAGGGTGGTTTGGCTTGGATATCTTTAGTTCATGAAAATGATTATGAGAAACGATTCAGACAAACGAAAAGAGATCAAAAATAGGTCAGTTGTTGTAGTGCATACTATAATTTTTTTATGTATATTTTGCATTTTCCCATAATTTTGTCCATACATCAAGTGAGAAGAAGCAAACAATAGATAGAAAAAGAGGAGCAGTAAAAAAAATAAAAAAATATATATATTTATTTTCTACTGCTCTATTTTTCCCCTCGGTCTGTCACTTTACACATCTATGAATGAAGTCAGCATTTAGTGGCTGCCCTCTAGTCATCAGTCATCTTCTTTCCTATCAATCATCAGTTTTTGTGGTGCAACGGATGAAAACCGGTCTCACAAAACAAAATACCTGCTCATCCATTATCTGGTTAATTTGTTGGCGATATGCCCATGTTTTGCGTTGGAGTTACGGAATACTTACTGCAGGCAGTACTTACTTACCGACCAGCTTCCATTCTTACGACTTGGTCGTAAAGCCATTACTAATTGATCCAGCACGTAGTATTGTGTCACACTGAGGACTAATAGGTAACGTATTCCCGGGCCTTAGAATGGCCGGACTTAACGCACCAAAGAATAGTCGGGATACTTGCCGAGGTCAGGGGACACAGAATGAGTCACAACGATAAGGGAAAGCCAAAAGTCAGGGATACCAGAATACAGGAAAGTCAAACAAAGTCAAAGATTAAAACCAGAATATAAATGCTCAGGAACACACCTTTGGACAACCACTAGGGTAACCATGACAGGGCAACGAGGAAAAGTAATTTTGAGCTTACATAACCGCTTTACATTTCTGATTGGCCGAGATCTGCCTTTGACCCCAAAACGTGCGCGCGCGTCTCCTGCGGACATGGGGGTATAATTTGGCATGGATCCGCAGCGGCAGGTGTCCATTAACATGTTGCAAGAGTGATTTGTACAGACACACGGCTGCTGGGCGCAAATACCGCAAGGTGAGAAGGAATATGTTACAAAAGCAAACTGATCGGTAAGTGAGGATGCGCTAGCGAGCATGCACAAGAGAGCAGATCTACATTCGGGGGAATTCACCCAAACATAGACCAGTTCACTAGCACATTGAATCCCGCAAATCTATGTTCGGGGAAACTTCCTCAAACATAAATTAGCTCACTAGCGCAGGGAATCGCTGAAATCTATGTTCAGGCATATTTCCCTGAACATAGACCAGCTATCTAATGTGGGGAATCCCTTGAATCCCCACGCTAGAGAGCTGGTCGTAAGTGGGGGCATTCATAAAACAGGTAGGTCATAAAGTGAGGACCACCATTACCTACGATTGACCAAAATTCTGACAAATCCCAATTCGTTTGACACGGAATGCACAAGTCTAGTTTAATATTACCGTATATACTCGAGTATAAGCCGAGTTTTTCAGCATGTTTTTTGTGCTGAAAAACCCCAACTCGGCTTATACTCGAGTCAATTGTCTGTATTATGGCAATTTGCATTGCCATAATACAGACTGGGGCTGTGGGGGCTGCAGAGAGATGTTACTTACCTTTCCTGCAGCTCCTGTCAGCTCTCTCCTGCCCCGCCGGTCCGTTCAGCTCTTCTGTCAGCTCACAGTGTAAATCTCGCGAGAGCCGCGGCTCTCGCGAGATTTACACTGGGAGCTGACCGAGGTGCTGAACGGACCGGCGGAGGAGGAGAGAGCTGACAGGAGCTGCAGGAAAGGTAAGTAACATCTCTCTGCAGCCCCCACAGCCCCCTCCTACACAGTGCCCATCCACTGGACCACCAGGGAAGGAGAGCCCCCCTCCCTGGCCAGCTAGCAAGCAGGGAGGGGGGACGAAAAAATTTATATATATTAATAATAATAAAAAAAAAAAAATAATAAAATAAAAATAATAATTAAATAAAAAATAATAATTAAATAAAAAAATTATAATAAAACATGTAATGAAACAAAAAAAAAATATTAAAATAATAATTAAAAAATAAAAATGCCCACCCCCCACCAAGGCTCTGCATCACACTCTGCATTACACACACACATACACACACTGCATTCATACACACACACACTGCATTCATACACACACACACTGCATTCATGCACACACACTGCACTCATACACACAGCATTCTCATACACACACACTGCACTCATACACACAGCATTCATACACACACTGCATTCATACACACACACTGTACTCATACACACACACTGCATTCATACACACACAGCATTCATACACACACTGCATTCATACACACACACTGCACTCACGCACACACACTGCATTCATACACACACAATGCATTCATACACACACAATGCATTCATACACACACACAGCACTCATACACACAGCATTCTCATACACACACACTGCACTCATACACACAGCATTCATACACACACACAGCATTCATACACACACACTGCATTCATGCACACACACTGCACTCATACACACACACTGCATTCATACACACACACTGCATTCATACACACACACTGCACTCACACACACACACTGCATTCATGCACACACACACTGCATTCATGCACACACACACTGCATTCATGCACACACACTGCATTCATACACACACACTGCATTCATACACACAGCATTCTCATACACACACACTGCACTCATACACACACACTGCACTCATACACATACACACAGCATTCATACACACACTGCATTCATACACACACACTGTACTCATACACACACACTGCATTCATACACACACACTGCATTCATACACACACTGCATTCATACACACACTGCATTCATACACACACACTGCACTCACGCACACACACTGCATTCATACACACTGCATTCATACACACACAATGCATTCATACACACACACAGCACTCATACACACACACAGCACTCATACACACAGCATTCTCATACACACACACTGCACTCATACACACAGCATTCATACACACACACTGCACTCATACACACAGCATTCATACACACACACAGCATTCATACACACACACTGCATTCATGCACACACACTGCATTCATACACACACACTGCATTCATACACACACACTGCACTCACACACACACACTGCATTCATGCACACACACACTGCATTCATGCACACACACACTGCATTCATGCACACACACTGCATTCATACACACACACACACTGCATTCATACACACAGCATTCTCATACACACACACTGCACTCATACACACAGCATTCATACACACACACTGCATTCATACACACACACTGCACTCATACACATACACACAGCATTCATACACACACTGCATTCATACACACACACTGTACTCATACACACACACTGCATTCATACACACACACTGTATTCATACACACACTGCATTCATACACACACTGCATTCATACACACACACTGCACTCACGCACACACACTGCATTCATACACACTGCATTCATACACACACAATGCATTCATACACACACACAGCACTCATACACACAGCATTCTCATACACACACACTGCACTCATACACACAGCATTCATACACACACACAGCATTCATACACACACACTGCATTCATACACACACACTGCACTCATACACACACACTGCATTCATACACACACACTGCATTCATACACACACACTGCACTCATACACACACACTGCATTCATGCACACACACACTGCATTCATACTCACACACTGCATTCATACACACAGCATTCTCATACACACACACTGCACTCATACACACAGCATTCATACACACACACTGCATTCATACACACACACTGCACTCATACACACACACACTGCATTCATACACACACACACTGCACTCATACACACAGCATTCTCATACACACACACTGCATTCATACACACACACTGCATTCATACACACACACTGCATTCATACACACACACTGCATTCATACACACACACTGCATTCATACACACACTGCACTCATACACACAGCATTCTCATACACACACACTGCATTCATATACACACACTGCATTCTCATACACACACACTGCATTCTCATACACACACACTGCATTCTCATACACACACACTGCATTCATTATATACACACACTGTAAATAAATATTCAATTAATATAATTTTTTAAGGATCTAATTTTATTTAGAAATTTACCAGCAGCTGCTGCATTTCCCACCCTAGTCTTATACTCGAGTCAATAAGTTTTCCCAGTTTTTTGGGGTAAAATTAGGGGCCTCAGCTTATATTCGGGTCGGCTTATACTCGAGTATATACGGTACTTAAAATACAGTTGAACCATACTCCAACATTCAAATGCTATCAAAATAGAAGCAATTAATTACATTTTATAAGTCATTTACTCTCATTGTCTTTCCTAAAAGCACAGCTACAACGCATGTTTGTCTGCTGCTTTTCTGTACATGAAATATATTTAACTAATGTTCTGCGAGAATGCTTTTAAATTCCTTTATTTAATTTAAACCTCTGCCCCGTATTTTAAGAAGGCAAATGAATGAATTCACAGTGCATTTCTGTAAATTAGTCCTTAATAAGTCAAGGCCTCTCAATGTGACACGTTAAACAAGTCGCTTCTAAAAACAGGGAATTGTCAGCTGCATTCTTCATGTCTGTGCTACCTAGAAAGCACTCACCAGGGTAGCAGAAGAAGACGAAATGTAAAACCACATTGCACTATATGAGATCTTTTCCTTTTTTTTTTATCTTTATACCTTTTGAAGCTGGTCCATTTGGGCTTTTATGCCAGGTGGCAAACTTGCCCTTCTGGGGCATATGCTCAGAGAATATTAAGCAGTTAATCAGAGCTAAAGGATGCTAGGTGACGATGAGCTAAGTCTAAATGCTGGCATGGATTACTGGTAATTGTTTCCCTGTTCGTATAAAAGAAAATACTGCATGCTTCTGTTGCATTAATTGTCAGTTGAACCTCCATGTCATCATGTTCGTTACTAGAGTGAAGCTGCTACAGACAGAACTCTTAGTGTCATTAGATGTATTTAGTAACCCGTTAAAGACACAGCTTCCAAAGTAAAAGACCAGCATGATGGAAAACTTGCTATGGATTGTGCTTTTTATTTTCAATCCGCTTTGGAGATGATTGGTTTAATGGGACAGTCTAAGCGCTGTCACCACTTCAGCTCACTGTAGTGGGTGCGGAACCAGAAGTGTCCTGGCACCACTCCCATTGTAAACAGTTAATCCGTTTGAGAATGGTTTGATGTCTTACTTATGGTCTACAGGACACCTCTCTCTCCCTGCCTCCACTACTGACAATGGTAGCTTGAGCTTAGCACAGCAATGCAGAGGTAGATCATTGGCTGAGGGTGTCAGCTAATCACTCTCAGCCAATGATCTCAGTCCTGCATGACCGATCTTAGCTAGTTAGAGAGCTTCCAGCTCATCATCACCAGAAGTAGAGTTGAAGAACCATGTCTGACAGACCTCCGTTAAGAAGTCAAAGGAACGGCTTGACTCCTTACAATGGGAGGGCGCAAAGTGCTATTTAAATAGCTGAGGGTTCCCTGTGTGGTACTCCAATAAGAAAATGTGGTCAACTGCAGCCTGAAGTGTTTCTTTAACATACTTATTTTTTATTTATTTATTTACCTCACCAGAGATGAGTTCATCTTGTGGGGCAAAACCTGCATTTATAATTGCTTTTCTATCTTATTTCTACTGCTTCTAGAGGTACCACTGGGGAAATTTTACTTGGAAGGGGAAGAATTAATCATGCAAATCCTTTAATCAGCTGTGAGTATGGCTGATCTCTGTGACATTTAGGTACATAGACTATCTAATGGTAATACTGCGGTTATTTTAATCCTTGGGAAAAGTTTACTTCGATTTCAGTATACGGAGTTATGACGATGTTTCAATGGTTATTTCAGCAACGGATAATATGCTGGCCTTTAAAGAAAAATAATGTGTAAATACCATCAGATTTACTGCTCGGATTGATTTTATCCAGAAACTGTATTACGGTACGTTTTATTTTAGGTTAACAGAGATCTTATGGGGGGGGGGGGGGGGGGGGGGAGTTTATATGCACAGTTTTATTAATTCATTTTAGGGATGAGGCAGCCTGGGAAATCCTGTGTGTTGATGACACTTTTTAGAACTTTTGTTTTCTTTCTAAATATGCGGTGAGCCAAAAAGGCTTTTTTTGGTTGTTGAGATGCATAATTTACCTGAATGAACATACAACTTCAAAAGTAGGTAATACATATTTTAGCAGACCTTTTAGAGTCCCGACTAGACCCTTCCCTTCACTTACAAGTGCCCCGTTACACATGTCTGCAGTGCAGTATGCTTTTCAAATGAACGCTGTCATACCCCAATCCTCCTCCACCTGCTTACTGCCACTTACTTGACTCTGATTTAGGCGTACCTGACCGAGGATCACACTGCTTTCTTTATATGGCAATGATGTCATACGCCTTTGCCTGACAAAGCAATTTGTTCTCTTGTCAGGCAAGTGTGTTCTCTAAACTGAAGGTCAAGTAAATGGCAGCACGCAGTTAGAGCAAGGCTGGAGATTAAGCAGTGTTCCTTTAATAGCCTCTGTGAGGGGTTTAAAGGGACACTATAGGCACCCAGAACACTTAGAAAGGGTATAGGATCAGCGCTGAGTGCTCTAGAGGGGAATAAACAAGAAAAGAAAAGCTGCAACCTATGGGTATGAGGTTCCCTCCAACGTCCTCAAAAGAGAAATGGCAAAAACACAATAATAGGTCGCGCTATACAGAAAGTATAACAATAAATAGATAAAAATATATATGTACTCACATTTAATAAAAAGGCAAACGGAGAATAAAAATAGATATGTGTATAAAAGTCCCGATATGTGGTAAAATTCTTGTAGGTTCCAGTAGGATAGTAGAGACTTGATGGTGATATCAATGAGAAGCTGGGTCTTCTATAGCTGAGGGGATCTTGACTCAATGACGGACATGTAAATGAAAGGATAGAGGAAACTACAATAGTGTAAACTGTGATTGAGTAGATAAAATAAAGTATGTATTAGGGAGGTATTACACTCACCTATCCAAGAGCGTGTACTCGCTCAAGTGTAGTTGGCATTCAGAGGCGTTGACCCCCCACTGTCGGGATATAGGTGTAGATAATTTCTCGATATGAAAGAGAGATAGAGACCAAATATAGTGCTCACTGTATGATTACAAGTAAGTCTGAGAAGTAAAGGGCGTACTCACATTTGCATGAGCAGGATATACTGCTCAATATGATGGCGTGGGTGGTACAGTCCCCACCTAGGATTCTTTGAACGATGGTCGGCTCCAAACTGACGTGTAACCAGGTTAAAAAATAAATAAATAAATAAAATAAAATAAAAGGTATATGGCAAATAAATGGTAAAAAAGCCAATATTCCTTTATTAATACAGTAAAAATATATAAAAATAGCCAAAACGCGTTTCGCCACACAGGGCTTTATCAACTGGCAATAATAGGTATTTACCTGGTACATAGAAGCTTATATAAACTTAGAAGATACATGGTGATTCAAATTTTGGCGGCAAAATGACGTCATCAATACAGTGAGAATCATATAAGGATATTGAGAAACATAAATGTGACAAGAACATAGATTAGTCATTAAAAATATAACTAAAAGCTTTATAAATATCTTAAAAACAAGTGTTTTTGATGCTAAATGAAGGTACAATAGATAGTCATGTGATCGCGAGCTACCGCGATCACATGGTGTATCCCAATGCTTATTGGGAAATGTAGTATTACAATAGGCGTTCAGGGAGACCGGAAGGGGGGAGAGAGGTGGAGAGCACCTGACCGCGATCGCTCGCGGTCACGTGGTGTAGTGTAGGGCTTATGGGAAATGGAGTGTCAGGACGGAGGTCGGCTTCAAAAGGCACGCCTCCGTCCCATGTCGGCAAGTGGGCGTGCGAGACACGTGAGCGCGATCGCGCACGGTCACGTGTCCTGGCGCTAAGCATCATGGGGAATGTAGTGCCTTAAAGGGCATGCCCCAATCTGAAAAAAAGCATTTATCTTAAAAGAAACAAAAAATATATGGAACAGAATGCTAGATATCAGCAAAACGAAATATAATATAACTGCAAAAGAAAGAAATAATACAAATAAAAAGCTAAAAGAGACTAGTAGAATATATGTGTAGGTTTGTGAGAATACAGGTGTAAAAGACATATAAAGGTAGATAAAGGTGTAAAGAAAAAAGAAAAAAAGGAAGGAGATATAGAGCAGAAAGGTATATGGATAAGCAAAGCATACTATATTAAAAATAAAATAAAAAGATAATGTATGGGATATATATTAATATATGAAGAGATGGTGAATGATGGACTGATTAAAAACATTACAAAAGTATTAAAACATGATATTAAAAGAGAAATTATAATATTTAAAAATAAAATGATACAGAAGTATTAAAAAATAGTAAAAAATGACTATTATAAGAAGTTAGAAAGGTCGAATTCAGCATTAAGTCCTTCTGGAGCAAGAGTTTTCAGTTGGAAAACCCAATACATTTCCCTTTTTCCTAAAATGTTTGTAATATCTCCACCTCTCCAAGGGAGGGTAACCTGTTCTATCCCTATCACTTTTAAAAGTGTTGGGTCTTTGTTATGACTGATGAAACCCAGAACACTTAAGCTAATTGACGTTGTCTGGGTGCAGCATCCCTGTCCCACTTAGTCCCGCAATGTAAATCATTGCAGTTTAAGAGAAACTGCAATGATGACATTGCAAGACTACGATTGCCTAACTGCTTTGCAAGACTACGATTAGAGACATTGCAAGACTACGATTAGAGAACTGCTTGCTAAGCGACTTTTGGTCACCTAACCGACATTGGACATTCTCATGCTGTACATGAGAACATAGAGCATCAGTTAAATCCCCATAGGAAATCATTGAAGCAATGCTTTCCTATGGGGAAACATAGAATGTGATGGCAGATAAGAACCATTTGGCCCATCTAGTCTGCCCAATTTTTTAAATGCTTTTTAAGAAATGCTTTCATTAGTTTCTGTCTTGCTCTTATATCTGGGATAGCTATGCCTATCCCACCCATGCTTAAACTCCCTCACTGTGTTAATCCAACAGGTCTAATGTGCTTGGCACACATGCTCATTAGCTCCCCACCATCGGTGATGTCAGAGGAGACGAAGAATAGACCCAGTGCTGAGGGAGACAATAGCATTAGGAATACAATTTTGTATTCCTAACATGTCTCTGTCATACTAAAATTAGAGTAGAATACCCCAATAGTGGAGGTAAATTAGTGCAATGCAGTGGTAATTTTGGTGGCAAACTTCAATTTAGTTTTAGTCATAGTCTTTTGGGTTTAGTTAAAGCCTCTATCCAACTGTTTTGCCCCTTCCCCAGTCCCTCTGCGTCTCTTTGGGTCCTCACAGCCCCTCTAGGCGTCTCTCTCCCAAGCCCTGGTCTGTCTCTTTGGCCCCTTCCACAGCCCCTCTGTGCAGTGTTAATTTTGGCGGCAAATTTCAATTTAGTTTTAGTCATAGTCTTTTGACTAAAAAGCCATTTTAGTTTTAGTTGTATTTTAGTCATCTGAATTGTTTTAGTTTTAGTCTAGTTTTAGTTGACAAATTCTTCAGTAAATTTTAGTCGACACAACTAAAATCTTATGAGTTTAGTTAAAGCCTCTATCTGTTTCTCTTGTCCCTTCCCCAGTCCCTCTGTGTCTCTTTGGTCCTCACAGCCCCTCTAGGCGTCTCTCTACCAAGCCCTGGTCTGTCTCTTTTGACCCTTCCACAGCCCCTCTGTGCAGTGTTAATTTTGGCGGCAAATTTCAATTTAGTTTTAGTCATAGTCTTCTGACTAAAAAGCCATTTTTGTTTTAGTCATCTGAATTGTTTCAGCCAGTGTGAAGGTGAAGCGCTATATTGTATATGGGTAAAACCAAAATAGAAAGTGTAGCGCTATATTATATATGGGTAAAGCCAAACACTTTCTATTTTTGGCTTTACCCATATATAATATAGCGCTTCACCTTCATGCTGGCTATACTTTGTTGTTGAAAGATAAGACCATGGTGATATTGCCGCTAACTATTAGTTGGGCTATTATACTGTTAAAATTGAACATTGTCAGAATATTAGCGCTGGTACCTTCCCTTGTTATCTGAATTGTTTCAGTCTAGTTTTAGTTGACTAAAATTTTACTAAAATTGTTAGTCAACAAGATTAGCTCTGGTGCAATGGTTAGAAAGACACTATGTGATTTTATCTTATGGTGTGACTAAATTACTATTTTTAATCTAAGACATTTTATAGGATTTGATATTTTTATGTGCAATATATCATATTGAGAAATGCATGCTCTGGGTGCACCTCTAAATTCCCTTTCTTTTACTACTCTTTAAAGTTTGATATAAAAGTAATCTTCAAAGCTTTAGAACAGTTTTCATGAATGTTAACCTACTGAATAGATGGCTTTAATCATTTATATGTATATTTTTTTCATGCAGCAGGGCTCCTTTGAAAAGTAACATTTCTCTCATATCGGAGTATGGTTTTCTTCTAATCCCAATTTCCTTTTCTTATACACAATGGCAAAATCCATTTTAGTTTTGACTTTGATTTTAGGCTATTGATACAGGTGGAATGTACTGTAAACAGTAAACTCATGGCTAGCAAGCTTCACGAAGCTCGATCATTTAATATTTATGATGGAATATAACCTTGGTCATACTCTATTTCCTAGCTGATCTCTCTTATCTTTAATCCATTTCCGCTCTTGCATATTAAAAGGCAGGGTATATAAAAAATATGCAATTGAGATTTATTCTTCCGCTGCCCACACTAATTATTTAAAAAAAAACAAAAAAAACTATAAACAATCGCACAAGGAGATTAAACTGGCATCTTTAGATACTAGAGAAGGTCAAAATTCCTCAAAGTGGTCTCATGTACTCTTGATACAAAATTAAACTAAACCTGCTGCCTCTAAGGACATGTGATATCATGATTTTACATGTCCTAATGGCCTACACGAGGAGAAAACTGTTGATGAGGACTAGCTTTATTGAGATGGAGAAATTGAAGAAGAAAAGATGGCCATGATTTATTTATAAAATATTTTACCAGGAAAGATACATTGAGATTTCTCTCGTTTTCAAGTATGTCCTGGGTCCACAAAACATTGCATTGTTACATTAGAGTACAATAAAATACAAAAACAATATTAATACACAATATATACAAAATTTAACATAGAACAGGTAGGAAATATATAATCAGCCATGCCAGGTGCATTCTGTTTTGATGTATGTAGAGAGGGATCTCTTAAAGGACTTTAGGCTTAGGGAAAATTTTAAATTGTGCGGGAGGTCATTCCACAATTGTGATGCTCTTTAGGAGAAGGAGGTTCAGGCTGCTTTCTTTTTGTATTGAGGTAGACTAAGTAAAGTGCTGGTACTGGATCGGAGGTTATATAAAGTGGGAACAGCCAGGGAGAGCAGTCTGCTCAGGTAGGGTGGAAGCTTCCCAGAAAAGCTCTTAAACACAAGGCTGGAAAGATGAAGGGTGCGTCTGTATTCCAGCGACAGCCAGTTTAGTTCTTTTAGCATGTCACAATGGTGGGTCCTGTAATTACATTGTAGCGCAAATCGGCAGAACGAGTTATACAATGTATTGAGTTTATTAATGTGGGATTGCGATGCAGATGCATATACTACATCCCCATAATCAATGATTGGCATCAGCATTTGCTGTACAATCTTTTCCTATACTGTAGGGCTTAGGCAGGATTTGTTTCTGTACAGGGCACCTAGTTTTGGATAAAGTTTAGATGCAAGCTTTTCTATGTGCAGGCCAAAAGATAGATTGGGGTCTAACATCATACCCAAGTATTTGAAAGAGTGGACTGCGGTCAGTGTGCCATTTGAATTTGTTTTCATGGATAGGTGGGAATTGTGTAATTTGTGTAATTTAAGTACTGTTCCAAAGACCACTGTGACAGTTTTGTCAGTGTTCAGGAAGAGTTTGTTTTTTGCGATCCACTTTTCTACCTCTGTAAACTGGTCTTGGAGCACAGCCTCAAGCTGCGGTAGATCGGATTTGCTCGCATAGATTACTGTGTCGTCTGCGTACATGTGTACATTTGAGGATTTGCAGACATTAGGCAGATCATTTATAAATAATGTAAATAGTAGGGGGCCAAGAATGGAACCTTGGGGAACAGTCTGATTTTTAACCCCTTAAGGACCAAACTTCTGGAATAAAAGGGAATCATGACATGTTACACATGTCATGTGTCCTTAAGGGGTTAAACATACCCATTCCAAGCAGATAAAGCAGGGAGAAGGGAAATAGAGCTGGGATAAGCAAAAGTAGGGCATAACATTACATTTTTTTTTGTCAGGACCAA
This sequence comes from Pelobates fuscus, assembly GCF_036172605.1. NCBI lineage: Eukaryota > Metazoa > Chordata > Amphibia > Anura > Pelobatidae > Pelobates > Pelobates fuscus. The sequence goes on from NC_086328.1 coordinate 96,239,379, forward strand.
AGATAAAGGTGAAACATAATTCTGGTGGAAGGTATTTTTTTTTTTTTTTATGAGCAAGAACAGGGACAATGTTTGTGGTGGAAAAGGTCAAGTGGTCAAGAGGAGGACATGATTTTCAAAAAAAGAGCGAGGGAATTACAAAGGGCAAAATTTGTTATCTGTGGAGGTGTGATAAAATAAGGTGGCGTGAATTGTGGTATGATAGGAAGATAAGGGGGCACGATCTGTGTGTTGAAGGCAGATACGTTTCTGGCATGAATTCTTTGGGGTTAGAGAACGGGGCATGCTATGTTGAGAAAAGTCGAGAGAAATTGAGAGATGCCATCATTTTCTATAGAGATAGAGTGAGGCACAGGATTTGTATAGGAAATCAGAAAGAGGACATTGTTTGCCACGAGTAGAGGGGAGGGATAGAAAAAGAAGAGATGACTTTTGGAGGCAGGGAGAGAATGGGAACTGACTTTTTTGGGAGGGGAAGAAAAATGACACAATTCTTAGAAGTGGAGGGATGCCTGATTCCCTAGAGCAGTACTAATGCTGAATACATCACTAATACCGTCAAGCTTTTCCATTATTTAATTTCACTTCTACTTTTTGTATGACAAACTAGTTGCTAGAAACCTAGAAAATTACAATATTTATTTAATTGCTGCATTCAACTTTCTAATTGGAAAAGGGTAATTGGACATTCGCATTGCAAATGAACAAGGCAATTTTAGAAGGAATATGCTACAGTTGAATAGTGATAATAAATACAATTCAGTGAGCAATCAAAACATGCATGTATAAATGCATGTTATTTCTAACATAATATATAAGGTGTGCATATGATCTTGATATGTTTCACTATTAAGGTAGCCACATTAATGGGACATTATAGTCACCAGAACAACTACAGAGTATTGTATTTGTTCTGGTGAGCATAATTAGTCCCTGCAGGCTTTTTGCAGAAAACATTATCTTTTCAGAGAAAAGACAGTGTTTACATTACCTTTAGGGACACCTCCACTGGCCACTCCTCAGACTGCTACTAGAGGTGCGTCCTGGGGCAGTGCTGCACAGTGTGATCCACCTCTGCATGGAGTCACTGAACTTTCCTCATAGAGATGCATATTTTCAATGCATCTCTATGAGGACATGCTGATTGACCAGGGCGGCATTTGGCTCCGTTCCACCCATTAACATTAAATACAGGCACACCTTATGCTGATATCAACACCTCTAACTGGTCCCTTATGCTGATATCAACACTGGATTTATTACAAACCCAAATGTTTTTTGTTTTTTTTTACCCACTAACCATCTGTAAAACTGGCACTAAAAGAAATTTAAATGAATACATCTGAAATATTTTATCTAGAGCTATATGAATATTAATAAATAATTTAAGATTATGCTAGCTTTAGTGTACTAATAATCTTAATTTTAATAAGGACAGGAGGCGAGTATTTTGCATTAACTCTCTTTACTAAACTCCACAGCAGTAAAGAAAAAACGTAAAGTAACAAGTAAATCACTGAGCAGCACAGTATATAAGGGTCATACAGTCTGCATAACTTCCTCTTTCTTGAAGCGACATCCAAGTCCAGATAGATGCTCGAACGTCCAGAAACTCAACGAAACTGTAACAGTGGTCTCTGGCGAGCGGAACTTGAGTAGACTCCTGATAACGAGGTAGGAGATAAGACCAAAACGAAGTCGTCAACCCATCTTACGGAGTCGTGAGGTTAATCAACCAGCGATCAGTGGAGGTCCTGGAGAGGGTTACACTGAAAGGAGAGTATAAAATCGGTTAGGTACTGAACCGGAACTGTTCACACCTGTGTGTTGTAACGGAATGGAGTAAGTCAAATTAACAAAGACTGATAGAGAATTGATTATAGAGTAAAAATGGTGTGAGATGTAAGCATGTTGCATGACTAGAGTGTCTGTCTAGATGGCCGTACGGGCATGGATGTGGAGGGAAACCGAATGTGTCCCGTAGGTAAGTAATCACTAAATAAATCCCAATATCCGTCGCCTTCAGATCCACTCCCCCGAAGAGTCAGGGTAGGGAACAGAAGGGAGGGAAAATACTCGCCTCCTGTCCTTATTAAAATTAAGATTATTAGTACACTAAAGCTAGCATAATCTTAAATTTTATAACATGACAGGAGGCTTCCTATTTTGCAATTTTAACGCTGAAGAAGAGACATCCCAGCAGAAGGGGGAGTGCGAAAATAAAATGTACGGAAGGTGGATTCCCGAGACCAGTCCGCTGTTCGGAGAATATCCGAAAGGGACGCCCCTGCCATGAAGGCTGATGATGCCGCCGCACCGCGGACGGAGTGGGCGCCGAAAACGGGGTCTATACCTGCAAGGGAAAGGATCCAGCGGATCCATCGGGCCAGAGTGGTGACCGAGACCGGTGCATGAGGGCGTACGTAGGAGACTAGGAGTTGACCCGACGTAGAGGGGCGGAGTGAGGAGGTGACCGAAACATACCTGCGGAGGGTGGACACGACGCAGAGCTGCGGGTCGTCGGGGAAGAAGGGGTAAAAAACCGAAGTCGATCCTGACTTAGTGCGACGAGAAACGCGGAAAGTGACCCCTTCAGGGGCCACCTCAAAGGCGTCAACATCGAAGGCCCGAACATCGGAAACCCGTCGAAAGGACACTAGGCAAAGGAGAAAAGCGAATTTAGCGGATAGTTGGCGAAGGGAGAGGCGGTCATTTGGAAGCCAATCCCTGAGAAAACGAAGGACTAGACCCACATCCCATAGGTGGGGGTATTTGGGGGCCGGGGGGCGGCGGAGCCGCATACCGCGGAGCAGGCGGCAGACCAGAGGGTCTTTGCCGACCGGGAGATCCCCGACGGGGGTGTGAGCCGCCGAAATCGCGGAACGAACGACGTTGACCGATCGGTAGGAGCGGCCAGCTAAGAACAAGGAGGAGAGAAAATTAAGAATCATGGGAATAGGTGCTGTAAATGGATCGGAGTCCCGTTCCATGCACCAAGTAGACCAGGAGGCCCAAGCTGAAAGGTAGCATCGTCTAGTTCCCGGGGCCCATGAGTCCCATAAGAGGTCCCTAGCTGCCTGCGATAGTCCGCTGACTCGCCAGGAACCCCGGAAAGAGACCAAGCCACCAGGGGTAGCCGGTCTTCCAGTAGGAGAGGGTGGAGATACCCTTTGGGATCCGTGAGAAGGTCCGGGAAGGATGGTAGGAGAAGAGGGTCCCTGTAGGAGGAGGCCAGGAGGTCCGGGAACCATGGTTGGCTCTGCCACAAGGGTGTTATGACAACTAGTTTGATCCGTTGCGTCCGCATCTGGTGTAGCGTTCTCGCAATCATGGAGAATGGGGGAAAGGCGTAGGCTCCTGTCGTCGGCCATTGTTGGAGAAAGGCGTCCGTCGCCTTGCTCTCCGGGTCCGGGAGCCAGCTGAAGAATTCCGGAGTCTGGTGATTGTTGCGAGAAGCGAACAGATCCAGGTGAAATGGACCCCTCCGGGCTGCCAGGGCCCTGAAAATTCTCGTGTTTAGCTTCCAGTCGCTGACGTCTCTCCAGTGGCGAGAGAACCAGTCGGCAGTGAGATTGATCTCTCCCGGTAAGTATTCCGCTTGTAGAGTGATGTTGCGAGGAAGGCAGTAGTCGAAGATGTCCCTCGTGATATCCGACAGCAGGCGAGAGCGAGCGCCTCCCAGGCGGTTGATGTACTGGACTGCGGACACGTTGTCCATGCGTAGGAGGATGCAGCAGTTGGTGCTTTCCCGGGCTAAGCTGCGGATCGCGAATGAGCCTGCCAAGAGCTCGAGGCAGTTGATGTGCATGGAGAGCTCGTGCGCTGTCCATGTTCCTCCCGTGGAGACGGTTCCGTTGGTGGCACCCCAACCCCACAGACTGGCGTCTGATTCCAATACGAAGTCTGGGGTGTCTCCGAATATGGCCCTGCCATTCCAGGCCTGCATGCTGTCCAGCCACCATGAGAGTTCCTCGCGAACTTCCGTCGTCACCGGGACGGGTTGGTCGTAAGTAGGCCTGTGGCGTAGGTACTTGGTCTTGAGACGTTGCATGGCCCTGTAGTGGAGGGGACCCGGAAATATGGCCTGGATGGAGGCGGATAGGAGACCCACAATCCTGGCCAGGTTGCGTAGTGGAATGGAGTCGAGTCGGAGAACCCTGCGAATCTCCTTGCGAATGGCTGCAATCTTTGAGGCTGGTAGTCTCAGAGTGCAAGTCGTCGAGTCGATCTCGAAGCCGAGGAATTGTATAGTTTGGGCAGGGGTCAGCTCCGACTTCTGTTGGTTTACCACGAAACCCAACGATTCCAGGAGGGACACTGACAGGCGAGTGTGTTGGCGGAGCCTGTGTTCGTCGGAGCAAAAGAGGAGAAGGTCGTCTAAGTAGATGATGCACCTCACGCCCCTGGATCTTAGGTGGGCCACCACTGGCTTCAGGAGTTTGGTGAAGCACCATGGGGCTGAGCTGAGTCCGAAAGGGAGGCAAGTGAACTGCCAAGGACGTCCGTGCCAGAGGAAACGTAGGAGTGCTCGACAGTCCGGGTGTACCGGGACTGACAGGTAGGCGTCTTTTAGATCGAGCCTGGTGAACCAGTCGTGACTTCGAAGGAGGTCTCGTAGGAGGTGGATGCCTTCCATCTTGAAGTGGCGGTAGACCACATATGCGTTGAGGGCGCGTAGATTGATGACGGGGCGGTATTCTCCTGACTTCTTCCGAACCAGGAAGATGTTGCTGAAGAAGCCGCCCCTGTCGTGGGCCGGTTGGATAGCCCCTTTGTCTCGGAGCTCGCGTAGCTCCGCGTTGACCAGGTTGTGGTCGGAGGCTGACATGTGGATGGGGCGAGGGGGCTGAACCTGAAAGGGAGTCCCCGCTAGGTCTATGACATAACCCTGTACAGTCTGTAGAATCCATGTGTCTGAACAAAGGGCGGCCCAATTCTGGAAAGAAAGGGAAATACGGCCCGCAGTGCGGGTACAAGGTAACAGTAGAGGAATATGGGTTCTTACCTGCGGCAAAGCGGGAACGTCCACGTCCGCGGGGTCCGCGACCTCTATCTGAGCCTCTCGAGAAGGGTTGTTGTCGGTAGTCCCTTGTCGGGTAAAATGGTGTTGGCTGGGTGCGGGGGCCTGAAGGCCAAAATCGGCTGGCGGCACGGCCCCGTTGCCGGCCAGCCCTTCCAAAAACCCCTCTGGTGGGGTTGCTTCGGAAAACTTTGCGCATGGATGACTGCGCCTTATTGAGGGAGGTGAACACGTTCACGTGTTTATTGAGTTCCTTGAGGAACGGTTCACCGAAAAGTTTTCCTTGTGCCTGGGGCCCAATCTCCTTAGTGCCAAGGTCTGCCAGTTTGCCGTTAATACGGTACAACGCTGCTTTTCGCCTCTCCGAAGAGAGCGTAACATTGGTGTTTCCGATGAAACAAAAACACCGTTGTGCCCATTCACGAACATCATGTGCCCATTCCCTGATGTCCTCGGAGGAGAAGGAGTCGGCTTTTGCGTAGGCGTCATCCGCCAGATACATAATGCGTGCCAGGGGGCCTACAGAATCCAGCAGGTTGTCTTGAGCACCCCATAGGCCTTTCTCCACCCCACGGCGGGGGTCTCTACCACTACGCATCATGAAGGTCGACATGACCTTATCGAATTCCGGGGTCTGAGCGACTTTATCCGGCAGGGAAGGGCGTGGGCATTCAGACCTGAGTCGGCTGCGGACCTCCTTCTCAAGAGGTTTGCGAAGCCACAGGTGCATAAACCTGGCAAGGTGTTCTGGAGGCGACCAATCACCCGATCTGGGGTGCCGTATGTTACGGGGGTCGAACATCGCTTGACCCGAGGGGTCCAAAATAGTGTCTGAGTCGCGAGGTTCTGCGTCCGCAGTATCCTCGGTACCTCCAGACTGGGCAGCACCCAGGAGGGTCTCTCGCATGAAAGCGGAGACAGACTTCTCATCCGAGCCCCAAGCGTCGTAGTCCGAGTCGGAAGCATCAGCCTGCCATTCATCCAGGACTGCCATGGACTGGGCAGGGTCCTGCTCTTCGTCCGAAGAGTATTCCAGACGCGGGGCCGGGGTGTGTAATTTAGAGGGCTTGCGTTTGGCAGGTGCCTTACCCTTAGTCAATTTTGGCGTGAAACCTTCGCCTTTGTCATGGCGCTTTTTAGGGCGGGGATCGTCCCTTGACTGGTGGTCGGATAACTCAGATTCCGATTCGTGGCGGGAACGTCTGCGTTTTGGCACGTCAGGAGCCGTGGCTCGGGTCTTAGAGAGTGCCTTCTCCACAGAGGCAGCGACAGCTGCGTTAATCATGGCCTGAAAGGCTCTGGGAATCTTCCATGGCAAGGGTAGGCAAGTACGTCACTGAAGGCACAGTAAAAAACGGGCACCCAGGTCTTGACGATAGGCTTAGGGTCAGGTTTGTATAATGGTGGGAACAAGCCCAGAATAACCCCAGCAGGGTATGATAGTGACCTTATAAACTGGGGCTCACCCAGTTAGAGAGAACTGCGACAGCTAGTCTCCCAGTAAGCAGCGTAATAATGGGGGCTCACCCCGGTTGCACAGGGTAGAACCCTTAAGTGCAGGTCACAGTAATAATAAACAGGCAGCAGCACTGACCTGACTGACCCAGCCACAGTATATCTTGATAGAAGATGATGAGACAGCAAAACAACAGCATATAGAGGTGATTGAGCAGGTAATCCTTTTGTACAGACACAAAGGGTGTGAAAACCGCAGTGCAGGCTGCAATAGCAGGTGAATACAGGCACACTGAGTCCCTAATGAGGTGTACAAGGCAAGGTTAAGATGGCCGCGAAATTCTCGCGAGATTCGCGATCCAAGATGGCGGCCGCGAGGTAGGCCGCAAAGCCGGGGACTAAATTTATTAGGCCGGCCGCGAGTGGAAGCGGGCCGGCGCGGAACCGGTCGCGAACGGAACCGGCCGCAAGGAGGGAGCCCAGGAGGGCACTCCAGGTAGGGGGGGGCGGTGGGGAGGCCTGGGGGACCGGGGTAAAGCCAGGAAAGGTCCCAGGAGGTGTAAAGGGGGCAGAGAAGAGGGCCGAAAGGCCACAGAGAGCCCCTAGTCCCACAGCCCACTAAATAAGTATAAAGGCTAAAGTAAACAGCAATTTAGGCTATGTAAATAGAATACATATAAATAAACAGATAAATAGGTACGAAAATGATAATAAATATAAATATAAATATAAGAGCTCCAGAGGAGCAAATATTCTGACCTGTCTGCGTGGAGCAGTAAAGAAAGAGGAAGTTATGCAGACTGTATGACCCTTATATACTGTGCTGCTCAGTGATTTACTTGTTACTTTACGTTTTTTCTTTACTGCTGTGGAGTTTAGTAAAGAGAGTTAATGCAAAATAGGAAGCCTCCTGTCATGTTATAAAATTACAATGACAAGAATAGCTTTCACCTTCTGCAAATATGAGTCCACTTCAAGCATTAATCTGCAACGAGCATTAATTACCAGCAATGATTATAAACATGATGCACTCCACTGGCTGCTGTCCGTGGTGCTGATATTGGTAGCACTATGAGCTTGTATTCCTAGTTCCATTTACAACAGGTCAAAACTGCAGTCTAAAAAATATTTAGAAGGGACAATCGTTTGATTACTTCTAAAACGTTTGCCCTTTAAAGAAGCTAAAATTATTGCGTAATGGGGTGTGCCAGTAACAATGGAATGCAAGCCCTTATCTTTAACGTTGACTGGCTCTTAAAAATGAGATTCATTATTATTATTGCCATTTATATAGCGCCAACAGATTCCGTAGCGCTTTACAATATTATGAGAGGGGATTTAAATATAAATAGGACAATTACAAATAAACTTACAGGAACAATAGGTTGAAGAGGAGAATTAGGACAGGAATTTGCAGTCAAATAAGGTGGGCTGCCCTTTAGGAGAGGGCAAGAGACAGGTATGTGAGGTAGAGGTTAGTCTTGGAGGCCATAAGCTTTCCTAAAGAGATGGGTTTTAAGGCACTTCTTAAAAGATGCAAGACTAGGGGAGAGTCTGATGGCGGTAGGCAGGCTATTCCATAGGAAGGGAGCCACCCGCGAGAAGTCCTGCAAGCGCGGGTTGGCCATACGGGTGCAGACAATGGACAGGAGGTGGTCACGGGCAGAGCGGAGAGACCGAGAAGGGACATACCTATGGATCTGTGAGGAGATATAAGAGGGGCTAGAGTTGTTCAGTGCTTTATAGGTGTGAGTTGAATAGACTCCTATAGCATACAGGAAGCCAATGTAATGACTGGCAGAGGGGTGAGGTGTGAGAGAAACGACTAGAGAGGAAAATAAGTCTAGCAGCAGCGTTCATTATGGACTGGAGGGGTGCATTCATAAAGCGTTGTGCCCTTCAAAAGTTCACTATCATCATTTTGTTGGCTTTACCCACTAAAGTGAGAACTGCAAATCTTAAACCAAAATGTGTGACCTGAAAAAAATCCGCAGTTCGATTCCTTTGGATTAAATTACATTTTTAATTATTTGCTATGTTTTGAATAGAGACCTATCCTTAATTATCTTTTTAAATGCATTTATATGTCACAACTGGGTTGGATTCAGATCTTTCCTAATACATATTTATGCAGAAATTACCACATTCCTCGAATTAGTGAATTTTATTTCAGTGAATGCAGTTAAATGAGGAAAATATGAAAAGTATTGAGGATTTACTGAACAGCACAAACATATTACATTTTATATAATTTATCTTCTGAAAATATAGTTTCATATAACTGTTTTGGTTTTTTTTTGTCGTTGAAAATTCTAACTAAATTTAGTATGGGGTCTTTCCACTAAATGCCAAATTATCTTCAGTAAATTTGTTCCCTTTTATTTGTCTCTAATCTCTTCAATTTGGCTGATAAAAGTCATCTGTGGTTCACTTTATTACCTATCAACCAAATTGGAATCACATTAAAATGTATAGGGCTCTACTATACTGAAATGGATCTTGTTGCAGCCGCGAGATTACTTTGAAAATAGCTGTTGGATTGCAATTGACCTGTAACCACATATCAGTTGTGCCTCCCTGCTTTAAGAGAAGAGGGATGCCATTAAGGTAAGAGTTTATTGGGGCAGGAGATGAGGGGTTCTGAACGCAGGGGATTCAATTTCAATGCTGTTGCACTTTGACTTGTTGCGAATAGCCTATATATATAAAAACGGATATTGGGAATAGACTGGTATTTTTTTAACAGATACACTAAATGGTAGCAAATGTATCTCAAATAACCTAGTTTGCCTTTTGTGAATAGTTGATTTGGTTTCCCGTGGTAAACGTTTAAACAGTCAGATGGCCTTTGGCTGCTGTTCAGCACTTAGTGAATAGATTTGTGTGCTATTTTCTTAAATTAGTTCATACTGTTTTTAAAAGGCTGAGGCAATGTAACTTGTTAGAAACCAAGTTTTTTGATTATATCAATAAAGTAAATCAATGCGTGAAACTGTCACTCAGTCTGTGAGTTCTGATCTTCGGCTTCCAGTTCATGATTGGAGCTGCTTCTGTGTATATGTGCCTGTGTCTCCCCCTGCTGTGTGTCTCATTCCTGTCTCTCTGTATGTAGCATACTATTTGTCTTTCTGTGTGTGTAATGAGTCTGTATATGGCTACCTGGTGTGTGTATGTGGTTCTGTGTTTGAACCTGTCTTTGTTTAAACTGAGCTTCTGTGCCTTTGTTTTAAGAGAGAGACTGAGGTACAGACTGAGTTTATAGCTTTATGTTCTCAGAATCTAAATGACAGTATTTCACTGCTGGACAAAATCGTCTCTGATGTCTTCAAATACAAGTACATTGAGATAATTTATTGCCATGCTGCATAGAAACTACCGGTATACTTTTTATGTTTACGTTAGAATATCTCTCTTTGCTATTGAATGAGTGTTCTCTGCTGGGTCCTTGTTCTGGTTCCCTAACCCACTATTCACGCTCTTTTTACCCTTCCTGTTATGCTTTCTCTTTACCCCTTCTCTTACTCCCTCTTTACCTTGATTCTTATTCTTGCTTTCATTACCCCTCCTTATTTTCCCTCTTCCAATTCTTTATTTTTTTTGACCCCAACAGGAAGAGTAAGACCCCAAGAGGAAGAGTGAGAGAAAGGGTTGAAAAAGAGATTAACTCTTTTTCAACCCTTTCTCCCACTCTTCCTCTTGGGGTCTTACTCTTCCTGTTGGGGTCAAAAAAAATTATAGAATTGTTTCACAGAGAATGTGTTTCAAATTTGGATACCACCATTGTATTAAGGATCAGGCAAACATATTTATAGACAGAAGTTACAGCAAAAGTAACATGACAAGATTACATCAGCTAAACACGATATTGCTTATTTAGGAACCAACAACATGTATTTCTGGTAGCAAGGTCAAAAGGTTATCTGAGGGTCTGCAACAGGTTCACTTTAACCCCTTAAGGACCAAACTTCTGGAATAAAAGGGAATCATGACATGTCACACATGTCATGTGTCCTTAAGGGGTTAAGCTGACATTTAACAATTGCTATATCTAAAATAGTCTGTCCATCCTCAGTAGTCAAATATTAAAATTTTATACTCTATTATATACTAGTATATATTTTATACTCTATTATTTCTCTACCACACACCTCTCACTCTCTCTTTACCTTTATTTTTCTTTCCCTTCTTTCATTCTATCTCTAAACTTCCTTTCATTGTATCTATACCTATCTTTTATTCTATCTATACCCTCCTCTTATTCTCTCTAATCCTCCTTCAATCTATCTCTACCACTCCTTTCATTCTATCGCTACCCCTCCTCTCACTATAACCCTACCCCTCCTCATATTCTATCTCTACCTCTCCTTTTATTCTTCCTCTACCCCTCCTTTCACTCTCTCTCTACCTCTCCTTTCCTTCTCTCTTTACCCTTCCTCTCATTCTATCTCCCTCCTTTCATTCTCTCTCTACCACTCCTTTCATTCTCTATACCCCTCTTTTCATTCTCTCTACCCCTCCTTTCATTCTCTCTACCCCTCCTTTCATTCTCTCTACCCCTCCTTTCATTCTCTCTACCCCTCCTTTCATTCTCTCTACCCCTCCTTTCATTCTATCTCTAACCCCTTTCATTCTATATCTACCCCTCCATTCATCCTCTCTACCCCTCATCTCATTCCAACTCTACCCATTCTTTCATTCTCTGTCTTCCTCCTTCTCTACCCCACCTCGTATTCCCTCTATACAACTCCAATTTTCTCCACCTCTTTCATTTTACCACTCATCTCATTCACTCTCTACCTCTTTTCTCTTTATACCTATCCCTTCTCTACTTCCTTCTGTTATTCTCTCACTTTTTTTCCACGTTTATTTTGTCCATATTTCTATCACTGAACGGCTTGCTTCTCCTGTTTATCCTGCGCTCTGTAACTCTTGCTCCTGGTTGGTTGGAACCTCTATACTGCATTGGGAATGTGTAGATAGATATATTAGGCATTAATCGAAATATGATTTGTCCAGAATATCTAGAGCTGTGGTCCTCACAGCACTCTAGCATTACAGAATTTAGATATTTCCCACATTTCTTACTATACTTACAAAAGCTGGACCACAAGTGTATCTTGAGGGGACTATATTGGGAACCACTAATCTATACACGAAAGTGTAACATCTACATGTTAGTGTACATTTCCGCAGGCTAATGATCAAAAGGAAAAATGTATTGAGAAATACTACCATACAGTCACAGTGCTGGTTATCAATAACTAAGCTCAGTATCCTTCTAATAGAAGGTGGGATAGCTCGGTCATAGGTTTAAGCCGTGGAATGGTCAGTCAGCCCTTCATTCTCCTGAAAACAATGTACTTCTTGCCATTAATTTAGGCAATAACATCAAGTCTCCAGGACACACTTGAAAATTAGTGATATCTAAATATACCCTTCATGAGTAATTACTTTCATGTTATTTATAATGAGTCGATTTGACTAAGTGGCAATATCCGTAGCCAGAGATTGGCATTAAAATGATTCGTGCCACACCATCATGTCATCACTTGCCATCGTTCCAATCAGTCCATTACATCTGCCGTGTTAGAGCTGCCACAGTAAACTATATGGGCTATAATTGTGCAGTAGTTGTGAGATGTGTCGTTGTAAGCCACCCAAGCACAGTAAGGGATGGCTGAGTTCTGAATTCTATTGATTACATAGCTCTATTATACATTGTAACTTACTACCAGAGATGAGTGTATTTATTTGCTGCTAGTCTCCTCTATGTTTTGTAATGGTAGGTGTGTTTACCTTCCTTATTGCTGTGTTGTTGTTTTTTTTTAGCTTTTTTTTTAGCTTTCTTACTAAGTTTCACAATATAATTTCTTTCAAAATGTTCCATTTTTATTAATAACAGTTGTAATTATCTCTGCACTACACTGTAGAAATCTTTATATAAATTTACCTGTAGATATATATATAAATAGAATATATATATATTAAATGTATATTAAATTAAATATCTAGAGTATAAAGAGCTATTTGGAAAATAAAAAAAGTGAAGGACAATTTCAACTGAGAATCCAACAGCAAGTTATAGTGTGGGTGTTATAATAATTTATTTATAGTTAGTATGTGTATGTATGTGTGTGTGTGTATATGTGTATATATATATATATATATATATATATATATATATATATATATATATATATATATATACATACATTGATAATTAATTTATAATTATAAACACAACACTTGTTTTTGACCCCATTTTTCAAGAGCTGAACTCAAAGTTCAAAGACTTTTTCTATGTACACAAAAGGCCTATGTCTCTCAAACAATGTTCACAAATCTTTCTAAATCTGTGTTAGTGAGCACTTCTCCTTTGCCGAGATAATCCATCCACCTCACAGGTGTGGCATATCAAGATGCTGATTAGACAGCATGATTATTGCACAGGTGTGCCTTAGGCTGGTCACAATAAAAGACCACTCTAAGATGTGCATCCTGACGAAAGTTCTGATACAGAACTGAAACGTTGATCCACTGTGGCAGCTGCCTGAATAAAAGCTATGTTTTTTCAACTTTATTACATATATTATATATATAGCGAGCAAGAAGGAAAGAGATGCACTCTCAGGTCTTTGTAGAAAAAACTCGATATTATTTAATAACAGGTAACATACATCTGATCGACGTTTCGACTTCTTCAGGTCTTCCTCAAGATCATATATATTTGATGTGCTCGCACTCTTGGACCATTTAAGCAGATGCCTGGTGCAGGTCATGCAAAAAATCCATAAATCCACAAAATGACCGCACTCTAAAGACTTGATACAAAAAATAAATAAATCTTAACTTTTAATTAATATCATAAAATGACGAACCAATGTTTCAGCTCACCTAAGGAGTTTTCATCAGGATGGCAAAAAGGAAAAAAAAATCATGCTGATGAAAGCTCCTTAGGTGAGCTGAAACGTTGATTTGTCATTTTATGATATAAATTAAAAGTGAATTTTGTAAAAAAATGTTTTATCAAGTCCTTGGAGTATGGCATTGTGTGGATTTATATATATATATATATATATATATATATATATGTATATATATGTATATGTGTGTGTGTATGTAAGTTATGTACTACCCTAGAAGTTAAGACTTTCCCTTAATTCATATGCTACACAAATGCTAAACATTAACCTCTACATTAAAAATAAAAATACATAAAAAAAAAAATGAAAATAGCAATTAACCCCTGCACTATCCTAACACTTATACTAACCCTAACACCAAACTCAACACGTACGTACGTACGTACGTACTAAACCTAGCCTAAAAATATCATGTAACATATACAATATATAATGGTGAAGTTCTTATTAGGGTAAAATCCTGTCATCTTGGGGTTCTGGAGATATTTATAAACCTTTACAAGTTTGGTGTTATAGTTTATTATGATATTTGCATAATCCCTTGATAGAATAATTTTTCCATTAAACACTGTTCACCGTTATATGTGTATGCACATGTCTGTCTGTCTATATGTTTGTATATTCATATATGGAAGTGTGTATGTATGTATGTATGTATATGTATTATTAGTTTGGGAGTGTGCAGGTATTGATTGGGTAACTGCTATGGTGCTGGGTGAGCATAATGTCAGCTTGGTTTTTACCCTCAACTGGAGACTGTGATGGTTGAGCAAGATAATTTTGTGATTGGTTGGAACGCAGAAAACTGAAAGAGAGAGAGAGAGTGCTGAGCATGCATAAATAAGCCTCTAGGACAAGTCTCTCTCTGCCTCTCTGTTCAGATACAGGAGTGGACAACAGAGGATCTACTTCTCTGCATGTAAAAAAAAAAAAAAGGAGCAGGAGAGGGAGAGAGATGATAAGAGTGGGAGGAATACTGAGACGAGAGGGGAGAGTGAACAGATGAAGCAGTGTGAATGAATCGCACTCTGTATGTGCAGGAGAGCAGCTTAGAAGGAGAGGGGCATGCCACCTGCACCTTTGAGGCAGCCAGGATTCCAGCTGCCCTGCATACAGACATGCGGAGGAGGCGAGAGGGGATCCTCCTAGCTGATTGTTTTAGGAATTTCCTCTGTTTGGGACAGCAGCTGGCATGGCCGATCTTCCTGAAGGCTGGTGGGCAGAGTGTTCCCGTGAATCATAACTCTGACTAAAACCAACAAAGTGCTTCTTCTCGGTCTCTGCACGCAGTGATTTTTGTGACAATGGAACAGTTGTGTCTTTTTGGATGGATTAATGCTACAAATTAAATATTAGGGTAAACCTTTCCATCTGCAATTTCCACCCCTCCCTTTCCCCTGCCCCGTGATCTTGTGCACCCACCTGCGCCATGAGGCGATCAAGCACTGATGAATCCACTTACCATCGCAGTCCGTCCCTGGACAGTAAGGACTACTCTCTGCCCCAGGGGGGTGCTTTCCGGCGCTACAGCAGCCTTTACGGGGGGCAGTTTGGGGCAACAGCGGGAGGCTCATTTTTTGGGTTCCACACGAATCCGGGTCCAAAAGCTACAAAATCAAAGTACACGTCCCCGAAAGGCAATAAATACGTGGTTTTTTACTTGGATCTCTCATTCATTTTCCTCCTAGAGCTGAAGAGGTGCAGGATGGCACAGAACTGCCTGCAGTGTATGAAATATCTCATGTTCGTCTTCAACCTCCTCTTCTGGGTAAGTTACTGGGATGGCAGAAATGGGGCATTTAAAACATCCATTGTTATTTATCCGAATTATGTATTACTAGCAATTTAATGGAGGTATATATTTCTGCAATTTCCAGCAATTCTGGGGCAAAGTGTTCAATATGAACCAATAGGAGAAACATTATATTGCTTTCCAAAGTGATTGCTATACTATATAACTTTGGCCCCAAATTGCTCTGTATACCTTAGAACTCCCCTCCTCCCCCCAACCTCTATATTGTTTAACCCAAAGAAAGCCAGATGGTTAGTGACCCACTAAGCAGTTTGCTGTCCATGACACTTTGTAGTAGAACACTGACAGGTTGCACTTGCAATTTAAAGGGCTGTAAAAGCACTGTATGGACAGAGGCAGCCCTGGACACTGTAGCTGCCATGGACTGCCTGTCCTATGGATGCTTCATTGGAATTGTAGTCAACAGCATCTGCAGTGTCAAAGGATAGCCAATACTAACAGCACCACGATTAATGGGTTAACCCCTTAAGAACCAAACTTCTGGAATAAAAGGGAATCGTGACATGTCACACATGTCATGTGTCCTTAAGGGGTTAAACTGTGCCGATTTGGTGTGTTTCAAGATTAGTGATTGATGTATAGGGTTAAATCAACAATGCCACGGAAGTCTCTGTGTACATAAAGAACTGTGGCATATTTTATGGGTTTAATCTTCACCGCCAAACGGCTCTGGTGTGTTTCAAGCACATGTGCATGTTTAATGAGTTAAATAGTCAGAACTGTTCAGATCTGGTATGTTAAACTCTTTCAGAGCCAGAGCTGTGCCACTAACTTTGCAATGTGTTGGGTCACATCTCTGGCACTCAAAGTGTTAAAGAGTTTATATTTATTACATTTTTTTAATGAGTTAAACTGTCAATGCCATGCTGGTCTAGTGTATTTCAGTGCGATGAATATGCAGGACGGATGTTGTGTAATGACCGCTGCAGATCCCAATTGCTGACATGGATTGAAAGATATTTTTTTTGAACCTATTTAATTAACATTCCTATAATTTTGAGGTGTAAATGCCAACTCTGCAGTTGAAAGGGTTGCTCGGTTCAACTCACAGCCAACAAAGCTTGTTCAGGGTAAAATATCTTCTAGCCTTTTGCTTTCATAACAGATTGCCACAGTATGGCAATCAAAAACAATGCTTCAAGGTAACAACAAAGAATGTTTAAATGGTCACAGAGTCAGACTGGAGGGAAGTGGTGTGATAACACTATGTTTAATGGGTTCAGTTGAGGTCCATGTCATGTTTAGATGGTATAATTACTGCTGCAAGTTTATTAAGTACAATATTCAGCTATGTGTTCACGGACTAATTATTTGGCATTTATGCTTAGATGAGGAATGATTAATGGGTTAAAGTCAATGACGGCAAAGTTACAGTGGTGTAAAAGGTTGACTATAATCCGAATAACATTAATTGACACGCACACTTACATTAACCTGGCATGATAGCCTTGTCTTATGATTACCAGACTAATTTGTTGAAGGTCTAATTTTTGTTGCTGACCTTTGATTTGCAGAGATTTTCCACTTTTCGGAGGTTGCCTTGTTTATAGGACCTTGTCATTTGATTCTTTCTTTAATACCAATAATAATAATAATTATAATAATAAGGAATGCCTGTAATGTATAATTCACAGATACAGTTTCGTGCTTATGACATGTTCTTCTTGAGTACCTCTGCAGTCCCTAAATCACCACTGTCTGACAGTGCCATATCTGTACCCAACTTCTCTCCTCAATCTGGGTCCTGTTATTCTAGTTAGAGAATTGATATATAATAAATTCACTCACAACCTCTTTGAAACTTTGGTTAAAGTCCTGAGAGCAGTATAGATTACCAATAATCCTTCACAATGGATTTTAGTACAGCTGGCGGTGATGTACGCAAAATTGCTTTTTTCTATCAGAAACTGGTTATTTTTTTAGAAAAATAAAAAAGCAAAAAGCAGAAAAATAAATAAATGTTGTGGGTACAAATGTGTTTTATAAGATTTATAAAATGAAATATCTTTGAAAAGTTAAACCAGAAAAAAAAAAAAAAATCATCTGTGAAAATGTTAAAATCTACAATCATTATTCTGGGGGTGGGTGTATGTATTTGCTATTCACTGCTATCACCTGTTTTGGCCCTGAAAGGGTTTATTAAATCCCTTCCTGTCAATGCTGTTCCCCCTAGCTCTCTCTGTTCCAGTGTCAGGCTTTATTGTTACATTGAAAGCACTGCATACATTCCTTAGTAACACTGCAGACACTGGGCTTACAGCATGAGACAAGGTGTTTATATGGAGACCTTCAGCTCCGTCTCCTGTGTGATCCGATGATACGCCTCTCATGCACAGTGTTAGAGCCTGCTTGTTATGATTTTTCTTTATTTTCTTTATGTGTAAAACCGCATTATCCCATGAGCACGCTGGAAGTAGCCATTTGGGTGCCCGTGCATTTACTGTGCTTCAAAGGATGGTTTTAGTGATGCAGACTATAATGCTTTCTCTGAGCTTTGGTCCATGAAAGGCGGCCGGCTGGTTATTATCATTATTGGCTTATCTGTAATAATTGAACTGACAGGGTTTATATTAACACTTGCAGATGAGTAAAACATATTAGAGGAGTGTAGCATTGCTCTAGTGCTCTGTGTATCTCTGTAAAACATTCACATATATAACCTCTTATTCTTTTAGACTCAGTCTACTTTCTCTAGTTTGTTAGAATGCTAATTCACCCTAGCACACAATATAACACCTTATAATATTACCAGTTACATATTGTCCTACATTAACTATACTTTCTAACTTTCCTTATTACGCTTCAAGTTTACTGCCTGTATCCCTCTTTTATACTCCATGTACAGTAACTGCTGCATATTAACCAAACCATTGGAAATATCACATTGCTACTTATAACTGCTTCTGTACTGCTTTTTGTAACTTATATTCATGGCTTGATAGAGCTGTTCCCTATATAATGTGTCATTGCTCACTAGAACTGTTTCGTATAAAATCCTATTTGTTAGTCTGTATAAACACAGTCTGCAGCTCTCCTGTTGCTCAATATAACTGCTTGCATTAACTTCCCATACGGCCCCCATATAACCACTCCATGCAACTCCACATGCAATTCCACCTATTACTCCATATAACCACTCTATGCAACTCCATCTGTACCCCCTATTTCTTCATATAACCACTCTATGCAACTCCATCTGTAATCCCACCTATTACTCCTTATAACCACTTTGTGAAACTCCACCAGTAATTCCACCTATTACTCCATATAACCTCTCCATGCAACTCCACCAGTAATCCCACCTATTACTCCATATAACCTCTCCATGCAACTCCACCAGTAATCCCACCTATTACTCCATATAACCACTCTATGCAACTCCACCTGTAATCCCACCTATTACTCCATATAACCACTCTTGTAACCCCTATTATTGCCCATATAACCACTCCCTGTAAACCTTCACTACTTAACCGCTAATTACTTTACATAACTGATTCCTGCAGCACTTCCTGCTGTTCCATGCATATGGAACTCCACCTGCAATCCCACCTATTACTCCATATAACCACTTTGTGCAACTCCACCTGCAATGCCACCTAATACTCTATATAACCAATTTATTGCTACTCCACCTGTAATCCCACCTATTACTTCATATAACCACTCTATGCAACTCCACCCGTACCCCTAGTTCTTCATATAACCACTCTATGCAACTCCACCTGTAATTCCACCTATTACTCCTTTTAACCACTTTGTGAAACTCCACCAGTAATCCCACCTATCACTCCATATAACCACTCCACCCAACTCCACCTGCAATCCCTCTTATTACTCCATATAACCACTCCATGCAACTCCACCTCTAATCCCACCTATCACTCCATATAACCACTCCATGCAACCCCACCTCTAATCCTATCTATTACTCCATATAACCACTCCATGCAACTCCACCAGTAGTCCCACCTATCACTCCATATAACCACTCCATGCAACTCCACCTCTAATCCTATCTATTACTCCATATAACCACTCCATGCAACTCCACCAGTAGTCCCACCTATTACTCCATATAACCACTCTTGTAACCCTTCTTATTGTCCATATAACCACTGCATGTAATCCTTCACAACTTCACCACAAATTACTTTACATAACTGATTCCTGCAGCACTTCCTGTTGTTCCATGCATATGCTCCCTGTTATCCTTCCTATTTCTCTATACATTCTCTCTCTGTAACTCCTTCTTCTAATGTTTCATACATATGCTCCATGCAACACCTCCTATTTTTTTTATAGATACACTCTGTATAACCGCTCATATTGCTCCATAAATATCCTCACGGAGACATCGTCTATTGCTCCATACATATCTTCCCTGAGACATCTTCTATTGCTCCATCATATCTTCCCTGAGAAATCTTCTATTGCTCCATACATATCTTCCCTGAGAAATCTTCTATTGCTCCATACATATCTTCCCTGAGACATCTTCTATTGCTCCATACATATCTTCCCTGAGACATCTTCTATTGCTCCATACATATCTTCCCTGAGACATCGTCTATTGCTCCATAAATATCCTCACGGAGACATCGTCTATTGCTCCATACATATCTTCCCTGAGACATTGTCTATTGCTCCATACATATCTTCCTGAGACATCGTCTATTGCTCCATACATATCTTCCCTGAGACATCTTCTATTGCTCCATACATATCTTCCTTGAGACATAGTCTATTGCTCCATACATATCTTCCCTGAGACATTGTCTATTGCTCCATACATATCTTCCCTGAGACATCTTCTATTGCCCCATACATATCTTCCCTGAGACAGTCTATTGCTCCATACATATCTTCCCTGAGACATTGTCTATTGTTCCATACATATCTTCCCTGAGACATCATCTATTGCTCCATACATATCTTCCCTGAGACATCTTCTATTGCTCCATACATATCTTGCCTGAGACATCTTCTATTGCTCCATACATATCTTCCCTGAGACATCTTCTATTGCTCCATACATATCTTCCCTGAGACATCGTCTATTGCTCCATACATATCTTCCCTGAGACATCTTCTATTGCTCCATACATATCTTCCCTGAGACATCTTCTATTGCTCCATACATATCTTGCCTGAGACATCTTCTATTGCTCCATACATATCTTCCCTGAGACATCATCTATTGCTCCATACATATCTTCCCTGAGACATCTTCTATTGCTCCATACATATCTTCCCTGAGACATCTTCTATTGCTCCATACATATCTTCCCTGAGACATCTTCTATTGCTCCATACATATCTTCCCTGAGACATCTTCTATTGCTCCATACATATCTTCCCTGAGACATCGTCTATTGCTCCATACATATCTTCCCTGAGACATCGTCTATTGCTCCATACATATCTTCCCTGAGACATCTTCTATTGCTCCATACATATCTTCCATGAGACATCTTCTATTGCTCCATACATATCTTCCCTGAGACATCTTCTATTGCTCCATACATATCTTCCTGGGAAATCTTCTATTACTCCATAAATATCCTGCCTGAGACATCTGCTATTGCTAGGGCTCTAGCTCAGATAGGGGCCAAAAACTGTTGCTGTAAGGGGCCCTTTTTAAGCAGGCAGGGAGATCAATCGATCACTCTCTGCTTGTCTCTGTGCCACCTCACCTACTCAATCAGGTGTAGATCACTCTAAGAGCTCTCTCAAAGTATCCTGGTGCTTCGTGAAAACTCAAGAGCACCACAGCCAATACCGAGTTATTAACTAAGCACCGGGACTGCATGGGAGCTATTAAAGTAAACTGCACCCAATATTGGGGCAAACCACAATGCTGCCTCACCAGACTACAAGGTATTCTGCTTCCCAGTGTGCCTCTACTGTACCACCAGAGATCCTGCAAAGAATGGTCTCCACTGGACTACCATAGATTACACATCAACTTGCCAAAATGAAAGCCTCAGGGGGCCGATTTAAAAAAAAAAAAAATAATTAAATTAAAAATCTTTACAGATAGGCAGACAATGTAATAGAGCAGCAGGAAATGCTAGCAGAATGCTTGGTTGTATACGGAGAGGTATTAGCAGTAGAAAGAGGGAAATGCTCATGCCGTTGTACAGAACATTGGCAAGACCTCACTTGGAGTATTGTACGCAGTACTTGAGACCGTATCTCCAGAAGGATATTGATACCTTAGAGAGAGTTCAGAGAAGTGCTACTAAACTGGTTCATGGATTGCAGGATAAAACTTACCAGGAAAGGTTAAAGGATCTTAACATGTATAGCTTGGAGGAAAGACGAGACAGGGGGGATATGATAGAAACATTTAAATACATAAAGGGAATCAACACAGTAAAGGAGGAGACTATATTTAACAGAAGAAAAACTACCACAACAAGAGTCTTAAATTAGAAGGACAATGGTTTAAAAATAATATCAGGAAGTATTACTTTACTGAGAGGGTAGTGGATGCATGGAATAGCCTTCAAGCTGAAATGGTAGAGGTTACAACAGTGAAGGAGTTTAAGCATGCGTGGGCTATGCATAAGTCTATCCTAGCTATAAGATAAGGCCAGGGACTAATTTAGGGAAAGTATTTAGAAAATTGGGCAGACTAGATGGGCCGAATGTTTTTTATCTGATGTCACATTCTATGTTTCTAGGACACTCAGCTGCATTGAGTTTATGCATCTTTATGAGGAGATACTGATTGGTGCTGTGATTGCCACCCATGCTCAGTAGTTCCCTCAATGCTTCCCAACAGATAATCATTGCATTGGCTGAGATCACCATCACTGTTAGTGTTTCTTTAAATCACTTTTATCTCAGCACCCCCATAGCTTACAGTTACTATGTTTCCGTGTAACTAAATTATATTTCTCTGTAAAGATAATTCATCTTACACAATAGGGCGAGGCTGATCATGGTAACATTTACATTGTGTTCTAAATCCACTCTCTAAACCAGAGGATTCATTCTCTGTTTGCGTATCATCATATTCCAACAGCAGAGCTTTACATGTGACATTAAAATAGAAACCGGTAAATATTTGAGATTGACAAGACATATGGAGAAGAGGTTTCATTGGAGCTTATTTTACACAGATCACTTTGTACCCATACATCTGTCTGACCTCTGTGTAGCTAAATGATCACCCTCCTTAATTATATTATGACTACCTAAGCAAAGCATCCCTCATTAATCCTATAGTGACATAACAGAACAAGCACAGACTATGTGCAAATAAGACCTGATTTGCAAAAAAGACAAATTGAAAAATTAAGGACTTAATTTAAAATACATAATTTAAAATGTTCACAACTCCATTGCTATGGTCTACATTTTGCAATATGGCTGTCAACTTGCCACAATGTATTGATACCCGATGCTTAATTGGCTGTAGATTATTATATCTCCACTGTTCTGGCACTGACATCACATTTCAGTTTATTAACGAGCTTAGATCTAGGCATCAGTTGATGGCAATAAGTCAATTTAAATATTTCTGTTAAGATGAGCTTTTTAACAACATGACATTTCTATTGTGTTTTAGAATTCATAAACAATTCCGTGCTCTTTGCTCTGAAACTATCTCTCTATCTAATTATGTACTCTGTGTACACATGGTATTGTTATCCAGTGTATTGTAGCGTACATTGTCATTGCTGTTAATTAACCAGTGACTTTTAGCGTTTGATCCAGGAAGAGATTAAACATCCCTGATATTAACATTATTCCGATGAATTGTACCATATGTTGTTTTTTTTCTGCAGTAATTTTTATTAGATTAACTTGTGTTACTAAGCAGTTTTTAACTTGTTATAGTGACACACGGACGTGTGAGATCTTCATCTTTTCTTTGAAGCCATTGAGCTAGATATTTGGGCAAGGAGGATACCTGTAAAGACTTGTGGGACCACACAGTTTAGAAATTCCGTAAAATATATCCAAGCTCATTAGCAAAACGTATTTATCTTTTCAGCAGAACACCATAGCTTATCTTCTGTGATATACTATCTGTGATATACTATGGACACGTAGGACGACCGACAAATGTATACCAACTGGAAGAGATACAAGTATCTTTTTAATTTTTATAATATGAATGTCATGGCTTTTAGGATACTACTATCATTTAAATTCCTATTTCTAACCACTATCAACCCTTGGCAGCGTGGATGGAAATTCTCTACAGCAACAAAATATTTTCTCAATTCTTACAGCTTCTGATAAATTAGACTTTCAAACAGGCAAAGTGACCTTCAGTACAAAATGTGAGAAGGTTATTTGACCCTTTTCATCATAAGTAGTTTGGCCTCATTGACCGACAAGTCCTAAATAGTCATTCTATCCTACTTTATATTCAGCTGACAAGTTGTATGAAAATATTTTTTAGAACAAGAGATGTTTGTTTACGGGTTACTATTGGCACCCAGACCACTTGATCTCATTGATGTTATCTGAGTACAGTGTCACTGTTCCTTTAACCCTGCAATGTAAAACAATTAGAAAAACTGCAATGTTAAGACTTCCTATAGTGTTTACCAGACAGCCACTAGAGGTACTTCCTGCAGTTTCACGAAGTTTGACTCCACGAAACGACGCTGAGCGTCCTCACACTTTGCATGAGGACATCCAGTGCGTTAAAAAACCCTATACGAAAGCATTGTGTCAAGAGTCATTGCACACGGCTAGTGACTGTTTTTGAGTCTGCGGCTGACTTACTACTCAATGTTTGCTCCTGATCCACTGTCTTCTAGAAATCCATTCATACCACAATTCTTTTCATGTCACTTTGTGTCATGCTTGCCAATTTATCTCCCACCATGCAATATAAACTGTTATGAGTATGTGTCATGCATACACAGGACATATTTGAAAACGAGAGAAACCTCAATGTATCCATCCTGGTAAAATAGTTTATAAATAAATATATACTCAATTGAAAGAAAAGGGCATTAAAATCATATGTAAGGCTAGGGAATATATAGTATTTGAGAAATGTATATTTCAAAATCCCTATCACACCTGTCCATCAGTTCTTGGCTTAGCAGTCTACTCTGAAGATTGAGTGACTGGGAGATCAGGAGAAACCTCGAACAGTGGGTTCTCCTGCTCTCCATCACATTTACTTTCCCAGCAAGTGTTTGTTGGAGAAACATAGGAATGGAGTGACGGAAGTCACTCTGTTCTAATGCCAATGTGCTGCCAGTAAAGCCAGCAAGTTAGCGTCATTAGGAACGCTCCTCTTGGGAAAGTGTCTCAGTGAGTCAGTCACTTTAAAGATGAGACGAGCAAGAAACACCAGAGGGTGGGGTGTTAAAATAGTGTAATATCGGTGGAACATGAGAGAGAATAAATATATACAATGTCCTAAAGCAATTAATTGTATATTTTATCTGTATGATAAGTGACATATTTACTGCTTAATGAACTGTTATAGATTATCTGGTTGAGAGCAAGACTTTCAATAGCTGAGCCCAGAGGGTGATAGTAAGAGAAATAGAGGTCACAAAGTTCATCCACTGAAATAGGAGAGTCGCAACATCCGGAGACATGCAATGAACCACTTAAAAGGAAATAGTCATTAATTCCCAACAGACAACCAAGTAATTCAATATAAGAAAAATCCTGAGGAAGAAGACTAACATCATAGAGAATTAAAAAAGAGATGTATTATTTTACGTGATACAGTGTGGTGGATTTATAGATACACCATTTAGCAAAGATGGTAACGGCCTAATGCTCAGATAGAATTGAATACATTCTAAATACACCTGAGCTACAACGTAGCATCTGTGGTTTTAGAGCAGAGAGAGACGTGGGTGGTATTCAACCATTATCGGTTTCACTGTCAGTAACTGGAACTGTAAGACAAATAGTGCTAATTGCTGAATATACCGTACATAGCTTAGGTTATTCCATCCTATGCTGAAAGAGACTCAAAGGAGGTAATTTGCAGGTAATGATATATTCATATTTCATCAGGTTTTTTTTTCCGGAATAAAGTTGCGTGAGTACTGTTAAACTGGGAGTTTTACAGCAGAACCATAGCTTGCTGGACCAGATGGGACTTGTCTATGAAGAGTAAATTGGGGATATATTCGTAAACATGGAAATATTTAATTGATTTCCATGGTGACTGTTCCGCATTTAGACATTTTCCCAGATTTGCTCCGAATATATTGTGGCCAGCGCAGTTTGTAAACAAGGTATCTTTAACAAACACAAAGATAAAGCACCGCGCTTACAGCAGCAGTTGCTTAGTATCCAACAGCTTAAAATACATAGTAAAAACAAAGAGAATGTTACCTGCGCTCTGGCCTAAATCCCCATGTACATTTAAACAAAACGGAGGCTCTTTCGTTTTATTCCAATGTCCATTTGAATGTATAAGCTCACCTGCCACGTCAAGGCACGTCAGTTCTCTTTGTTTTTACACGGTATCTTTTTACAAGGTATCTTTAACAGTTTAACTAATTTACGATTTTGCTCCTAGAAAAATGTGAAAAAGTTATGTTTAAAATGATATGGTCTATAATTAACTGAACAAAGCCAAAACCTATGATTGTACTAGTAAGCCTATCTAGCAGCTTCAAGGACTCAAAGCACGATAACCAGTAGAGACCATTGAGGGTCTTTTTTTTTTTTTTTTTTTGCTTCTTGTTTGTTTAAATTTTTATGTAAAGACAGGATACAAAATTCCAGGAAGAGCGCTAAATAAAATGAAGGTAACTAAATCATTACCTTTCCAACATTCATCCATCACCGTTATGATGAAAAATTGACAATATTACTATCGATTGTTCTGGCTTGTTCAACTACAAAGAATGGATTAGTGTAATATAGAAAGCAAAAAAAGTACAAGGAATTGGAAGTGTGTACAGAATGCGTAGAGAAGGGAAAGGTAATGTGAAACATCCACATTTCTGAATAGTGTCTTGTAGTGCTTATGGTCCCAGAGAAATATAGGGTTCGCACAGGATCCTAAGCGGATTACCAGTTTACGCGCCCCCTACCTTTTTTTTTGTCACACAGGGATATTTAATGGTGACAAGCAAACTCAGGGTTGCGGGGCCCCTGTCTAACCCTTGGGCCCTAGACTGCTACCTATGGTTGACTTATGCTCTGGGTACTTAGTAGCCCTTTAATGTTTTTGTCTTTCTGTGCTTTATTACTTTTTTTCTTCATGTAAACAGTTTCTAAATGAAATGTCCTAGACTTTAGCACTGACACCTATTAAGGCCCCAGGGAGAGTGCGGAGCTTAGCGGACAGGGGCACATGTATGAGTGTGGGATGGATAAAGCATGATTGGCTATATGCTACATGTGGGAGTGTGAGATGTGAGGAAGTGGGTGGTGACAGATTAGACTGACCTCAGTGCCACTTAGGAGCCGGGCCAGCAACAAGTTTCCTGCCCACCCTCCCTTTGCTGTTTTGGGCCTGGGGGGTTGTCACAGCGAGGCGGGGGTATGTCCTTGCCAAATAAGGGATGGTTTGGTAGATTAGATGAGAAAGGGGGATAATGGCCGGGTCTCATCCTCCCCCTGTCTCTTATGGTGATCCTGGAGGAGGTACCAGGTTGGACGTGTCCCCACTGGGTTGTAAGTCGACCAGTGGGGAGCATTATGGTTGGGCCCCACCGAGTGGGTGGGGAGCCCTGAAAAGGAAGATGTTTTTATTATGCCGAGGGGGGGAGGTGAGAGCCTTGGGTTAGATTGGCAAGGACGGTTTCTTTGGTTACTGTATGACTATATGCAAATTGTTTATGTTAATTTATGATAATTATTATTTCGTTATATGTTAAAAGGAGTTATACAGTATTTGGTTGTGTTAATAAATGCTGTGGCCTGTTTTCTCCAAGAAGTTGTCTGTCGTTATTTGAAGGGGTAAGTTATGGTTTTATGGGGGATGAAGGGAATGCTATCCAATGCCCACTACGTACATACATGGAGAATCTCCTCTCTTAGTAAAATAGCTAACCCACATATACTGATAGCTGTCTATATTGATCATTAAACCACATTACGTCTGTGAGTTTCATCGCTCGTTGGCCTAGAGCCCTTTACAATATAAATTTGCCATACTAAGCACTGTTCTTTCTCTGGTTTTTACAGTTACCTGTATAATAATATAGGCTTATGTGGAGAAATGGTTTATAAAGGAAATTCCTCTAATAAAGCAGAACCAGAAGACACTTCCCCATGAGGAATATTTAAAAATAAAAATGACTGGAATTTTGTTTGTCTTGACTGAATTCTGTGTAATTACGTTGGTAATATTTCATCTGTAAACCAATTATGGAGAATCATTATTGCTGTGATCTCAAACAGGTGCAAAGTTGTAAAATTGGAATGATCGCCAATGAGATGTGCCTGCTGATGGCACCGATTTTCAGATTTCAAACAGTGTGATAAATATAATTCCGGTTCTAACAATAAGCAATAAACAATCGGTTGCATAATCATCTTTTAGACTGCAAATAAAAAAAAAAATCAACTCTAGTTTTGTATTCCTGTGTTCTAGTGTATTGTTGCAGATCAATTATTCTTGGTGCAAAAGAGATACATTTTGCAGCTTCAGTGTCGTAGAACTGGGGCAGGCAATCTAAGGCCAGCGGGGGAGCCTTTGCATGGCTCGCAAGGCTGCCGGACACAAATGGGCGGTTTGAGGAGATCATAGGATCCTACTCTTCCACCCAAGAACCCCCCCTCCACCCTGTTCATGCTCAGAACCTGAGTCAAAGTATTTTCTCAGGTTACCATTGGCAATGCTCTATCGCACTGTAAAAGTGCCAGAGAGAAGACAGAGGGTGTAGAACACTAGACCACCATAGAACCTGGATTCAATCCCCCCTATTTTGGCAAAATATTTGCAAGACAGAGGGGGGCATAAAATAACTTAATATTTTTTGCATAACTTAAGATCCATGCAAGCACCACCCCTCCCCCCACTGATGGCCAGTGCCAGTACTAATAGCAACCTACATATACACCTTTAATATCATATATAACACAACAGGCAACCCACGTAAACATGCACAATACTACAAACTGTTTACATGTATTAAACAACACCAAAAAAAAGCTGCCGCCACACGTATTACCAAATGCGCAAACCATCACAGATAGCTCCCATTACATACACAAATATTACAATCAACCCACAAACACCCACGTAACATCACAGGCAGTCCACATACACACAAGAAAACAGGCAGCCCGCATACATACACAATGCCACAAACAGTCCACATACATAAACTCCCACACACATAAATAAAAAAATAAAAAAAATCTCTTTAAAAGTCTTGCATGAAGTACACAGGGGCTATTCACTATTCTCTCAGCTCTGTGGTACTGACTGTGTATTAGGACTTTGAGCATGTTATCAATATCGTAACAAGGATTTTATCTATTATTTTAACAGCACGGTCAGAAAATCAATCGATCAATTTCTCAGATCCAAATGCGAGAACAAATGTTTATGGATTCATACAATGAATTTAGTTTCTGAAAATATATATTGTTTTTAAATAGGAAACTCACAATGTTCTGTCCTTTCCATGTATCACCTAAACCACTGATTGTAAATATTTCCTTAAATATACAAGTCAGGGCCAGAAGCTAGAACCCTAACATTTACATTTCCCAGACTGTTATCATTGTGTAAAATAAAACTAGATGTACACACAATAGTGCGGATACAATATATTTAGGTACGATATTTTATAGCTATTTACTAAACTTAGATTTCAAAGTGAATTTCAAATCTAAGGTCAGACTAGCAGCACTTAAATTTGAAATTCATCTAGAATTCGCATTTTAGTGAATAATCTTGCTAGTATTAGCATTGTATTTATCATTTAACATAAATGAAATTGGGGATTAGGTTGTGAGTTAACCATTGATGTTTACTCTTCTTGATTTCAATTTATCGCGGAGATTCTCTTTTCCAGTGCTACCCCCTGCCCCGTTTCATTAATATTTACAGCCAGACTCCCCTTTTACCATACTGCCATTTTAATGAATAAGGGGGGAGCCCAGATAGGAGAATAAATTGATATTGCTGGTGTATTAAAATAGGTTTCTGTAATGGTATAATTGCAAGGACACATTATAAGTATTTTTATGAATATGGATTTCTTGCGGAACATTTTAAAACACACCTCTCAGAATGAACCCTACTAGGTAGTAATCCCTTTAAATATGTGTGGAAATGGCTCATCAAAGGCCAACGGTTTGACATGAGTAGATTGCACTGTCTTAGTTGCTGAACCTATAACAATGGTTTGGAGATAAGTGAACTTTTTTTTAACCATGAAGTTTTTTTTGGCACTTTTTGAGAAACCCCTGTTGTATTGATGAGGTCACTAATCAATGCTACTACATTTACGGTTGAAATGTTGCTCCCTTACTCTTACTCTCATTGTATAACATTGACATTCCCATCATAGGTAAAGGGTAACTATAGCCACCAAAACAACTTTAGCTTTATGATGCCGTTTTTGTGTAGATCATGCCACTGAAGTCTCACTGCACAATTTTCTGCCATTTAGGAGTTAAATCACCTTTGTGTCTGTTTATACAGTCGTAGTCACACCTCCCACTGTTGTGACTCACGCAGCCTGCATTAAGAAAAAGGTTTTATTTAAAATCAGATGTTAACTTGTTGTAGAAGTTTTTTTAATCTCCTGTTCTGTAAACTGAACGTGCAGAAAATCGAGCAGTGAGAATGCAGTGGCATGATTGGCACAAACATTACTTCATTAAGCTACAGTTGTTTTGGTGACTAAAGTGTCCGTTCTCTCTTTATTTTCATTCCTTAATAAAGTCCCCCTCTTGATGCTCCGCGTTGTGTTGCACACTCCTCAGATAATGCAGTGGTTAAAAATGTAATTGAAAATGGTGCCAATCCTATCGCATCTTGCATAGTGACTTTAAGCAGTCTTTAAGAAGATTAGCCCCAAAACCTCAATTAATATGTCTGCTAATCCTCTCTCAGTGACATTAACAGCGAACTTTGTCTGAGAAGATGTAGATAATCATGTTTGTTCAGATCAGATCCTTTGTACTCACCACGCATACTGTTTGTTGCAGCTTTAGTAGTAAGACGTGACGGCGATCACCAAGCATGGCCCGTAGGCCATCTAATGCAGGCTTTGGTCTTTGAGTACATTGTTTTTTGACTGAAACAATTAGGAAAGATAACAATTCTAGAACACTTTGCTTTTAAAGGGCCCTGCTACCCCATGCCTTTATGAAATTGTTTGAGCATGCATGTGGCAAACCAATTTGCTGTTAAAACCCGAGGATATAGTAGGATGCTGTGCAGCATCATTTCATTGGAGGGTTATTTAATTCCCTACCATTCATCAGACATCAACGTAAATCCATAGTGATCACAGCATCCAAGTGCACTGTCTGATCCATCTGTAGCATAGGAGTTGTTTTTTTACAGCTGTCAATTTTGTTATCAGTACCCAGTCCTTACACGTTATGATGAAACGGCTGCTTATTGTGAACTCATTGTTTAAGATGTCCTCTCTGCTTTGGCATGGCTCCACAGGCTGCAAGTGCCTGGGAAATATCACTGGATCCATTTTCTACAGTGATTATGCCGTGAGAATTTGCATCTATTATTGTAAAGAATGTCATTTTGGCACAGTATCCAAACCCTTCTGTCTCATTTACATGCTTTACATGTTAATTAATGAATCCTCTTTTAGTGTCTGGCTCCACTTACTTCTTTGCATAATGGTTCTAACCAGAAGAGCTTACAATCTATGCAGCAACATGGTGCTCCAAATAAAACAGAGAGTCCGTGCGAATCTAAAGGGATCTGATTACACCTCATTCTGGAAGTCAGTTGCATGAACCCAAAGAACTGAATGATTCCTTGTAGAACATTTTAATTGGAATCCCATGTGTTCCAGCAGTAACCAGGAATCTGTGGACAGATTTTATGTGTCCATGCAACAGGTGCAACGGTAATTAATGGTGTTTTTAATGCAGACACAATTACAACCTCTATGTACAGTAACAATTAAATAAATATGCATAATGAGGTACAAAGCATATAATTACGAACATGGTTATTTACTATAGTGAGAATTCAAGGCGAATTCAGTGTCTTTCAAATTTAAATTAAAGTAACCTTGCATTCTCTCTTTACGTTTTAACCCTTTGATTGTGTTATCAATGATTGTGCTGCTCAGGTTGTGTTGTGTGTGTCATATTATGAGTGCATTATATTGTAATCATACCCGTCACAAGCCTAACTTGGTGTCCAACCCTTGTTGCCAGTAATTGGCTGACAGAGAGTTATGGGAAATGTGGTCCAATAACAGTTTGCAGGGCTACACTTGGACACCTCCCGATATCAGCGGCAGAACTAATGCAGAGAGAGCCCTAGTGCAAGACGTTTTTTTGGACCCCTCAGCGCAAGGGTGGCCAAAAGGTAGATTCCCATCTGTCGAACATCTACCAGCTGGGAATCTGCCATTTGACCTTTTATTTGTGGGCAGTTTTTGAGTGTTTGAATGTAAACTTGTTTTTGTTAGTGTGTGAACGTAGGGGTCTATTGGCGTGTAGTGTTGGCATTTGAATGCAGTTGTGTGTTTGTATGTACTGTTGCCACTTGAAAGCAGTGTTGTACTTGTGTGTGGTGTTTGAATGCAGGTTTGTGTTTCTGTGTAGTGTTTGTGTTTTGATACACCTACACCAGGAGCGTATTAGCCGCGAGGCAAACAAGGCATTTGCCTTGGGCGGCATTTTCCAGGGGGCGGCAAAAAACCAGGATACACCACTGACCTACACACACTAACACACAGAGGTGTACAGATACACAAGTTGCAATTTTAAATATTTTAAGCCACCCCTTGCTTCCATTCCTTTTGGATGCAAGAGGGTGGCTTCCTGGGATGGCTGAGAATGATAGGAGTCTGAGACTGTCTGCAGTGCTCTTCCTCCTTGCCTCTCAGTGCCTTCTCTGTCCCCCCAGCCTCCTTGCTGTCTGTAAGCTAAGAGGAAGTTGCAGGAAATCACTTCCTACCAGCACTGAGTGCCGACATTGAAGGGGCTCAGTTGCGCTACTAAAGGGCCGCAGCACCTGACTGGGCCCTTGATCAGACTAACCAGCCTGCCTCTTGGGTTTGCAGTAAGTGTATGAGATACCTGAATGGGCCCTCAAAGCCTGCAGAACAATATTCCACTACTGACCAATATAAATGTTAATGTACAGTAATTTATATTAGGAATGGGTGTCATTGTGTAACATTATCTACCTGCATTTTTAATTCAAAGGTCAGTGTCAACCCCATCTTCATATTCTATTTATTATTTTGTTCTTATCACATTTTTCCTAAAAACACTGCCTTGCCCAGCACCTGTATAGTAACCTGTATAGTAACCTAGTATTTTTATAGCATAGTATATTAGTATATTTATTAAGCTCAACTTTTCACATATCTCTGTTTCTGCTATCGATCCAAAAGAAAGTGAAATACTCGATTTAAAGCAATTTGCTAAACCAGGAAAAAAAATAAAAAAAAATCTTTCTTTAAATTTGGCAGTCAGGTTTCATCTTAGATCATTAAAATTTCACCCCACATATATATTATTCTATCCGCGAATATTCTGTTTAAAAAAAAATTAAAAAAGCATCCAGAAATTGCATAATCTGCTCCGTATCAAATCTGCAGCAGCAGAGCTTTCCACCCCTTCACATCTGCCGACCCGTGCATATTAACCCCTTAAGGACCAAACTTCTGGAATAAAAGGGAATCATGACATGTCACACATGTCATGTGTCCTTAAGGGGTTAAAGCAAACAGATATCTTTCTGCAGTTCTTGTCCCGAGCCAGTTTAATCAGTGACAACTGCTCAAAACCTATTACAGGCTCTGCATTCTCCATCACTTCAAATAGCCTGCGAGACCTGAGCGCATTGAATTAGGGGTCACAGTGTGGCATTTAATTAGCAAACTCATTTTCCTCCGAGCCCTGAAGAAACCCTGATTTCCAAAAACTTATTTTTTTCTTTTTTCGTTCTCCTCAATCTCCTTGTTGTGTCTCCCCACCCGTGGCCTAACGTTAAACATACACAAATAAATAAAAATCTCTTTGCAGTCCCATTACGCTGATCTATTACCACTGTCACATTCCTATGTTTTTTTGTTTTTTTCCTCCTTTTTATCTGGTGCATGAAAAATGTGTATTCTTATATATATATTTATTTTCAAACCCAGGACAGATAGGTCTTTTTATTCCTTTTTCTTGGTGTAATATTGCTGTCACGCGCCTGCAAGATGATTTGTTATTAGAAATAAAAAATAAAAAACTGCAGAAACCCAAAAGCTGTGAGGCCAGATGTCTGATTTTCCTTTAATATGTATGTAATGAGAGGGGGGGCTGAGTCTTGTGGCTCACTAGCCCTGTGAGCTACATCTTAGCTTCCATCCCAAGATGCACAAGATAGCAAAATGTAATAATATGCCTATAACTTATGGCTGTCTCGCTGACCTATGGCCTAGCTTTTACCTCCAGTCTTAGACCGTATTTATAGTTTACCTTGGTAGATGTTTGCAATGTTTGATCATGCCTTTAAAAAAAGCTTTATTTCTAGGAAATAAACATAGGCGTGTGCACGGGGTGTGCCGGGTGTGTATGGGCACACCCTAATCAGGGACGGCTCTCTAATTAGGTGGTTTAGGCGGCAGCCTAAGGCCTTGCGCTGTCTGGGGTCTTGCGGCCGCCTAAATCACCTTAGGGCAGACTGTTTCAGGTCCTCAGTCAGTGACCGAGGACCCGACACCAGGAGGGGGCCCGGCGGCTTGTTCTGTATGCCACTGGGTGCGAGACCTCTCCAGTCTGCCGGGTGGAGAGCGCCCATCGCAGACACTGGTCTGCAGCTCTGCAGTGTGCAGAGTTGCAGACCATGTGTCTTGTGAGATCTGGCCAATCAGAGTGTTGCCGCGGGTTACCACTCTGACCGGGACCCACGAGATACGCGGTCTTCAGCTCTGCACACTGCGGAGCTGCAGACCGGATATCCTGCCCACCGGACCGCCAAGGAGCCCACACAGGACTGCCAGGGAGCCCACTGGACCGCCAGGGAATGAAGGACACTAGACCAGGGAAATAAGGTATTTAATCTCACCCCCTCCCAGTATCCCCCCTGACTATCACCCCCCACCAGTATATCTCCTCCCACACCTCTATCCATTTTACTGGCACTGGAGGTACCCTCTCCCTCCCATCCCCCAATCCCCGGTTACTGAAGGGGTGAAAACCCCTTCAGTCACTCACCTGAGGCAGCGACGATGTCCCTCATCGCTGTCTCCTCCTCTGCGCCGCTCCTCCTTCTGATTCCGTCGGCCGGTGGGTGAGACTGAACCCGCCCACCGGCCGAGGAGACCTAATGCGCATGCGCGGCATTAGGTCTCCCCACAGGAAAGCATTGAAAACGAATTTCAATGCTTTCCTATGGGGAAATGAGCGGCGCTGGAGGTCCTCACACAGCGTGAGGACGTCCAGCGATGCTCTAGCAAGGAAAATCCTTGCTATAATTCAGGAAGTGACCTCTAGTGACTAGAGGTGGAGTTAACCCTGCAATGTAATTATTGCAGTTTATAAAAAAACTGCAATAATTACAGTTGCAGGGTTAGGAGTAGTGGGAGTTGGCACCCAGAAGACTCCAATGGGCAGAAGTGGTCTGGGTGCCTGGAGTGTCCCTTTAAGTAAAATTGTAATCACAGAAGACATTCCTTTTGTTTGCGAAAATTGCTAGGAATAGGATAGCGAAAGATACTCCGAAATTTGTTTTGTTTCTTGCGAGTACACTTTTTCTGTCTCAGGAAAATTACGTTGCGAAATAGTCAAGAATTAGAAATGTAACTACTGTAAATTGTTTCCATTTGTATGAGACCCATATAGATGGAAAACAAGTGAAATCACTGTGGGTTCCAAAAGAAACATCATTTGGCAGTAACTCATTGTCCTGTACCACGGGATTTTACATCCAGCAGCAGAATGATGAGCAATGTTTTGATCACATGCCTTTAACAAACACGGTTGCCCATGTATAACCTATATAGTAAAATAGAATCGCATTTTAAATAACTAAATATACATATAAATATATTACTTATATAAATTATGTATACATATATTTATATATAACATAAATACTAATAAAATGTTAGATTTTCTCAATTTCGTATTCAAAAAAAGTGTTACAAACAGCATGTGTGCAGATAAGGGGACTCGGATGGAGCAACTCTGGGGGGGGGGGGGGGAGAGCTCGTGGAACGCGGTGGGCTGGGGTAATGACCGGGGGAATTCCTGGACGTGCTTGCTTTCTCTCCCCCCTCTTTTTTTTTTTTTTCTTTCTCTCCTCTCCATCTTTACTGACACCCGACAGAAACCGCTCAACGTGCTCCACAGATTAACACATGGGATGGGCAGCAGCATTGTAACCAGGCTGTGTGATACAAAGTAAATACAAATACAAAAAGAGAAGTCCTGCGCTTAGTCCCATTACTGCTGGGCCAGCAGCAAGGACTACAATACACATCAGCCCCAATATATAGTAAAAACCAAAGAAAAGAAAATGTTACTTGCGCTTTCTCCTTAATCCCTATGTATATTTAGACAAATGGAGGTCATTTAGTTGCTCCAATGGCCATTGGAGGGAATGCCCGCCTGCCAACGTCAAGGCAGACCCCCCTAAGCGGGTCCTAACACTGACCCTTCAGCCTGCTTCCTTGAGCTTCTGGCAAAGATATCTCTAATGAGACAGAAAGGGGTATTTTTTTATACACCCCTATACTTATTAACCCTTAATAGGGAACACATGGGATGGGCAGCAGCATTGTACATAACATTTTCTTTTCTTTGTTTTTTACTATATATTGGGGCTGATGTGTATTGTAGTCCTTGCTGCTGGCCCAGCAGTAATGGGACTAAGCGCAGGACTTCTCTTTTTGTATTTGTATTTACTTTGTATCACACAGCCTGGTTACAATGCTGCTGCCCATCCCATGTGTTCCCTATTAAGGGTTAATAAGTATAGGGGTGTATAAAAAATACCCCTTTCTGTCTCATTAGAGATATCTTTGCCAGAAGCTCAAGGAAGCGGGCTGAAGGGTCAGTGTTAGGACCCGCTTAGGAGGGTCTGCCTTGACGTTGGCAGGCGGGCATTCCCTCCAATGGCCATTGGAGCAACTAAATGACCTCCATTTGTCTAAATATACATAGGGATTAAGGAGAAAGCGCAAGTAACATTTTCTTTTCTTTGGTTTTTACTATATATTGGGGCTGATGTGTATTGTAGTCCTTGCTGCTGGCCCAGCAGTAATGGGACTAAGCGCAGGACTTCTCTTTTTGTATTTGTATTTACTTTGTATCACACAGCCTGGTTACAATGCTGCTGCCCATCCCATGTGTTCCCTATTAAGGGTTAATAAGTATAGGGGTGTATATAACAAAATACCCCTTTCTGTCTCATTAGAGATATCTTTGCCAGAAGCTCAAGGAAGCAGGCTGAAGGGTCAGTGTTAGGACCCGCTTAGGAGGGTCTGCCTTGACGTTGGCAGGCGGGCATTCCCTCCAATGGCCATTGGAGCAACTAAATAACCTCCATTTGTTTAAATATATATAGGGATTAAGGAGAAAGCGCAAGTAACATTTTCTTTTCTTTAATGTTTCATATACTGCTTACTACACAGGCATTGCCTCCCCTGCGTGGGAACACTATTTCAATCTCACAAAAAAAAGAGTGTTACAAAAGTAAAACAAAACTGGTGGTATGAAAAAGAAAAGAGAAAAATCCCCTGTAAAAAAGAAATACCGCCACTCCAAAATATCAAGGGGGTAGACACAGCAGAAAATGCTTGGGATAATATCGTTGTTTGTCCATTAGAGATCCTGGTGCTGGACTGATCCTAAATTAAACATATGTAGTATACCAATATGTCCGTACACTGTAATAGCTCCGAAATAATGCCACAAGTAGGTAATGAAAAGGTGCATAATTTATTAAAAAAAATAGATTGAGGAAAAGATATAACAAAAGTGGCAGAAACTAGTAGTCCACCTAATAAGGTGTGACGTCCAATGTGTGCACCAAAAGCCAGTGTGCAACTAATATGTACATTCAAATAGGTGGAAATGAAACACCCTGCATCAAAAAGGAAAAAGGGGGAAGGCAAAAAGCAGCTGGAGATTGAAAATCTCGTAGGAGAGGGGGAGACACTGGAGAGGGTTCCAGCAAACCTTCAAAGAGGTCCTGGACACATTTTGTGCCTGTCTTTGAACTTTGATGCAGGGTGTTTCATTTCCATCCATTTGAATGTGCATATCCGTTGCACGCTGGCTTTTGGTGCACATATTGTAAGTAACATCTTATTAGGTGGGCTAGTAGTTTCTGCCACTTTTGTTATATCTTTTCCTCAATCTATTTTTTTAAATAAATTATGCACCTTTTCATTACATACCTGTGGCATTATTTTGGAGCTACTACCGTGTGCGGACTTCAGTGGAAATATTGGTGTACTACAAAAAATGTTGGTGCATTTTGTTTCAATAACGACATGCCAATTGACGCAACATGGGCCCGTACAAATAGGGTGTTTAATCAAAACTTTAGAAAAGGTGCAATCAAAAATGAAACCTCCATATAATACTGGACTACATCACCTAAACACCTTTGGCAGCCATATAAATAGCAAGTGACTTGCAAAGTTGTAACTTGCTAAAAGATGGATATGACTTCAAGAGAAAAAGCCAGTCTTTCTTTTAATTTTCTGGAAGAATACACTACTGTTTTCTACTGTTTTGGGGGCTTCTGAAAAGAAATATATTCACTCTTAGCAATCTCTGGTCCTGGTACTATTGAGCATATATTGGGTGAGTGTGTACCATTGTTTAATGTCTGAATAAGTGATGTCAGAGGTGATGAGAAGTATCTATTACTGTAGAACACACATGTCTCTGGCTATGTCATATGGCTTTGAAAGGTAGAAATTGTCACATTTCAGTATCGCCCAGCAGCACTGGGTATTCCAGTGAATATTGTAATTAGGACATCAACTGGTTAATGTTGGTGCTAGACACACCGCTGTGAATCCTAATCTCACGGCTGAGATTAGGCGGGCGAACGTGCAATTACCATGCAATATGTAATTTGAGGTTATAAACCAGGTATTCGGTAATATTTAGCATTTTCAATTATAACTTCTCATATAATTGTCTGTAATCATAGTAACTAGTGAGTTCAGGATTCAATCTATATATAAAAATGAAGCTTCAATACATATCCCCATGTGCAATGTTATGCAGATTTACAATATAACCATAATATTCTTCTCTAGGTCAAACATTCTTTCTCAATTTTATGATGTCTTGTATTAAAAAACATCAACACTTTAGCAACTTGATTATTTCGAGAGTGCGTTTAGCAACAGCCAGTTTAAGGTTTTGGAAAGGGTGGTTCTAAAGGGACAAAAAAATAAACTTTTTTTTTTTTTAATTCAGATCTTAAGCTGGCTTTATTTCTCAAGTTCTTGAGATCTATATTTCTATAAGTTGACACTTGATGTTACACTATAGGCATCCAGACTACTTTATCTTAATGAACCGTTCTGTGTGCCATGTCCCCCCTGTTTAAACCCTGTAGCTAAAAACATTCTGCAGGAATGCCAATATTTTCATTGCACGGTTTAACTGCCTCCAATGGCAGTCATACTGTCAGCCACTAGAGGCGCTATTGGTAAAATAGTGGGTTAAAAAGCCCCTATTCAATCAGATGCTCTCAATGTGAATGCCTGATTGGCTCAGCATGGCGTTTTGTTGCACATGCGCACTAGCGTCCCATTGTTATCAGAAATCTCAGCCAAAGACACATAGCTACGATCTGGAAACTAGTGCTGCTTGGAAGAAAAGACACGTAAAATTACCTTTTAAATCCTGGCAGCGGGAGCCAGTAGCATGAACAGGTGAATAGGGCACGATAGCCTTAGGAATACACATTTGTGTTCCTAATGCTATAGTGCTCATTTAAATACTTACCACGTGTCTCTGACTTCGCAAGCTCATTGATTGAACCTGATCGCACTGACATAGGAAAGCCAGTTCACTGAACATTCACATGTAACAGTTGTATGCATGAACGCACACCAAATGCATTTGTTGCTTATCATGTGACTTCCTCTGACTTCACAAATCCATGGAGTAGACCTTGTGACATAGAAAAGCAGGTTCACTGAGCCTGCACATGTAACAGGGGTCATGCATGAATGCACAAGGCATTTGGTAATATGACTGGGTTCAGCTCTCAAAATAAGAAGCACACTCTCAATTCATACAGCATGGACGTCACTTACACATAAGGCAGAAGCAAGGACAGAAATAAAAGTATATTAATGGACTAAACAAAACACTGTATCCAGGAAATAATAGACACAAAATAAAATTGTAAAATAAAAAGTATATAAAGGCGCTTTCACTTTCTTCTTAAAATATATATAAATAATGTGCAAATTCTACGAGCTGCTTTTTATTCCTAAGTGCTTCCTTTAACACCGAAAACAAGTTGCAAATTCTAAATGTAGAGTAGCACTTCAATAAAAATAATTCCTTAAAAGTGTACGTAAATTGTCAGCTTGATTATTAGAGTGCTTGTGTACACACAAACTAATTGTATTGTGTTACATAAAGTGCTGTTATATATATTTATTTTATAATTCTATGTAAATACCTTCACCCAAATCTCCATTAAGGTCAACGTTTCAGTTCCCAAGAGGAACTTCATCAGGACAGCATATAGTTGGAGTGCAAAAGCTTTGATTTAATTTTAAAAATAAAAATAAAAAACAACAACAAAATTATATATATACAAACCACACACCTAAAATTATTACTTTCATATAAGTGCCAACAATATCAGTACCACCAAGTGCCAATGCAAAAACAAATACAATTTAAGAGTTATGCTTTATTAATACTTGGCAAAACATGGGACCTGTATGGGAATTTAGAACCGTAAAGACAAAAATAACCACGTATAATAGTGCAGACTGTATAGTACAATAACATCGTACGTGTCACCAATAAACCCCTTTTAGGTGCCCACTCACAAACTGAAATTGTGTTATAGGAAAAATTTACATTTTAGGAGAGAATTGATTTTGTAGTTCTCGAACCTTGGAAATATGAAAGGATTCGACACTTAACTCTGCCTTTTCATTGAGCAAGAATAGACCTGAATATAATGACATGTTTTTTTTATGAAGAAGAAACTGAAATTATGGGATAGTCGCAGACATAATTAAGAACTTTCTAAATAAGAAAAATCTTAAAACAAGACATATTCCATTTTCTTGTAGGAATCCAAAAATCTAAGGCAGAAATACCGAGAGCCACATGTATATGCCATAAAGCACCACATTATTTGTGATACCTAATTTACTCTATACCTATTAATTACCGTACTTACATCGTATTCCGCATCTACAGCACAATACCTATGTCACAATTAGAAAGCAACACCGATATGTGTACCCGGTAAACTGTGTACACACAATGTCTCTTGATAAGCTTGGTATGCATGTCATTTACACCAGGCACAGTCATAGCTGCAATTCATTAGTATTAAACATTTTTTTTATTTATTATAAACATAATAGACTGTAACCAGGGGACAAATATTGTCCCCAGCTTAATTTTTTTTTTATTAGCTTTTCAAATAATTTTATATTTTGGCTAAACTTTTAAAATTATTTTTTTTTCTTAAATATTAGAATATCCCAAAATGTACCATATATAAAAATATATCAATATATAAAAAATATTAAAGTATTTGTTAAAATATTAAGTCTTTTTAAAAGCTTTCCCAAAAATATTAGATCAGGGCTATTGTTAAATATAGCCTTGCTATATTTCACCATTATATTGACATTAAAATTCAACTGCAAACTAGTGTCAAATGCCTCAATATCACGGTGCCGCGGGTTTCTGTCAGCGTGACTGCACTGAAAACTAGCGGTCACGCCGACAGAAATAACAAACACTCATCTTACCCGCGGCAGATCAAGACCCGAACTCCTTCCATCTCGGTTCTCGGCGTGTGCAGCGTTATCAGAGACGCCGGCCGCTGTGGTTACATTTCTAATAAAGAAATACCCCTTGTCCATATTAAAGATGGTGATTACGTGTGTGCGGCATCGTGTCATGGACGTGCACGCACATTTTGGGGTCAGAGGTCACATATAAGCCAATTACAGCTCTAGGAGGGTTATTTAAACCCAAATTACCTTATCAGTGCCCTGTCGTGGTTTCCCTTAGTTGGTTATACCAGAGTGTGTTCCTGATTGTTTATTTCTGGTTATTGGGCTTCGTTTTTACTTCCCTGAATTCTGGTATCCTTGACTTTTGGCTTTCCCTCATCGTTGTGTCTCCTTCTGTGTCCCTGACCTCAGCAAGTATTCTGACTCTTCTCTGGTACGCTAAGTCTGGCCATTCTAAGGCCTGGTAAGACGTTACCTTTAGTCCTAGGTGTGATATAATTCTGCGTGCTGGATCAACTAGTAATCCTGACACTCAATTGGGGTGTAAGGTATTCATCATGGTTATTAAAGATTATCCATGGGTTTATTCCAGACTACGGTCCTAAGAATATGTCCTTTTAACACCCTGATGTGCAAGGTCCAGTTCTCACAACTTCTGGGTATGTTTAGAACAATGGCACATGAAATGTGGGAGAATATGAGAAAAGTGAAGATGTGATGGCCTAAGGCCAAGCAATATGAGATATTTTACACATTTACACATTGAAATTTGGAGGAGATATCGGAGATAAAGATTGATAGGCAATGTATAGAAGCCAGGACCTAAAACTGAGAGGCCAATACTGTATACATGTTCTTAAAGCACAGTGTATACACCCTGTTCCAAATTATTGTGCAAATGATATTTTTCTAATTTACCTAAATAATTGATGTAAATAACAGTCAGCATGATTCTCATGTTATCAACTATTATGAGTACAATTCAAATTTTATTAAACCAACCTAATGTTAACAGTATTTTTTTAAAACATAAAAAACTTACAATGCACTATTCCAAATTATTACGCACAGTAAGTTTCAAAACACTTTATAGTCTGTAAAGAACTGAAAATGTGTTGTGTTTGCAGCATATTTACTGAAATCAAAAGCTATTTCAATCAAACTTATAACAACATTTTAACTTTTTAAACATTTTAACAGGTCACGTTACATTTTAACATAGGGCCCCTTATTTGATAGCAGCTTCACAAGTCTTGCATCCATTGAACTTGTGAGTTTTTGGACAGTTCTGCTTGAATTTGTTTGCAAGATGTCAGAATAGCCTCCCAGAGCTGCTGTTTGAATGTAAACTGCCTCCCACCCTCATAGATCTTTTGCTTGAGGATGCTCCAAAGGTTCTCAATAGGATTGAGGTCAGGGGAGGATGGAGGCCACACCATGACTTTCTCTCCTTTTATCCCCATAGCAGCTATTGATGCAGAGGTATTCTTTGCAGCATGAGATGGTGCATTGTCATGCATGAAGATGATTTTATTACAGAAAGCATAGTTCTTCCTTCTGTACCAGGGAAGAAAGTGGTCAGTCAGAAACTCCACATACTTTGCAGAGGTCATCTTTACACCTTCGGGGACCTTAAAGGGGGCGACCAGCTCTCTTCCCATGATTCCTTCCCAAAACACCGCCTTGCTGACGTTGCAGCCTTGTTGGAACAGGGTGGCCGTCCACCAACCATCCACAATTAGTCTTCATGTATTTTTCTGCCCAATGCAGCTATTTCTGCTTGTGAGCATTGGTTAATGGTGGCCAAATAGAAGGTTTATGCTCAGTTGTAAGACTCTGGAGGACTCTACACCTTGCTGTTCGTGGGACTCCAGAGGCACCAGCAGCTTCAAATATCTGTTTGCTTCTATGTAATGGTATTTTAGCAGCTGCTCTCTTCATCCGATGCATGGATCTGGCAGAAATCTTCCTCAATGTGCCTTTATCTGCACAAACCCATCTGTGCTCTGAATCAGCCACAAATCTCATAATAGTGCGATGATCACGCTTACGATTTTGTGAAATATCTAATGTTTTCATACCTCGTCCAAGGCATTGAACTATTTCACTCTTTTCAACAGCACAGAGATCCTTTTTCTTCCCCATATTGCATGAAAATGGTACTCTTCTTAATAATGTGGAACACCCTCCTTTAGTAGTTTTTCCTTAAATTGGGCTCACCTGACAATCTAATTATCACAGGTGTCCGAGATTTTTTTTAGTGATCAAAAGAGCCCTGAGACACAATGCCATCCATGAGTTAAACTGAAAAACAAAATATTTGTGACACTTACATAGAATTTGCATAACAATTTGGAACATGGTGTGTGTAAAATGTAATGCTTGTGTTGACATTTACAGGGAAGGATTAAAGGATTTTTAAATAAGTCTAAGAAAAATAAGCTCAAACTTAATCAAATCAATGGCTTCTGATTGTAAGTCCAAAGATCATTCTATGGGAAATAGAACCCAGTATGCTAACATGTCAACTTAAGGTGCATTACAAACAAAAACCTTTCCAATGGGTACAGGTAAATTTGACATCACAAGAAGAACAAAATGAAGTATTTTTCCAGGTTAATATTTCACACAGGGCTACATTAATTTGTAGTTATGTTCCTGCATGTTCTTTATATTAGGTGGCAG
Organism: Pelobates fuscus; assembly: GCF_036172605.1. Lineage (NCBI taxonomy): Eukaryota > Metazoa > Chordata > Amphibia > Anura > Pelobatidae > Pelobates > Pelobates fuscus. Next base: position 96,283,368 of record NC_086328.1, read on the forward strand.
TGTGTGAAGTTGGAATATTTAGGGTTGAGCAGGCTTGGAAATGGTGTTAAAAATCTTATGGTATTTTCCAGTTTAAGTGTAGTGAGATTTTTGTTTGTTCTGTTTAGTTTTTTTTTTACTTGTAGTACCACACCTAGCCACCAGAGGCATCTGGCATTTCGTTATCTAAAATGCTTTATATGCTTTTACTTCTATGCCTTCTATACAGTCATTTGCAGTTATTGCTAGCAAGCTGTATTAACAAAGTTTCAAATTATTTAGTGTTGCGTTGACTAGGTAATATTCTTTTAATAAGCCTATAGTTTTCTTAAGGTTCGACTAACCTAAAGGATATAGCCAAATAAATAATGGGTGAGAGCACTCACAATAATTAAATAACTGAAATATTACCACCAGTTCACTTGTGTGTTCTGCTGAAAATAAGGCAAAAGTGAAAAAAAAGTAAAAGGCAAACCATAGTGTAGTATGTAATAATTAATTTTAACCATATTACTTACATGCTGCCGAGCCAAATATAGATGGTTCAGACTTAAGACTTCACAAGGAATCCTTTAACCAAGTTTGGATCCCCAGCAAAATGTGCTATACGCATACTCCTTTTAACTTAAATGAATGTAAAAAAGTAAAATGGGAAAATAAAACACAATTTACTTGCATGAGATTAAAAATAAAAACAAGGTCTGTAGTTTTGTGTGTTAAAATAATAGAGAGTACTGATGCGTTTTGTCCTTCGCGGTCTTTTTCAAAGTGAATGTTGCAGTTTCATGCACTTTAAAAAAAAAAAAAAAAAAAAGACCAGGAAGGTCGAAACGCAAGCTGCCTTTTTTGAGGTTGTAACCTGATCTGCTTTATGAAAAATATCTATCTAGTCTACAAATCAGATGTATATAAAGTTGCATAGTCACCATCTGCGTGACATTGTCGCTGGTTCCGGTGGCCAGGGGGCAGGCAAAGGCGAGTTCTGCTTACCTGAACCTGTAACTTATGGGCACCAACATCTTTTCCAGGCACATCCTTCATAGATAAAACTGGATCCAGAGATAAAGCCAATTCCCTGCCACCATCACTTGTGACGGCTGAGGGATTAACACTTCTAGATGGTGGGAGTTGCACCCAGTGTCTAGAAGTGTTGGGGCATTGGAAAAATACGGAGAAAAAGTAGTTTTGCCTCTGGATATTTCTTGAAAGGGTTGGAATTTTAGTGAAATTCCAAAACAGTCAAAGTGAGTATTTCATAAGGATTTTATCTTTATGAAATACTAATTTGTTAGGGAAGGGTGACAGTGCCACTGTGAATAAACACCAGGGTCATATAACTTGACCTACAATATATTAAAAATCCATGCATGTTGTCTGAATTGCACTTACCTCAATCATTACACTTTATGGGCCTCCCCCAACCTTCAAATTCTTTTCATACCTTAAAAATCCTTACGAGAAAAATTCTAATGATGGCATTTTGATGCATCTACTAATGCAGTCTAACATTTTATATCATGTTACAATTTCATGATTTGCCATTCATTTTCCTCTTTTAATAATAAAGGAATGATGAGGTACATCCCGTCTTTGTGCGTTTGTTGATGTATGCAAGTGTGCCTGTTTGTTATTGCACGTTTAAAGGTCACAGTGCTTATGTGGCATTGTACAGGAGCACAGAGATGTGGGAGGCTTGTGTGTGTACATTTCGGTGTTTTGTCTTTAAACGGTTTCCTCCAGGTGTCATGACGTCTCTCAATCATGCAATAGATGAAAGGAGATCTCTCCCTTTTGCAGTCTGCCAGTGACATTCTAAATCAAATAATGTTTGCTCAGGAACAGACTTTTTTTGTTGGTTTTTTTTTGTTAGAGAATAAACAAAAGTGGGTAGGAGTGGTTTCGATTCACCCCTGCACCATACAATCTAGATAGTGGAGCATTTTGTTGCCAAAGTATCATTTATAATTTAACATTTACGGCTGTTATAAAATGAATGTAATATTTCAGATCTTCTTTTAATTACTTACTGTTACAATGGGACAGTATTTCATTGAAAATGTGTCTGCATTTTATAGATTAAAAGAAAATCTCTAAATTGTGCTAAATAAATTGCAAGGGGGTGTCTAGTTGCCAAAATAAATTTAAACTTTAATACTTAATGAGATGTAGGTTTCATGTACATATTCAAATAAACCTCAAGGCTCTCAGCTCACAATTCCGGAATACAATGCACTTCTGGGATTACAGGCAGTGCATTATGGGATGTTCATTTCACATTTGTACAGAAGTGCCGTTTAATGCTTTTGCAAGAATACCACTTGAAGCTTGCCTTCAGTAGGGCTGCATCAACACAGTGAGTTATTTACCATTGAGGTTACATGTGCAGGAATTGATAAAATATAGCTAAAAATGAACGATGGAAGAATGACATGGGTTGAATTTGCACATTGTAACACATTAATACTTTTTTTTTAAGGCTGTTCCCAATTTAGATGCAAAATCAAGGCCAAATCTCCTTTTCACAATAGACGCAGCAGAGAAATATATTTAATCAGTCCTACTGACACATGCAAACTTAACGCAGCTTCTCTTCCAAACAACTATTACCGGTACATATACATCTACATACATGTTTAGCCTCACTATGACTGACACTCACACACCTTACCACCAGCTTCTTGTATGTTCCTTCTCCAGCCCATTGTGTGTGTCTCTTTTTTTCCTCCAGCCCTTTTTGTGTCTCTTTTCCTCCACCCCTTGTGACTTTTTCTCCCCCCCAGCTTCCTTTGTGTGTCTTTCTCCCTACCCTTTTTGTGTGTCTCTTTTTCCTTTCCCCTGCAATTTTTTTGTGTCTCTTCCATTTTTTCTGCTCTTTATGTGTGTGTGTCCATTGTGTACCTTTCCCCCTCCGCCCCCCGGTTACCTCCATGTAGCATGGCCACGCGGACCGCAGTAGCTGATCTTCCACCCGGTGTAACAGGAGCTGTTCAGTGCTCTGTTCATGTGACGGTTACCCCTATAGAGTGAGGGTATCTACCGTCTGGACATCCTTCTTCCCATAGATGAAGAGCGCTGCAGAGTTCCAAGCCGATATCCTGAGGATCTTGTATAGCTGGTTCTCTCCTCCAGGAGAATATCGTTGAAGAGAGCTCTTACAAGAGCTAGCAGTGATATAGCATTTATAGCTGTAACCTACAACACGAGACGAGGCTGCGAGCTGAGGGTAAGAAGCTCGGTTTAATGAGCACAAAGGCATTTCTTTTATACACATTTTCTCCACAAGGTTACCACCCACGTGGACCTTGTGGAGCACAGGACACAAAGTCACAAAACTAATCAAAACAGTATTGTACAGTTAGACACTCCCTGATAATGTACACAAACCCTCCCCTCTGACTGTGATATAATATAATTAAGCTAGCTAATGGAATAATGGAATAACTAAATTATTCACAGGCAGAAAATAACCGTGTCCGATTTGAGTTCCTCGATGACCAAATACCGCTGAACGCGTTTGACTGAATTAAAATTTCTACCGCCACGTGTTCGTATGTCAAATGGCGGTCACTTCGCCTATATCCGAAGTGCCACTGCAAAGGGTTAGAATTGTTCCAATATACTTTCAAGGGGCAGAACCACACCATAATCACTGTAGGGGAGGGGAAAACCACCATAACTACTGCAATCACAAAGGGGTTTGTTATAGTTCAGCTTTCTGACAGACTGGTTAGAGCAGTGGTTCCCAAACCACTCCTCAAGGCACCCCTACCAGTCCAGGATATAGGGATTACTCAGTCATGTCTACCACGGTGCACTTGGCAATGCTACATGAAGTGACTGGCAGGAGGGAGACTGCATTGTGCTCCCCTCCTGCCAGTTACCCAGCAGTCACGCCGGGCCCGTGCCACCTTATGGTTCCGCTGGCCCTGGCATAATCCCACTGTTAAGTCAAACCATTTATCATGGCTAAACACTTGTCGGGATCCCCTAGACGCAATTTAGACACTCTTCACAGATTTTGCTGAAGTGGAAATTCCTACTTCTGCTTTAACAACATCAATTCTGTCTGCAAATGGGTGGAATAAGAGTGTCAACTGACTCTCTTAAAGGGCACGTCCACTTGTGAAATATCTTCAGTTTGTTTAAACATGGTTTAACTCTAAACTGTGGGATGGTATCCAGGGATTCTTGGCACTATAGTCACTACAACACACGGTAGTTGTCATAGTGCTAATGGTGCCCCTATAAGTTGTTCTGTGGTTTGCATTCTTCACATTCTTTATATTTCATTATTTTGCTTCTGCTCTTCTTAATTTTCCCTGTGAGGAATTTCAGATTTTAGGCAGAAATCAGTAGACATCAGCACATTTATAAATTAACCTTGTTACATCCCCTGGCTTTCTATCAGACAACCTAGTCCTGTTACCTGTCACCTGTTTGTTTAGCTCAGTGGAGATAAACTCAAGAGGCAGTAATTGCCCAGAAAACCTGCATTGCAAAGATTTCTCATTGAGCTGCATTGGAAAATGTGTATTCAACAGACACAGCAAGCTGGGCTGCACAAGAAGGGGGAGGGCTTGTAAAGGCTGCAGACACCAGATCTGTAACATTTACAAGGTATTCTTAGATATAATGCATAATTAGAAGTGCATACTTAAATGCATGTCTGTTTTCATTGGAGGTATATTTACTTTATTTTCTTTATTGTGGCAGTGGATTGCTCTTTTAAGTTGTCCAAAAGTCATAGTGTTCCCTGTCAGGTGGAGGTATACAGGGCATTTCATTAAAAAGTAACTGAACAAAGGACTGTAGATTTCAGGACAAAATAGCAGAGCTGGAAGATAGCCAGATTTGGAATTCCAAATCTGCTATTTTTGCCTAAGTATTCCCTAGTTAGTTTCCGACAATCTCTGATTTAGAGAATAGCCTTTTTTATATCATTAAATCATCTCCCGAGGCAGCACATGTAAAAACATGTAGTGTATAGCAAATAGAATCTTGTATTTATACCTTACTTTATGAATAATAATAAAAAAAAATCCTTCCAGTAGTTATTTCAGTATCTTTTCTTTGAAACAAAGATCTTGATATCCATGATAATACGTGAGCGCCATATTGTTTTGGCTCAAGCATAATTAAATCTTTGTTCAATAAGGAGATTGTGTAATCCTTAGAAGTAGGTAATTCCTTATAGAACCAGATATTGTAGAAAATCCCCCATATTGCTATGTAAGGGCCATCCCAGAAAAAAAAATGTATCCATACGATCTCCTGCCACTAAGAGTGGTAAGGTGGGGAGTTGTAATTTGTTGAACATATTGCTTTAGATAAGCATACATCTACTGCCTTTAAAATTCAGTGAATATGTATCTGTGTTTTTAAATAGAGATTGGGGACATGAAAGATAGATTGGCCAGCTGGTTTCTATCAACTGTCATCATCTGCTCATATGGATCATAAAATGTATCTAAATCTGAACTTTTAGAACATCAGGTACTCCATGTGTCTCCGTTCCCTATTGAGTAATCTGCTCTTGTCTATAAAATATCCTGTAGAGTTGTAGTTCTTGTTTATGGGAATGTTAAAGACTTTTCCTTGAGCTGATTTAAGAAGCTTGTCCTTTGACTCTACAGAGTCTAGCAGTCAGATTGTAATAGCGGTCTCTTTGAGGACCTCTTGACACTTGTCCTTTGGGTGCTTTGAAAACGTCTTTGCAATATGATCTGCATGCAATCCACTTATAGGCTAGGTTGGCAGAGCTGTGCGTTTGCCATAAAACATAGTGTCAGCCTTGCACAAGCTGCTAAAATAGATGTGACATATTCATTTGCTTGTATTCCATACTCTTTGCATGATCATTTTGTGGGGACACATACACATATAAAGAGAACATGTGGTGGCCTTTCATGAAGTCATATTTTTATACTATACTCATGCTCTTTCATCACTTTCCTTTCAAGGAGAGATGAGATAGAATAAAGACAGTTTCAAATCCATTAAATGATTCATTGCACAGAATAAATATATTTCCCAGAAGTAATAGCAAAACAGGTCATGCTCTGCTTCTGGTGGGTGGTAAACATTAGGAAAATGCACAGTGCACAGTGGGTGGTGGATACGAAAAATAGCTTCCGGGTCAGAACAGAGATTCCAGTTACATACATGTGTAACAAAAGCCGAGATATCTCTTCCCATGGATCTCTGTTTCCTGTTACAAAGGAAGAAAATGACTATCTGATTGAGTCATTGCCCTGAACATAGCTTCCTCTGTTGAATTCCTCTGTTGTATTCCAGCTCAGGCATTAATGTCCATTAATCTCTTCTAATATATCCCAAACCTATTCATCCCATTTCAGGCTTATTTACCTTATTTTAACTTCCCAAACCCTCTTGCTTATTCTTTCCTATTCTCCTCTCTTCACAGCGGACAAAACATTTATGTATATCTCCCTGCTTCCTTGCTTTTTCTCCATCACTTGTGTACTAAAGGCAGGAAGAGATATACAAGCCTATAATGGCTTAGATTGCCATTAAACTGCTCCACCACACTGTGTGGGGCCTTTAAGATGAAGAATGTTTGAATATGGTTCTTTGGTCTTATTCTGGAATCTTGCAGCCTCAAGTCAGGCACAGCTCAAGGGAGAAGTGTTACTATGTTATGGAAGTACATATGTTTCACTGCCTTACAATTCAAACACAATGACATTCCACTTGATATCCACATGCAGCAGTCTTCGGCCATGAGTGTTTACATTGCAGGGTAAGGACTACCTCAAGTGGATGTCAGTCTAGAGGCTCTTCTGTGGCACTGCCCTGGTAAAACTCAGTCATGTGATGTGGAAGCTTCATAGGAAAGCATCTATTTAATGCTTTCCTATGGGGAGGTTTGAATGCACCCACAGTGCTCGCCGTGCATGCACACCAAGGGCCCTCTATGGTGAGGTGAGTAAAGCTTTTTATTTGTTTACATTTTTATTGTACAATGAGTAGAAATATTAAAATACAGATTTGTATTCCTAACCCTATACTGTTCCGTTAAGGTTATCAAAGTCTCTCAAACAAAAATGATGATCGATTGTTATTTACTGTTGGAACATCAGTGTTTTTGCATGTGAATGACAAATGATATCATTACCGTAAGATAAGCTTTATCCCCTAAATTTCTTCAATGAACTATTTAATATGTTTATTAGGATATCACTTAGCTGAAAAAATTTAATTTTAAATCTGTCTCCTATAATTTGTGGCTTACATGTAGAGTCGTAAACACACAGTGTCCACAGTGAATAAAAATAAAATCAGTCAGCCACTTCAATGCTTTAGCTCCACACAGTGCAGACCATGCAGAGAGCAGAAGCCTAGTGCTCTCAGCATTGTGCTTGTATTGTGCTGCTGGGGAACCGTCCCCTGATTTCCATCGACAGCAGCACAGCCGGTTCAAGACTACTTTGCGACCTAGACAAGACCAGCTACTCTCCCCCACCCAAAACAAAAATTGACCCAACCCCTTTGTTTGTCTTGTTTTCCCCTTCCACAGCCCCTCCCTGTGTCTTTTCCCTCAAGCACCTTTGTGGGTGTCTTCCTCCCCACCAATTGTGTTTCAAAGCTGTTGTATACAGCAGACACATACCCCAAGGAACCCATGTATAAAGTGGAATTATGAGGCAAAAATGTAGTTCTTTCTTGAGCTCATTTGCATACTCCTACCCAGAATCCCTCGCAGTAGGGAGAGCACTGTTAAAATGAGATTTCTATGGGAAAAGCACGTATTATGGCTTGACTGGTGTGTGTATTTTGTGTTTAGAAATGTATGTATGTATATATACTGAAACGCAATGGCATACACACACACACACTGTCACAAATACACAGATACACTCACAGAGGTACACTAAGAAGGATACACACAAATACCATTTGGGTACTAGTAGTAGTGGCTTTCATGGGTTCCATTTGGAGCTGGCTGATGGGAACTGGCTGGGGATAACCATGGAATTTGGCTTCTTTCCCTCCTTTCTCTTCTGTCCCCCTACATGTTTTTTGCCAGAAGTGTGTAATCACTTCTTCCCAGAACAGTGCCCACACAGGGTAAAAGCTGTTATTTGATGGCTCCTATCCAGTTTGCTGTTAATGGTCACTGTACCCAACTCTGCTCCTGACCAGAGAAAGGGTGCCAATGCCTTCATAATGGCAGTGTGAAGACTCTGGTATGACTCCAATAACAGCACCACCAGTTGTTACAAACCACTAAAGGGATTGTTAATGCATATAGCTTGCAAGTGTATCATTGACCTATTATGTTCCATTTGAACATTGCAGTGTGTGTATATTTTTTTTAAGGTACCTCTTAAACATATTTCAGGTATGTAGTTACGATAGTTATTTGTCCTTTAATTGGTACAATTAATTAACAAGGAATCATGCACATTCTCAAACGCACAGAGCTATTTTGTGGTATTGCTTCTCAGGTTTTTCAGTGACTAAGTATTAGATTCACTTCCGGTGGTTCCATTCAAGTGTCAATATCTGTTCTTTGCAAGGATTACGATTGCTAAAACTCGAGTGTTTAAATTTATAGTATGGGGACATATTTCTATTCAATAATGATTTTAGAGTTGTAGAAAAGTATCAAAACGTTATGATTTGTGGCTTTGTCGTTGCTCACAGTTTGTCGACAGGAGTTAAAGGATATGTTAAAGGAACACTATAGTGTCAGAAATACAAATATGCATTTCTGACATTATAGTTCTATTAAAGCTATTTAGGTTTTCAGACCCCCTGTCAGAAGCTTAACCCCTTAACCCCTTAAGGACACATGACATGTGTGACATGTCATGATTCCCTTTTATTCCAGAAGTTTGGTCCTTAAGGGGTTAAAGGGGGAGTTTACTCAACTTTTTTCCAGCACCGCGCGGAATCAGTTGCAGCTTGATGATCTCAGACAACCCAATGCTTTACCATAGGAAAGCATTGGGAGGCTATTGCACATGTGCGGCAAACTGCCGCCCTGCACCAATCAGTATCTCCTCATAGAGATGCATTGAATCTCTATCTTTTGAAACATTCAGAGTCTCCAGTCTGAGTGACAGCCACTCGTGGTGTTTTCAGGCAGTGACGCAATGCCTGAAAAGGCTGTGTTTACATTAAAAAGCCTGCAGGGACATACTATACAAACCAGAACAACTACATTGACAGCTGTAGTTGTTCTGGTGACTATAAACTATCAATTTAGGCTGGATTGTCTTCTGATCAAGTATCTTACCAAAATAACTTGTTGCCAACATTATTAGTACATTATTGGTAGAACAATTGTTTGGGTCCTCTCTACCCGCACCTGATATATTTTCAGGGGGGTCCAGTTGAAGAATGCTTGTACAGTCTCTTACCCTCGCAGATTATTTTTGGAGGGGTTGTACCCAACAGATGAAATTCATATCTTGTAATACCTTTTTTTTTTTTATTGGACTAACAGAATTTTGTAATGACAAGCTTTCAGGAGAACATCCCTTTCTCAAGTCTAAAGCATCTCTGAGCAAAAGACGACACATAGACTTCAAAGTTGAGTTGGGGTTAAAGCGACAACCCATGTATCACAACTCAACTTTGAATTCTATGTGTCTTTGCTAAAATAATATGTATTTTCAGTTTCCTTGGCTTTGAAATCTTTGAGAAGGACAGTTAATATAGTTATAGTGTGAATCATGTTATATAATTTTGATGGTGAGAATAGAGGCTCTTAATGAACCTAGAACTTCTTTCTATTGTGTGCTCAGACCATTGAGGCCAGGGCTCAATTCAGGCAAGACTACTCAAGAAAATTAATGTCTGATTGCTTTTTAAAGAGGTTCTGCCACAATTCTAAAGCACGCTGTATATTAGTCATCAGAGGCTAAGCAGATAAATAGTTCCTGATTAGCCAGTAAGCACGTACAAATACACAATATATACAAAAGGATAGGAGGTTTTTATTTTCCCTTCACAAATACATTGTTTCTTTACTCTATTGTGAATAAATGTCTTGATGTAAATAAAACATTCTTCTTCTTCTTAATGTCCCTCAAGACCTGCCACCTTCCAGCTTCAAAGGATGACCTTTTGTTCTTTCAGATCTCATGTTGTGAAATATGCATCTCAGACATTTGAGGTGTACATCTACTTCTAAGTTTAGAATGACTGTTTCAAGTCCTGAGAAAGTTTCAATCATGTATACTCTCTTGTCCTTGAAAAGATATGGATAAAAGATTTAAAGAAATCACCTTTTTTTTTTTTTAAAAAGGATTGTGTTCCCATTAGCATATCTCTTATATTGCGTTCTGACATATAGAAGGCGTATGCCTGAAGTTGTGGGAGGGATTTATGGCCTATATAAACCCAGCAAACCCCCTGCTTACCTGTCTTCGTCGATTCCGGAAATTCCCCTCCCACCACACCCTCTTTTCATATCATTATATCCAGGTGGGCCCTCTTTTTGCAGGCCTAACCTCGCGTCGGTTTCGGCACACCTCAACCGACTCTTACATATTAAAAACTACACACACTTTAATGTGCGCCCCTTCCATAATCCCGTACACAAATATAGCCTGGTGGTCTACCAATTGACTCTCGTCAGGATGGACATTCGCTCTTTAGAACTCAAATCCCTCTATTTTATCTGTTATAGTAACCCCTCTATTTTAGAAACACAGAATGTTTGTGTTTAAAGATCCCACATGGGTCCACATCTAATAAAGTCACAGTAATATTTTGGCTGTATGGGTCTTTCACACAGATCTACAGTAATGTCCAGTATGTATGGGTGTATCACAACTCCACAGCAATAGAACATAGTAGCAATTATATTTAAAAATTAGCCCCTTAAGGACACAACTTCAGAAATTAAAGGGAATCATGATGGAATATTTCCGTCAAGGCCCTGGGGAGTCAGCACAGCTAAACGGACAAGGGCACATGTATGAGTGTGGGGATGGTGCTAGTAATTGGCTATATGTGTTTAGGGGAGTGGTTATGGGTTTATAGTGGGGCAGGGATCATCTTACCTCAGTGCCTTTTGGGATTCTGGCCAGCAAACATCTCCCCTGCCTCTGCTCCTGTTTGTCCTGGGCCTGGTGACTTTTCCTTCTTGAGGGATGGCTGTGGATTCACTCCTGCTGCCCTCAGAGCTGCTGCTGCCCTGGATGATGGCAGGCACCTTCAGGAGCCATGTGCTCCCCTCCAACCTGTGGCCGCCGGTGTGGGATCACCCCCGCGGTCAGACCTCTCCTGGGGCCTCCCACGCGGCTACAGCCCTGATCCCCCCCCTTCGGGCCCAGTATGGGAGCTGGAGCCCAGGCCCAAGACACTACCAGGCCGCGTGTCAGCTCCATCTGCTCCGTCTGACATGCGGCCTGCATCATCTGCCACCCCCGGTCTTGGACAGCGGGCCAGGGGGGACAGAAGACCTGCTGAGGATCCTGGGGGGTCTGGGAGGCCTTCCCAGCCCCCATGTGGTCGGCGCACAGCAGATCCAGAGCCAGGCTGGTGGTGGTGAGTGGGCCCCTCAGGGCCATGTGGGGCATGGCTGTGCTGCCGCTAGGGGGTGGAGGGGGGTCCTCCCCGGGCTCTGATGGCTCCTCTGGGGATGAGGGTCGGCCGGGGGGGTCCCCCTCTTCTCCCCCTGGTTCTGTCCACAATTCCCCCCTCCCCCTCCCTGTGGTGCCATCCCTTGTCCCCTCTCCCTCTGGAGTCCCCCCCTGCCTTGGTGTTTACCTCCTCCTCCCCCCCTGTTGCTGCTGGTCTGTGTGCCTCTCCCCTCTCTGTGCTCTCTCTCTATCTCCCTCCCTCCTCCTCCCCTGTTCCTGCTGTGCTTGGTGTTCCTCCTCTCTCTAAGCCCTCTCCTGGCTCTCTCTGTCTCCCCCTGTCCCTTCTGTCCCTATTCCTGGTCCCTATGTCCCCCTCTGGGTACTCACCTCGACTGCCCTCCTCTGCGGGGTGTGAGCTCCTCTCCACGGCTCTTCACACAGGATCTGGCTGCAGTTCCTGGAACCGTGCAGCAGATGGCGCCTGGTGCTGCTGCAAGGCTGAGCAGTGCTGAAAATGAAATTAACTCTGTCCTGCCTGGATCATCTTCATTTTCCTTTGCCGCGGGAGGTTCCTCGGGCATCGGCTGGTGAGTTCACTAATGTTTCTTCTTTTCAGTCCGGGGGTTCCTCGCTGGGGGGTTTCTGTCAGGGCTTAGGGGTTTTCTTGATCGGCCAAAAAAATAAAAATAATAAATAAATAAATAAATGAAAGAAAGAAATTTAAAAAATAAATAAATAAATAAATAAAGGGAGAAGGGTGCGCAAGCAGGTAGGGCCCCCCCCCATTAGATGGTCAGCTTCAGTTAGTGTGGTCCCAGGCGCTGCAGCCACAGGGTTTTTTTATTGTTTCTAGGGTCACGGGGTTACCCTCTCCCGGAGTGGGCAGGCATGCTGGCACCCCTGCTACGGCGTCGGGTGCCACAGCACCTGCTGTTGCTGGGGGGTCCCTAGCATTAGGTGACCCCCCGGGTGTTGCTGCCATTTCGTGTGAGTCCGCCTATGTATTGGTCAGGGCCCTTGGGCGTGCACCTTCAACAGGAGATTCGTGAAAAACTTTGGAGGGGAGACTTTGTTGAGATTTTTCCCTCCTTCCCATGGAGGAGGCTCCTCCTTTCATGGAAAAGGACGGGTAGGAATGCAAAAAAAAAAAAAAAAAAAAAAGACAAGGAGACATACCAGTACCGAAAGATCCCTAAAGCTTGCGTGATTTGGATTTGCGCGTTTGCAACAGTGTAATAATTGGGGAAAGGGCTCCGCAGAAGTGCTCCGCATTATTCTGCTACCTGGATACCATTTGGAACACTTGTCGTACCTATGGCGGTCTGGGGTGGTGGAAATATAACGAGCAGTTCCGTCAACGGTTGGCGGTGCGCACCTCAATTTCGTGGGAACAGATTGACATTGGCCTCTTGCTCTCCACTGTGACCTGCCCGGCCACACAGCAGGGTGGGTTCTCATCCTTTCTCAGGGGGGCGATGGGGTGGGTCCTCCTCCTCACCGGCCGCGAATCAGAGGCCGGGCTGTTGTTGAAATTCAACGACAGTCACTGCAAATGGGGGGCATCTTACCGTTTCCAGCACGAATGTTCCACTTGTGGGGGAGCCCATCCCGCCTCCCACTGCTTCAAGCGAGGTAAAGTTGGCGAGATAGGGGATTTGGGATCAGAGGGCGATGGCGCCAGGGGTCATGAGCGCGATACGCCCTTGGCTCACCAGTTTATAGGAATCGTCGGGCGGCTGGCATCCTAGTGGATGGGTTGAGCATGGGTTTTGGACACATACCGTCTGATTCGCCATTTATCGTACCCCCGGGTGGGGGGGGTTTGGTAATTGACGACATCTCTTGGGAACTCTGCCGGGTATCTTATGCATCCTTTGACGTGGCGGTTGACATGTTCAGGGCCATGGGCCCTGGGGCCTTGTTGGCCAAGGCTGATGTGGATTCGGCCTGTAGGTGCACCCGGAATGTCACCATCTTCTGGGCTGTGTTTTGTAGGCATGTATTACATGGATATGTGCCTCCCTGTGGGTAGTTCCATATTCTGTTGTTACTTTGCATGCTTCAGCATGTTCTTGGACTGGGTGGTGAGGGAGGAGACTGGGATAGACTCCTTTCTACACTACCTCGCTGATTTCATTTGTGCGGGTCCTGCCAATTCGACAGCCTGTGCGCTGCTGCGACGGGTTCTGGGTGAGGTGTTCCATTAGTTTGGGATCCCGTTGGCACACAGCGAGATGGTGGGCCCGGTCACTTGTCTCAGCTTTCTGGGCATTGAGATTGACCCTTTGGCGGGGGACTGCCGCTTGCCTTTGAATGTGATTCAAGGCTGGCGGCGCGAGGGGGCCTTGGCCATGGGGCGGCACGAGATTCAGCTGCACTGTCTGCAGTCGCACCTGGGTGAGCTGAATTTTGCCTGTCGGATCATGCCCGTGGGGCGGGTCTTTAACCGGCGTCTGGCTGTGGCGACAGCTGGGTTCTCCGGGCCTTGCCATTTCATTCGACTCAGTCGGCCGCTGCGGGAGATTTTGTCGGTTTGGGACTCCTTCTTAGCTGCATGTAATGGCCGGTCCTCCTGGCAAAGGCCCGAGGTTTCTAACGACGACCTCCACCTATTCACGGACGCGGCTGGCGCGGTGGGGTTTGGGGCCATTCTGGTCTCACAAAGAATGTGGCCTTTTGGAGCGTTTCCCCATTTTGGTGGTGGGGGAGGTCTGGCGGTCACATTTTAAGGATCTATGGGTAGTGTTTCAATGTGACAATTTAGGGGTTGTTCAAGCCATTACTCAGCTCACAGCCTCCTTCCCTCCAGTGGTTCACTTGCTTAAGGGGCAATCGCCTCACAGGCGGATCTGGAGGCGACGCCTTGCCGGCGGACTCATGGTCGCTCAGTCTGGCAGAGTGACGGAATGGGTCCGTGGATCAGTTTCCACGGCCGCCTGGACGTTATGCTCCTGGGGGCCGTGCATGTTGGGGTATTGGTGATTCCTAGTAGGCCATGCGGTGGTGGGGTATTGTTTGCCACCATTCGGCGCCCTGCGGGTCATATCACTATAAGTATTTGACAATCCAGGTTGGATGTTTTTCGGGAAGAGTATGGCGGTTCGGCTGTTGCACTTTTCCTTTGTAGAGAACTGTGAGCTGCGCCCAGTATGCACGGGCCCTCTTTTGGGTTATGCGGATGGGATTTTTTCTTTCCCCTTCCCAATTCTTTGGGTCTTTCGCTCAAGTCTGATGGTTCTGGGGATTGTCGGCAAGGAATCTTGTGGCATTCCTTTCTGTTTAGGATGGGTATGTCACGCACGTGGCGCAAAGAACCGGGAGGGGGTATGGTGAGATGTCTCGGTGAAGTAATGCTGGTTTTGTGGAATTTGTTCAATCCTTGGGGGGGTTCGGGTTCAATTCTCAGCGGCGGTGGCTCATCCATTCATTCCTTTGAGGTAGATAATTAAGTACCGCTTCCTTGGGTACGAGTAACAATTCCCAGGGTGCACTTGGAAAACAGATAATATCTGGATGTCCTTTTCCTGGTTATACTCCCAGGTGGGATGCGGGTGTCCGTCCGGGAGGTGAGCTATTGGGTTGTGCGCCTTCTGGAGCGGAGGTTCGTTGGTTTGGTACCAGAGGTATGAAATGTGTTCGGCTCCTCCCAGGCAGGTTCAGCTGTCCCACCTGTCCCTAATGTTCGGGTTATCCATCCGGCGGGAATTGAGCTTGGGACGATACCAAGATGGTGTTTGGCGTCTGCCCCTAAAAGGTTATTGGTGCGTGTTTTAGTTGTTTCGTGATGCGTGGTTTTGGGTTCACTGTATGACCCTGTGTGTTAAGTTATATATGTTAAGTTATGGTTATTTCTGTTTAACGTTTTGGTTTCAGAAAAGAAGAGAGATTATGGTTATAGAGATTATTATAATAAGTTCTGGATGTGTTATGCATGTGTTTTGGCAGCGGGTCCATAATCAGTGCATGGTACGCTGCCGTATGAAGCAAAATTGGAGGGCCTTTCGAGGTGTTTGAAGGTAAGGGGATTTTGGTTTGCCACAGGGTGTTTTCGCGCATGTGGCAGCTACTGTGTTTCTGGGTGATGAAGGTCGGGCTAGACCTTTTTTCGTCATGCCATGCAGGAAGTGGTAGAACAGGCCTGGTTGGTTTTGGTGGGGCTCCCCGCTGATTTTAGGTTTAAAACAGCGGGGTTTGTGGCGGGGAGCGTGTCCTTGCCAACAGGGTTGGGGACCAGATGGAATGTCAGGAGATGGACATGGTGGGTCTCAACCTCCCCTGCTCTGTAAGGTAAACTTTTAAGTTACCGAATAGGACGTGCCCACCGAGCAAAAAGCCGGCTGGTGGTAGAGCATTTAAGATGATGGGAATTTTGGGTTTGGACGAGGGGGAGGCGAGACACCAGTGGGTAAAGTTTTGGTGCATAGGCACCTGGTTAAGTTCGTTGGCAAGGACGGTTATTTAAGTTGGAGGATGTAGGGCAATAAGTGTAATTTATATGTTAATTATGGTATGTATATGTATATATTTATATGTTTATTTATATTTGAATTAAAGAAAAAGAATAAAGTTCGGATGAGTCCTACAGTTGTAAGTTTAATAAATGCTGTGGCCTGTTTCATCCAATATTCGTTTTGTCATTATTGGGGGGAGAATTGGGGTAGTCTCCTTACTCTTAGTCGCACCACATTCCCCGCTACGTACATACATGTGTACTTAAGGGGTTAAATACGTTGCTCTTAAAAAACGTGATTCAGAATAGTCCTAACCATGGCCACACATTCCAAAACAGGTGCCCAGATTTGACTACTTGAGATTCTAAAAATATGTCTTTCTCTATTAGAAAACCATTTGGCTTTTTTAAAAGATGGGAATTATGGCTAACTATAAGAGAGTCTATACTGCCATCGTAAACATTATCCCCATTTCCACCCTCATTCATGAAAAAGAACATAAAGTATGCTAATAAGCGCCACTTTGCCTCACTATACTTGCTTTGTTCAACAATTACTTTGTTCACTAATTCTTCACACTTCTATATTAATAAATTAATGCTGCCTTGCCAAATTGATCTAATTAGACAAAGCACTTATGGCCGCAAAGCATGCCTTTCTCACCTTGGGCAGTTGCCTTCGTAATTTACACTTGTTCTTCTGTTTTGATAACTTACATTCCAAGTTTGTCACATTGTATGTGTCTGTGTATATTTTCTGCTGTTATAACATTCCTTTCCTATGTCGCTGTGGGACCTGTAAGGTGTTGTCTTGATTGTGTCACCATTATTCAGGTATAGGGTTAGTGGAGACTTCACATTAGTAGCCATCTTCATTCACAGATTGACCTCCAGGGTTAATGTTGACTGCTGGGATAAGGCTGAAAGCCAACAGTCTTAACATATTTGGTAAGGAAGATGAATGACTTGAGGTTCTTCAACATTCCAGAACAGATTATCTGTAAAAAAGGATATTACAATGTTTATAGTCTGGTTGGTTTGCAATTATATAGTTTGGAAAAACTCATAGTTTCAACTGTGGCAAAGAAAGGCTCAATTAAGTGCAATGCAGGAATGTCAGACATAGTGATAGATTAAGACTCTAATAGACACGTCTTTTAATTGTTTTCCTTTTATTTATCACAACCTAATGACCACAGAAAAGTCCATTATCTTTTGTCCATTTTTACTGGGCCTTTAGGAAGCAATCTCCCATTAAGCTTTCTGGGATTAGAGGAGTCTGTGAAAAAAAAGCCAAAATCTCTGAAAAACATAATTTGTATTTGATGTTAAACATTAACCATACCTCCCACCAGGAAATAAACTCAGAGGGACTTGCACAGCGGAGATATGGTTTGTGTACTGATAAAGTTTGCACTATTGATCAATAGAAAAACTGTTTTTTTATCAAATGCATTCAATTGCTTTGAAGTAAAGAGTTAATTGAGCTGTGAAAGTAATGACTGTTTGTGGTGGCATGTCTGTAGATGTTGATGGTCCATAGTCACGTTTCATGCGTGTTACTCTTATGGTGACTCAGCTGATCTGACATTCTTTGTAGCAGATCTGAGCAGATGGATAAGCCTTGGTAGTAATAGCATGTGTCCCTCAAATGTATTTTGACATCTACTCATTAGTCATGTGTCAAGCAAAGCCTAATTCTTCGTTACACACATCCCCTCGTCATCTCACCATGGTTTATATTTACTGCTTACCATAGTAGTTCTAAAGGGAATAGTCACCAGAACATATAGACAAATAATCAGTTATTTTTTACTATATACATGAACAATATGCATTCAGCTGTTTATTATCAATACAGTGAATTCTTATTAAGACTGTAAAATTTAGATCAGAATATGTAGGCAGTTGTGCAGACTACCATTGCTTTGGGTAGTCTTAAAGCTATAATGTTTGTTTGTCTTTTTTAGTCTTTATTTTTGTAGTGCACATGAAGACTCACAAGAGTGTACAGACATTGCACAAGGTTATACATGACAATGAAAGGATGTAGTTGTACGATAAAATGTCAAGATTGCTGCACTTTTTATATTAAACGAAAATAAACATCAAACGCCCAGTTCTATTAAGTAATCTGAGACTTAGAAATGCGATAGCGGAACACTGTAGATAGTTTCAAGAGGTAGTACCACTGGATAAGTAGATTAAAACATTGCAAACATGGCGGAATTACAGAGCATAACATTGGCTTAAGACCTACAAGAAAGTATGCTGCGCTAGAGTATGGTGCCTGCCGTCAGCCTGTGAGAATATACACAAGAACAAACATAAACAAAAAGCTAAACAAATTAAATACGGGGTCATGGGGTATTACGAAATAATAGCAATAAGCTCTAGGCCTACAGAACTATAGCCTCTTGCATAGGGAGTACAACTTGCGCGGCCCTTTCGTGGGACAACTCATTTGATGCCCATGGATGGGAGGTTAGTGACATAGTGGTTTGATAGCAATAGCTACATGGACCTGGGTTCCTCTGCAATATTCATGATCGGCCTTGCTAAGCGTTGACCGTTTTACAGCGTGGGTTGCACTTAAGAAGTTGGTCTCTACTGGAATGTCATATATAGACACATCGGTGTGGTGTAGTAATCAGTGTGCTGCAAGGTTGCATTAGCAGCGGCCTCCGCTTTCCACCCTTCACCACCCAACTTCGTGGGCAATGAGCTGGTCGCGGTGGTCACACATGTAATCGAGGAGACCCCCTGTCTCCTCAATTACATGTGGTGAACTCATGGACAAAACCCCGCCCATCGGCATTGGCCCGTAGCCATGACCTGGGGTCTTTATCTTGGTGTCCTGGAGGAGAGGTGAGGGTACAAGCATGCTGTTTCGCCAAGAACTGGTCACACAGCCTGTCAAAGGAAGAAACGGGTCATCATTATTGGTTTGCTTTGACGAGGTCTGTAGGGCAGCAGACTGTGGTGCAGCAGCCATCCTAGGCATCAGGGCAGCTTCTCGAGGTGCTTTGGGGTATAGTGCCACCTTCAATAGGACTCTATATTGTGCCAGTGGGGACCGGGATAATCCCCACTGGCCCGGACACGGACAGATGATTGGCCTCTTCACCCACCTTAAGTTTGTATGCACGCAGCAAGGAAACCTTTTTTATAGGTTGTGCTCAACAGAGCGAAACACACAAGCTCAACACTCAACATGGTGTTCCTCGATTGTAATAAATCAATTTGTGCCAAAAATTATTGTCCCAGATTATGCTTAATAAGTGGTTTCCCCAGAGGAGCTCCAGCTACATGCAACCATATTGGTGGGCTATCAGACCCTGTCCCTTAAAGCTACAGTGTTAATTCTTATTCGGTCAGTAACACTAGCGTAGAGTCTTAAGGGACCAAATTGTGATCTTTAATGCTAGTATTACAAAAATAGCACTTTTTATATCTGTGTAGATTCAGCCCACCCCCACCATTCCCCCCAAAAAATTCCTTCCGCAACTGCCACTCTTTCTCTGGCTGAGATCATCAATACTGATGATCTCAGTCAACCTGTTGCTTTGCCATAGGGAAGCATTGAGCCTCATTCTCTGCATTGTACCAATCAGCCTCTCCTCTTTATGAATCTCTATGCAGAATGACAGCCACTAGAGGTATCCTTAGGCAGCAATTTAAATGCTGCCTTTTTTCAGGGGGCAATGTCTTTGCCCCAGAACCATAACATTAATCTGAAGTGGTTCTGGTGCTTAGGGTATTCCATTCTGTACTATTGACTATATTGTTGAATTTGCATTGTCCCACCCGTTAGTGTTAATCAATTTTGAGCAGTTTAATACTAAATAAGGGTACCTGGCTACCCACAACCATACTGGAGATGAGGCTAAGGCAGATATACACACTTCTTTTTAGCCATACCAATTCATACCCTTTAAATGAACATTAATATTGTTAGGAATGCAAACTTGTATTTCTAATGTTATAGTGCTGTAGTCACCATTTAGGGGACCATGCCCACCCCCATAAGGGTTAAAACGTAGCTCCTCAGGAGTTAACAACCTTGTATCCTATGCTGTGCTGCTCTAAATGCAGCTGATCCTGCCTCCATAGCTGAGATCATTGAAATAGATTGATGATCTCAGCCAATCCAGTGCTTTCCCATAGGAAAGCATTGGGAGACTAGTGCGTATGCATAGCAAAATGTTGTGCAAAACAGATGGCTACTTTGGGAAATATGCAAATATGAAAAGTTTTTTAGAATGAAAAGTTTGAGATTTTGCAAACTGATAAGTTGTTAGAAATTGAACATATTGATTCTCACACAATGAGTCTTTAATAAATAACCTCTTACCCACAGTTAGTAAATATAATATTTAGACTTTAAGACGCCATCTTGTCCTAGGTGTGACACTAAGTCAGGGCAATGCCCACGTCATGTCCAACCTTATGTTTTAGTCCAAACATAGATAAGATGTCTAGGTTATGACAATATGATTATTACTGATACTGATTATGATGTCCCCATGCCTTAATGGTCAAGCTAAGATAGATAAGGTTTGTTTTTCCAAATTTCCTAACTGAAAATCCAGTGTATAAATATGTGTACTTATTAATATTAGACAGAGGGGAGAGAATTTTGGATGCAGAGGCGCTTCTACATTTTTACAAGACAGATGTTAACTTGTTCAAGCGGGTACGTTATTCAATTTTACTGATCTTGCAAGCATATATTTTAATCTTAACTTAATTTATTAGGTTTTTATTTGTTCATATTTATATTTTTATTTAATAAAATATTTTAAAAGACAAAACTTCCAAGACAATCCCCATTTTTTTTTTACATTTTAAATAGAGGAACTTTTACCAACTTTATAAAACTTATAGCTAAGATATCTGTATGGTAAGCCTGCTAAATTCTATGTTTTAAGAGTTTAGGGAACTAGCTGCGGTTACAACATGGCACCCAGGCCACTTCACTGAGATGAGGTGGCCTAGGTGTCTATAGTGTCCCTTTAATGGCCTAACAACATAGAGGCATTCCTATAGCAATAATGATACTGAGTAAAAAGCCTTTTAGATGGCTTCAGCACCACGGACAGCGATTCAATAACTGCTACTAAAAATCCTATGAAGAATTACCCAGTGCTTTAATAGCATTACTTTTATCAAGCGCAACATTGTAATGTGTAGCATTAATTGAGAATTGAATAACTCTTTATGCCTTTTATCAATACTCTATTTTATGGAATGTCTCTTTCTGTCCCCATCTGATGATGTCATTGTTGGTGAAGTTGACAATTGTTTGGGAGTGCAGACAGCTACTATATGTGTGTACAAATCAAATGAATGCTCATGCAGTGATATTTAGATTGTAACTAGCGTAATTTTACATATTAACAATTGCAAAAAAAAAAAAAGACAATTTATCAATTGAATGCCAAACACTTTGTTGACCCCGACGGCAAAGAAAAGACTAAGACACGGTGATGGCAGCTTAAGTAATAAAAAAAAAGAGAGAGAGAGAGAGTGAGAGAAAAAGACTTTGATGCTGGAATACATTAAATTAAAAGTTTCTAAGTCCCTGTTTTTCATACGTCCTTTATGCTAATTGGCCTAATTCCATTTTGATACATTAGCTGTTAAAAATGTCTAATTTTAAGTTGAACATTGAAAACTTCCTTTAAAAGATGATATTTAGAGCTTTAAACAGGTTTAAAAGAAGGATGAGCTTCAGAGATCAGCTCTCGGGCATTTGCGAGGAATTATTGCAGGTTTACAAGTCAGTTTGAGGTTGCAATTGGAGCTTAATGGATATTGATCGTTCCCAATGACAGAGAGACACACCAAGTAATGGAGCGTGAAGATGCCCAAGTAAGGGTGTGATATCAAAACAACTAAAGGGAGCCCAGGGAAAGCAGTCTATATGTATTTCTATATTTTATGTTCTTATTCAGAAGTCATCTAGAAAATCAGAGATTCAGTATGGTCTAGAAAATACAAATTTAGACCACCCAGGTGCAGTATGTGAAATATATATAAAATAATGATTACTTCCCTTAATTAGGTCAGGTATAGCAAAAGGATTCCTCTTAATCCTCAATATACACAGAAACAAAGCGAGATATACCTATACCAAAGAATACAAAAGAAAATACGCTCATAGGGGATTAACGTTCATATAATGAAGTGCCCCTTGTTTATATGTCACACTCACAAGATTATGGTTGTTTTCAAGCCCATCAAAATATGTAGATTCTCATGGATCTCCCGTTGTTGAAGTGATTACATGCAAAAAATGAAAGATAGCATAGTATAGCACTATTTCAAAAAGTATAAATTGCTTTAATGGTTGCACTTACAGCATAAAAGATGTAAAAAGGCCCATCAATACAAATCTGTCGTCCAGAAAATGCAGAGTAACGAAATCCTTGTGGAAATCTCAGGCAAGATAACAAATATATAAAATCAAGTAAAATAAAATAAAAGTCCAGCAAATAACTCTACGCGTTTCGTCTGTTATGACAGACTTCCTCAGGAGTGATGAAATGCTTCAAACCTTCTGGGTGCTTTGTCCTCCATTTATAGGTCCTCCCGCCATTTTTTTCCAACCAATTTTCCCCATCAGCTGTCTCTGATCTCCTTTATTACAGTCCGTGATGGTTTTCCATATATGGAGTTCCGGAGCGTCTCTGTGGAACGCACGTGCGTTCCACCAACCCGGAAACATCCACATCCATTTCGGCTGTGCGGAAGTAGTCGGCTCTGCCGGACGCAATGCATCTCGCTGGAACGCACATGCGCTCCATTTCGCCCCACGAAGATTGAACGATCATCATAAAGTAGAAATAAAAATACATGGTGTTAATAATTCATTCAGAGCACTGTTATTATTATCCAAATTAGAGGGTATGTGTTAAAACTAGGATCACACTCTGAAATGTGTTCCAGAGGGATAAGATATTCATGGTTTTCCATGATCTTAAAGTGATATCTGCATAAAAAGCTTATCACATATGGTGATTCAATATTAGTTAGTCACATCCATTGTTCACAATCTATTTGTAGAAGACATCATCCCTATATAATTGGAAGATGTCCAGAGTTAAATAGGATACATAAGATGGAACATCATAACATAACAACAAGATTCAAATGAGGTACAAAAGTAAAAAATAAGCATAAACATAAAAGATAAAATATAACAACTGGAATGGGTGCATAGTGGAGAGAAAACAGAGAGAGGGATTCTGGAATGTCAAATAAGCCTAGTGTAAGTAGATAAAAATACAAATAAAACTAAAAATGATGAAAAATAAAAAATAAATAAATACAAAAGTAAAAATAAAAATAAATAAAACTGAAAATAAAAATAAAAATGAAAGTGAAAAAATAATAAAAAAGAAAAAATTAGAAAAAATTAGAAAAATAGAAAAAATAGGAAAAAATAAATAAAGTTAAAATTAAAAATGTTATAAAAAAGTTATAAAAAACAAACTAAATCAAAGTCCACATTCAGCCCTAAGGGCTGAAGTGTTTTCAGCTTATGGATCCAGAATCCCTCCCTCTGTCTGAGTTTGTTCATAATATCCCCTCCTCTTACATCCAGATTCACCCGTTCAATAATGACCCAAGATAGGTTGTGGGTTTTAAACGCTGGGCATGTATTACAATGTGTGGGAACTGAGTGGTTCCTGACCCCCTTCTTAATATTGTTTAGGTGTTCCAAAAAGCGTATTTTTGCTTTTCGTCCTGTTCTTCCCACATATTGTGCCCCGCAGCCGCAAGTAAGGAGGTATACTACATTAGTGGATATGCATGTAGTATGTCCCTTGATTTTAAATTCCTCTCCCGTTGTTGTGCTTTTAAAGGCTGAGACATGACATGGCATGGATCTACAGGCTTTGCATTTTCCACATGTGAAAAAACCTTTTCTACTGCTCTTTTCCTCCTTGGTTTTGTTAGGCGGTTTAACCCCTTAAGGACACACGACATGTGTGACATGTCATGATTCCCTTTTATTCCAGAAGTTTGGTCCTTAAGGGGTTAAATAGACTAGGTGTTAAATGGGTTGAAAAGTTTCTCCCTTTTCTATAAATAACTTTCGGGATGTCTGGTAGTTGACATCTCAAAAATTCCTCCTGTTGTAGAATGGACCAATGTTTTTTAATTATTTTATTGATGTGAAAAGCTTTTGAATTATACTGTGTATTAAATGAAAATTCAAAGGGATTCTTTTTGTTGGGTGATTTTTTGTGTTTATCCACCAGGAGGTCTCCCCTGTGGATGTTTCTAATCTTTTGTACTTCGGTTTGTAATAGGTCCTTCTTATAACCCTTCTCTACAAACTTTCTAGTCAGGAAATCTGCCTGTTCTATATATAGACTCTCATCTGAACAGTTTCGTCTCAATCTGGTGTATAGGCTCTTTGGAACTCCTGCGAGCCATTTGGGATGGTGTCCACTATCCGATTGGATGAAACTGTTCATATCCGTAGGCTTGAAGTATGTTTTGGTTCTGATCTTTAGATCTTCAATAAAGATCGTCAAATCCAGAAAATCTATAGTTATGTGGTTGAAAATGGGTGTGAACACCAATGAAAGTGTGTTATTATTTAGGTAGGAAAAAAAGTTTTCCAATTGTTCATCAGATCCTTTCCAGATTACAAGGATGTCATCGATGTACCGACGCCAGAGCACCAGGTTTGCCCCAAATGGACTATCGGCCCAAATGAAGGCCCTCTCCCAATAGTCCATAAATATGTTGGCATAACTAGGGGCAAACCTGGTGCCCATAGCTTTTATTTTATTTTACTTGATTTTATATATTTGTTATCTTGCCTGAGATTTCCACAAGGATTTCGTTACTCTGCATTTTCTGGACGACAGATTTGTATTGATGGGCCTTTTTACATCTTTTATGCTGTAAGTGCAACCATTAAAGCAATTTATACTTTTTGAAATAGTGCTATACTATGCTATCTTTCATTTTTTGCATGTAATCACTTCAACAACGGGAGAACCATGAGAATCTACATATTTTGATGGGCTTGAAAACAACCATAATCTTGTGAGTGTGACATATAAACAAGGGGCACTTCATAATATGAACGTTAATCCCCTATGAGCGTATTTTCTTTTGTATTCTTTGGTATAGGTATATCTCGCTTTGATTCAGTATGGTCTACAAGAACATGATTGGCAATTGCATTATGCATTGAATATGTTGGTGTAAGAACAGCATTATTACTGCGCTATACACAATGACTCCTCTACATTTAGCAATGTGAGAGTTAGAGGGACTTGGGTTTGTGGATGCATGAAGGTAAGGGGTGTCTGCTTTAATTATACTGTGACTTATGACTCACATCATTCTCAGCTAGGCCTTCATGGGACTTACAGTCAACAGTATCTATCTGGTACTTATGATGCTTAGATGGTACACCTTTGTACCTCCACTCTCTAAGAAAATGAATTTACAATGTTGGGTACACAGATATGCCCTTGTTTATTCCACTACATTGGTTATTTGTTATTTTTAATGAAGCTCCATTTTGGTGTGTGTTTAGAGTTGCTATACCGATGATAGAATTTTAGACATATTCTGTGTGAATATTGGGGTTGCATATGGATGTTATAAACTAATCCATTATATTTAAAATTGGTGTGAATTGTAATACTTACTCCACTGGCAATACAATTTGTTTCATGTGAGAGGGGAAAAAAAGGAAACTTTTTTTTTTCAATTTGCAAATACTGGCTTACAAAACAGCAAGAAAATGATTGCATTGTCAACAAGGGGTAGAAGACCAGCAGCTTAAATTCAACCCAAGTTTTGCACGCAAGCATTTACACACCATACTTACAACTTGGACAGAACTGATACTGAGCATTCTGTTAACCTGACTGACAGCTCTGAGGGGTTGGGCTAGAGTGGCAAGATTGCTGTATTCCTAAGCCATTCTCTAAATTAAAAGTGGGTAGAAGTCCGCCGCACATGCAACTTTAATTTTGCAATTATTCAAATTCATGATGATTCTTAGAATACCCTTTAAGTGGTGTTTCGAGCAGCTTTTTCAACCCTAAAAACCTAATTTGGACGCTTATAGAGCTTTTTTTTTGTATCTGATGCATCAAAATTAATACATGGAAGCCATTATTTAAATGTAGTTGACTTGCAGTGCATTGGATTGACATAAAACATGTGAAATTGCCCATTATAAACCACAATCCGGAGGTTAGAAATTAAATAGGGAATGTTAAGCTCGAAAAGTCTGCTGTCAAACTCGATATTTGTCAAAGATATATTTAAATATCATCTGCAGAATTACTTGCTCTCTATAACATTCCTCTGCAGACAGCTACTTGCCTACCGATACTGCGGAATACCATTGGGAACTAGTGTACTAATTGACAGCTGTGCTTCAAATGTCACTCTCTGCAATGCTTTAGGAAGCATATGTAGAGAATTATGGGACATGGGATGGGAAATAGATCAGAGATTGACACCTCTGCTTCCCACAAGATCCTGCAGCAACAGCCAGGGCTATAATTAAATCCAATGGACCCGGACAAACATCACTAATCAAGTAATTTAGAGTCTTCAGAATAAATGGCTGCAGATATGAGTGAGCTGGGGGTTTCAGCAAGTGTGCATGATTTATTTATTGTTTTTAAAGACAGCCGTTCACACTTTACTGACTGCCGTGTGATGGCCAAACCCAGAAGATATTTTAGTTCAAATTGTTGTTTTTTTTTGTTTTTTTTCTAGTTGAATTCCGAATTGTAGTGAGAAATCAAAATGGCAAAATTTATGAGCAGATCTGGAAAATATCTTTCATTCTTTTAGTCACGGCTTGGTTATTTTAGCCTAAAATTTACCATTTTGCTACAGTTTACAGGGTTATTCACTAAATGGAGAATTCGAAGTGAATATCAAATATAAGGTAAAAATAGCTGAGCTGGAAAAATTCTCTAAGTCAGCTATGCTTTTAGCTCTGCTACTCTGGAAATTCACTTTATAGTCTCACTCCTATTGCATGATCGTGTCTTGAAATATTTTTTTTTTTTAAAGTGCGTGCAAGAAACTGGAAAGATATGAACAAAACAAAGAAATTATGAAGGACAGAAAATGCCCATTGTGAGAGAGAGAGTAACGGGAGCTGGATAATTAAAAAGCCCTCTAGCCACTTTGACAAACTCGTGCCAACTTGGCATTAACCTATTTATTTTTCTAAACTGGGTTTATCTTTATTTTTTAATTTTAGGCAGGCTAAATTATTCTCTGATATTTGATTAAATAATCAGTGTTCTATGGCAGGGACGTGTCTTCCGCGAGGCAAACAAGGCATCTGCCTTGGGCGGCACTTTGCAGGGGGTGGCAAAAAAAGCAGCCCCCCAAACGCCCAGGCAGATCCCTTGCTTGCCTCGCATCCTGGGGGGCTCAAGAGCTGGCCGGCTGGCCACTTTTGAGCCCCCCCGATGCGGGTGGCGGGCAGTGAGGGAGCATACTCACCTGAGCACTCCCTGCTCCGCTCCCTCTGCACCGCTTAATGAAGGAATATGACATCATACCGGCTCTCAGCATCACTAAGCGCCGCCAACTCAGCCTGTGCGCCCCCTGCCTGCCTGACCAGCAGCACCACTGGACAGGTAAGCAAACCACTCCAGCTCTCCCAGGGAGGGAAGCCCAAATCCGAAATACACCACTGTTCTATGGCATAATTATTATAGCTAAAACAATGTACTACTTTTTTGTTCCAAACAATTCTCTTCCTGAGCCAATCAGCTTTCAGCAAAGGGGATAGAAAATCGTAAAGGGAGAAATAAGGGAGTTGCTATGACAAGTTGTAAGGAAGGTGATTTCTATCAACATAAAGAATAACTAATTCTAAATACATAAAAGCTCATTATTTTAATGTTATTTTGACATTTTTTATCTTTATGAATTACTTAATAAACCTCCCAATATTACAGATGGCCTTATTTCTTCTGGTAGCTAAGTTAAAGTCACACTTAGTAGATCAGCACCTACTGATAATTATTCTGGTGGCTTAGTTTGCTGTTGTCATCTGTGTATGAAGTTGAGAAAATAATATATTATAGAATGAAAATACAATTTTATACACAGACTACATGGTTTTGTCTGATTTATTTTATCATTATGCTGGCAAAGCACCAGGGAGATGTAGTATTGAATGAAAACAGAATTGAAAAATCTTTAACATAACATATTACTTATATCAGTTGAAAATACAAAGTAATGTAAAATAAACAAAGAGAGAGTGGTCGAGTAAAAAGGGGCATACACAAACTAATCTGTAAACATTTTTATTTTAACTACACTTGAAGGGGCACTATAGCCCCCAGAGGTCTGGAGTCTGTCTCTGCAGGCTTTTCAGTGGTTACATTGGTGCCTTGTAACACCTTTAGTAGCAGTCACTGAGACAGGGAAGCATGGGATTGGCTGAGATAATCAAGACTGATGATCTCAGTCATTGAGGTGGAGCCAGCTGCACCGTTGGAGAAAATGTGAGTAAAATCACTTTTTTACTGAGATCGGAGGGGGACTTCAGGACTGCAGTGTCAGGAATACATGTTTGTATTTAATATCTAAAACTCTGAGATGCAAGCATAGTCACTTGTTTTTCTTGCCTTTCCTGCCAGTACTAGCTGAAAACACCTGGGGCATAGTCCGCTTATCTTTGTAACAAAGTCTCAGGTCTTGACACAGATTCTATAGGATTCGTCTTTTTCAATTCAGAAGCTTCCTGGTGACCGATGAGAAGGAAACAAGCTTTTTTTTTTTTTTATTCGTGTCACTGGCACGAGGAACTAAGAGCAGTGCTTTCTATGGAATTAAATGTACATCCATTCTCTGGATCCCATGGCTCAATATTCATGTAGAGGTGACAAGGCCAAGCATGTAATGAGTTTAGCCCAGTCTCATATGCGAGCCACATCAATTTATAATGTAAATATATTATCTAAATCTGGGGGATTTAAACAGCATGACTGCTTCTCTGTATGAGACAATGTTTGGTCAATATACCTATTTAAGAAAAAATTATTTGTTTTTCAATGCTTTGCACTCAACATTTTTTTTTCTTTGCCATATGCATACCAGGACCAAGCAGTGGCGGATTCAGAGCCTGATCTCGGGAGGGGCACTTGCATATTATTTAAAGAAATAATCCAGGCATAATAACCACTACAGCTTAGTGTAGTGGTTATGGTGCCGGTAGTGCCAGGACCCCATCCCAGAGTAAGTAGTCAAACCGTTTAAGAACAATTTGACAACTTACCTGGGGTCTGCTGGGAAATAGGGCATAGGAGCAGTGTGTGTGAAAGGTGCAGTGTGTGTGTGAGTGTGTAAGAGTGGCAGTGTGTGTATGGAGGGCAGTGTGTGTGTGAGGCAGTGTGTGTATGGGGGGAGGAGGGTAGAGAGGCTTTTTAATAATGTCTTTTTTAAATGTAATAAAATAAATATACTTTCTGTCCTCCCTCCCTTCTTACCTTTACTGAGGGAGGAGGGGGGACATTTCTCGATCCCTGGTGGTCCGGTGGGGAATCCCTGGTGGTCCCAGTGGTGAGACTGAACTCTAGCCCGTAGCTCCAGGGCTAGAGTTCACTCTCGCGAGATCTGGAGCGTTGCCATGGTAACCGTGGCAACTCTCCGTGTTTGTGAGAGAAGGACCCGGAGGAGCTGCTGGCTGAGCTCCAGGGTCCTCTTTCTCTCCCTCCCTCCCTCCCCTGCCGGCTGCCCACATCCGCCACTGGGACCAAGATGTTTTAAAAAAACTGCAGTAACCAGAACAACATTAGCTTAATTAAGCCGTTTTGGTGTATAGATAAAGCCCCTGAAGTCTCACTGCTCAATCTTCTGACATTTAGGAGTTAGATCACCTTTCTTCCTGTGTATGCAGCCCGAGTAACACCTCCCCTGGCTGTAACTCACACAGCCTGCATGATCTATGCACCAAAACTGCTTCATTAAGCTAAAGTTGTTTTGGTGACTATAGTGTCCCTTTAATAGTTCATTCAAGTCAATAGTTCATGCCTAATTATAGGTACTATTGAATTTACATTTACAGTACGTATCAAAATAATTATCCTATCACCATTATGTACACCCTGACACCTCATTAAAACCCGACTCAGCTTTTGTTGTCGTCGTCACATGATCTCAGAATCAATATAGCAATCACAAGGTTAACAAACAAAACACTTTAGAGGGCTTTGAGATCCCATCACAGGTTGAAGGTTATTGGCAGCCAGTTTGAAATGACTTACCATCACGTCTCGTTGTTGTTGTGATTGACACTATCCCCTACGTAAAAACAAAACAAAAACATTTTAGATGTGAATAGTATTTGTGTTGCTTGTGAACAAAGTTTGATGACTTTGGGGGTATTTACTTTGTTGAAAAGTGTTGACAGTAGTTTATTAAATCATTTGGGCTATTAATTTGATAAGGGAAGTACTTACCTATATATCTAGGTATAATGTTTTTTGTTTTTTTTTGTTTGTTTTTTTTACTGGACCTAAAATACCAATATTATTGTCAAAATAAGTTTGAACTGTAGAATTGAGATCACATTGTCATAATTAATGGCTCATTGACAGCTGTTATCATGTATAGACTTACCAAATGCTAGATTGCGTTCAAGGCCTATAAGCATTGTTTAAAACAAGGAGATTCAACAGCCTCACTCTTGTATAAAATGTAATTAAAAGCACACAAAAATGTATTCTGTTGCACCTGATCCTCACATCTTGCTCATCTTGACTCTAATAATAATAATCAAG
Organism: Pelobates fuscus; assembly: GCF_036172605.1. Classification (NCBI taxonomy): domain Eukaryota; kingdom Metazoa; phylum Chordata; class Amphibia; order Anura; family Pelobatidae; genus Pelobates; species Pelobates fuscus. Next base: position 96,314,162 of record NC_086328.1, read on the forward strand.
ACAGTGCAACATGTAACAACTCCCTACTTTACTGTATATGGACAATAAAACCAATTACACTCCAAAATAGATTGGTCTAGTTTAAAAAAAATAAATCATTACCTATGCCCCCTCCCCCCAGACATTGCATCTTCTGTAGTGAGTTTATTGCAATTTGCCTGAAGGGACAGATAACAGGCCCCATAATTGTTTATGTCAGGGCTGATTTTACCCCATAAGTCTTTGCAAGGCATGATTTCTGTCAATTGTTTGCTTTCTGCCTGAGAAAGTGAACAGCTGACTCACAACTCCCCAAAATCGTGGATATCTAAGGATAATACAAGAACTTGTATGGGCAGAGGGAAGCTCAGTTCAGCCCATTGACACATAGCCATAATGTAACATCAAGTCTCTGTTTCATGCTTCATGTGTCATTGATGCAGGGAAAAATAACAAGCATTAAAAACAGTGCAAATTGTAAAAACAGGGCAAATAGTGCCTAGCGCTTTAATAGCGATGATATTGAATTAGTAAATAGTCCTGTATTCTCACAGCAGGACAACATTTTTTTTTTTTATAATTCTTTTTTAATCTGCGTGATGTGATAAGAACTCTCGTATAATGCCTAGAGCTGTATATTACAGCTGAGAACAATAAGCTTCCCCTGCAGTGATTTGCATAGATAAAAAAAAAGAAAGATTTGCACTCCCGAATGATTGGCAGTAAGTTAAGGTGTGCTCCGGCATAAGTGCAGAACTCAACAGCAATTTATATTAACACTTCTGTTGGTCAACACCAAACCCTTGTGTTTAAACAGTATGGAAGGCTTAGCTAACAAGGGAGGCAGAGTCTAGGGAAATGTCACTTCCCTATAAACTACCAAGCTCCCTTATTATTGCCATTGATTTATTTATAAGACATTAACATGCCCTGCACAGCGGCACGGTTTCTTAGCAGTGTTTTCTTCAATGCTTCAGCCTGGTGTACTTGTAAACTTGCAACATATACATGAGGTGTGTGTGTGTGTGTGTTTGTGTATTCGCTTGAATACGTCTGTATGTACACGTGTATATATGTATGCATACATCAATTTAATCAGTCTCGTAGACAGTTTGTTTCTGCCTCCAAAATCACAGATTTCTGTGAATTTTATTGTGAAATTCTTCTTTTACTACAAAAATATATGCCCTCTGGAATAAAAGAACAATATAACAGAGGGGAGATTTAGAATCGTGGCCCAAACTAGTGGCTATATCTCCTGTAGAGGAACACAACCAACCAACGGGTTTTCAGAGGGCCAGCAGACAGAGTGCATGCTTAAAGAAACACTTTAGGGTCAGGACTACAACCATGTATTTCTGACCCTATAGTGTTAAAAACACTATTTAGTTTCCCATCCCCACCCACTCCCTATATTAGAAACATAGAATATGATGGCAGATAAGAAACGTTTGGCCCATCTAGCCTGCCCAATTTTCTAAATACTTTCATTAGTCCGTGTATTCCTGACCCTAATAGTGTTAAAAACACTATTTAGGTTTCCACCCCCACCCACTCCCTCTATTAGAAACATAGAATGTGACGGCAGATAAGAAATGTTTGGCCCATCTTGCCTGCCTAATTTTCTAAATACTTTCATTAGTCCTTATTTTAAGTCTAGGATATAATTTGCATGCTTGCTCCACCTACACCCCACCCCCAGGGCTGAGATTATCAAATTTGATGGTCTCATCAGCAAATGCGCACGCACAGCAAAATGCCGCTCTGCACCAATCAGCATTTTTTCATTGAGATGCATTGAATCAGTGCGTCTCTATGGGGGAAATGCCTCGCCTTTATGCAGAGTGTGGAGACGCTGAATGTCAGTGCTGCACATTGTGCAGCAATGACTCAGGAAGCACCTCTAGTGACTGCCACTGCAGGTGTCCCTAGGCAGCAATGAGTGACTGCCACTGCAGGTGTTCCTAGGCAGCAATACTGCCTTTTCTATGAAAAAGTAGTGTTCACGTTAAAATGTCTTAAGGGACCTACTATACTCTCCAGGACAACCACATTAAGCTGTAGTTGTTTTGGTGACTATAGTGTCTCTTTAAAACCAACTCAAAGCAGATCTGTCAGTTAGCAAATACATAGCGATTTCTATGAGACACTTCTCACTGTTTTGTTTTGAAGCATTTGGTGCATATGGGTATGGAACATTCTGAAAAACGTTCTCTCCATTCCATTGTTTCAGTATTGTCTGAAATCAGGAGTGCTTATCACATACACCGATAATTGAATGACAGCATGTGAACTAATGTCTCAACAATTCTTACAGATACTACTTTGCTTTGTGTACTGACATTTAGATGGAAAAACAATAGGCTCATGCAATTTAATTTGCTATAACTAGCCTCTTACCATTGTTCATGCCAAGCAAACTGTGCTTACTGGCTGCTATTACATTTCCTTGGTAAAGTTGTAGCTGAGTTGTAAAGAAATTATCTTGCAGATAAGATCACCGGTTGGCGATCTGTTAATCCTATTACCTGCAGGATTCAAGAGAATTTTCATTATTTTTCCAGTATTGACTCTATAGAATGCAGCAAGGGATTTTTACATTTGTGTTCTAATCAATCGTCGTTTTTCTGTGTATTATTCTAGATAATCTTATTTTACTAGTAACTATTTTATTTTAAAAGCAAATTATTTGAAAAAAATATATCCAGGGAAAAGTAAAAAAGAAAAAAAAAAGTTATTTAAAGGTTACTTCAATATTTTAATAGTTTTTTTTTTCTTAGACCAGAACCTGTAGAGTTATTCAGTTTTTGTCTCACTGTCAATTTTGCTAAATAGGAATCAAACAAAGAATATAGGTACGTGTCCTTTTTTTAACCCCTTAAGGACACATGACATGTGTGACATGTCACGATTCCCTTTTATTCCAGAAGTTTGGTCCTTAAGGGGTTAACCTCTCCGTTTTGGTGACCCTCATGTTGACGGAGATCACTTGTTGACGGAGATCACTTGTTGACGGAGATCACTTGTTGACGGAGATCACTTGTTGACGGAGATCACTTGTTGACGGAGATCACTTGTTGACGGAGATCACTTGTTGATTGGGTTAAAAAAGAGACCAAGATGGTCATCTATTGTTTTTGTTTGCTCCTGTATGCCAAGGATACCAATTTCTGTTTGGTACTGTAACATATTCGACACATGGATCTCTTACATGTAGTTATTTTAGTCAGTGACCCATTTTTACCAAAATGTAATTGATGTTTACTTGTATGCTTAGTACTAAATTGAATGAACAGCAAAATGCAATGGCATTTAGTGCTCCATTAGTGTTCCATTTCTGATGTGGAAATCACTCTTCTTTGCTCCAGATTGATTTCAGCATCAAGCTTTTTGTATACCTACTATTATAGCCAACTAATGTCCATGTTCATAAAATCTCTTTGATAGTTAAATGTCAAATTATTGGAAGAAATACACTACAGCCAATAGGATAAATGTGGAGGTATCACACAATGATGTGAAGATGTCATGGCAAATTGATGAAGGAAATAGCTGTAACCAGGTTAAAGAAACACTTTAGGCACCAGAACCACTACAGATTAATGTGGTAGTTCTGGAGTAAAGTGAATGTCCCTGCAGGCTCAGCAATGCAAACACCGTCTTTTCTGAAATTGCTACCTAAAGCCACCTCTAGTGGCTGTCACAGCGGAATTTCCTGGATGCGGTCCTGCAAATATTGCAGAACTGAAGTTCGGCGTTTCCACTCTCTAAATGGAGTTGCTGAACAATCCCCAACTCCCCATAGAGTTGCATTGAATCAATGCATCTTTATCAGGAGATGCTGATTGACACAGCGCAGCGATTGGATTGGCTGAGATAATCCGTATTGCCAGTTTGCCAGGGAAGTAAAAAAAACTTTAATTTGCTTAATCAGGAGGGGCTCAACAATCAAAATAGTTATAACAAAACTCTAGCGTTAGGAATACAGGTTTGTTCCTTTAAGAGTCAAATACAAAAAATAAATGTAGCACTTCTTATGCTACGTAATGCGCAACATCTGATTTATTCAAAATTACCTATGATATTTTGCTGTTATTGTTTAACATTACAAGTGCGTGTTTTGTAGCATGATAAAAAATCTTGTTACTGTTGGCAATCATGGGACACACAAAACAAATGAGTTAATAACTCACCAAGATTATCTGTGAAATTATCTTTGGTAGTAGGTGATGTCATAACAATCATCTTAAGTCACTTACACCATCACCCCATGTGGAAAATGGTCTTTATATGCCAGTATGGTCTCTGTTATGATATTGTGTACTACTATATTAAAAATCAAAATGTATTGCCATGATCAACCTTATATGTCCAGAGCTGTAACTTATTGTAAAAGCATGAAACCTCATTTTGATAAAGAATTAATGTGTTACATTTTAATAACTCATGACACTTTCAGATAGAGGATGATTATCCAAACCTTCGGAATATTATAGATATTAAAGGGACACTTTAGTAACCCAGACCACTTCAGCTCAATGAAGTGGTCTGGGTGCCAGGTCCCTCAGGTTTTAACCCTGCAGATGTTAACATAGCAGGTTTACATTTGGGTTTAATCCAGCCTCTAGTGGCTGTCTTCCACTAGAGGCGCATCTTTGACGCTGGAGGCGAATGTCGCCTCCATCGCGCAGAGCGTCCATAGGAAAGCATTCAGAAATTCGCATTCGGCTCCAGTGACGTCGGACGGGGGAGCTGATGTCACCAGTGCCGAGGGAGCCCGGCGCTGGATTAAGGTAAGTGGCTGAAGGGGGTTTAACCCCTTAAGTGTCACGGGAGGGGGACCCTGATGGTGGGGGCACCCTCAGGGCACTATAGTGTCAGGAAAACTGCTTTGTTTTCCTGAAACACTAGTGATCCTTTAATGTTTGTACATGGTGAGTGAGTGAACAGTAGCAATTAATAGCTAAGATTATGAGTTTATCTGTTGTGATCAAAAATTGGTAAAGCTCTAACGCTTTAATCAAAAGTAACAAGACAAATATTATAACAGTCCAAACTAATATTTACTAAATATTGTAAAACCGCTATCTTGGACATTTTCCAATGTTTGAAGTCCACTGTAACAGCAGTACTTTTAGGAGTCTCTTAGAGGCTACTTTGTGAAATCATGATGCCAGGAGGGCAATTTATTTATTTATTTATTTTTTTTGTCAATCTTTCTTTTATTGAAGGCATTGAAGATGGGGTACAGAAGAGAAATCGAGGGAAACGTACACATGAGTTACAATATAGGGTTCAAACAACCAACACCATAAGTAGGTTACACTTCCAAGATTACAGTGCCTCTTTTTTTTTTTTTTTTTTTTTTTTTTTATAAAAGGTAAAATAAATTTTGCCATTAGACTGCAGTTGAAAATACAAGCTATGAATCGGAGAGTCAGATTAGTAACATATTGAATCATTAAGGCATAAAGTTAAATGGGAAACAGGATGGAAAAGGGGGACAACAAAGTTCCCTGTATAACAGATAATATACAAAGCACCATATGACATCTCTGAGTAATTATGAGTCTCTTTTTATCTCGAAATGAGTAAATCCAGTGAGTATGTCGCAGCAGTAATGTAAGGGGCAATATTTAAGGGAGGTAGCCAGCAGTGTTGCGCTACCAGTACCATAAGGTAGGCTAATCAAATAGTTACATTTTAACCTTAGTTATCGGAGATAGTTAAGTAGTAGGAGATAACATGGGACGGGGTGAAAGAAAATGGGAGGAAAAGGGGCACTCACTCCTGCACCTTGCAAGCGAGTAATGAAGGACCTTACCTTTTGCCTATACTCTCTAAAAGTAAGTGCTCTAAAACTAAACCTTGTGTTAAGTGATAAGTTAGTTCGGGGTGTCCTTGCAGGCCTTAGCAGTGTTAGGGAGTGCTAGAGAGAAGGGTCGAGCACCTATGGTTGAACAGCTGTAGGTCTGGGTTGCGAGTGTGGGTATGCACCGCATTCGTCCGAGTGCCCAGGTGACTTGCGTGTATTCAGCCTATACCATGTGGAGGCTTATATGGAACTCGTCGGGGTGGCTCCCCTATGGGATCGTTATTTATCAAGAGCCATCTATCAGGGGGGGGCCATAGGTCTAAGTGTCACGAGTCGTGAAGTAGTCACCGGTATTCCAGGGTCCCCTCGTTACAGTCATCTTCGGTCCTTCGTGGGTGTGCTGCTTCCCTGTTATGTGTTGAACATGGGCCTCTATGATGTTTGTGTCGCCGTCTTTGGGATGCGTCGTTAGGGTTAGGGGGCTTCTGTATCTTTATGTCCCCCGTGCGCTGCCCATCTACTCTCAAACCCATGTTTGGGCCATACTGGTTTCCCCGGTAATATGTGGGATGAAGTACAAGGTGTCACTGGTGCTGGGTACTCGGGTGGCCTGGTAGCAACCCACATCGCCCAAACCGCTCACAGCGAGCGCTAGACGTCGTCGGTGCGGTAGGTCTGGAGGAGTGAAAGCAAGTAGAGTGGAGCGAGCGGGGATTCAGGGAGAAAAAGAAAAAAAGGGGGGGGGAGGTGGAGTAGGAGTGCTGAAGGGCATGAGGGAGGGGTAGTCGAGAACAACATGGACATCTCGGGGCATCCCCATCCAGGGTGCAATTCCTCTCTGCGCCCCTCCACAATGACTTTCCAAGTGGCGCCCAAGGTCTTCCGAGGCCCTCAAATGACCTAGTCAGCCCCCTCTCCCATAATGAGTGCGGTATCGGGCGTTGGTTGTGTGTTGGCAGTGCGGCTTTCAGAGATAAACATAAGCCATGGAGTCCAGATCTGCAGGTAGATCTGTGGTGTTCTGAAGGGAGGCCGTGAGTTGTTCCATGCCATGGATCTCCTCCACTTTGTCCATCCATTAAACAAGGGTGGGCACCTGGGGGGACCGCCATCGTACCGGGATAAGGAGTTTGGCCGCATTTAGGAGGTGTCTTGAGGAGGGCAATTTAAACTATATTGCAAACCGCATACTATATAATTATTATAACCCCACACCAAATCATAGATTTGCAGCCAATCACTTAAGTTGAAGCTAAATACACTGATCAGCCACAACATTAAAAGCACTGACAGGTAAAGTGAATAACAATTATTATATTGTTACAATGACTCATGTTAAGGGGTGATCTGGGCCTAACACTAATGGTTAGACGACTGGGTCAGAGCATCTCCAAAACATCTTGTCGGGTGTTCCTGGTACGCAGTGGTTAGTACCTGCCAAATGTGGTGCAAGGAAGAGTAATCGGTGAATCGGCATTCGGGTCATGGGTGCCCAAGGCATATTGATGCATATGGGAAGCAAAGGCTGCTGTTTTGGCAGCATGAGGGGGGCCTCCAGGTTTTATTTAGCTTTAATGTTGTGGCTGATCAGTGTAAATGTTTGTTGAATACAGTGCTTTCCAAAGTTTTCTAATGTGGGGTAGTATTACCAGATTCAACCCCTTAAGGACCAAACTTCTGGAATAAAAGGGAGTCATGACATGTCACATATGTTATGTGTCCTTAAGGGGTTAAAGCTCTGATCCTTTTTATTTGGGATCAAATTATTCTGTAAAAACAGACAAGTAGCTTGTCCTTTCGATGAGTTCCCGCACCGGTCTCAATCATACATGGTTTAATTCAATTGTGCCATTACAGAGAGTACTAAAGCCAGATCAGACTGATCCTACCCAAAAGAGCAGTCCATCCCTGAATGCCATTAGGTTCCATCTATACAGGAGATACACCAAACCAAGATGATCATTTAAGCCTTCATTGGGCTTTATCATTGTGGTGTAATTTACACCACCACCCTTGGCACACTGAACAAGGGGTCAATGTCTGGAATATTCTTTTTATTTTGGATCTGGGCTGCTCTTGTGAATTGGATGAACCTACCTTGTGACTGGCTAAGGGTCTGTCTCTAATGATACAAGTAAGCTAAGGTATATCTGATACCTGAGCCCATCCGTGTGTAAGTTACTTGGTCTGTTGTCCATTCTCAGTTTTCTCCTACTCTTTAGTTCTTTTGGCTAAAATTATAATCCTTTCTAATTGATTGACAGGCCCAGACCAGTTTTAAAGAAACATTCAAACCTACATAACCACAACAACATACTTGCACAGTTCCCATTATAAGTAGTCAAACTGTTTTAGAATGGGTCTTCTGGGCGCCATTCTCCACCTCCACTAAAGCCGACAGGTAAGCCAAGTGATGCACGGCTTAGCTTAGGACAGCTATCAGACGCTCCTGCTTAGGAACTTCCAGCTCTCTGTCAGATGTGGTGGAGGCCGCCGCAACCATCAGACTCTTCTGAAATGATATGACTAATTACAGTGGAAAGTACCAGGGCACTCATAGCATTACAATCACTACACCACTCTATAGTGGTTATGGTGCTTGGGATGTTCCCTTAATGTTTTAAGTAGACGTACAATCACTTTCGTGTGATGCCACTTGCTTACTGCTGTGCTGGGTATCTGAGCCACCACTTGATAGTCTAACAACAAAAATAAATGTATGGTAAAGCTTCTCAACATAGTTACATAGCCTTGCGTCCATCAAGTTCAGCCTTCCTCACATATGTTTTTGCTGTTGATCCAAAAGAAGGCAAAAAACCCAGTCTGAAGCACTATCAATTTTGCAACAAACTAGGAAAAAATTCCTTCTTGACCCCAAAATAGCAGTCAGATGTCTCCTGGGATCAAGCAGCTATTACCCCACTAATTAGAAATGATATCCCTGTATGTTATGTTTTTGCAAGTATTTATCCAATTGCAGTTTAAACATCTGTATAGACTCTGACAAAACCACCTCTTTCCAGAATTCCATATCCTTATTGCTCTTACTGTAAAAAATCTTTTCTTTGCCTTAGATGAAATCTCCTTTCTTCAAGCCTAAATGTGTGACCTCATGTCCTATGTATAGGCCTGTTTATGAATAGATTTCCAGATAAAGGTTTGTACTGGCCCCGAATATAAAGTTATCATATCCCCTCTCAGGCGCCATTTTTCCAAACTAAACAGATTAAATTTTTTTAACCTTTCTTCATAACTAAAATTCTCCATTCCTTTTATCAATTTTGTAGCTCGTCTCTGCACTTTTTCTACTGCCGTGATATCTTTCTTTAGAACAGGTGCCCAAAACTGCACAGCATATTCAAGGTGTGGTCTTCCCAGCGATTTATAAAGAGGCAAAATTATATTTTCATCTCGAGAATTTATGCCCCTATTTATACATGACAAAACCTGACTGGCCTTAGCAACGGCAGATTGACATTGCATATTGCTACCTAATTTGTTGTCTATAACAATTCCGAAATATGTATTCCTTACATATAAACATCTGTAGAGCTGTATAAAAGGCAGACAGTCATTTACATAGGATAATGAAAAACAGGCCGATGCTAGTTTATGACAATAACGTCATTATTTCTATTAAAATTTACAAGATAATGTAACTTCTCTTCTTTAATCTGTGTACAGTCATGTGTAAAATGTCTCTATTAATTACAGACAGTTAAATGCTGTCTTAATAGCCTTGTTCCAGTTTAGTTGTGATAAAAACCCAATAACTATATTGTCAAAATAACAAAATTATAACTTAATCTTCTAAACCAATTATCCTTAATTGTATTTGGGGCAATTATAAATAGCTGGAGATATTTAAATCTGCCATTCACTTGGACGTTTGTATTTGAAGGGATAAGATACAGTCAGTATATTTATTTATATATTTTTTTGATTGTTTATAATTTCTTACTAATTTTTTTAATATATTTATTTTGTGATTTTTTTCCAACAACACACACACACACACTCTCTCTCTCCATTCCATTCCATTCCATTCCAGTGTCTGTTGAAATCAAATACAAATTTACCTTTTTCTACTTAAAGATGTATTGATTAGGTGATCAACGGAACCAAATTGTATTTAAAGGGACATTCCACTGGCCAAATAGAAATAAAAAAAGAATCATAAAAAAAAAAAACAGTGTTGAGCATATACCCCAGATGAAAACATGCATTTCATTATCATTTTAACTTGGGGGTATATCTAAAAACAGCTTTCAAAAACTGCAGCTCTCTTGTCTGAAGCCTTTGCCAGCCCTCCCCTTCCTTCACAGCCCAGATTTTTTTGGCTGTCCAATCACAGGCTTACCAATGAAGCTCAGTGACTAATCTTTGCAAAGCAGTTGCCCTGAGCAATTGTCTGCCTCTCGAGTTTAGTTCAACTGGGCTTAGCAACCAGGAAGCAACAAGACGGGTCGTCTGACTGATAGCCAGGGGCTGTAAGGTTAATTCAAGTGTCAACAGCTATTGAAACCTGGCTTTTTTGTAAAATGAAATAAGAGGACACGCTCTTCACACATAATGCATTTCAGCAAGCTAAAGTACTTTGTGGGGCTTTTTCTCCCTATAGTGAGGAAAAGTATAAAACAACTGCAGTGATCATCACTATACCCTTGCATTATGGCAAGCTGGATTGCAAAACCAGGGCAAGTAGTACCACAAATTAAGTAATCAGATTAAAAAATAACTTTTGACCCTATCAAAATAGTTGACAAGAGAGGTTTTGAGTGAGTAAGAGTAGGGTTCAGTTCTAAAGTTACTAGCAGAGGGATACGGTGAGCATCAGGTCGCTTCCAACAGTAAAATTTCAAAGATGGCGATTCAGAAGAACGAGGTCAAGTTACTGACATTGCAGACAACAAAGAATTTTCTAGAAGGACAATTCTCCATGCACACAGCCAGGTCAATCTCTAGACCTGAACCCATTAAAACCCTCTGGCGTGTGATTAACAGGAAGATGGATGGCCATAAGTGATCAAACAAAGCAGAGCTGCTTGAATTTGTGCATCAGGAGTGGAATAAAATTACCCAACATCAATATCAAAGATTGGTGGAGAGCACACCAAGATGCATGAAAGCTGTGACTGACCATCATAGTTTTTCCACTAAATATGAATATTTGAAACTATTCCTGTTTTAAAATGAATGTAAACATGTTTTCTTTGCATTACTTGAGGTCTGCAAACACTGTATATTTGTTTGTTATTTTGGCTAGTAGTCATTTTCCATAAATAAATGCTCAAAATGAGAAATTTGAATTTGGGAGAAATATTGTCAGGAAAAAAAAAGGTTAACAGGTGTCTGGGCGCTCATGTCAGAGGTCTTCCATATCAATCAAAACACATTTCCCATTTCAGATGACTCTTCATAAGCTCCGTGCTTCAGAATTAATATCTGGTATCTCCGATGTTAGACTTCATATATGTGCCTCCAAACTGGTAATGAATCTTTGTCAACCGTAATATCTTAAAGGTTACACTTTTGTGTAAATTATTCATCATCAACTTAACAATTTTTCTTTACTAATTGTTGACATTGTTGGCATTTACATTTTAGATAAAATTTCATTAATTATTTTATGGTTGGATAGCATAAAAGTCAGGCCTTTTATATCCATTAAGATGAAATTCCTTCCCTCCTCATATCAAGGTAATTACCCTTATCTTCTATTTTCTCTTCACTTGGATTGAATGCCGTTCTTAATTTTTTGACCAGATATCTCATGGACTAGAGTTAAGGTCAAGGTGAACCAAATTATTTTTATTTTTTCTTGGTTCCTGGCCATCTTGCTCCTTCTTAATGACCCTCATCAATTTACCTGCACTCTGTAAAAACTAATATGTCATGTGGCCTTTATCTACAATTTTATCTCCTTGTTGCTCACAAAACTGCATTACTCTACTTCTCATCCTTGATGTGTCTAGCGAAAATCAGCTATTAGAACCTGCAACCCACAGCATATTTTGGGGGTTAGTCAGCACTTCCACTTCACAATCAAGCCCATTCCTTTCATACACACCACTCCTGGCACCAGAATGTAACCTGTTCTATAAAATCATTCATTCTCACTGCCCAAAGTACGCTTGCCTATATCTGGTAGTCTTGTCCAATTATTCAAATGGAAGAAAAGAAATATCAAGGCACGCCTGAGGTTTCTTCTAGAAGGCAGTCTTTTTTTTATTTGAAACATGGAAGTGGAGACAACGTTTTGGCTCCTCTGAGCCTTTATCAAGTCAAGACTTAATAAAGGCTTAGAGGAGCTGAAACGTGGTCTCCGCTTTCCTTCACCTTGAGTGATAAAACCAAACATTGGAATTTTCACATGATGGAACAATAGCGCAGGGAGATCAGCAACATATCTTATTGTCAGACCTTCCGGCATCCGTACTCCGGGGACTTCCGGGTAGACGGAGCGCGGCCACTCCCCCTCCTCTGACGCGGTCACTCCCAGGATACAAAGGGAGACCGCGGCAACACCTCAGTGCTGGATCAATTTGAAAGCCTCCCGCGAAAACTTCAAAGCTAAGTGTATCTGTGTTTACCTCTCCTGTGTATCGGACCCGGACTGTTTATCGTTTACCTGCCTTCTCCTCTCCTCGACCACGGACTTGCCTTTGGATACTCTTTTGTCTGCAGCCAACTTAATCCTCTCTGAGAATCATCTCTCATCAAACCGGATTACCACCCCTACAAAGCTAAGTAGAACTCATCTGCCTAAACAGGAGTATTGTTATCCTGCATCTCTGCTTACCTTCTTTTGCTTCACCCTAACTAATTGTTCTGCTGCCATTTAACAATTCTACATTGGAATCTCATCTCTGTTCAGACTAAAATATTGCCTCACCCTAATCTTCTCTGCAAATCCTGCTGCTGCTTAATTTTCTGACAAGGAATTAAAGAGACAGTTCAACTTGAATTTTACTTTATTTCAATTATAACAATTTAATAAACAATTTCAGTTATCTACAGTTGTGATCCATATTGTCAATAAGTGACCATTACAAATTGATCCAGCCCTCTTAATGGATCCAGTAGATCTCACTTCTGAAATCACAAGATTGAACCAAAGAGTGGATACGCTTACTCAAGGCATGCAAGACCTACAGGTCACCAATGAACGAATCCTTACTTATGTAAGGGACTTACAAACACACACTCCTCATACCGTTACACACTCGGCTAGTGATCCTGCTGTTTCCAACCCCGAAAAGTTTTCTGGAGACAGGTCCCAATACCGAGAATTTATCAATTCTTGCAAATTGTTGATTGCCTTGAAACCTAGATCATATCCCACAGAAAGATCTAAGGTTTGTTCTGTTATTTCATTTTTAAGAGGCGAACCCATGGCCTGGGCTCATTCCTTCCTGGAGAATGATGACCCCATATTGGATTCCCTGGATGAATTCTTCGAAGCCATGTCTCTCCTTTACGAGGACCCTAATAAACAAGCAACTGCAGACTTAACCATTAGAACACTGCAGCAAAGAAACAGGCCTGTCGAAGATTATATTGCTGAATTCAAACGATGGGCACCAGAAACCCAGTGGAATGACATAACTCTACGTAACCAGTTCCGTATTGGGTTATCTGAAGCTGTCAAGGATGAGCTCTCCAGGACAGAACTACCTACTACACTGAATACTCTTATCCAATTGTCAATCAGCATTGACAGACGACTTAGGGAAAGAAAAGCTGAGAAGTCACTCACTAGCTCCCTATGGAAAAAACCCTTCACTTCTTCACGAGCACCAGAGAAACCTGTAACTCCCACAGAACCTATGGAAATAGGGGTTTTGAGAAGTCCTCTTACTCCAGAAGAGAGAACCAGAAGAAGACAAATGAACCTCTGCATGTACTGTGCTTCACAAGAACATGTGGTCCCAGAATGTCCTCTATTGAAACGTCCTAGAGGCGGTAAGCATGGTTCTACTACGAATGTAATGAGTGTACTTCCTCCTAAAACTACCTCTCATCTCTCCTCTGTTTCTCTCATATTACAGTGGGACAAAGAAAGGATTACCACTGATGCCATTATCGATTCCGGTGCTAATGGGGTTTTCCTGGACTCATCCTTTGTTACAAAAAATAAAATTCCTTGTGTTCAAAAACGTAATTCCGTCTCTGTCAGAGTTATTGATGGCTCCTTAATATCCTCGGGGCCCATTCGTTCTGAAACTATCCCTTTAAGAACTACTACCAATCATATCCATTCTGAATTTCTTGTTTTTGATGTTATAAATTCTCCTCTTTATCCAATTATATTAGGAATCGACTGGTTGCGGACTCACAACCCATATATTACATGGGCTCCTTTCTCTCTCACCTTTAACTCTGCATATTGTAAGGGAACATGTCTACAACACATCCCCATTCTACAAGTTACTGAAGAAACCCCCATACCTTCCATCTATTCTGAGTTCGCCGATGTATTCAGTAAAAAGGAAGCGGAGACACTTCCTCCTCATCGACCTTATGATTGTCCGATTGACCTTGTTCCTGGTGCTCCTATCCCTTTTGGACACATTTACCCTCTCTCTGAATCAGAGTTAAAAACCCTCAAAGAATACCTGGATGAGAACCTCCGTAAAGGGTTCATTAGACCTTCCTGTTCACCAGCCGCTTCCAGCATGTTTTTCGTAAGGAACAAGGATCAGACTATACGCCCAATCATCGACTACAGGTCATTAAATAAAATAACTATCAAGAATCGTTACCCTCTTCCCCTGATCAATGAGTTGATCGAAAGATTAAGAACAGCTACCATCTACACTAAACTTGACCTTCGTGGGGCATATAACCTTGTTAGAATCAAGGCCAATGATGAATGGAAAACGGCGTTCAGGACCCGATATGGCCTTTACGAATATCTTGTCATGCCCTTCGGGCTCTGTAACGCCCCTGCAACCTTTCAGCATTTCATAAACGATATCTTCAGAGATCTCCTAGATGTTTGTGTCATCATCTACTTAGATGATATTCTCATCTACTCCAACAACCTTGAGGAACACAGAAAACATGTGAGATGGGTATTATCCAGATTAAGAACACACAAATTATATGCTAAACCTGAAAAATGTATTTTTGAAGTCAATGAAATCACTTTTTTGGGATACGTTATCTCCCCTCATTCCATAAGTATGGATACCTCAAAAATAGATTGTATTGTAAATTGGTCTACTCCTGCTAATATTAAGGACTTACAACGTTTTTTGGGATTTGCCAACTTCTACAGGAAGTTCATTAAAAATTACTCCAATGTAGCTCATCCGCTTAACCTGCTCAATAGCAGTAAACGTTCCTTTGCTTGGAACGAAGAGGCTCAAGCAGCCTTTGATGAATTAAAACGGAGATTTACAAGTGCTCCCATTCTCCAACTCCCTAATCCTGATTTTCTCTACGTCATGGAAACAGATGCTTCTGACGCAGCTATCGGGGCTGTCCTTTCTCAGCAACGATCGCCTCAAGATCCTCTCCATCCAGTGGCTTTTTTCTCACGATCTATGTCTCCTGCTGAACGAAATTATCCTATAGGAGAAAAAGAATTGTTAAGTATTAAAGCAGCATTCGAAAACTGGCGACACATACTTGAAGACTCACGCACTCCTGTAATTGTTTACACTGACCACAGGAACCTTGAATATCTTCATTCGAACAAAACTCTCTCTGCCAGACAAGTAAGATGGAATCTTTTCTTTGCCCGATTCAATTTTCAAATTATTTACAGACCTGGATCCAGAAACAAGAAAGCAGATGCTCTGTCCAGAATTCAACAAGATCTTCCTGTGATTGGAACTCCCCCACCTAAAATCATAGGTATCATTTCGTCATTAATAGATGATATTAAACATCTTAAAGAAGAAGATCTTGAGCTTCCCAAACAAAAGAAACTATCAAAAAAGGACGGTCTCTACTACTTCAAAAACAGGTTATACATTCCTCCCTTGTTTAGGAATAAAATTCTCACCTTAATACATGATTCCCCTCTGGCTGGTCATCCGGGTACAAGGAAAACACTGGAGCTGTCTAAAAGATATTACTGGTGGCCTCGCCAGGACAGAACCATAGAATCTTATGTCAAAACCTGTCCAACCTGTCTGAGATCAAAATCTGACCATCATCCACCATTCGGTCAACTACTAAGCCTACCGATCCCAGAAAGACCTTGGCAGTCCATTTCAATGGATTTCTTGGTGGAACTCCCTCCTTCGCAACATCATAACACCATTCTAGTAGTGGTAGACCGTTTCACCAAAATGTCTCATTTTATTCCTTTAAGGAAATTACCCTCTTCATCTGAGCTTGCAAAAATATTCATCGACAACATAGTGAAACTCCATGGACTTCCTGAAGAAATCATTTCAGACAGGGGAACACAGTTCACCTCCAAGTTCTGGAATGAGATGTGTTCCTCTCTCAGTATTCAACGTAAATTGTCTTCAGCCTATCATCCCCAAACCAACGGACAAACAGAGAGAGTTAACCAGTGTGTTGAACAATACTTGAGGTGTTATTGCTCTCACTTACAAGACGATTGGATCACATGGTTACCTATGGCAGAATTCTCATATAACAACTCTGTACACGCTAGCAGTAAAATGACTCCATTCTTTTCAAATTACGGATTCCATCCCTCTTCGATTCCTGATCAGGGACTCCCTTCTTCTAATCCATACATCTCCAACCACAACGCTTTCATGTCTGCCCTCTTCCTCAAGTTGCGTGATAACCTCAAAAATGCATCATCTGCTCAGAAAAAGTTTTTCGATACTGGCAGACGACCTTCCCCTGCTTACAACGTTGGTGATCTCGTATGGCTCTCTTCAAAGAACATTGTCACAAACCGTCCCTCAAAGAAACTGAGTTCTCTCTTCCTTGGCCCTTTTCGTATATTGTCTCTTATCAACGAAAACGTGGTCAGATTGAAACTTCCACCTACCATGAAACTTCATCCTATCTTTCATGTGTCTCTGCTTAAACCACACCGCTCCGACCCTTTTCTAAGGGATGCTCTTACCACTCCTGATCCCCTTCTGGTACAAGGTGAGGAAGAATACGAGGTCCAGAGGATCCTGGATTCGCGAATCCATCGTGGTTCCTTACAGTATCTTATCCGGTGGAAAGGCTACGGAGTTGACGAGGATTCCTGGGTGTCGTCCTCCGCGGTGCATGCTCGTCGACTCATCAACGCGTTCCATGCTCGCTACCCTTCCAGACCTCGTTGACAGCATCCGGTGGCTGCTTCTTATGGGGGGGGTTCTGTCAGACCTTCCGGCATCCGTACTCCGGGGACTTCCGGGTAGACGGAGCGCGGCCACTCCCCCTCCTCTGACGCGGTCACTCCCAGGATACAAAGGGAGACCGCGGCAACACCTCAGTGCTGGATCAATTTGAAAGCCTCCCGCGAAAACTTCAAAGCTAAGTGTATCTGTGTTTACCTCTCCTGTGTATCGGACCCGGACTGTTTATCGTTTACCTGCCTTCTCCTCTCCTCGACCACGGACTTGCCTTTGGATACTCTTTTGTCTGCAGCCAACTTAATCCTCTCTGAGAATCATCTCTCATCAAACCGGATTACCACCCCTACAAAGCTAAGTAGAACTCATCTGCCTAAACAGGAGTATTGTTATCCTGCATCTCTGCTTACCTTCTTTTGCTTCACCCTAACTAATTGTTCTGCTGCCATTTAACAATTCTACATTGGAATCTCATCTCTGTTCAGACTAAAATATTGCCTCACCCTAATCTTCTCTGCAAATCCTGCTGCTGCTTAATTTTCTGACAAGGAATTAAAGAGACAGTTCAACTTGAATTTTACTTTATTTCAATTATAACAATTTAATAAACAATTTCAGTTATCTACAGTTGTGATCCATATTGTCAATAAGTGACCATTACACTTATTAGCACAACAGTGCGACCCAGTGGGAAGGGCACAGTCTGCCTGTCTTCTAAGTATACCCTTAACCAAGGGGGCAGCAGTGGGGGAGGGGGTGTTGGTGTGGCAATGCACCCCATAGAGTATGGGTGAATCCCCTGTCATTTGAGAGCCAGAGCATCTGGCTACGGGCAATTAGGCTCCATGTAAATAGCTGAACACGTGTAATGTATCTGGCCAAACAGTAATAAAAATTGTAAATAATAAAACTGAATTGGTAAATTAGTTAAAATAAACCTAAAAGTTCAAACTGCAAATTAGGAACGGCACCCTTTGTGCATTCATGTCCCTGGTAATGAGGTCAGGAATGCCGCAGAAGTGAAGTGGACAACTCATGTTGGGACTAATGCATGTGTGCTGGATCGTTGTGCAGGGTCATTCTTCGGATTAGTTAAGCCCAGGATTCTTAGAAAATTTGGTGCTTCAGCGAACATAGATATTTTGTGTACAGTCCCTTTGTGTGACACCACTAGGAACCTAGGTGATCTTCAATGATATTCTATTCCCGACGTTCTAAGCTGACTGCAGTGGCAAAGATCCCTGAATCCTGTCACCAGAGTGGACCTTGTGAGGTCTTGGTAAGAAGAGAAGTTAGAGCCTTCAAAGGTTAGCGGCGACTTGTCCCGTAGTGCTGTCAGCAAGGATCTTTTATCCTGTGAGGTGGAACAGCGGACAATGACGTCTCATGTCATTGTAGCGGGAGCTCTGCCTGAGATAGGCAATCAATATATCACATCCAGGGAGAATTTCTTTGCTTGGCTTGGTGGAAGTACTGAGGCCACAAATCACCTCATATAGTGAGGAAGCTCATGAGGCGTGATTAGGTCAGGTATACCCCTTATTTTTAAGTGATTTCTCCGTTACCTGTCATCAAGAGCGGTGTAGTGGAATGAAAGGGCTTGTTGATTAGCTTGTAGGGTAAGAACAGTGTCCTTTAGGAACGACAGGCCCATCTTGAGGTCAGTGATGTTGTCCTCTGATGCTTTTACTTTGTCTGTTACTGATTGTATATCAGATTTTATGACTGCCACATCGGCTGCTAATAGGCTTTTAATCTCTGTGGCCAGATTGCGAAAGTCACTTTGTGTGACCGGGGCCAATCCTTCTCGGTCCCCCACAGGGTGAGGTACCTGGTCAGGGGCCAGGTCAGGCAGGTTCGAGCCTGCATGGCCTTGAGTCCCACCGTCTCCGCAATTTTGGAATTGGCTGCTGTTGAAGCATGGACCCAATATCTCTGGACCCTGAGGATGGCTCCTGAGTCGGCTTCTGTGTCCGTCCGTCCCTGGTTGGTATCAGGAAAAGGAGCGATCAGGAAAGCCTCCGTTTCAAAGTCTTCAAAGGGCTCGAGGCTACCGAGCAGTGCAGACAGATCTTGGCCCATCGTTTCGCTTTGGTGGCGTGTATGACCAGCATAGAATGCCTTTTTAGTGCTCACCTCAGGGTTTGCTGGTGCTTATGCCAGGTGGTGGAGGGGTTGCATTCTCCAAAAACAAGCTTTTATTCAGATTCGCGATCGGAGCGGTGCGAGATTATATTGCCTACCATTTCCTATCTGTATATTGGATGTGATAATTATAGCTACTTTGATATTTGATTGTAGTATTAAATCCAAAAATTTAAATTTCATCTGGATGTTTGTTGTGTGTAAACTTTAAATTCAGGCTGTGATTTAACGGTTGTCAAGAGCCCAGAGAAACTAAAAGGAATAAATTGCTACTCTGCTGGAAGCAAACTTATTAAATCACCCACCTTACTCTGCAGGAGGGGGATTCACTGCTCTGCATGCTTCAGACACACATTGCTTGAGAAGCTACATGCCCTGCATATTATAGATACGCTGCTCGAGATATATGTCATAGGAGGCCGTTGTCATACTCATGTGTCACATCTGCCTGGTTCAGATTCAGTTCATCGTACAGACTCTGCCATGCAAATCTGGAACGTGCATTATGCTTTTGGTTACATTGAACCTTCTGATCATTAGCAACACACAGTGATGTGTAGGTTTTAGAAGCTGTTTATTTTATACTCGGCTGTTCAAGAGAAGCAAAGATCTTGACGTTTCTAACATTGATGGCGTGGGCTGATATAAAAAAGTTGACTATTATGAAATCTCAGATTCATTTTGATTGTTTTTTTTTCCATTCCAGATATGCAATGTGTTTCACTTTTAACATGAACCCAAAAAGGGGAGAATGTTAGCCAGCCCCTCATTGCACGTTGTGTCAACCAGCCAACCAGGCATGTAACACATTAACTATTGCACTGGCACATTTCCATGGGCAGCAATGCCAAGCCATGGCCTTTAACACTTGTGAGTTGGTTTAATTTAAACTCTTGCCCTCCAATTTCTTAGGATATTCCATACGATTACCTGGAGCACATTCCTGGAAAAATGGTTTAGCCATAGACACATCCCAACCTTTCTTAAAGTTACTTCAATGTGATAACCATTACTACTTTATCTGGAAGATTAATCAGTGCATCCACTACCTTCTGCACTGCAATATTTTATCCCATCACCTCTGAGTCTTCCGAGTCTTCCAACCGTCAATTTCAAACAATTCCATCTTGAACTGTTACGGCTCGTTATGGAAAAAGTTAGATTAGTGGTGCTTAAGAGGTTCATCTTACATGATTGAGATTCAAAGATGGAATGGAAAGCCATGAATGATTACCCCTTGTGAAATCATTTTGCTGAGACCCATCAACCAAGGTGACATGTTTGCTTGCACTGTGACCCAGGTAGGAGGGGGTTTTGATATATATATTTTTTTAAATTAAACTCTCCATCTCCTGGTAGATTCCTCAGTCGATCCTCCATAGTTGTTTGTGCATGCACAATTAGATGTTCTTGTGAATGTTGTCTGATAGGAACATTGCCACATTTTCCCAGTAATCAGCTTGTCTATAAGACAAAGTAGTTCCTGCGTTGTCGTACACTGTTGTATGTTTGCAAAAGAGATAAAAAGAAATTTCAATGCAGACTATCTTCATGAAAAATTCAAAAAAGGACACTTTGGCTGTAAATGAATGTTTTTTTTTTATTCTGTGTTCCATATGATTAATCAGGTTGTGGAGCTGAAAATAGTATGGCATCCACTTGGAGAGCCCTTGATTGCTGTAGCTGTAGGCTTTTTTAAAAAAGATGTCTTAAAGAGCAACTGTAGTTGTTTCCTCTGCATAGTATAGTATAGTCTTTATTAGGACCCTCTCTCTGTTTGTTACAGGGTTTTTTTCCACTTATTTATGATGCATTAATAATACATTTAAAACAATTAAGAAAAAAGTCAACTCTGCATGTCTCTTTATTTTTTCATGTTTGCTTGGGCTATAAACACTGCTTCTGCAAACCACATGAACCAGCTCTCAAAGCCAATTCCTAGACATTTATTCATACATTTTAAAGGATTTATTATCCTTGTTTTAGGACAATGCTGTGTTTTTGTTCATCAAAGTGTGCCATCCATGGTATATACTTCCTGCTAATTTGCCTCTCTTTAAAGAAAGCCACACATACCATAACCACTACATAAGTATGTAGTGGTTATAATGCAAGGAGTGCCCAGCACCCCCCATTGTAAATTGTCGACGCTGTTGTCATCTGCCTCCACCACAGCTTGTAGACAGCTAGCAGTCCTACTCACGAAGTTCTGTTGGCTCTCCTCACTTATGCTCTGCAGTGCAGGTCTAGCTTATTAGCTGGGAGCCTGGGAGAGTCTTCGCTCATTGAAGGTAGCTTCCCTTGGCACCTGACGGAATACAGGTAAAAAGGTCAAAACATTCTAAAACAGTTTGACTACTTCCAATGAGAGTTGCTAGGGTATTCATAGCACCTTAAACACTGCAGTGTACTGTAATGGGTATGGTGCTTGGAATATTCATTTAACTGTTGGGGAATCCAGGATAATATATTACATGACACTCTATGTAAGGCACTTTACACATATTCATACTGGCCTGTCAATAGCAGAATGTGAATTGCATGCTGTATCCATTAGTAAGTGCCCCAATAAATAGTATTTTTCTTTTTAGAGATTTTCGTAATTTCGCCTTTGGGACAACCAGTTTAGATGCGGTCATTTTCTAAAGCCTGCAAGTACTTCCCTGTTAATATGTCGCTTGCTGGTATAGTTGCCTGCTGGGTGCCATACAGAATTCAAGTACTTTAGCAAATTGTGAACAGAACTGCAAAATTTAAGCTAAAAAAAAACAAGCTGTGACTGTAACAGAGTTGAAGGTTTTTGTTTTGTTTTTTTCAAAATCAGCATTTTTTTTGTCTATGCAATTCAGTTTAAAATTCACTATAATTCATTGTTTTGAAAAAATTAAATAAAAAAAACCCCAAAAAAAAAAACAAGTTTAATTAACACTTGCGGCCAGCATTGGTGTTTTCCGGGGTAGAATATTTCTTTAATTTCTATAAATCAATACAGACTATAACAAAGCATTTCATTTTTTCTGATGCTTCTTTTATGTAAGTTAAAAAGACCACCTAGTAGATTTATATGGATTTATTCTTCTCTCCCTACTGATAGGGAATAGATTCATTCTACCTGTTATGTCTGTGCTGTGAATTTATGGTAAAACCTTTCTTTTCACAGAGCATATAACTCTAATATTTAGTTAAATTCCTGTATAAGTAGCTTTGCCTTATATGTGCAAATCTTAAAGGGAAACTGACGCTTCACTCGGGTTTCTAACGTTATGGTCGCTTATTCCCTTTTATGTAATATATGCATTTGTGAGGTCTAAAAAAGAAAATTACATTTTATTAATCTGCAACAGTGTATTTACCTCCATCATGGACCTGAGTTCCTTCATCTTGACTTCCTGTCAATCATTGCTATAAGCTCCTCCCTTTGCATCTGCCAATCAACATAAAGGGTGGAGGAACAGCACGCACAAAGTGTCTGTTTGTCCACCTAAATGCATAGGGTATAGGTGATTTTCAATGTTTTATTGCAGGCCTAGAATATAGTTTATAGAAGTCTAGTGAAAGTTGTTCATTTTACTTAGTAAAAATGCAGCAAAATCTGTACATTATTGTGAACAAAAAATTATTACAATAATAGCTGCTCAAAACATATAAGGCCTTTAAATAAAAAAAAATGCTTGTAAAGCAACATGCATGGTGGAAATAATAAGCCAATAAAAATGTCAGAATTGCGTTTCTTCACTTGGTTTAGTAATAAGAATAGAAATATCCTTAATAAAACAGCTTTCTCCAATACTCTGCAATATTCCGAGGTAATAACGGTAGAGTCTCAGTAGGTAATCCTCTCTGTCTGGTCAAATCTATATGCTGACAATTTACCTTTATGAAACACGGAGAAAGAGAGTGTACGTAGTGAAGCGCTTCAGAAATCAAGGTATATTATATCCTTACAAGAAAATATGTAGGAACTATCTGTAAATCTCAGATAAGTATGGGTAAACACAGTTCTGCTATGGCAATACTGAAATATTACAACGGACATACGATTTTAGATGCAAATATAATTTATTAAACCATCATCCTATCCTAACACCCAACTAATAGGAAGAGTTCTTGTATTGCCTATAAAATAATTAAAGATTTCATAAAGCACATCAGCTTGCTAAAGTTCTTAATATGTGAAGAGCATGTCCACTTTTTTACATTTTACAAAAAAGTGCAGATTTCAACACAAATTGGCACTTTCAGAAATGAACCTGCTTACACCCCCTGGCTGTCAATCAGACAACAGCTCCAGTTACTTCCTGGTTTGGTTAGCTCAGTAGAGCTAAACTCAAGAGACAGCATTTGCTCAGAGAATCTGCCTTCCAAAGATTTCTCACTGAGCTGCTTTGGGAAGTCTGTGATCGGACAGAACTGTGCCTCTAAGGCAAGTAGCTGAGCTAGAAATAGGTTGAGATAATGATGAATGATGAAAATAAAATGTAAAAAGTATATGTGTGTGTGTGTGTGTGTGTGTGTATATATATATATATATGTGTGTGTGTGTGTGTGTGTGTGTGTGTGTTTGAGTCTTAATTTCCTTTACATTTTCAATATCATGCCTCTATTGCCAAAATCACCTGCATATTCCATAAGCTAATCATTACTCCTTTCCTTATTCTTGATTTCTTTTTGTAGCTCCTTCTCGTCTGTATATTGATGTCTGTGGATTTGTGTCTACGCTTGCATTCGACAAATCCCCTATCTGCTTTTTATCTCTTTCCTACCTTGACATTAACCTTATTCTGTTTACTCTTGCTGCCATGATATTGTAGGTTAAATAATAGAGGTCCAGGCACTCCTTGGTTACAAGACAGGTACTTTATTAAGAACCACAGCAGCTTAATAAAGTGCCTGTCTTGAACCAAGGAGTGCCTGGACCTCTATTATTTGATACATTTTTGGAAATCTGGTGTTTGATTCCGGTTCCGCAAGCACCCTGGCTCAGATTTATGGTAGTGAGTGCAGTTCCACACACACTACTAATGATGATATTGTAGGTTCACTCTTGCTTTTGTTATTTGAACTTCCTTACATGTCTAACATGTCTGCTGCCGTTATGTTCTCCTATCACAGTGCATCTGACCTGGTTCCATTTGTTCTCTTTGCCCTTGCCATTGTCTCCCTTTTTTTATCTCAGCTGCAGCTGTATGCGTTTGATGTCAAATTACCAAATCATGACCTCTCATGATGACAAGTGGGGTAAGCTGAGAATATTTTGCAGAGAGGTTCAAGATCATGGTACAAACTGAGGAAGTCATCTTGACAGCTCAAACTAATTTCTACAATATTTGTACAAAATCATTTTTATATTTTCGCAGCCTTCGTAGTCCACAGAACTTAATAAAATTTTAATTTTGTAACTCTGAGTGAGAGGATTACCTGTAATGCACTGACTGAGCTTGTAATCTTATTATAATTAGAGCTACCAACAGTTCTGCATTTGAAGGTACAGTCTGGATTTCAGAGTCCTGTCCCGCTTTTGATCCCTGGTGTCCTGCATCTGAGGATACAAGTAAACTGTCCTTAAGCAGCACAGTACGAGTGCATCATAGACATGCTCATGCTGTGCAGTGGGCACTAAGATCACGTAGGGAGCACTTCAGCAGGAACGCCTGCATGGTCCTGAATTCTGGGGCCCAACCAGGCCACTTATCAGTGGGAAAATGGGCAGCCCTTTTATGGGCATCAATAGTGGCATGGGTCCCCTAACGGGTGAAGCCACCACAGGGTCCCTCCACTCCCCTCCCTTTTCTCCCCTCCTGAGTGTTAGGAGGTAAGTGATAGTGATTATGATATGCAGCCAGTGTTGTTTGTGGATTTATGTGTGTGTATATATATATGGGAAAACAAGGGACTGGCTGCACTCACCTAAACATGCTTAAATGGGGTGCTGCTGGGGGCCAATAAGTACAGTAAAAATAGGAATCCAGCGCACTCACTTATCAACTAAACAGCTACTTTGATGCTGACAGATTTGACTAGTTTTATTAAAAACGCCTAATCTAGGCAAAAAATAATGGGGATTTAGTTACACTATATGATCATACATTGCATAAGCCTGCCACAAACATCAATGCACCCCATCTTTGGCAGGTCCTACTCTCACTGCCAACTGTCTACTAAATGAGCTACTCACTTGGGGAAATCCTTCCATCTCGAGTTCTCTGCAGTACAAGGCTTAAATAGGGTCCTAAGATGAGACACCTGTGACAGGGGGTGGTGCAAAACCAAGGAGCTGGCTATACTCCTAAATATATATGGGAAAACAAGGGACTGGCTGCACTCACCTAAACATGCTTAAATGGGGTGCTTAAATTTATGTATATATATATATATATATATATATATATATATATATATATATAAAATAATGCCATTAAGACACATGCCACCATTATGGATTATTATTGCCATTTATATAGCACCAACAGATTCTGTAGCACTTTACAATATTATTAGAGGGGGAATTTAACTATAAATAGGACAATTACAAGAAAACTTACAGAAACGATAGGTTGAAGAGGGCCCTGCTCAAACGAGCTTACAGTCTATAGGAGCTGGGGGATTTAAAACACATTAGGACAGGAAATATCAATCAAATTAGGTGAGATTGAAGCAGAGCTTGAGGAGAGAGAAGAGTGCTGCCCTTTAGGAGAAAGCAAGAGACATGTATGTCATAGTCATAGTTACATAGCTGAAAAGAGACTTGCGTCCATCAAGTTCAGCCTTCCTCACATTTGTTTTTTGCTGTTGATCCTTAATATTAGGAGGAGGAAAGACAAGAAGTTCTGTTTTGGAAAGATTCAGTTTCAGAAAGCGGGAGGACATCCAATCAGAGATAGAAGAAAGGCAAGAGGAAGCACGTGCAGGATATCAGGGGAGAGATCCGAGGAGGAGAGATATATCTGGGTGTCATCAGCTTACAGGTGGTATCCAAATGAGGTAATAAGTTTGCCAAGAGAGGCAGTGTAAAGGCAAAATAGAAGGGGACCAAAGAGCCCTTGGCGACTCCAACTGAGATAGGACGAATGGTGGAGGTATCATCAGAAAAGGAGACACTGAATGAGCGTTGGGATGATAAGAGGAAAACCACGAGAGGACAGAGCCACAGAGACAGAGTGATTGAGGAGTTTGGAGAAGGAGAACGTGATCAACGGTGTCAGGCTCTTTTATATTGGGTTATATTTAGGTTAGTGTAAGTGGTAAGGTAGTGTAGGGCCTAATGTTTAGTGCTAGTGTAGTGTAGGGGTTCATTGTACTTTAAAATATACTTTAAAAGTTATTGTTAAGGGGGCCTTTAACATTCCCACTTTTGTGAGAACAGTCTCTATTTTAGGTTCCTGTCCCGCATCCAGGGACACCAGGGAGCATTAAAAGTGCACTCTCTGTCCAGAAGGCACTAGAACCATGCAGAACGTGCTTCAGGAAAACAATCTGCGTGGTCTTATGGGAGTGGGGTCGGCCTGCAAGCTGTTGGTCACCATGCTGGTCACATTTATTTGGCGGACCTGCCCATTTCCTTCTTGGTTTATCTATTAAAGGCATTGCCGGAGACTCAAGTTGCATCACTTATGGCACCCCTCCATTCCCTAATTTATATATATTTTATTTTCATACATTGAAAAATAGATTAGTAAGTACCTTCTACAATTAAACCCCGTGGGTTGCAAAATACAGTTCAACCTGTACCTTTGTGTTATGTTACTTGACAGCTATTTTCTTCCCTTTTATTAGAATAAATTAAAAACCAAATTTGATGCTACAGTAAAGTTTTTAACCCCAGCCCTCATCATTTTATAATCTAGACCTTTGTACAATAATCACAACATAAGCTTCCTTTACCTAACAGCATTATATGGAGTTCTTTGGATTTCTTTCAGGGCATTAAGCAATTACATTTAAACTAAATTAAAGTAGCTTTCAATCTCAGAAAGTGCAAACCCCCCAAATAATTAAAAAGCATATTGTTATGTTTCTGTTTTCTATGTGTAAAACCAAGGGAACTGTAATATAGCATTCATCACTTTATTTATCACTATGGATTGTATATTGGAATGTTGGATAATAGAGAACCTTATCATTTATTGAGAATATCATCTCTGTAAAATCTGGGGATATGTCCATAGACAATGGATGAATCCAGGAATGTGCATGTGGATCTCTGCTACAAAGTCTCTAGAGCTGCAGACTTCACGTACCTGCTTCTGAGAATCTAACATGTTCTATTCAGAATACTGGACTTTATAAAAGGCAGTAATATAGCACTGGGTCCTCCGGGATTTCTATATCTTTGTGATGCAAATACTAAACTGATTGCAGTAATTCTAGTGGTTGCGAAAAGGCAGTCATGACTGATTCACTGTGTGAAACCTTATAATACCATTAACACAATAATAATGAATATTGGAAATGTATTCAATGACTGTGCTCTCATTTTTCTTTCCACTCATTCTGAGCATCTAAATTCAGCCTTTAGGGCTTTCAAGAAACCTTATGGTTCCGCTCCATGCTCTTTGTTTGGGACCACTTTTGTTACGTACAGTTTACCCCCATATAATTTATACTAATGATACTGTCTCGTACAATATACGAGTAACGAGCCCTAGCATCTTGCATCCCCAGAGTTCAGTTTTATCCGGGTTTGGGACTGAAATCAAACAGAGGTTAGGAGTAGGGTTGTGAGTTGGTTTACGATTAGAGATAGCATTAGATTTAGAATAAATGTTACAATTAAAGGGACACTCCAGGTACCATAACAACTTCATGAACATTAACTTGTTATGGTGCCACATAGTCCCTGGTGCTTACATACCTTAAGGATGCACGCGCAAATTAATCCCAAAGTCTGCTCTTCAGCTCTGTCCCTGTCCACATATGAATTTCAGAAATGTATTAAATTATTTGAAAGAAAGATTTGAACTACGGCTGATAAGCTTAGAGCAGGCAGCTGATGTGCCAATCAGTCTATTCCCTATTCCCAAAAATGGATTGAAAAAGGCACGTACCTTTCTAAAGGGAACTTCTAGCACCATAACAACATCACCTCATTTCGATGTTATGGTGCCTTCGTGTTTCTTTAAATTTAAGGTTAGGGATTAATTTATCAGCACTAGCAATAAATTCACTTGTTTAGGTCATTTGCAAACCTTAACAAAATTGAAACCCTCTCCCATCTCTATCATATGACTATATTCAACTATTCTTATTTTCCTTTCTTCATTGCTTATTTCCAATTCACTCTTATTGTCTTTGTTGGTCTAATGTATTATTTTATTGGACTACCACGCTTAATGAAACTTTCCAAGTACTATTTATTACAATATTTCAATTTCATTGACATTCGCGCTGTTAAAGTGGACTTGAAAAAATGTGGCATAGAACATAAATTGCACCATTTTATGTTATTACAGACCAGCACAGGTTTTGATTAGTATAAATAAGATTATTTAGCAAAATCTGTGTATGGGGTATATTTGTTTATGAATGTGTCCCAATTTCAAAGTAATTGCTAAAGGTAATGTCAACAATATCAGATAGAAATTCTCGATCTCAATCCACATTGTTAGTTTACAATGCTAATGACTTCAATCCTTTATTCTCACATCCACAAGTTACTTGGCTCTTGGGTTACATCATGAAGACCTCCAGCATCAATCAACTTATAGAACACGGACGACAGATTAACCTGAAGATATTGTAACCAGGAATAGCTACCCATAAAATTTATGTAGATAAAATAGACCGTCCGATTATACAATACTGTTAGACACATTTTGGAAAACGGACAGAATTTCATGTATAATTTTATTATTATACCAACAAAATATGACATCCTCTGTAGCCATTACGGTGTACAAGTCTCGTAATAGTAATGAGTAATGATTTTATTTATTATGTCTGGGCATGGGAGCTTTTGTTTTTTAATTGCTGCAGATAACCGTTCTGGTAATATCTCACTAGGGGTAGAGGAGAAGCCTTTTTTAGTTAATCAAATTTTTTAACTAAGTGCCTGCTTGCAGTCGATAACAACAAGGTCATCATGGCATCCTAACCTTTTTTTTTTTTTTCTTTCTTTCTAAGAGAAGTAAGGATTTTAATTTTATGTTGTGTTTTTTTGTTGTTGTTTGTTTCTTTGCTTGCTTGTTTGTCTTTACGTTGGCCAAACAGGAAAAGGACATTTATCTGTCACAAAGCAGGCATGGGGGCACATAACGGATTAGGTGCTAGGGAATTACACAAGGCAGCTCTTGCAAGTTAATGTGACAATGCAACACGCTGAGGCACAGAAGATCTATCCACAATAAAAAATAATTTACTGTGTGTTCTTGTTTGTCCGCCCACGGCTGGAGGTAGTGTGTACTTCCAAAGGTTGCATGCTCTGTGTTCCCATCCTTCTAACCATGTTCTGTAGCTTGCTAATATACAACAAGCATTTCATGTTTTAAGACAAATTTAATTACTTACTGCAAGTGTACTGGATGCGCTGACCTCTCACCCACCAAGGGCTTTATACATCACCTCCTACTTTTTTATTTGGATATTCTAAATAAAATGCATTTTCTTTCCACTCTGATAGAAACAACTTTGATATGTTCCATTAAAGCACAACTACAGTGGAATAACCTGAGCTATTGCTGCTAAGATGCAAATCTATGGTTCAAGATATCCTATGCTATCTGTACCAAAGCACAAAACATACGTAAATTGACACTATAGACAACAGAACAAAATAGCCTAATGTAGTTGTTCTGGTTAGTATAGTCAGTCCCTGCAGGCATTTTCATGTAAACGCTCCCTTTTCAGAGAAAAGGCAGTGATTACATTGCTCCCTATGGACACCTCCAGTGGCAGTTACTCAGACGGCCACTAGGGGTGCTTCCTGGATCAGTGCTGCACAATAAACAAAAAATAATAATAATTGGACTTAAGATAAGCTTGGGCTCCGATTAATTTGAGTAGTTGAAGACATGGAAATCTTTTGAGATTAATTCCAGCTGATACTCGTGCATTAAATTGGGTAATTCAGTCGCCTGGTTTACAAGTTAACTTTCTGGCAACCATGACTTGATACCATGCTTGGCAAATGCAAGAACATACCATTCCACAAATCTTGCCACCTTCTGGATTTCACTTTATTTATCGTCCTAGTTTGGCTCTGGATTGGGTAAGTCTACTCGAGTTTCTTCCACGGATCCAATAAAATTAAAATAAGAAAAAAAAAAAAACTAAAATGTGTCATCCCAAACCTTGGGTCCTTTACACCTGTACATTTGTCATTTGTATTGCAAGTTACTTTGAAGTGCTACTTGTGTAGAATTCATGGATGTATGGTGTTTCTGTGGTCTATACAAAGCTTTCCCTCTAAGGAAAGACTTTATTTTCATGCAACTTTGAAATCCAAGGCTCTATTGAATCTATAGATCATTTTCTAAGTCTCAGATATTAATGAAAAAGTGTGTTCACAACCGATTGTGTTGGTTGATGATGAACCTTGTTTTATTCCATCATATGGTTATGTGATTGAACTGTGATATAACTTGATGATGCAGTCACACAGAGAACTCAATTACAGAAAGTCCAAAACATAGAACAGAAAATGTCACCTAAAAAAATAATGTAACCATGTACAAAGCGAGGTGATTGCCTGTAATCAATCACTGTTTGTTATGTTTCATGATTCTGCCAGCTGCTGTGTTTATAGGTTTTACAACACTTTGTGCTAATGGAAAAAATATATATCTTTTTTTTAATAAATTTTTATTGAAAACTGGTATAATAAATAAATAATTGATCAGGTAGAGCAATAGCCGATACATATAAGAATGGCACACTCTATATATTTCTTGGCAGATTTAAACACACAGGGGGAGATTTATCAAGAAAAATTGTTATATAATTGCTAAATAAGAAGCAATCACCCTGGCAACCAATACAATTCCTCTCATCGTATAGCACTTGTAACAGATCCCCTCTGGACTCATTCGCGGGATCTGTACTTTATGTGAACTGTTCATTCGTTTAAAACCACTGCACAACCGATTGCCATAGACTATAATACAAACTGTCCAAAATACCGAATTAAATACCGAACACCAGACCACCCTGATGCTTAATTGTACTTCAATTTACCTCCCTACACGTGGCGGCGGCCATCTTAAACACCCGAACAGCGGTGTTTTGCCGTCGAGTGTCTGGAACTAAAATCAGACACTCGACCAAGCAAACACCGCTGAGACCTCCAGACTTCCAGAAATTCGTGCTGCAACTACCGAACGTTCCACCATTCGGTAGAAAGACTAAGTTAAGTATGGGGATTCATACGAACCCCAGGAGACCCATGGATGGCAAGCAGTCGAACAGAGACCGACCGCAAGGCCAGTTTGGAACTGTTTTCGGATACTTTACCTGTGCGGTCGCTCAAAACTTTAAACCCTCATAACTCCCGAACCCCTGGCCTGATCTGGGTGATTTTTAAATATGTTGCTCACCCAGAGTAGGGCTATCAGGGGATTTGGGGTACATCCAGAATCTTGGGGGAAAATGTGTGTTTAATAATTATGTTAATGCTTATCTAAGGGGAGGAGATGTGTGGGATGTAACTTGTGTTTTATTGGTTACTGTATAATTGCTTGTGGGTGTCTCCCTTGCATGGGAGCACCGCATAAAAGGAGAGCAATTGCCATTAAAGATCAGTTCTACTTTACCCTTGAAAATGTAGCTGTGTCTCGTTATTGAAAGAGAACCTGCTATATATCACTAACTCTTCTCAGAGCTCTGCCTCTCTACTCCTCCAGGGATTTAGCTGATGGGACTTCGCCTCTTCACCTCAACCAAGCACCTGACCTGGGAAAGGACGTCTCCAACGGCAGATACCCCTCTCCACTCTGGGTAGCCGTTACAGCACTCTACTCCAGAATAATACCTGTTCTTTTTTTCTTTTTTTAAATTATTTTTCTGTGCAAGAAAATTACAGGTATGTGTAATGTGCCACAACAGGATACATATATTATCCACCGAAATTCACATTGTGGCACTGAGATACTGCACATTTTTTTGTTTTTTGTTTGTTAACATTTTGGTACAAGCTATTGATCTTTTATAAGCATATATTGGATCGAAAGATAGTACCTGTTCTTAATTAAAAAAACAAAACAATTATTCAAGACCTCTAACTGGTATAGTAAAGCAAACACAAAGTGAGTGATCTAAAATGTTTAGATTTATGTTTTTTATCCTCGTAGAACACGTGAAACAATGCCTCGTTATTCGGATCTCTAAGTTCATGGTCCTTCTCATAAGGAACGGGCAATACTTGGGTTTGACACAGGGAGCCTGCTGGAATCCTTAGGTGTGACATCAACTATCTGATATCTCTGCAATGTTAATCACTGTGACCTGTACATAATGAAGGGACATTCACAGATGTCTGAGCACACCTAAAAGATGCAGACTGTTTACCACAATTCCATTTCCACCAATGACCGCTGGGGCGTATGATGAATAGTGTTAGTACGGTCTTATTTCACCCCACAGCTGCTTTCAAACTCTTTCAAACTCTTTCTGGGACATCAGATATACCATAATCTGGCAGCCTAGTCAGCTCTAGCATATTACAGATGTCCGGTAAATAGCCCAGTTGACCAGTCGACACGTGGTGAGTATTGACACTGCAGGTCACCAGTCAAAGCACGAACCCTTGGAGTTCTGAGCTAGCTAAAACCCTGCACAATTTGACCCTTGTGCCTCGATCTTGCAGTACTGCGCCAGTAGGTTTTCCAACATATCTCCTACTATTTTAATCAGCAGAAGTATAGTCTGAAACAGCAGCTCAAAAGACCTGTACACTAGTGACCTAGGGGGAATTACCCTTCACTATGTTACTGTGCTTTTAAAAGCAAACAGGGGCATGCTATGTTCCAGAAACAACTGGGACTTGTTGTCAAAGGAAAACTCAACTGGGGGATGAGCAATGACTGATCTCCACTTTTCTAGTTTGTTTCCTCCTCTATACCCAAAGCATACTACTACTAAAGCATAGCCAAATGTTCAATACAATACCACCATACTAACCAAGGCATAAGGAGGGATACCGCAATCTTCTGTACTCCAGAACCTCCTCCCAACAATAACCTGGGAGGCACCAAGCCCTCTCCTTCAAGTAGGGCAGATAAATCTGACTTTGGTGGCGGTGAGGCTCATTTTCCTGTCCGCCCACACCTCCCACTCCTCTTCCCTCTGGCATTCCCTACATTGGCTTCCAGTTAGAAATAGGGCTCAATTTAAAATTCTGGTGCTTGCTTACAAGTCCCTACATAATGCTGCTCCAATCTACCTATCCTATCTAATACACAAGTATGTCCCATCAAGGCCCTTACGTCTATCCTCTGTCTGTACTCCCATATCTGTTTCTCGCCTTCAAGACTTCTCCAAGGCTGTACACTTGCTGTGGAACTCCCTTCCCTTCTCCGTTAGTCTTTCACCCACTCTCCACTCCTTCAAAAAATCTTTGAAAACACACTTCTTCAGAAAAAAAACATCAATTAAACTGTTAGCAGGTTTTTATTCCCCCTTCCTCCCCCCATGACTCCTCTCCTGCAACTGTCAAAAATAAGTTCTCAGTGTATACTTTTCTAGCAACCTATTTCATTACCCCTACTTATACCCTGTGTGTCACTATACCCAACTCCCTCTAGCATGTAAGCTCATTGAGCAGGGCCCTCAAACCCTCTGTTCCTGTGCGTCCATTTGTCTGGTTACAATTACGTGTCTGTTAGTCCACCCATTGTATAGCGATGCAGAGTTTGCTGGCGCTATATAAATAATTACAAACTAATAATGTGGAGTGATTCGTTTGTTCCTTGTTTGCTGTTTTAAAGTTCATTGCGGTTGCTGTCCTTTGACTCACAGAATGTTTACAGTGTGCAAGCCTATTGTTAGTCAAGTGTATTGGCCCTGGCATACAGTCATGTCAAGTACCTGGTACAGGTGCATCAGTTGGAGCATATGATTCTTGAACACAGCTACGATGAGGAAGCATGTGCTTATTCATCCCCATAAAGTTTATTCACTTAACCAGTAACTGTGAAGAATTGATTGGAGAACTGTATTCCAAAATAAATATATTTATTTTCCAAGTGCACAGACGTTTACATCTTGACGACCTGTCCTGGACCTTGTTCTTTTACAGAACCCATGATATGATGTATACAATTAAGATTGTGATCCAGTTACTCTACATTCTACGTTGCAATACAAACGAGTAATATTAGTTATAGGGTGCATTGAGGAACATCTCCAGATTACACGAAGGCAGACTGTGTTATGGCACCAGGCTCAGCAGACATGATACACATAATAATCTGCTGATTCCATTGCCCTTGATTTCCATAAGTCTAGGAGGAATTGATTCTTTAAACTATTTGAAAATCAATTTAGAGTATTTATTACAAGTAGCCATGAAAGTGGATAAGAATCAGAATATAGAAAAGTAAAGTATAGCATTTCTCAACATCCTGTGTGTCAGCCAATAGTGTGGATTAAAATTAACCCTTTTTCTTTTAGCACAAGAAGCACGCTTTTGTAGTTTCTTCTTTGATATTATCTCTGTGTTGGTGTGATGGAGAGGGATGACCTGGTTACTGCTCTCCCAGGAGAGATATTCCTTCTACTTATCAGGAGCATACCATCAGCCTCCCATTGATTTGTAGTTCTGGCTGTTTTCTACAGTTCTCTCATGTAATATTGATCAAGGCCAGCGAATTTTAAGGCTAGTGCCCTCTGCACTTTTTTTTTTCTTGTACAGTTATTGCGATGCCTCATACTTAATTTAACTCCTTCTACCCTGCCATGAGTGATTTAATCACATAATGCACAGAGCGTTCTCCTGAGACCAAGGGTATTAATGTGTAGATCAGTGATGTTTAACCCCAGATTACTGTGAACTGCATTCTCCTTGATATTGAGCTTGCCTCCAGGAATCACGACAACTGTATTTTATAAAGATCTGGCGTTGGCAACCGCTGGCAATTTTTTTTGGCGCTCAATAACTCTTACAGTGTGATTTTATGTGAAGAAATGTAGATTTACAGGTTTATTCTCTAGAGTAAGAATTCAAGGGGAATTCAAAATCAATTTAAAATGTCAAGATCAAGTAGCTGAAATGGAGACGTTATCTATGTTAGTTATGCTTTAAAGCAGGATTGCCCAAAAGGTAGATCCCAGATGTTGTAGAACTACAACTCCCATGATGCTTTGCATGCTTTTAGAATGCCAAAGCATCATGGCAGTTGTTGTTTGAAAACATGGAAATCTACCTTTTTGGGCACCCCTGCTTTAAAGGAACACTATAGTACCTCAAAATATAGTTGCAAAATTATAATTTAGCTCTCCAGTACCCACTCTTTGAAGTAAAAAACCTTTTTTCCAGTGCCGCGCTGGTCTCGTTGCAGTTGGCCCCCGCCTTGCTTCGTCTCCGAAGCTGAGATTATAAAACTTGATGATTACAGCCAATACAGTGCTTTTCCACAGGAAAGCATTGGGAGGCTATTGCGAATGCGTGGCAACACGCCGTACTGAGCCAATCAGCATCTCCTCGTAGAGAAGTATTGAATTAATGCATCTCTATGGGTTACGTCCAGCGTCTCCATGCAAATCACTGAAAGAGGAAGCACCTCTAGTGGCCATCTGAGTTATGGCCACTAGAGTTGTTGCTAGGCAGTAAATAGGCAGTGTTTACATGAAAAAAAACCTGCAGGGACATTCTATAGACACCATAGCAACTGCATTAAGCTGTAGTTGTTCTGGTGACTGTGGTGGCCCTTTAACTTTGGCTACTCTGGCCTTAAATTGTAAATTACTTTAGTAAATAATCTCGTTAGTGGAGCAGTTGTATAGAGAGATCCACTATTCCTGCGTGTAGAAAACCTGTAATTTTGATGCGTCTTAAGTTAGAAATTTAAATTCTGAGTTACAGTGAACATTTACCTGCAAGGCCAACTGTTAATAGACCCCCTGGCACATGGCAAGCTACTTCTTGTGGACAGTAAAAAACAAGAGAAATAGGCGCTCACTAAATAAACTTAAGGTGGGCAGCAGTGAACCGAGCAGGAATTCCCAATGCCTACTCAGAATAGTGAAACAAACAAGAAAAATAGTGGTAAACCGCGCCCAAACAGTACAAGTAATAATAAAATCGTATACATACAAATAGTCCTATAACAAGGAATGTATGGAACCTTCAATAAAAGATACAAAATAGTAATGGTGCAGTATATCAGGCAAGTAAAAGTGGTTAAAACTTTATAAAAGACTAACTCACACTTTGCAGAGCTACTCAGAGCTCTGCCGTATAGCGCCTAGACGGTCCAATCCCCGTCTCGGGATGTCAAGTGATGGTGCAGTGCGCGGTCCAATCCTCCACAGTAGTATATGGAAAAAAATATAGAGATAGGATCCAATAGTATAGCATGTATTGCAAACAGTGTTGGTAAAAAAGGAAAAATATCCTACTTACTTCTTGTGGACCCCTCACCGCCATAACCCTTTATTTTCACTTCTGTACTATTGATGACCTTCTCATTACCTCACAAATAATGTACTGCACATTAAAGCCAAATAGAAAAATATTAGCAGGCAGTGGAGTGCTGCACACTAGTATCTTGATATACCGGAGCTCTACAGGGGAGGTCCCCTAGCCCCCAGTATAAAACCGAAGTATTAAGCCACAGGCTACACAGTGCAGGGTGAAGGATAAGGTGATTCAATTATGGCCTTGATAATTAAATATATTATTATATATATTCTTCACCCTACACTGTGTAGCCTGTGGCTTAATATTCCTAGAAAAATATTAGCAGGCGTGCTTACACTTCTAAAGACCTAGCATAACAAATGTAACAGTAGTGATTGGAATCCCTCCCCCACCAGCTGCCTAAATGTAGACACAATTCAGCAAGAAAAAACATTCCAAGACACACCTGCTAATATTTTGTATTAAAACCACATTTTACGGATGGAGTTCAACCCAATTGTCTAAAGTATTTGTGTTTTTTTCACTTTGAGTTGGCTTGAGGCCAGTGGCACATTGGTATCTGGTCGACGAATATTCCAAAAAAGAAAAATGTGCAGCAGACATCAATAGGTAAAAAGGCCCTCCAGATATATTGATGTCCCCACAACAAACTGACCTCAATAAATCTGGAGTGCAGCCTCCAGACATTTTACTTTTGTCATTTGGACATTTTTCATTTTGGATTCTTTATCGACTGGTTGAAGATGAGTTATATATGAGAGGGTGCTGGTGGCCTGTTTCTGCAGATACCTTTAGTAATGGACACGGCTTTTAACACAGCTTTTTAAAAAACCAAATCAACGGGCTCTGATCAGTGGCGTACACACAATCCATGGGGCCCCAGTGCAAAACTGATCCGTCCCTCCCCCCGACAGACAGAGACACACACACACAGACACATACAGACAGATACATACAGACACATACACACATAGACACATACAGACCGACAGACACATACAGACCGACAGATACATACAGACCGACACACACACACAGACAGGCACACACACATACATACATACAAACTGGCTATGATCCAATACGATCAGTGAGCAAAAAATAAAAACAGCCAGTCACATTCGTTTTGTGCAAAAACTACAAAGATTTGAACGTGCAAAACAATAAAACCGTTTGAGGAGCCAAAGCCTATCAATAGCTTAATGGTTGCATTACTGCCCTGAATGTCTCTTTAAATGAAATGGCACCCTATAGTGCTATTTTATTCACACATAATTTGCAACTGCAATTGTTATCTTTATTTTCCTAAACCGAAGCACATTCTGAAATTATGTTAATCTAAATGGAGAGGTTAATTATACACGGCCGTAGTTGGATTTGAAACACAGAAATAGGATCCATTGCAAGTGCTGAATTTCAAAATTGCTTTACGTGCGATTTGACATATGTAGTACATGTCCTTGAGGGCCCCTGCAGGTGGATTTATGTTGTGGAAGCTATCCAGATGAAGGGAATGAGAGGTTTAGTTTTTCGACAAGATTAGTTCAACATACATTGTATAAAACACAGATCTATAAGTGGCAGCAGGTTCCTAGGAGACCATATACAACATGAAACGAGAGGTATTAAATCGCTGATGCTGTGACAGCACTGATAACATGTACAACTGCGTAATGCAACTTTAGGTTGCTGCGTAAGGCCCGGGGATTAAACAGGGTCCCAGTTACCATCCATATGTTAGGAATACCGTTTCCTACTGAAAGTTGTATTGCTGTTTTTCTATTGCACTGTGCAAATAGCTTAATTTTTCAATTTTTAAGAATTAAAGTAACTTGGCGCTACACACCTTTTAGTAGAAGCACAACAACCAAAGTAGTACCAACATAAACCTCTAATATGAGGAATATTATGGGACAAAACCATAATGTCTGTTTAAAGTTATAGAAGTAACAGGATTAGTCCAGCCTCTTCCTTGTCTGCTGCATGCAAAATGCAAAGGATGCAGTCCTGTTTATTATTATATCATTTTGAATGCATTATGGATGGAAAGGATTGACATTGTTCAGCCAATAATATCTTTCCGTTCATTTCGTGGGAAGTTCTAAAACTATTCTGCCCATCAGCAAATATGTAGCTCATCACACTTTTGGTAATCAGACAAGCCTGCGACAATCTCAAATTGAAATATAAGGCCTCTGCTGAAAAACGTCCTCGGAGAATGGACAGAGAACTAGGAGATAAAAAAAAAATCAAATCCTTCCTTTTTGTTTGTGTGGAAAGTAAATTTGTCTGTAACTTTGATGCGCCAAGCTTGAAGAGGTGCTCTAAACGCAATAACCGCTACAGTGCACTTCAGTGGTTATAGTACCATGCATTTCCTGTGGAGGGGTTCCCTTGGGACCTGCAGTTCTTCCAGTCTTCTGTGATACCGATAAAGTGGAAGTTATCATTCTGCTTTATCATTATCAATTTTGTCGAATTTTGGATATGACTTAGAAATGATTCATAGAGAGTGTAAGCCAAAAGCTTTATTTAGTTGTTTTGGTAGAAATTTTAGGACCCAGCCATCAGAATTGCTAAATTTTCTTCCATTTAAATTAATTTACTTTTACAGCCCTTGCAACACCTCCTCTGGCTGAAAAGTACCCAGCCTCCAACATATCCACTTATACCCTATGTTATGTTCAGAGTCAGCAGGGTTTTTCCTTTAATACTTGCAGTGGTGGGACACATCCTAATCTGCGTGCTAAGAGCTGCAAATACAGCTACTACAGCAATAAAGTATCATCCCTTGCCCACAGCCTCCTGTGTGAGATAAGATGAGAAGCCTTCAAACCCTTTATAGCATACAACCCAGAGCTCCATCAGCTGTTCCACTGCAATTTACAACAGCCTGAATTTAACCCCTTAACGCTGTTACGGCGTTCTATGCCGTCCCCATTTAAATGGGATTTAAAGCCGTTGCGACGGCATTGAACGACGTAACGGCTTGCCACCAAATCACTCAACTTTGACTGCCCCTTTAAAAATTTGCAATGACGTCCAAATTGGCATAGAACAAGGGGACTTAACTGGAGCAATTTTCCTTGATTTTACCAAGGCCTTTGACACAGTAGACCATGGCATTCTTTTGCAAAAACTTAAAAACTCAGGTATTGGTGATCCTCCTCTAACCTGGTTTCGATCGTATGTTTCAGACTGATTGCAATATTCACATTATTTATAAATGATCTGCCAAACATCTGCAAATCCTCAACTGTACACATGTATGCAGACGACACTGTAATCTACGCTCTAGTAATTCCAAGCTACCGCAGCTTGAGGCTGTGCTCCTAAACCAATTCACAGAGGTAGAAAAGTGGTAAGGTAACAGATAAAAAAACTCCTCCTAAACACTGACAAAACCGTTACAATGATTTTTGGAACTGTACCTAAATTATGTAAACTACAAAATCGACAACTGTGTATCAGAACAAATTTAAATGGCACACTGACAGCCGTCTGCTCTTTTAAATATTTAGGTATGTTGCTAGACCCCAATCTATCTTTTGGCCTTCACATTGAAAACATCTCTTCCAAACTTTAACCAAAACTAGGTGCCCTGTACAGAAACAAATCCTGCCTAAGCCCTACAGTAAGGGAACAGATGCAACAAATGCTAATGCCGGTCATTGATTATGGGGATGTAGCTTATGCATCCGCACCGCCAACCCACCTTAATAACCTTTATACGTTATATAATTTGTTCTGCCACTTTGTACTACAATGTAATTACTTTATCCACCACTGTGACGTGTTAAAAGAGCTAAACTGGCCATTGCTGGAATCCTGACGCACTCTTCATCTTTCCAGCCTTGTGCATAAGAGCATTTTTGGGAAGCTCCCACCTCACCTGAGTAGAATGCTCTCCCCAGCTGTTCCCAGCTCTTATAACCTCCGATCCACTACTAGCACGAAATTTATAAAGTGACTCGATCCTCATTTTCCTACAAAGCACCGCAATAATGGAATTATACATGTGTATGTGTATATACATACGGTATATATTTCTATCTATCTATCTATCTTTGTATATTGTATTTTTGTAATATTGTACCGTATTGTAACAATGCAGTGTTTGTAGACCCAAGACATACTTGAAAACGAGAGAAATCTCAATGTATCCATCCTGGTAAACTATTTTATAAATAAATAAATATTAATGTAAGTGTTTCCATTTTTTTCATGTAATTTGCAATGATTTAATTAATAATGAGTCTAGGTATTTTGTAACTAGATATTCCCATAATGTCCTAATAGGGACCACATGGATCTCTAACATATTTAAATTTGTGTGCTAACCAACAGCCTAACTTAATATACTCCAGTTTTAGTTTTTTTTCTTTACACATATTGCTACATGTTCATGGCGATTTGCATCATATGTATGTTTTAAGGTACGTCCTATCATACCATTGAATTACTGTTATATTGTGACGCCACATCATGCACAGTGTATATGCAGATGCAAGGCATCATGGGGGAAAAAAAACATGACTTCTGAGGACCAATAGTGTATCGCATCGTAAAATGTTTTCAAGCTCAATAGAAAAAGTTATGTTTTCTTTAACTTTCTTCCCACCGGCTTCTCACAAAGTTATTTCAAGACATTAAAATAAGGATTGTTTTATCTAGAATAAAACAAAGAATTATAAGAGGGAGTTATTTCGACTTTATAACGTGCAACATGAATATTTGCGGCTTGCTTGCAGTCCAGAAACAATCTCATCCGCCTATTGTGGGAACAGAATGGCTAGCAAAAGTGTAGGCTGTGAGGAAAAGTCTACGTGGAGTTTATATTTTCCACTCCATGCTGTTTCTTTTTTTTTTTTATTGCATTAGCAGAAATTGCCATGAACTTGAAACAACGTCTATATAAGTCTGTGGGAGTACCTCCCCCCCAGGTGTCTGTGTATGTATTATAGAGCATAGCCTCTGTATGCACATGATGATTATGGTTCCTGACTACTAATGGGCCTCTGTACCCCCTACCAGCTGTGTTAATGTCTATTATTATTAATTTATATAAATAGAAGCACGGCCGTCCTAAAGTTATTTCCTCTTCAACTCACATTACTTATAATAAAATAAAAGCATGGTATGTCAAGGTGTACAGTACTAGCACTGGTCTATAAAATGGAGTCCCCTCTCCAACAATATTTAGTCCCAGAGTTTTCTGTTTACATTTTTCTCCTTTCTGTCCCTTTTTCTCCTTAACCTGCTTTCTTTCTGTGTTCTAAATCCTCTATCTTTCCTACGTTTTTCTCAGATGTTTTCACCAAATTACATTAGAATGTAGTGGTTTTGGTGGTCAGATTGTCTCTTTAAAATTCTGATATTCTAATTGTGCAGCTCTTTTTTGAAATGAGCCATTGAATAGAGGACCTAAAGGCATTGGCGCTGGGTTAATGAGGATCACCTAAAAAGTTGCAAATGTCTGCATTTGTTTTTACAAATTGATGGGCATCAGATGAAAAAACGCTGCCGTGTAGTATATAGTAGCTCACTTGATTCAATTAATCAATCAATCAGGAATTGCATGACATATGCACACTACATAATACTGGGCAGCATTTTCATGTGCCATCAATCAACATGATTACATTTTGTGTGTTGAAAAAAAACTTCTGGATATTATACCCACTTCACTTCTTGTATTTGGGTACAAAGTTGTTTTGCTTCAAAACATTCAATCCATGAACTCTTGGGTGCAGTCCACCCATATCAATGCTCCTTTTCAGTTAGACCCAGAAGAGCTATCGGCCACTGTGTTTAAGTATTGTACCCACCTTCCAAAGCTACTTCATTAATATACACCTACTATATAAGGTAGAAAGTGGACCTTTTAACCCCTTAAGGACACATGACATGTGTGACATGTCATGATTCCCTTTTATTCCAGAAGTTTGGTCCTTAAGGGGTTAAAGCCATTGCACCTTTTTATTTGCATAGAGTATATTGACAGTTATTCTTATAAGTAATGCTTATTCTTAATTAACAGGAATAATTAGCAGATCTCTTCAACAAAACCTCTATCAATCACTTTCTTTTTTTTTTATATCCATTCATATTTTGTACACATGCTGTAACTCACACATGCTATATGTCATTTCTTTAGTACTAACCTTCCCACATTCCATGCTGTTTCTATTTATAACATAACAGTGTTTTTATAAATGCACACAAACACAAATTCTCTATTTCTTTCTCCTGTACTTTTTTTCTGACAGCAGTACACGTTTTAATATGCTGATTTTAATCTTTCTGGTCTTTCCACATTGTGAGCACTCAATTCAGGGATTTCATTGTGTTGACTTTTAATGACCCTTCCACCACTCTTCCTGAGTCCTCTTTCTTTTTCAGTGTCCATAACTCGGTGGACCCCTGTCCTGATGAGTTTACGACTTAACTATCCGCCCGTGTAATCTAATAAGCAATACATGTTTAGCTTTCATTAATACCACTTGCTTCAGATTTTATTTCCTGACCAGCTTCTTTGCTTAGGTCTAACCTCCACATGTTTCACCTTGAGCTGAATCTATATCCATTCTGTACAGCAGCCTGGAACAAAAGTGTTCTTCATATAAATAAATATTAGCCCTGAAGTATCACAAGCACCACAGGCAGCAGAAAGTTTCATCATGCTGCATGATGACTTCTACTGTGAGGTGGAGAAATTGGGATGAGGTGACACGAAAGTGTCGTGAAAGAAAGGTGAGACTAGTATGAGAGATGGGGGGGGGGGGGGGGGGGGGGGGGCAAATTAAGGGACAGACTGAGACGAAAGGGGAACATCAGAGAGAATCGATAACGGAGCCTTGAGACTGGAATAAGATTGATAAAACCGTGTGCTGTATTCAAAAACTCAGTGATTTCTCGATAATCATTTTAGACATTAATCTTTTTAGATATTTAAAGATATTTGCAGATATTTTATCATGTTGTTCCCTATAGTGTTTTATAATCAGCTTATTGATGTTCAAAAATACTAAATGCCCAAATATAATTATGTTTAATGTGTATAAATCTCAGGTTTGTCATATTGGAACATTGTCTTTTGTTTTTTGTTATATAATGTTTTCTAAATTATTGTAGTGTGGGTGCATCTGGCATGTAGATGGAGTTAAATGTATCTCTTACAGTACCCAGTGGTTGTCCAGTTACATATTATGCTGCTCTCTTTGTAGGTATTAATACTAGAACCTGTAGGGGCTATGTTCTTGGTTGGTCTTTTCATTCTTCTTATCAAAGGTACTCCATGGGAAACTCTGGAGGTTTTGTCAACATGAGAGCGATTTTTTTTTTTTTTTTTTCCATTTCATGTAAGCAGAATTCGCCCACACATATTAGTAGAGTTATCTAAACTGTATGTACAGGACCTCTCCATGTTCACGTAGTGACTCCTAGAGTAGACGTGGCAGTCAGATTTGTTCTTTACATAATTCTCTCCATGGTTCCTTTTCATAATAAGACA
Source organism: Pelobates fuscus (assembly GCF_036172605.1). NCBI lineage: Eukaryota > Metazoa > Chordata > Amphibia > Anura > Pelobatidae > Pelobates > Pelobates fuscus. Next base: position 96,358,468 of record NC_086328.1, read on the forward strand.
CTCTTTACCATTTCATAGTTGTATCTAAATGCTCTTTGATTGGTGGTGAAAGGACGAACAGCAATTCAGCAGCATGGAAAGGAATGGCGAGATTCATTGTGGTCAAATAGTCTTAAGGAATACACTGTATAATAAATTGTGGTAAAAATGCCAAATTATGTGAGTGAAGCACCCATTCAGCATAATATAGACAGAAGTTATATTGCAAAGTAACAAGGGTTTTAGCAAGTCCATATGAAACAGGAAAGAGATTTTCGTAATTCATAAGTAATGCTAGTAAGGGGCCGGGGGATCTGTCCAATGATGCAATATACTTTTATGTGCAGCGGCTAAGATCATATGGGTTAATTTTGCAACATGGTTTGAGTTTTCCGTTATCACCACCAATATTGCCAACAGGGCCGGCCTTAGGGGTGTGCGAGCTGTGCGGCCGCACAGGGCGCCATGGAGCAGGGGGCGCCGTGGATTTAAAAAAAAAAAAAAAAAAATTTTTTTTTTTTTTTTTTTTTTTTAAATTTGCAGCGGGGGCGGAGCTTACCGTGCGGCGGGGGCGGAGCTAAAAGCGCCGGAAAACTGCTGCAGGGGAAGCAGGAAGGAGTCCCTGCTTCCCCACCAAACAGTCACCAGGAGCCAGGTAACTGTGACTCTCTGCCTGTGTTTATTACTGTCTGTGTGTGTATGACTGTCTGCCTGTGTGTGTCTGTGTGTATGACTGTCTGCCTGTGTGTGTGTGTCTGTGTATGACTGTCTGCCTGTGTGTGTGTGTCTGTGTATGACTGTCTGCCTCTGTGTGTGTCTGTGTGTATGACTGTCTGCCTCTGTGTGTGTCTGTGTGTATTACTGTCTGCCTCTGTGTGTATTACTGTCTGTGTCTGTGTGTATGACTGACTGTCTGCCTGTGTGTGTCTGTGTGTGTGAGACTGTCTGCCTGTGTGTGTGTGTGTGTGTGTGTGTATATGACTGTCTGCCACTGTGTGTCTGTGTGTATTACTGTCTGCCTCTGTGTGTGTGTCTGTGTGTATGACTGTCTGCCTCTGTGTGTATGACTGTCTGCCTCTGTGTGTATGACTGTCTGCCTCTGTGTGTATGACTGTCTGCCTCTGTGTGTGTGATTGTGTGTATGACTGCCTCTGTGTGTATGACTGCCTCTGTGTGTATGGCTGCCTCTGTGTGTATGGCTGTCTGCCTCTGTGTGTATGGCTGTATGGCTGTCTGCCTGTGTGTGTCTGTGTGTATGACTGTCTGCCTCTGTGTGTGTCTGTGTGTATTACTGTCTGTGTCTGTGTGTATGACTGACTGTCTGCCTCTGTGTGTGTCTGTGTGTGTGTGTGAGACTGTCTGCCTGTGTGTGTGTGTGTGTGTCACATACAACCAATACACGCATATCACACACTGTTAATACACCCATTACAAATATCACACATAGCATACATATCACACACAGTCATCACACCTACTATCACATACACAGACAACACAAACATTACAGCATACATGGATGACGGGGGGGGGAGGGGGGGAGGGGGGGGCGCTGTGAAGATTTTTCGCACAGGGCGTCAAAATGCCTAAGGCCGGCCCTGATTGCCAATAATGGGGAGATTCAAAAGGCCAGAATACCTTGATTATTACACATCTCCAGAAGTAATGGTGGAGGTCTGGTCCATCTGTCCTACATTTTAGACAACTGGTTGTGTCCCTGAGTTCTAGGGAAAATGTTTTTGAGGATAGTAATGCTTGTGATTTGCAATTTTCAAATGCATAATTGGTCCAAAGAAATGTGACACAGATTTGTAACAATAAAGGCCACTCCAAATAAGCCTCTGGTGCGCAAAGGTGGAAGCGGTAAAGTGAGGAGGTGGCCCTTTATGCCATTGCAGCATTTAGGAGCTCGAGCATTTTTCTATGGAGCCTTCACAGAATGGCTCATTGTGGCGCTTTCCAGCTTGTGCTCGCTTCCCTTGACCCGTCCCCTTGGGAGTCATCTAAAGACGCATTCTTAATCCAAAATTATTTATAACTCTGAAAAACAAATAAAAAGGAATAATAAAAAAAAATCAATATATATAGTGTAGTATTTTCCACAGAGTGTAAAAATGCAAAACCTGTGCTAACCTTTTTTTTTATTATTTAAAAAAAAATTATTTATTTTTTATTAACTTTATTTATTTACTTTATATGTTATAATAAATATATATACATATATATATATATATATATATATATATATATATACATACACATATACAATATATAGTTAGTGTATATATATATATACACATGTGCAATTTAATTATGCGTATTTGTATATTAATATATGTATATACTAATATAAAAATACACTTAGCATGACATATATATAATATATATACATTTAAATATAGATATAATATGTGTGTGTGTGTGTGTATATATATATATATATATATATATATATTTTATTTAATTAACATATATTTTTTAAATTTTTCAGAAGCAGGGAGACTGCCTGTCAGTACAGGACATCGTTTCTGGTACATGTTTTGAATGCTATGACATTTCCAAAATATTCCATTATGTCATCTTGATAATTTTAATTAAATATGCTATCTTAATTTCTTTTAATGATGGGTCCGCTTTAACTTATGATATATAGCTTTCCTGGGGTTCTTGACTGGTGGTTCCACAATCTAGTCCTCAAGGCACATCAACACGCCGCAATTACAGATACTTCCTATACAGTTTCATTGGAGCTACTGATAAAACCTGAATCACGAGGACTGGGTTGGAAAACATTGCCCTGTGTCTCATTGCTAGAGAAGCATGCAAGGACTTTTTTAAAGTATTTGATACTTTGTTAGTTCACACAATGTTGATATCTGTCATACTATGATGTTCATGTTTGTTTTTGTAGAACATCCTGTACAGTACAATGATTGCAGAGTAAACTGTGATTAATTTTAGATGTCCAATTCCCTGCTACACATTGAATGCGTGAGAATGTGCATTGTGTGGCTGAAGTGATTATGTGTTTCTGTATTCCCTACACATTTCAGCTGATAATAGTGGGGGGGGGAGGTTTGATGTTCTCCTAGCTTCGCCTTGGTTCTTTTTTGCTTAGTTTTATGGATAACTCATGAGAATCCAGCAGGGAGAGAAATCCCGTCATTTGATGCGGGAAGAGATTCAATTCTCTCTAGAGAAAATGCAATGAATTAATGAGCAGGTCTTTGTTTATTGCCGTTACAATAAATTGACCTTCCATATGTTGGTGTGTGTATACACATCTATCCATGTTGAATTATTCACCTCTCTTAGCCCTTTTTAAAAACAGATGGAATACACTTGTTGGTACAGTGGACAGCTATATACTGCCCTCCAGATTTTAGATGTTATTGAATTGAAATATAAAAATGGTAGATATAGAGGATTTTGATATTTCGATAGCAGTATTACCAAGTAGCAGTAATATTAATGTATTTTTGATTACGGGTCAAATGGGATTAACATTAAGATCGCTGTTATTGAATTATAGTGCCCATGATGAAGCATCAAAGGATCTGTAGCTTGGCAAAAGCTGCCACTGTCGGGTGACGAACCATCTTTGTAATTATTGTTCGATAAGAGCTAAAGAGATATAGGCTGACTACATTTACATGGTGCTCCTTGGTACTCCCACACATTGGCAACGCAGTATGGGAATTCTAGTTAACAACAGCTTTTGACTAGCAATCTGTTGGTGACCTCCAACATGGTCTTTTCATTACGAAGCCAGAATTTATATTGTTAATTGATCCATTCAAGGTTATAAAGAAACCTTTTACTCTTATGTTATGCGTAAATCCAAGGCCGCTTTCTTTATGGGATAGAAAGCTGTTTAAATAAAATATACTTTAATATAAAATTTATACAATTGTAATGCGAACAGAATATTAGCATTACTACATTCAAAGTACTCTGTACAATCAACCACCCATTTTATTGCTTTTCACACATTTTTGCCATTTTTCTGGGAAATGCAATACAGGCATTAATAGTCCGTATATTTCAATTTAATTGAAGAAAGTCTTGTCGGTAAATTTTATTGGATTCATTTACAAGAAAAAAAAAAATCAGTCCACAGTCAATCTCTACATGTAATAAATGGTTTTCGAATAGACAGCCCAATAATGTCAAAGACAGGGTGAGATTGCCGATATTGAATGTTTTGTTCGTCTAATCAATACACGTTGAGCTACTCTTGTGTGTACATTGTATCGATTAATTGTAGTATCCAACATGCTTGTTACCATGCGTTTGTTTGAAAGTTCACCTTATACTTGATCTGAACATGTTTATTTTATAGGATAGAGTATAGTGAAGAGAGCGCAAACGATTGTAAAGTATTATTGGGTGTTATCAAATGTAACTTCAGCTATCAAAGTATAAAAATATATAATATAACCAGCAGCCAAGACACAGATTAGAACTTCCCAAATTCTCATAGATAAATGCAGTATACGTAGTGTCAGAGCTTAGTTAATAGGCCCCTAAATGACCACTATAGGCAACCAGACCACTTCAGCTTAATGAAGTGGTCTGGGTGCCAGGTCCACCTAGGATTAACCCTTTCTGCTGTAAACATAACAGTTTCAGAGAAACTGCTATGTTTACCTATGGGTTAATCCAGCCTCTAGTGGCTGTCACATTGACAGCCGCTAGAGGCGCTTCCGCGCTTCTCACTGTGATTTTCACAGTAAGAAGACGCCAGCATCCATAGGAAAGCATTCAGCCGATAACGGGAAAAGGAGGAGTAGAGTCTCCAGCACCGAGGGAGCCCAGCGCTGGAGAAAGGTAAGTGTTTAACCCCTTCCTCTCCATCCAGCCCGGCGGGAGAGGGACCCTGAGGGTGGGGGCACCCTCAGGGCACTATAGTGCCTGGAAAACAAGTTTGTTTTCCTGGCACTATAGTGGTCCTTTAATGAGACATTAGTGTAATACGAACGCAGTAAAAAATAAAGCAATATCGAATAAAATGCAAAGCAGATGAGTATCTGGTAAAACACAGGTTTTCTAAGAAAAACCAAATGTGTAAAAAAAGAATAAAAAAATGTAAGAGTATATACAGCAAAAATAAAATATAAGTAATATAGTCACTATGGGGAATAGGCAAAGTTCATGTCCAATCTGCGTAAACAAATCCATGGATAACCAGTTGTACCTTAAAAATAAGGAAACAGATAAAAGTGTAAAGCAGTTTATTTATTGCCCTTTAACATGGAAAAATCCCACCCTGATTAAAAACTCTTACAAGATAAAATAGTGGTACTTATCTTTAAGGACCACAGATTCAGCTTAAGTGAGATAAGTACCACTATTTTATCTTGTAAGAGTTTTTAATCAGGGTGGGATTTTTCCATGTTAAAGGGCAATAAATAAACTGCTCATTGAAGTGGTCTAAGTGCTGTGTCCCTGTCCCACTTAGTCCTGCAATGTAAATAATTGCAGTTTTTGAGAATCTGCAGTAATTGCCTTGCAGGACTAAGACTCCCTCAATCAGTCAGCCACTACAGGCATTTCCTCGATCCTTACATACTTTTGGACGCCAACTGATGCTGGATGTCCTCACACTCTGCATGAGGACATTGAGCGTCCGTGAAATCCCTGTAGAAAATCATTAAAACAATGCTTTCCTATGGAGGGGGAGGGGGGGGGCCTCATGTGCTCACTGTGCATGCGCAATAGCCCCTCCCTGCCAGGTGACATCTAAAGGTTTTTTTCAACCCTTTAGCTGCTGGAGAGTGGGCATGAGGGAGGATGGGATAAGAGGGCTCTATAGTGTTAGGAACAAAGATTCCTTTAAGCATCAATGCCAGAGGCTACTGTAATAACCAACTGCTCTATGTTAGGGGGTTGCATAATTTTGTGTGACAGAAACTACTCCATTCATCAACTGCTGTATTCTGAGCAGCAGATCACAAAACGTCACAATAGTGGCTTGCCAGTCCCTCAAGCCTGATTCCCCTTGATTTTAAGGTTTATTATATTTATTGCCAACCTTGTAAAATCACTATTGTTTGTAAAGCATTCTAGATTAACTATATTATACAAAGAATGTAAATAAATAGTGCAAAGAAATGTAATAAACTTTCTTTTTCTTTCTCTCCAGCTGGGAGGTTGCGGGATACTGGGAGTTGGTATTTGGCTAGCGGTAACCCAGGGCAACTTTGCCACGCTCTCTTCCTCCTTCCCATCACTGTCAGCTGCCAACCTGCTGATTGCTACTGGGACTGTGGTCATGATTGTTGGCTTCCTGGGCTGCATCGGGGCCATCAAAGAGAACAAATACTTTCTGCTGAGTGTAAGTATGAAACTGTAGGTTGCAAATGATATAGATTGTTTTCATGATAAAAAAATATATTGCACCAACTTGTTAGAAAGACCATTTCATCGGTTAGAATTCTCAATGTTGAAATCAAGCATTTATCGTTTTCCAGTATATTAATCTTCTGAATGCAATGCAGAAACATCTAGCGCTAGAAGGTTAGAGGAGAATTTGAGACCTCAGAGTCTCGGGATTAAAGAAAACGTCATTGGGAGAAATACTATTATTATACTTTCATATGTGAAGCTTAGCACAGTCTTCTAGAACCTTTATCAGAAAAATATTCCAAATGACCACAATTCCCCACTTTGTATTCTAATTTAAAGCCACTTATAGAGGAGAGCTGGTATTCAACACTGACGTTAGCGTTGTGAAATGCTGCTTGAAGCATAAAGTAAAAGTATGAAAACTGTCTGTAAAAAAATAAAATAAATTAAATAAATCACGAAACATAAAATGTCTCTTGTCCAGGAATGGATGAAGCAACTTCCTATAGTGATTTAGCTGATTTAGCTATCGTTATACATTGCAGGAGTGCTATTCTTATGTAGTTTATGATGTATAAGCGCCAAAGATATTTTGCCTTTTTGAAAGCTTTTTCTCGTTTCTTTTCTTCGACCCACTGTGTTGCTTTTCCCTTGTTAATGTCATTTTTGTAAAAAAAAATATTCAACAGAGTAGAAAGCCCTGTCTGAAAGTTTCAGTGGTACAAAATGTGACAGGTAGGCTTGATTAAAGCGTTTTATTCCAGTGTTGTGATGTGCTTGTCTTTACTTGAGAACATGCAATAAAGACAATGCTGGCAGATCATTGTGCGACATGAACGTCCACAAAGAATTGCCATTCTCTATCATCGCTACTGCTGTCTCGAACTGAAATAGCATTGGATAATATGTATCAGGTTATCGTGTACCTTTTAAATTACAGTATATTTTTCATTATTATAATTATTATTGGGATCTATATAGTGGCAACCTATTCTGCAGCACCTTACAATGTTATAAAGTGGGACATTTAACAAAGAATGAGACATACACAAAAATGTTACAGAAACAATGGGTTGATGAGGACCCTGCTCAAATAAGTTAACAATCTAGAGGAGTTGGGTACAACAAACACAATAGGAAGGACATAATAGGTGATCGCAACCAAGCATGAAGGTGGAAAAGTAGGGTTATTGGAAGGTAAGAGTGGAGTGTGACCTTTTAAGAGAGAGCAAGAGACAGGTTTGTCAAATAGAGGTTACTCTGGGAGGCCATAAGCTTTTCTCAAGAGATGTGTTTTTGAGGGACTTCTAAAACAATTTAAGACTAAGGGAGAGTCTGATGCGGGGGAGGTAAGCTGTTCTAAAGGAATGGAGCCGCCCTTGAGAAGTCTTGCAAGTACAAGTTAGCAGTAGGGGTATGCGCAGTGGACAGGAGAAGTTCACCGGCAGAGTGGAGAGACCTAGGAGCGGTGTACGTACAAATAATTGATGAAATGTAACTGGGGCTAGAGTTGTTTAGAGCTTTATAGGTAAGGGTTAGTATTTTTAATTGCCTCCTATAGGGTACAGGAAGCCAATGTAAGAATTGACAGGGGAGTGAGGTGTGAGAGGAGCAGCCTGGCAGCATATTTTATTACCTACAGTTGCTCGGCAGTATAGATTATGGGGAGACCAATTAGGAGAGAACTAAAGGAATCAATGCGAGAGATTACTAGCAGCATGAACAAGCTACTTAGCAGCATCTTGCGTAAGAAAGGGGCAGACATGGGCAGGGAATGAGAGATATATCTGGGTGTTATCAGCATACAGGTGGCAGCCTGATCTTCAGGAGTGCTACCTCTGCATATGGCTTTGGCTGCAAGACTTGCTAGCTGAGTAAACATTTTGATTGCTGTTTGGGGCACAGGTTGTAAGAAAGAGTCTAGGGTTACACAAAACACTGCAATTATGGGTGGAGAGACATGCAAATATTGAGGTGAGATTTAAGGGAAAGTCATAAATGGTGAACATAAATTAAGAAGACCATAAGTGCAATAATTCTAACACTAAGAAAATAAATAAACATTTTACAAAGCAAGAGTGAGCATGGAAGGTAAACTTGTTTTCAATTAAACAGCCATACTATAGTGAAGGGAAGTAAAGAGGGATATCATTGAAAATTAAGACATGGGTAAAATAGGTAAGACAGGTATTCTTGAGTTGATCTTCAGAGGTACTACCTCTTTAGGAGCCACTAACACAGCAGATATCTATTGCATTATTTTCTTGCTGTGGTTTTCCACAGTAGAAAATGAATTGGGGAAAAAAATAAATTCTACTTAAGTTGAAAAATAAATAAATATATATATATATATATATATATATATATATATATATATATTATTATTATTATTATTTTATTTTGTTTAAACTAATTTCTGCTTCTGATGCTTTTTTATTTTTTTTACTGCCACTAGAACTAAGAAGAGATAAATTTCATTTTCTGTACAAAAACACATTTTCACTTTATCTTTTATGTTTAGTGATTTATATGTTGTAGCAAACAAATTTGTGACAAACATGTAGGCTACATTGTATATTTGCACTTGTTTCCCCATATTAAAGGAACACTATATTGTCAGGAACACAAACACTTGCCTCCCTTCGAAAACATATTTTATATACCTTTTTTCCAGTGCCACAACAGTCTTGCGGTGGCAGGCCCCGCCTCTCTTTTTTTTAAATCATATTTTACATTCTCAGCCAATCCATTGCTTTCCCATAGGATAATGCAGCTTTGTACTAGTCAGCATCTCCTCATAGAGATGCATTTAATCAAAACATCTCTATAGGGAAATTTTGGAGTTTCCATGCAGAGCAGCACTGACTCAGGAAGCACCTCTAGTGGCCGTCTGAGTGACTGCCACCAGAGGTGCTGCTAGGCAGTAATGTAAGCACTTTACTAAAAACCCTGCAGAGACAGGCTGCAGACACCAGAAGGACTACATTAAGCTGTAGTTGTTCTTGTGACTATAGAGTTGCTTTAACCTTTACATCAATGTTATTGGCATATGGCCACTGCAGATGCCTTGGGCTCAGATGCCAAATGAATAGGTGTTAGTCTGCGTGTGGCATACTGTAAGGACAAACTATGATGGAATGATATGCTGTTCTGTGTGTCTGTCTGCTGCGGATGTGACAGGCAAATGCCTCCTAGGTCCTCGATCTTGACCTCTCGAGAATTTTTAGATGTAACACATGTTGCATTCATTATAAGTAATACCACCTAATTGTAAGTAAAGAGAGAGACTTAAATAACAAGGAATCCTCTGTTTAAGCTTAGTAAATGAAATCAGTAAGTGAAAGGTTCATGTTCCTGTGTAACCACAGTTTTACATTAGTTGAAAAAGAGAATGCGGATTCCCGACTCACAATGGCCAAGAAAATACAGGAATTTTGTGCAATACACAACAAGATTATTAAAAGTGGCATCCAAATTCAATGATGGAGAGCGAGAACGATCATGTCTTACCCAGTTGGAAGAGTATTCACTCAAACAACCGCTTTATATCCTCTCCGTGATTCTGGAATTTAAAGTAATAATGTCACAATACCAAGCAATGGATGTTGACAGTCACTAGAGGAACATAAATGGGAGTCATTTGAATAATGATAACGATTGCGACATGTCTACAGTATGTGTGAAAGAGCTCTCTGGAATGTGATCTTGTTTGAGAATCTGCTGTGCAATGTTGTCTTTTGATTAACGTTGCTTGTATTAAGCATGCTACCACGGTTATGTGAAACGCATATATAGCGGAGCTGCAAGAATAAAACCAATATCTCCGCTGGTAGTCTGTAGAGCATAAAAGAAAGCGCAGTTCAGCAGTATGATCCAAATTTCCCCAGTAACCGGACGATACATAGTTCTGGGCAGTGGTGTATTTTGGATTTGCGCTGCCCTAGGCACGACTAAATTCGGGCACTCCAAAATCAAATTTGCCCCACCCCCAATTCGTGTCAAGGCCACTTTTTTGACTGACAGACACATGCCCTCATTGATACATGCACTGATATACACTCACTGACAAATACACAGTCATTGGCACACACAGTTTAACCAACACACACGTTGACTGACTGACACTCACTCTCAGATACACATAAAATGACATACACACACTGACACACACTCACAGTCACATCCATTCTCAATGAAAGACACACACTTTCACTCAGTCACAGATACACACTGACAGCTACACTCACTCACAGTAAGGTGGACAGCCCCAGAACAGAGGCAAACAATGCATTTGTCTGGGAGCTTGGGGTGGCGTTTTTTGGCGCCCTCCCCCTCCCCCCCCCCCCCCGAAAGTGCCGCCCTAGGCAAATGCCTTGTTTGCCTTGTGGTAAATACATCCCTGGTTCTGGGTGTCAATTGTTTAATGGGAACCACGCACTGCCTTTTATGTGTGTCCCCAAGGGGTTTACTGTAACACATTCTAGGGGCATTTCCCACTGGACCTGAGAGGGCACAGTGACAAAGTACACAACATAATTCTCTCTTTTGGGAGTACGAAAAACAATAAACTAACGAAGGTAACAGTTTGTATACCAGTTGGTTGTGTGCCCCTCATTCGGGAGTCTGCTCCTAATGAATGCCACTCTTCTCAGGTGAAGGGAACCGAACACACGTAGATGTGGAAGTTCCAGCGGTGTTCGCACCGTTGAGTGTCCGATTATAGTTCCATGCACTAGAAGACCAAACACCGCTGTATGTGTTCACGGCTAAAGATGGCCGCCGCCACGTGTTCGGTCATATGAACTACGGTCACCCAGCCGACCGCCTAGAACGTTGCGGTTTCTAAGTGTGAAGGAGGTTAATAGGGTCAGTTGGCAGCACACGACTCCCCTGTGTGGTCTAACTGTTCGTGAGTTTCTTCGGTATACGAACAATACAGTTATAACCAGGCTGGTGGACCCCAATTGCCAAACCAGATAAGTCCATGATGTAAAAGAAAGGCACATAATCCAAATAAGTGGCTGGTTCCGCCACAGCATATGGTGAGTATCCTTTTTTATTATGCATCGGATAGTCAATACCATTTTGTGTTTATGCATTTAGATTACAGTTTATTTTACGTCATCAGGTGGTACATCTATAGATCATTAGTGTTCGACACTCACACATTTTTGTTCCAGACTGTGAGTGTACTTGTTTGACTTTCATGATGTCATTTTGGTGGTGCACTATTTGCATTTTTTTTTTTTTTTTTATAATCCTTACAATTTATATAGCATTATTCTTACGCTTTCATCTTTTTGTAGTACCTAGGAGGGCACTCTAAATGCAAATGTATTTCTAATATTCACAGGTTTGTACTGGCTGTATTAGGCAGCAAAAGCCACAAACTGTCCTCAACTGTATGCAAATTTACAAAATAAGATGATGACACTGTCCTACAGAATTTTGTCTTAAGTATACATGTTAGGTCACTTGGCATCCCTGTCCAAATGATTTCCTGTTAGTATAACTTAGCACCTGCCATTTTCCAATTGTCTCTCCTGCTTTCGACTCTGGATCCTCAAAGAAATACCCTGCTTGGTTTGCTGTGTAATGCGTTGAAAAAACACCTGTAGCATGATTGATGATAGCACCGTCATTGAACCACCGTGTTTTTTTCCACTGATTTATCTCCAGCTAGTAAGTTAACTAGAAGTTTGTGGTAGCGTTCTTGACATGGATTAGTAGAAGATGGACTGATTTTAACGTGTACCACAAACTTTACCAGGTAGCTTGGGGAAAATACGTAGTAAACTTTACCTTGAGTTTGTGGGCTACTCTTGAGGGGCTCTCTTCAAATAAACACTGGCAACCAGTACATCAAAAGAGGAATTTGGAGTTGGATTATTACATTTGGTGCAACACTTTCTCCTGGACTTATCCCTACTGGATTCCAAAATGTGTTCATCATAAGGACATTAAGATGCTGTGGAGCATATATGTTTTCAATGTTTTCATTTCACCTTGGCTAAATACGACATCTTCTCAGAATGAGTGTTCCTTCCATAATCTGGCACTGTATTTGCAATTCTAAGCATAGTTTAGGAATCTAAGCATAAGGTATGAAGATGATGCACCAGACATATCTCTTCCGGTAGCTGGGAGTTATCACAACTACTTCATACTATCAATACACAATGTACCACAAGTGATCTCAGAAGACAAAAACAAGCTAATTTCCTGTTGTTGTTTCTCTTTAAACCTCTGCCTTACCTGGCAGTTGATGAATTAATTACATTCACCTTACTGATATTGTTAACCTAGACAAAACATCATAGACTTGGGGTAAACTAGGTACAACTGACTTGTACCTATGAGGGCTCTAGAAAGATCTTGAAAAATCTCCATCAAAACTTTTTTGTGGCATTGAAAAAGATTACATTTTGTAGATTATTTGGTTTTTCTTTCAAACAGCTAAATGTCTATATGATATAAGATTTGGTACTGTCTACTAAGATCCAGGATATTCTTAGCTAAATGCAGTACAACACTGACAATAGCATGGTTTAGTGATATTGTATTTAATGTAGTATTAGAATGCACGATGCACCACAATGACCCATTTAGTAAAGTAACAGTTTAGGTTTTCTGATGGTCCCATCATTAAGGAACACTAAATTGTTAGTAATACAAACCAGTATTCCTTATGCATTAGTGACCCTGTGTCACGGACAGATAGGATCCAACAAGCAAAGACAAGCACAGCAAATAACAAAGAACAGAAAACGTAATACCGGACCTTAGAATGACCAGATTAAATGCCACTAGAATATATAAGACACGCCGAGTTCAGGGATACAGAAGACAGAATAAATGTTAGGAAAAGACAAAGGTCAAGGACAAATAGAGACGAGAATAGTCAAGGAATAGCCAAGGTCAAAATACCAGAAATACAACAAATACGAACGCGCTCTCGGATTATTCAAACAAATGGAAACCATGACAGGGCATCAAACAAAAGGAAAAAATAGTTTAAATAGCCTAGGAAAGGCTCTCATTGGTTTTTGGGACCTGATGACGCCAAAATGTGCGTGCACGTCGATAACATGATGACACACGCATGTCCGCATCACCAGTGTCCAAAATGGGCAGTGTGCCTCTAAATTGCAGCCTTTGGATGCGGCCGGTGTTTGTGGGAACACCAGCCCAACTCTCGGCCGTGTAGCATGGAGAGCAGAGGGATACCCGGCAAGAGGTAAGTTTATTTTTAACTTCAGCGTGTCCGCACAGATTGGGCGTGGACATGCTGTCATGCTGACCGGGCGCGGGTTTGCGACTGAGCCGATCGGGCACGTGAACTCCTGGGTCGGGGGCATGACAGCATCCCCCCCCCCCCCTCGAAGACCGCTCACCGTGCAGACAGTACCTGGCTTAGAAGGAAACCAGGCATGAAAAGACTGGGTCAGGGGAGAGGCATGAATATCAGAGACAGGAACCCAGGACCTCTCCTCGGCACTGTACCCCTTCCAGTGAGCCAAATATTGCAAGGAACCTTGGGAGAACCGAGAATCGATAATAGCATGAACATCGTATTCCTCATGACCCTCCACATGAACAGGGGAAGGAGGAACAACAGCCTTAGTGTAACAATTACATACCAAGGCATATGAAACAGGATTAGTTAGTAGTTAGGGTCAAGACTCCTGCGTCTATCTGCAAAATGCTTATGACGCATAGCTGCATGGGACAAAAAGGCTTTAACCTGAACCCATGTATTCTGGAGAGAATCCAGATGCTGATCCAACACAGGCATGGCACTTTTAGAGAAGGAGTCAGGAAGAACAATGGGATGACCGACATAAATAATGTAGAAGGTGGCTACAATCCGTTCAGAGGGAGTGATAGGAGATATAACCTCTTCCTCAATATGCTATGTGTCAAACTGTCTGGACAAGGTGTCAGCCTTAGTATTTCTTGTACCTGGCCTGTAAATTATTATATAGTTGAACCTGGATAACAACAGAGACCACCTGGCTTGTCTGGATGATAACTGTTTGGCTTCACTAATGTATGCCAAGTTCTTATGGTCAGTTATTATCATAAGAGATGTCTCCATTATTTTAATGCTAGAACAATGGCTAGTAATTCACGATTACCTTTATCATAGTTTCGTTCAGCAGGAGACCATTTCTTAGAGAAGAAACCACAGGGGTGCAATGGCTTATTGGGCATTTCTCTTTGGGACAATATAGCCCCAACCCCGGTTTCCGATGCATCAACCTCTAAGACAAATGGTTTGGAAGTGTTAGGATGTCAAAGAACAGGAGCAACGGTAAACAAGGATTCTAACCTGTTGAATGCTAACAAGGCCTTGGTAGGCCAGGACTGTGTATTTGCCACCTTTTTTGTTAGATTAGTGATAGAAGCAATTATAGATGATAACCCCTGGATAAATCTAAGATAGTAGTTAGCAAAACCCACAAACCTCTGGACGGCCTTCAGGCCTTTAGGTAATGACCAATTTAGTACGGCTTCTAATTTTTTAGGATCCATAGAAAAACCAGAAGAAGAAATAATGTATCCTAAGAAATAAACGTTGGTCTGATTAAATAGACATTTCTAGTTTGCAATAAAGACCATTCTTTAGTAATGTCTGTAGCACTGTCCTCACATGTATGTGATGTGAGCAGAGATCAGGAGAGAAAATTAGTGTATCGTCAAGATATACTAGGACATATGAGTGTATGTAATCTCTTAAGACATCCTTAATTAAGTCCTGAAAGACAGCGGGTGCATTGACACCAAAGGCCAAATAGTTGTAGTGCCCACTCCTAGTGTTAAATGCAGTCTTCCATTTATGCCCCTCCTTTATCCTTACTAAATTATAAGCACTACGGAGATCTAATTTAGTAAAAACGGTAGCACCTTTGAGTCTATCGAACAATTCCAATATGAGGGATATGAGAGAGGCATTCTTCGCGGGTTATTTTATTTAGGCCTCTGTAGTCTATACAGGGTCTCAAGTCCCCCTCCTTCTTAGACACAAAGAAAAAACCTGCACCATCAGGAGAAGAGGAGCGGCATATGAAACCCTTAGAAAGGCATTCTTGTATGTATTCCTCCATTATTATGCTTTCTTGAGGGGACAATGGGTACACACGACCTCTTGGAGGCATAGTATCAGGCAACAAATCAATGGCACAGTCGTATGGTCTATGTGCTGGCAGGATTCAGCATGACTTTTGTTAAACACCTCTTTTACTGACATATTTTTACTGTCATGCCGACCGGGCGCGAGTTCGTGACTGCGACTTGAGCACAAGCTCGCGACCTTGCCGATTGGGCGCGGGCACGTGAACTCTCCTGGTCAGCGGCATGTCACCCTGTCACTATATATATTCAGATTTTGCCCTCCTTATTTGGAATTAAAGTTTAAGAAAATTAAAAATGTACTTATATTTTCCAATAGCTGAGGCTCCTTCAGAACGATGTTGTTCTCACAACATCGTGGAGGAGGCATGCCTTCCTCTAAGCATGGTCCAATCCAAAGCTCCTCATAGAGGAGCAGCGCAAACATCCACGTTTCCCCCTAGAAAAAACATTAAATCAATGTTTTCCTATGGAATGGCTCCAAATCATGTGACTCAGTGTTAGTTAGCCAGTGCCGCGGTAGCATCCTCTGTCTGTATGGCAGCCACTATGGGAGAATTTAACCCTGCAAAGCAAACATTACAGTTTCTCCAAAACTGTGTTATACTGTAGGTTTAAAATGAGAGGGTCACTGCAGGGTAACTTTAGTGGCCCTTTGCTTCATTTCAGGTAATTTAAAGAAGATTTGGAGTGTGGATTTGTAGGGACTTTTAACTCTGCAGGATACCTCAAAGGTACATGTGAACGGTTGTTCTGATATATAGTTGCAATATGAAATGTAGACCTTTGTTCTGTCTTATGTTGGTGTCAAGCACAAACACTATTTATGGTCTGACCTTTTCCCCCATTTGTTACAATGAAACAAGAATCCAGTATACTTTGTATTTCCAGAACTAGATTGCAATAAGCAGCCCAATGCATTCTCCTCGCTTTTATTATATCTTATGTGTCCAGACTGAGCACTACGATTACTGCACAATACCATATTCTTCGCGGACTGCGATATTTAGAAATTGTATACATTTTTCCAAGCAATTATAAGTGAATGTATTTGGGACCTTTCATACTGTTTCTCGGAACATTATAATTTGTATTAAAATCATTACGCCTTTGACTGTTCTTTGTTTTGAGAACTCCAATTTTACAGAATACCGCTAAATCTCTTAAAATCCTGCCTGACTTTGCTGCAAACAATAATGTGCCAAGATCTGTTCTGAAAGCTATAATAATACAGTGGTCATATATATAAAGAGCAATGCTGGGGTAAATTGCTTAATGTGGCAGAATCAGCTAAAATATTGCTCACATTGCTCTTCAAAGTCTCTCATTCCCCTTTGCTTCTATAGTTACTCCCTCGGTTAGTCTTTCTCTTCCTTCTTATCCTCAGTCTCTTTTTTTTTCCTCCAAATTTTGCTAAACTTGTCTCATGCTGAAACAGTGTATTTAGCCTTGTCCCCACTCTCCACCAGTTGTATTTTTTTTCCTCAACCTTGTACCGTTCTTCAGATTCACATTTTCTTAACTTTTAGTCTCATTCTCACTATTTCTGTACTAGGGAAAGTTGGGGGCTGCAGATTCTATGAGGTGTATTTAAATGTCACTGTAAGTTTGATAAGTGTGCGTACATAACTGTATGTGAAATGGGAGCTGCATATGTATGACTATGTTTGTGATGGGTGGTGCGTGTGAGTCTTTTGTAGGGTCTGTTTTCAGTAAAGTTTCTCATATTATTTTTATAGTAAATGGGGGGCCTGTTTGAGTTTTAGCGCAGATGCTCCCCCACCTGAACACCAGACAGGTACATATCACATTTATACCTGACCATGCATCCCTACATGAATCAGATAACCCAAGGCAGCACACTCTCTTACCGCCAGATTGTGAAAGAAGTGCAGATCACATGCTCCCTTTTAATTATAGAGGAAGCTGGTCCAGTCAAGATTTTTTTGGGTTGAGACTTTGACTATATTATGCGTTTTGGCAATACATTTGCAAAATATATTGTTAATGGGGTTGAGATTTGGGTGGTAGTTAATGAAAAAATGAGAAAACTTGGAAATAGCTATAGACAATTGACTAGGCAACAATGTGCAATGTCAATCAGCGGCTACAAAGGCCAGTGTGAATATGCAGAACAATTTTCTGCAGGAGTTTAAAGTAAAGCATATTATAGCATTTGAATTGGTGCAGAGGGCAGCAAGGGCTGAAAGGTAAGTAAAATTCATACCTCCAATCCTCACATGCTCGGGGGACATAAAACCAGTAAATAAGAAACAATAGTGTTAGGAAAACATGCTTACCATGGTCTTTCACTTCTAGTTAGAATATGTTGTTCTTGTTTTATTCAGTTTTGAGTATGGGTATTAAATTTGGGTTATTTATCTTACTTAAAACTTTAATATAAAGGGACACTGTAGGCACCCAGACCACTTTAGCCAATTGAAGTGGTCTGGGTGCCAACTCCCATCAATGGGCTACAGTGGCCTGGGTGCCTACAGTGTCAATTTAAGCATATTAAAGTGCAATGATTACCTTACACGGTTAAGTCCTCCTCTGGTGGCTTTCTACCAGACAGCCACTAGAGAGACTTACGGCTTCTTAGACAACGTTTGGTCGTCTAAACGATGCTAGATGTCCTGACGCTATGCATGAGGACCTCCAGCGTTGCAGGAATCCCCATAGGAAAGCATTGAATAATGCTTTTCTATGGGGAGGTCTAATGCAACATCGGCGCTGGATTCAGGTAAGTGTTTGAAGGGGTTTTAATCCCTTTAGCGACGTGGGATGGGGTGCAGGAGGGAGGGGGGCACTCCAGGATTCTCTAGTGCCAGGAAAACAGGTTTGTTTTCCTGGCACTGGAGAATCCCTTTAAAGTGTTCATTTAACTTTTTGAATGCATTCTATTCTTTCACAGCACTGCCATACTCAATGGTGTGCAACATTTGAATGCATAGATACAATGTTTTCCATCACGTTGCTCCGTCAGTATCGCTAATTTCAGCCAATTAACTAATACTCCTTCTGCCATGTCTAATCGAGTATCCAATTAAAAGCATATCATTATTCAGTTGCAAATTTTGGGCTTCAGTAAAATTTTGTTACAGAACACTGTTTATCAGTTGGAAAGAAGTTGGATGTTGGTCACTTCTAGTCATTAGCCCCAATAAATCTGCTTTATAGAGTAACTCGAATACAGATTAACTTTTTCTTAACACCAATAACCTTATCCAATGTTTTTCTTCTCTTCTCAGTTCTTTGTTGTTCTGCTCATCATATTTCTCCTGGAGCTGATTGTGGTCACCCTTTTCTTTGTCTACACCGACAAGGTAAAACTTTTTTCTTTCGTTATATGTTTATGCTACACTTTGTTTTACAACGTCTGAGCATTTCAGTCTGTAAATGTCTTGGGCGACGACTTCTCGCACAATGTGTTACTTGCTTCTATGATACTAAATGGCTAATCCTGTGTGTTCGGCCAGCTGGACGTCATAAAGTTACATCTGAAATGTTAGGCATTGATCCACTTAGCTGCCTTATAGCTGTTAACCCACAAGGAATATTTGCTCTTCAATCCACTCTTATGTACAATGTCTTTATATATACATATATCCTGTTCATTTAGGGGTTTTCTCTGTCTCACTACATACCTAATACATACCTCCCAACTGTCCCTATTTTGGGAACAAATCACCCTGTTCCTCTTTTCTATCCTAATGTTCCTGTTTTCTAGGAGCTTCATTTTGTTGGTGTGTCTGAGTGTGTATAACAGAGCTCCACAGCAATAATTCAAAATAATAAGAAATGTCTGTGTAAAGAAGACACATTGTTCTTGTTGTCAATTACACTTTAGTTGCATACATTATTAGTAATTTCTCAAATTTCTCAGAACAGCCCGCCCCTGGCGACACACCCCAATAACACCCCTGAAATGTGTCTGTTTGCACTGTTGAGAGGTATGCTAATATTTTGTCTATTTATATTATTTTTCTTGGTGGTATGTTGGATTGCACATACTAATTAATTTATTTATTTTTGAAAATCATTTTTAGTGCATGCATTACTGTATTATGTTGTGTACCTAATTGCTGTAGGCTGCAGTGTATACTATTGCAGTTTTTTTATTTATTGATTTATTTTTTATTTACATAGTCTCTAGTATTCCATGCTTTTATTTGCTCTTTCTTTTAGGTTATTAGTCACATTTTGTAGAAGGTCTGGGTGGTTTTTTTTTGTGTTTTTTTTTTTAATAAATATAGTATTTTGGAGAGTATAATAGTGAATATGTGTGTAACAGCTTATTTATCCAAAGAGAAATCTGATATGATATGATGATTTCCCCCCCCTTATTTGAAGCCCATTTAGAAATTTCTTTAAATTGTTTAACCTGCTTTTGGCTCAGTGGAAAAAGAGATGTATGAAATGTTGAACTCGATGAACCCGAGTCTTTTTTCAACATATATAACAAGAATCAAATTCATGTGTAATAGAACCTTGAGTCCCTTCTTATTCGAGACTAAGGCTCTATGAAAATCACTTGTGCAAATGAATTGAAACCAGTCATGCCTCTATTTGGGAGGAAAATTACTGGGTATGCATGTGTGTGATCTCCTCCTGCCCAGCATCAAATGTGTAGCCCTTAGGCAAACAATCACAGTAATGGAAATTTTTCCTCAGTTTCCCTGTGCACCCAAGATCTATATACTAGATATAAGCCATGGACATCTACTGTTTTTTAATGCCATTTGTAATTAGCTGCTGTCTTCCCACAACTTTAAATGAATATGAACAGTAGCACCATCTTGAGATGTCCCTTGAAAATCAGCCATCTTTTGAAATATGTTAAACCGTTTCTGGTTTATTTTACATCTAAATACCAACTCTCATTTTGTTCAGTCTGCCTCATTGAAAATGAGCGTTATAATCCTTCCATGCTTTGTTCCTGTATTTCTGTTCCTGTATACTTACTACATTGTACCTGCGTCATTATTTATGATAAGATTTTCATGTGAATGATCTCCATACATTTAGATGGGCCATGACATAGGAACACAACAATAAGGTCAGTATCAGGAATGCTATGATTGGGACCAGAATCTCAGTAGAACTCATGTCCGAACATTCTCAATCAAGGACATTCTTCATCCACCGCCCTGGTCTTCTGTGCCATATTAATTTGTATCCAACATTTCACTATGTGACATTGTAAGGAGACGTCAAAAAACTCTTGTACCTAGACACTTGTCCTATAAGCTTTGGTTCAGATGAGGTGCATTATGGGATATGTTGTGATGGGTTCCCAGATAATTCCACAAAAGAGCACCCGCCACTGACCAGCTCCAGTACTGACTGGACATCATCTAACAAAGGTTGTCCATCTGATATAAGTAGGAAAAATATATATTGCCGGGGAACCTGTAGAACAAATTTGCACAAGCTACATTGATTTATTTTGCTTTGGTTCTTTTCCATTATATCTCTTTTTTTATCTGATTACCTGTAAACTGAGAAGCCTGAGTATATGACTGAAAGCGTATCATATATCAGAGCGAAATACCCACAAGCCACAGCTTCTAAACAAATATCGAGGGAGTGAAATCATTTTAGAATTCTGTTCAACAAACGCTCGCTTGCCTTGTCGGTACTGAAAGGGTTAATTGTGCAGGCCTCTTTATGACACAGCCGATACGCTATATCTCCGTGTGACATTGCAAGGTGCATTTATCAGTCTCTATGAAATAGCCTGGGATTGTCACATGCCGTTACAGCCTTCCAGGAAATTAAATACACAATGCCGACTACATGAAATCAGAGTGATTTGCAGCCTCTGACACTGTATATAAATGCAGGGAGGAAAAAAACCTCTCTCAATCTCTTTCATGACTGCCAGTCATCATGCCAACAGGTAAATTGATATATTTTCTTTTTTTTAATTTGACTTTTCTCTTTGTTTGCAGAGTAATTATGGAGTCAACATTACTCAAACACAGACACCTAAATGGCTGATATGCATAAATTCAGCAAACCTCATGAAAATGGAAATAAGTCCTGCTTTTGCAGGAAACAAATTAGGGAAAATTGTCAGTTGAAGGCTGATTGAGCTTTGCTAAATAAGCAGTTATTTAAATTTATACACACATATATTTGCACAGTCAGCACCTTCGAAAGTGTTACGAACACACACAACTTACATGCCAATGTCAATTTTTACCAAGGAAAAACAGGTGCTATTCTGAGACAAAACTATAATGTTAAGAGACATATTGGTTTCCATGGTGATTGCACATCATTAGAAGTTTGGCCAGAATAGCACATGCATTTGCCTTAATAAGCACGCCTCGCTCTGTTTCTCTCTCTCTCTCTCTCTCTCTATATATATGTATTTGATGTGTATAATTTAATGTTACAATCTCTAATATTAGGCATGGCCTTTTTGGTCATAGTTTTACCTTTACAGTGATTTATTCAAAATGGGACATTGGGTATCTCAGGAATCTTGTTAACCATAAGTGTAGATTAATTCACCCTTGCCCACTAGCCAGAGGCATAACTTCAAACCACTGGACCCCGGTGCAAAAATTACCTTGGGCCCTCCCATGTGTCTCATCTCCACCCAAACCCTTCTATGTGTCTTATTCTCCCCTCCATGTGTCTTTCACCCCCCCCCCAACTCCTCAATGTTCCTCTTTCTCAACCACATCACCTCCATGTGTCTCATTGTCCCCCAGCCCCTCCATGTGTCTCATTCTACCCCCACCCCCTCCATGTGCCTCATTTTCCCCCCAGCTCCTCCATGTGTCTAATTCTCTCCCCCCCCCCCCCCCAGCACCTCCATGTGCCTCATTCTCCCCTCAGGCCCCCCATGTTTCTTATCCCACCCCCAGGCTCCTTCGTGTGTCTCATTGTCTCCCCAATTCATTGTCTTATTGTTCCTGCCAGCTCCTACATGTGTCTTGTTGCCCCCCAAGTCCTCAAAGTGTCTCATTCTCTCCCCCAGCTCCTCCATGTGTCTCATTCTCTCCCCCCAGCTCCTACATGTGTCACATTCTCCCCCCCCCAGTCCCTCTATGTGTCTCATTCTCCCCTTCCATGTGTCTTATTCTCCCCCTAGCTCTGCCATGTTTCTCATCCCCACACACCTTCCAGTTGTCTCAATTCCTTGTTAATCCAGGCGACGTCCGAGCTGGCATGTCTCCCTTGGTTCATGTTGCTCTCATGTTATTGAGGTGGGCAGGGTATATATCGTTAGTTGTCTTGCCCAGTGACAATTACTGAAAACTTCTACGAACATACACTGAACAAAATTATAAATGCAACACTTTTGTTTTTGCCCTCATTTTTCACAAGCTCAACTCAAAGACCTAAGACTTTTTCTATGTGCACAAAAGGCCTATTTCTCTCAAATATTGTTCACAAATCTGTCTTAATCTGTGTTAGTGAGCACTTCTCCTTTGCCGAGATAATTCATCCACCTTACAGGTGTGACCTATCAAGATGCTGATTAGATAGGTCACAGGCTGTGCACAATAAAAGATAGGTCACAGGCTGTGCACTCTAAAATGTGCAGTTTTATCACACAGCACAATGCCACAGATGTCGCAAGTTTTGAGGGAGCGTGCGATTGGCATGCTGACTGCAGGAATGTCCACCAGAGCTGTTGCCCGTGAATTGAATGTTAATTTCTCTACCATAAGACGTCTCCAAAGGCGTTTCAGAGAATTTTGCAGTACATCCAACCAACCTCACAACCGCAGACCACGTGTAACCACACCAGCCCAGGACCTCCACATCCGGCATCTTCACCTCCAAGATCGTCTGAGACCAGTCACTCGGACAGCTGCTGCAACAATCGGTTGGCATAACCAAAGAAATTCTGCACAAACTGTCAGAAACCATCTCAGGGAAGCTCATCTGCATTCTCGTCGTCTCATTGGGGTCTCGGCCTGACTGCAGTTCGTCGTCATAACCGACTTGAGTGGGCAAATGCTCATATTCGATGGTGTCTGGCACCTTGGAGAGGTGTTCTTTTCATGGATGAATCCTGGTTTTCACTGTACAGGGCAGATGGAAGACAGCGTGTATGGCGTTGTGTGGGTGAGCGGTTTGCTGATGTTAACGTTGTGGATCGAGAGGCCCATGGAGGCGGTGGGGTTATGGTATGGGCAGGCGTATGTTATGGACAACGAACACAGGTGCGTTTTATTGGTGGCATTTTGAATGCACAGAGTTACTGTGATGAGATCCTGAGGCCTATTGTTGTGCCATTCATCCACGACCATCACCTTATGTTGCATCATGATAATGCACTGCCCCATGTTGCTAGGATCTGTACACAATTCCTGGAAGCTGAAAACAGATTCTTGCATGGCCAGCATACTCACCAGACATGTCACCCATTAAGCATGTTTGGAATGCTCTGGATCGGTGTATACAACAGCGTGTTCCAGGTCCTGCCAATGTCCAGCAACTTTGCACAGCCATTGAAGAGGAGTGGACCAACATTCCACAGGCCACAATCAACAACCTAATCAACTATATGTGAAGGAGATGTGTTGCACTGCGTGAGGCAAATTTTGCTCAGTGTAGATAAGCTTACTCACCACTGGAATCTTGCGTATCTATGTTCGGGGACATTTTCCTGAACATAGATAAGCTTACTTGCAAATGGAATCCTGCGAATCTATGTTCGGGGAAAATCCCCTGAACATAGATTAGCGAATGACAAGGGCTTATTTTCGGTATAGGGCTTCTATTAGGAATATCCCCTGAAAATAAGCTAGGTCTCATTTTCAGGGGATGTCTTATTTACGGGGAATCTCTCAATAGATTTTTATAGATATAAATAAATAAATAAATATATATATATATAAAATCCATTGAAAGATTCTGAATGTCAGAGGGAGAATTATATTATAGAGAATTATTCGGTGCTGACACACCTTTGTTGTCTGGGGGTTGATATTTCAAATAGACATGAAATAGATTAGGCTAATTTCTTCGCTGACAGTGAGTTTATTTCTGCATAACAGCAAGGGAGCCTGGTCCACGGGGCTGCATGCAAGCAGGTAACTATACAGCATGGATCTTAGTGTATCTCAATGTTCAAAGGAATGGCATAGAGTTTTATAGAGGTATTTAGTTATTTACACAGATTACATAATAGTGAGAAAATTTACATACTACAAGCAAATTACAGAGCTTGAATCCCAGTAGTGAAATGATCTAAAATTACTGAATCACTTAATTTCAAAGATTGCATCACAGTAAGAAATAGGAAAATAAATCAACAGTAGTAGAATTGGTTAATTAACACATCAAACGCAGACGGAATCAGTTAGTTACAAAGATTATATTACAGTCAAAAAAATCAAATACAGTGGTTTGACCTCTGCTACAAAACTTGGGTATGTGGTTAACATATCTCTCAGAGATTATTCATTAGGGATACAATGGCAATTGGCATAACAAATGCTTTATTTTATAATGTTTATTAATGTGTCAGTTTCAATTAATCTTCAACCCCCATGATACTACAATTACACAGAAGTATCTATAACTTTATTTGTGTACGGGATTATGGAAGGGGCGCACATTAAACTGTGTGTAATTTTAATATATGAGAGTCGGTTGAGGTGTGCCGAAACCGACGTGAGGTTAGGCCTGCAAAAGAGGGCCCACCCAGGTATAATGATATATGAAGAGGGTGTGGTGGGAGGGAATTTCCGAAATCGTCGCAGACAGGTGAGTAAGGGGATTTGCTGGGTTTAAATAGCCATAAAATCCCTCCCACAATTTCAGGCATACGCCTTCTATTTGTGTACGGGATTATGGAAGGGGCGCACATTAAACTGTGTGTAATTTTAATATATCAGAGTCGGTTGAGGTGTGCCGAAACCGACGTGAGGTTAGGCCTGCAAAAGAGGGCCAAAAAGTGTGTGACATTTATTAAACATAACAAAACATTTAGACATATTATAGAAAGCGAGCCTGATTTCTTTCTGGATTTGGAATGAACCGGTTGTATGCCGAGGACTTCCAGCGACCCATCTTCTCTACAAGATGAGTTGGAACTGGATGACTTGAGGCTGCTGTGGCGGCCCTAACACGGAATGAATGTACCGAGAAGGAACTTCGGATTGAGGCCAAGACTAACAAACAAGGAGCGAATGTATAGCATGAACTGTTTGAGAGATGTGGCAAAAATTGTACGAGCAACCATTATAATCGGAACGCATTTAGTATCTTGAACCACATACAATACTTACACATATCGTAAGCCGTAGAGTACGTTTGCTTAGTATTAGTGGACAAATCTTACCTGCATAGACTCTAACTTCAGGCATGATTGATACCTTTTTTGACCTGCAGAGGAAATCTGGACTGCGTGTTCTTTTATCTCAACCGTTACGTTTAAGCAAGGTCCGACTTCAGGACTTCGGAAGTGGCTAAAGCGGAGGAAACTGCAGGGGAACTTGAGACGTCAGGGGTTAGCGTTTATTAAAGATAATACGATACCTGGAGCTAGTTCTTGTAGCATGCTGTGAGGAGGAAGGAAACGTAATAAGTTTAAATTATGCAAAATTCAGAAGCTCATTGAGCTTTCTCGTGTAGTAGAGCTGCTAGCTAATGGGAACCAATAGGTGAAGATAAGGACTATCCCGTAAGAGTTGAGGCCGTGCCAGTAGCCCTGTGTTTGAGAGAAGCCCTACCTACGATTTAGGCCATGTGGACTTGCACCATCTAAGCGCGGCAGGGTATTAACCTCTTGTGGAAAAGCGTAACCTGACCGTACACGTGCGATTACCTGCATTAAACCATAGCGAAAAAAGGACTGTAACAGGCGCCTGATGAAACTGCCGTGACGTGAATCGAAGAATAGAATGCAAAGCCGTGACCCACCGTAGGGAAATGTTTGCACGAGAGAGGAACCTGAAGAGGAGCTTTGACAAAATGTGAAGACGATATGTGTTCGTATAGCAAGTACCCTATAGCAGTTACTTGGTAGGCATGAGATCGTGAAAGATTGTACAACAGGATGCATAAGGTGTTACGCCTTAAATTAAAACATCCAGCATGACCGAAAGTAACTCCCGATGGACTACTTAAGCTTACATAAAGAGAAGCGTGAACAACGACAAATGCGTTACAAATGAATTGACTGCGCATGGAGGACCCTGTGAATGTCAGGCGTGCAGACAAGTCCCTAATTAGTAGATTAAGGATTCGAATGGTATTTGTTTGGCCAAAATGGAGGCGGAGTGATGCCTCGATGTTCGATATGAAACAAGTGGGAATACTGTTTACCCGGTCCCATCAGATCGCTAAAGCTTATCCTGCATTGCTTGTATAAGCGACGCCGACGCGAAAATTGAGTGATAGTATGAATCGATAAACGGTAATTTAGAACTCAATGTACCAAAGTGCCCCCAAAACGTCGCGAAGAAATAAACGGTAAATCCGTAATACATGAGACCAGAAGCAGTCACTGTGCGTCACTACAGCGCCTGGAGGACCCGACGATGGTCCAAAACGAGGCCAAAACTGTACAACGTGCAATGTGGAGGGCAACGTGAGACCCAACAAACCAATATGACTGAATATAAGTAAGAAATGCCTGAAACAAGTTGTAGGAGGAACCGCAGGTCCTGGCGTCTACTAGCTTGGCCTGGGCACGTAGTGTACGTGGTACCTAAGGATCGCCAGTGAGCGACAGGTTGGGGTAATATATATATATATATATATAAATATATATATATAGGTATCCTCGTACTGCTAGAACTAAGCATCTAGCAAACCCATTGCCCGTAAGAGATAACGTATTGAAAGCACCGGAGTAGCCGAGTACGATAGTTCTGAAATACTGTTTTGCACCAATGTAGGAGTATGTAACGCACGATCGAAACTAAGGCGGGAAATAAAGCGCTAGGATACCTGAAGCGGTTATGGGATCTAAAACATAGCGATTATGCTTGACGGGTCTGGGGTGTGCCGCCCCCCCCCCCCCCCCCAGCTTACTAGGAGCGCGAGCGTGAGTGCGTGTGTGCTGGCCGACTAGCTAGTGCCGCGATGCGGTGAAACGATTACACTAGGTTGGTGACAGGTGAGGCCCTGCTAGTTGCCAAGCGGCTTGAGAGGCTCTATCTATGCGTTGGCGTGAGGGGGCAGCGTGGCCACTGAATGAGGTGGCGGGGTGTCGGCCTCTCGGTGACAGTTAAACATAAGATAGAATGGGAGTGACGGATGAGGCCCTCTCTATGCCACAATGCGAGGCGACTAACTATGATTTGGCCCGAGGGGCATAGTACCTCCGAGTATGAGGATGGGTGTTGGCCTCGCGGGACCACTAACCTATGGTGAAGAAGCCAGGGGGAAGAACAACTAGTGGACACCTAGGAACCTAAACAGCCAGCAGTTGCTAACTAAGATGGAAGGGTAGTTAGTGAGAGAGGACATAACCTTGAACGAAACGTGGGTGGTAACGAGTGAGGATCGTACGGCTTGACTGAAACTGGGGTCCAGACGGTCGGGATGTATAAACTGGAATGCGTTTATGATGGTAATGTAGAGCCCTTGGGGCTCGAGGTGCCCAAATCGTGGCCCTGATTTGAAACGTAGTATGAATGGACATGTAAATGTTTTTTTTTTTTTTTTTTTTATGTACAAACGCTGATCTTGTACATAGTACAGTTAAAAAACGCGTACTTACCTTTGCCGAGGTTCGCATACCAAAAGCGCGACGGGAACTTAGACGCACGGGTCCAGTAACAGAAGTGCCCGACTGCGTAGGAGTACGCCGGGTTAATTAAATTAACGCAAGATGCTGCGCTGACCGAGGGGAGCATTCACTCCGTGTACTGAAACCCTCTATCAAGATGTTATTACCGTGAATGCGCAACTGTGTACAGGCGATGGGCAGACAATGGGAGAAGGGGTGTGGGGAGAAGAAGGGGATCACCTTCCCACCCAGTATACAGACAGTGCAACTGTTATACCAAGACTATCTGTATGCAGCGTGTTTGCGGCTCCGAGTCTGTGCCTTGCAGGTAGCACAGAATGAGTCTAGTAGTATTCTAGGCAGAAATGAACTAAGGAAGGGCTAGTATCCGCCTCAAACAGCCCCCCTGTGAGAACGGACATAAGTAAAAAGGAATACCACTAAACGAGGAACAAACGTTTTAAATGGGAAACAAGTCATAACCGGTTATGCGGGAACGACGGTGTTAAGATACTGTCAACTAAAATCACAGCTTGACTAAATCAGACAAAATGTTCCATTTGAAATTAGCCACGGACGATGACTGAAAAATACCAGGATATTGGCCAACTAACTGTCTCAATGTCAGGACTACCCTGAGCAAAGTGGGACCCTAGGGAATTATGTTTCCACAGTATTGCAGAATTTATTTCGTAACCACGACTAGTCTACATTCCCAGCGTCCACTGTACAATGCATGACTGTTGCCACCTTCTGGTTCGGGGAGGATCATCCCATAAAAGCTATAGAGGCTGTAAAATATAATCACAGGGCTTGCATCCTAAACGAACCTGAGCATAAAACCACCTACAGCTGTGCATTGTATACCGCCGGCGTGCTGGAGGTGCAGCGGGAGTGCTAAGTGACGGCTCCCCTGGTCTGGGGAGTGGTATTGATACAGTTGAATAAGATGCAAAACAGGCATGCACAGGAGATAGGGAAAGTTTAAACACATCCATTATTTCAGCGAGCTAATTATGAAGTGTTTAGGAGACAGAGGTTAATGGAGTTACATATTACGAAGGGTCAGTGCACCACCCGCTGACAATCCACGTGCAAGATAAAGGGGGAAATGCCTACTTCAAATATTCACCCCCTTAGCCTACCTGTCTGCGCTACTTTACTTTAAATTGAGCAAACAGCTTGTCACATCACTAGAATTCACTGCTTAGTTGATAAACCTCGCAAATCTGCTTTCCGTAACGTCATCCCTCCAATCCGTGACAAACTATAGCTCCCATAAACCCTATCCGCAATGGTTGATACAAATGGGAGTTGCAGATTGTATTTGGTGTGAGTAGAAATTATAGAGTGCCTTAATTTTATCATTTACAAATATATGCCTGTTTACCACATTTTTTTTTTTTTTTTTTTGTGATTATTAATGACTGAAAGTGACTTGATCACCAGCAAAACATGTAAACGACAGGATTATTTACACTGTATATATCATCAATTGGTTGCGTTCGAGATAGCATAAAGTGCACGGAAACAAATAAAACAAAGTTCACAGCCGGTTAGCGTGGACCAAAGTACACGTGGAAAGCTAGATCGACCGAGTGTTCATGCAAATGCGAATGGCCGGCCGCTGCGCAGGGTAACTCATACCGACGAATATTTATGTGTGCTGAACGTATGCAGAAAACGAAGATTAATTCGAAAGGACTCACGGTTTGGGCGAACCGCCGAATGGCCTCCATGCGGATGAAGGATACTCACGAAAACCGGCGGGCTGTGTACGAGCGTCGCGGCAGATTGACGTCAGAGGTCTGTGAAAACGGAAATGAAAGCGAATTTCCGAAATCGTCGCAGACAGGTGAGTAAGGGGATTTGCTGGGTTTAAATAGCCATAAAATCCCTCCCACAATTTCAGGCATACGCCTTCTATATATCATTGCTCTTTGTCCCTCATGTGACACATCATAATCATGACACGGTAGGTCTAGAACCCTGAGATGGTCTTGTTTTCTCTTAATACATGCATTGCCATATTCCATTTCTTATTTAATTTTTTTTTAAATATTAATTTTTTAAATGTTATTTCTTTAAGGATTGGTGGGTTTGGAGCTACGGTTAGTTATCGTATGTTAGAGTAGTATAGGGGTTAGGGGTAGTGTGTTAGCAGAGGCGGCTCTCTAATTAGGCGGTTTAGGCGGCCGCCTGAGGCCTCGCGCTGTGTGGGGCCTCGCAGCCGCCTAAACCGCCATAGGGCAGAC
Source organism: Pelobates fuscus (assembly GCF_036172605.1). NCBI lineage: Eukaryota > Metazoa > Chordata > Amphibia > Anura > Pelobatidae > Pelobates > Pelobates fuscus. The sequence continues at coordinate 96,388,894 of NC_086328.1, forward strand.
TGACATGTCGGGTCCTTGAGGACCCGATACAGGAGGGGGCCCGGCGGCTTGCCCTTTGTGCCGCCGAATGCGAGGCCCCTCCTGTCAGTCCGGATGGGAGGAGAGCCAGCCTCAGTCTGCAGCTCCGCCGGGTGTGAGCTGCAGACTGAGATGTCTCGCTCTCTAGCCAATCAGAGCGTTGCCGCGGGTTACCACGGCAACGCTCTGAATGGAGATCGCGAGACATTCCCCATGTGGTCTGCAGCTCTGCCTCCGGCGGAGCTGCAGACCGGAAAGCCCACTGGACCACCAGGGAGTCATCTAGGACACTGGACAACCAGGGAGCCATCTAGGACACTGGACCACCAAGGACAGATTGTCCCCACCGGACCACCAGGGAAAAAGGTAAATTTTGACCCCCCCTGTCAACACCCTGTCACCCCTCCTCACCCTGCCACCCCCTCCTCACCCTATCTCACCCTGCCACCCCATCTGTCACCCTGCCACCCCCTCCTCACCCTGCCATCCCATCTGTCACCCTGCCACCCCCTCCTCACCCTGCCATCCCATCTGTCACCCCCATCACCCTGCCACCCCACCTGTCACCCCATCACCCTGCCACCCCACCTGTCACCCCATCTCTCCCTGCCACCCCACTTGTCACCACCATCTGACCCTGCCACCCCACTCTCCCTGCCACTTCACCCTGTCACCCCATCTAACCCTGTCACCCCTCTCTCACACTGCCACCCCACCTGTCACCCCATCTCACCCTACCACCCCACCTGTCACCCCTCTCACCATGTCACCCCCTCTTACCCCTCTCTCACCCTGCCACCCCACCTGCCACCCCATCACCCTGTCACCCACCTCTCACATTGCCACCCCACCTGTCACCCCCTCTCACCCTGCCACCTCACCCTATCACCCGCCTCTTGCCCTGCCACTCCACCTGTCACACCCTGTCACCCTGCCACCCCACCTCTCATCCTGTCATCCCCCTTCCATCCCACCTCTCACCCTGCCACCTTGCCCTATCATTCCCCTCTCACTGTCACCTCACCCTGTCACCCCCCTGCCACCCTGCCACCCCACCTGTCACCCCCATCTCACCCTGTCACCCCACCTCTCATTCTGTCATCCCCCTTCCACCCCACCTGTCATCCCTCACCCCCTCTCACCCTGCCACCCCACCTGTCAACCCCCTCACCTTGCCTCTTCTCACCCAGTCACCCCCTCTCACCCCACATCTCACCCCTGCCACCCCACCTGTCACCCCATCTCACCCCACCTCTCACCCTGTCACCCCCTCACCCTGTCACCCCACCTCTTACTCTGTCACCCACCCTGTGACCCCCACACTGTCACCTCACTCTGTCACTCCCCACACACTGTCATCCCACACACTGTCAACCCCTAATACTGTCATCCCCACTTACCCTGCCACCCCACCTGTCACCCCCTCACCCTGCCTCCCCTCTTACCCCACATAGGACCCTGTCACTCACTCTGACACCCCACCTGTCACCCCCTCTCACCCTGCCACCTCACCTGTCACCCCCTCACCCTGTCACCCCACCTCTTACTCTGTCACCCACCCTGTGACCCCCCACACTATGTCACCCCCCTTACTCTGTCACCTTACCCTGTCACTCCCCACACACCATCACCCCACCTCACACTGTGACCTCCTCTCACTCTGTCACCTCCACTCACCCTGTCACCCCCTCTCACCCTGTCACCACCCTCTCACCCTGTCACCCCCCCTAACACTATGTCACCCCCCTACACTATGTCACCCACCCTACACTAGGTCTCCCCCCTCACACATTAGGTCTCCCCCCTCTTACTCTGTCACCCCCTTCTCACCCTGTCGCCCCCTCTTACTATGTCGCCCCCTCTTACTCTGTCATCCCCCTCTCTCTGTCACCCTCCCTCTCATGCTGTCACCCTCTCTCACTCTGTCACCCCCCTCTGTCTCTTCCCTCTTACTCTGTCACACCCCTTACACGAATGTAACCCTCTCACACTAATGTCATCCCTCACACTAATGTCACCCCCTCTTACTCTGTCACACCCCTTACACTAATGTAACCCTCTCACACTAATGTCACCCCCTTCTTACTCTGTCACCCCCTCACACTATGCCACCTCCCTACACTATGTCATCCCCTCACACTATGTCATTTTCCCCACACACTCTGTCACCTCTCTCCGCACACACTATCTCTCCCTCTAAACACACGGGCACCACTCTCTGCACTCTGGCACCCTCCTGCTCTTTTACACTCACCCTGCCACAGTTACTCCTTTACTCAACCTGTCACCCCCTGAAGGCAATCATTCTACACACTGTCATAAAACATAGCTTTGCCATGAACTTAATGCGAAAGGCCACAGGCAGTACACAAACATACACATGCTCAGAGAAACATACATACATACATATACAAAGATACTCACTGCCAGACACACACTCCCAGGCACACACAGGTAGACAATGCAACGATGTATACAAAGACTAGTTCTCTATATCCAGTACTGCAAGCTCCCCCTTCAATATATCTACAGCTTCTTATACACACATAAGTCAACTGCTATTTTTTTCCAATAATGGTGTTAGTGGGGGCCTCATGTATGAGTTTGGCCTAAGGCCTCGCCAAGTCTAGAGCCGCCACTGTGTGTTAGAATAGTTCAGATGTTACGGTAGTGTAGAGGCTAAAGTGCCAATTCACCGCCAACCTCCTGCCAATTATATGTTGTTATCGTGGCTTGCCCACAGGCTCCCTTTTACCTTTTTTTTTTAAGGTTTATCCCTGAGATTTTCTTTTCTCCAGGTACCTATCACCCCTTCCCTGTTTCCTCAGCAGCGGATGTGGTTATAGGAAAGCATTGGTTGGGTGTCCGGTGTTTGGCCGAGAGCTTTCAGCCCGTCACTGGTGGCACATTATGAGTAATGGTTAAAAATGGTTTAACACTTTATTGAGATTAAGTTATTATGGGGCAGAGTGGGGGCAGGAACAATGGATTAAACTGGAGGTGGCTAATGCTTGGGACTGTAACATGGATATCCTGTCTTTGTCTGAGAATAGGGCCCTGGAACTGCACTAGTGATGTTAACATCCATTCCATACAATTATTGTGAGACCTGTGCAGGGATTTACTGAAGGGCAAGCTACTGAGTTTCTCTAAGCTTTTGTCCATTCTCATAGTTCTCATATTCTTTGATTTTGCTTCAATGCATTAAACTGGCTCTCCCCAAGTTTAAAGGGTAATCCAGACTTGGTGCTCACTATGCCTAGAGGGGTACTCACTGGCAAGGCCCAAATAAGGCCGAAACAATCGTCTGGGGTTGTTGAATCACTTGTGCAGAAGGAACTTCTTATGGGTGGGACCAGTCTGATATGCTTTAGATATGTTCTCTCTGGCAAAAGTGAGCAAAATTAAATTATTTTTAGACCTGTGCGGGGATTTACGGAAGGGCAAGCTACTGAGTTTCTCTAAGCTTTTTGTCCATTATCTGAGTTTTCATATTCTTTGTTTTTGCTGTTGTTAATTTATATTTTAGATCTCTATGTTGCCATTCTGTCCCAACCAAGTTTAGAACGTACGAGCTGGCAGTAATTCTTTCAAGTCCTTTGCTCTTTTATGGGTCAGTGATATAGGTTCCCAACAGTCCTGTTTTTCCGGGACAATCCTGATTACGGGGTTCTCACCCACCATCCTGATTTTGTTCCCTGGTGTCCTACATCTGGGGGCACCAGAGAACCATCCTTGGGCATCACAGTGCAAACACATCATTAGATGCGCTCACGCTATGAACTGGTACTAGGACAATGCAGAGAGTGCTTCCGTAGGTGGTCTGTGACAATTTCTAGGTGGTCCTGTCTGTTATCGGCGTTGCCATGACGCAAGTAATGTCACTGGTGGTGCCCCCCAGGACCCGTTCACCTGTACTAATCTTATACCTCCTAATGTTGGGAGGTATGGTGATATATCATGCCACCATTACAATTTAGTCCCTAAACACCCTGTGTTTGTGTGGAATGCCCTTCTTAGTTACCATCAGCAGCTTTATATCAAGCCTCACAATTATTCTGATTTTGATAGGACAGTCCTGATTTTAGGGTTCTGTCCCACCATCCTGACTTTTTTTGGATACCAGAGAACAGTCCTCAAGAAGTATAGCATTATCACATCATTAGAAGTCCTGCACTATGTTTAGGGCACCAGCATCCTGCAGAAAGCACTGAAACATGCTCTCTGTGGGCTGGTCTTAGATGATTAGCAGGCAGCCTGGTGTGCATTCATGCCAGGCTGACTAGCCAGTAACTTGGGTGGACATGCCCCCTTTCAGGGCATGTCCAACCACCTCTGGGCAGAGCCACTGGCATGCCATTTGTCAAGACGCCAAAGTTTGGAGTTATTCTATATAGTCCCACCACCTTTATATAATTGAGTCATTCCATTGTGTTATTGGATCTTTAAAGGCTGGTTTGGAGTGTCTATATGCTTTTATTTCTGTTCTGTTTGCTTATTTTTAGGAATTTACAGTATCTACAGCTGCTGTTTGCGAAATTAGGATCTTTTTAAAGGAATCATCTTATCATTGGCCCTCAATTCTATAGCGCATGTTAGTTTAAAGAACTGTGTTGGGTACTGTGATTGCTGGGACTGCATTGTCTTCTGGATTTACTATTTATGTAAATGTAACTGTTATTTTATACAGATAGAATGAATACGAGAGTAGGTTTATATGAGAAAAGAAGAGTGTAGACTGACAAAGAAATACACATTGAAGTTAGACAAAATTGTAATAGGGGGATTTGCACCTGGCTCATTTAAGTCTATATGCTTTTATTGTTTCATTTCTCTTGGCTTATTTATAGGAGCTTGCAATATCCACAAATGATATTTAAGATATTAGTATGGATCCTTGTCTTAGTTTTAGTACAAATAGAGTTTAAATAACCAATATTATTATTTTTTTTACACATAAAGGCGAAATGCGTGTTTATTGAGTCAGCAGATAGAATCTTCCAATATCTTGCTCTATTCTGAAATAGATTTCCCAGTGGTATTAGGATCTTAAGTATAAAAATTTCATCTTATATTGTTTGTGGATCAATTGCAGTTCATTTGTACAGGAGCTGAGCTAGAACCCATATCAGTTGATTAGCAGTGCTATGAGGCTTTGCTAGACCTATATTGCTTTTTATCAGTATCAGTTTCCACAGTGCGACAGTGATATGCATTGGGTTTAGTGGCATAGAAAACCTGATTAGTAAACAGAGTCAGTTTCTTAGCACAGGGGATCAATTTAGTAGTTTTTGTTGGCAGAAAAAAAAAACCCTCTAGATAGCCAAGTCATCATGAGTGTTACTACCCATTGAGACACCTTACACATGGTTGAAAACATATGCTAACCACTTACATTTTCATCTACAGAACATTATGGGGCAAAAAAATCTAAAGTGCATTCACTGTTTGCATCTACATAGGGAAAAATATTTTAAAACCCCTAGTGAATTTCTTGACTCATTCGTGTTCCTGCTGACCTGTCCTACACTCTTGTTTTGGCTACAGTTTATAAAATGAGGACATGACTGTGGCAATGACTTCACAAAATGAACATGCCAAATTCTATGGTGGCATCTGTGGGAGAGAGCAAATGTTAGCATACTTACATGAAACTCCCTCCCTCAATGCCACCATATTCTACATTGACACCAATTTGAGTATCTGGTGACTTCATGTTGATGTTTATTTAGGTGTAATAGAGAAAGAGTCATGAACAACTATTTCTCAGTAGGACAAGGCAATCAACCAGAGCAGGATTAAGCGTAAGGTGACCATAAACAGCCACCTAAAGCCCAGGAGGTAGACGTGTGCCCGAGATCCATGAATTTGCTTGTCCCCATTACCCATCCCTATGTGAAAAATGAAGGTGGGCACCAAACTGCCTTGGACTCCGTGTGATCTTAATATTTCTTTGCAATCAACACCTATACCAGCTTTTTAACCACCCAAATATGCCTAAACCTCTATTACTATCACCAGGATCATAACAACATTTTAGAAATGCCAGCAGTAAAGAGGAATGGTAAAGATAGTAAGTTAAAAAAATACAATAAAATGAAAAAATAACACACACAAAAAAAAAACACTACTTCTAATAACTGATGAAATTCAGTGATGGATAAAATTCCTTGTTAGCAACTTCCAAATGATTAGTGAAGCAAAAGAAAAAGAAATCATCTTCAAGAGAAGCTACTGTAGATGAATTGAGAGCACCTCTAGAGAGATTAAAGGAGGTGCTCAACCCAGGCTGCAGAATAAGATCAAGGTAGAATCCCAAAAGATCTCACCGTGGCTAACGTCCCAATGATTATAGTTGCAGTGGAAGGAATATATATTATTATTACAGGAAGACGAGGTGAATGACCCCGAAAATGAGTCGAAGTGGAATAACACATATGGCATATTGCAGTCATTAAATAGAGAGATCTGATTAACATTTACTACTCACGGTTCATAAAAGCCATGGATGATGATATTGTTGGAATTATACATTATCTAATTACTCATATCTTTCTGAGATTCTGATTTTTCTATTACTCCATATTATTATTTTTTTCCAACAGCTTATCAAGCATAACCTGGTTCAAAATAGTGGCAGCTTTTTTTCTATAGACCCAGCAGTTCTATAAGAATTAGGGATTCCTAAGATTAAATTGAGGCACATTTACAAATATTCACTAATCTAGAAACCACGGAGAAGTAACAATGGAATTATAAGTTCTAGGCAAAGAAAGCTGGACTGGAAAAAAATCCATGTTGAGGAATATTTGGCTCTTTTAACGTAAAAATAAGTCAAGCATTTTTCATTCATGCTGATTAATGTAAAAATAACGACTCCATATATCAGTTTCATTGACATGGAGAAATATATATGTGAAGATTAAAATATTAAAGGACATGTGCACATCTCTGGACATTATAGTATTAAACATTGAAAAGTACTCACAAATTCTGTTAACCTTCTTCTTTCATGTGATGCTTTTTTTTTTTTAACATTTAGAAATTGACATAATGATCCAATTCAGTCCAGAAACAACCAGGGCACATATGATTGACAGGGAACCAATTCAAGGACTGATCCAAATACAACTATGTGAATTTCTCTATTTAATTGTATTTTTCAGACCCCACAAACACACATTTGTTGAATATGAGGAATAACTCAAATGTAGTGGTTAAGATGTGAGGAGTACCTGGGCACAATTTCCTGGTAATGGGGTCAGTTTATCCTCTTACATGACGGATGCCTGGCTGCTTTTAAGTTTCTGTACAGCCAAATGGTGATTTTGCCCGACATTCATTAGCTTAGAGCAGGGGTCCTCAAACTCCGGCCCCCCAGACATTGCTGAACTACAACTCCCATGATTCTCTAGCTATCTATATAATTCAAAGAATCATGGGAGTTGTAGTTCAGCAACATCTGGGGGGCTGGAGTTTGAGGATCCCTGGCTTAGAGCATCATCTGACTGCTCTCAGTCAACAGTTGCAATTCTGTGCCTACAAATTTGCACAGAACTGACATTAGCTTGCTGATGACACCCCAAAGGTTTAAGCGGCGTAAGGGCAGCATTTCACATGGAAATACGACACTTAAGGACTCCAGGCACCATGACCCCTTTAAAGGGTTGCATCATAATCGCTACAGCCCACTGTAGTGGTTATGCTGTGAGGAGTACCCTGGCCCTGTTCTCCAGTAATGGGGCAAACCATTTTGCAGTGGATTGCCCTCTTACGTTGATCACTGCCTGGTGTTCTCTTTGGCTGGTGACATGCTTCTTCAGAGCTGTAGAAGCAGAATGCTGATCATGAAAGCCACTAAGATTGTTAGTTGATAACTCAGCTGAATGACATTTTGTGGATAGAAATATATACAGAATTGATATTAGCCATCCTCGAACTCTTGCTCCAGGCTGGGTAATGATGCCCTTACAATGTTGCCAGAGTTAGAGCTACAACCTCCAGCAGCAAAGGAGTAAAACTCCTATGTGCAGTGTTAAAAAGCACCAAGACTTCAAGCACCAAGACCACATCAAATCACTGAAGTGGTTATGGTGCTTACTATAACCCTTTAAAATATTGAGAAGTAATCATTTCTCTTCAATAAAAATGATTTGCTTAGGTAACTTACTCTGTGACATTTCTCCAGGTTGGCTATTATTAGTAAAATATTTGATTGTTTATATGTTGACTGACAGATCTATTTGTTTGTCTGCTCATCTACATTTTTGTCTTTCTTTCTGCCTGTATGTGTGTACCCATCTTTTCCCAGGGCTGGATTTCCCATTAGGCAGAGTAGGCACCTGCCTACAGGCACATTTCTGTTACGGGTTCCACTGGTGCCACCCTCAGTGCTTAACTGTCTTCTCAGACCGCAAAGTCCCAAACTAAGGCGGCACGACTCTGAGATCACAGTGTTTGTCCCCTAACCCTCAGACTTAACACACTAATCTCCAGCTGAGAGAGATGACCGAGGCCAGAATGGCCACCTTGTATAAAGCCTGGCTGTTACACACACTGTTACACACACACACACACACTGTTATAAACAAATACACACACACAAATACACACACACACAGCTACACTCATTGGTACTCAGTATTACAAACACTACTACCTACATTCACACTGTTACAAACACACACACATACACACTGCTACACAAAAACACAATCTACACAATTGATATGCCTGTGTGTAAATATGCAGCTTTTTTTTTTTTATCATATTCAATTACTAGGGAGAGTAAGGACATGTCAATCAAATTATCTTTAAACCTCTTCCACCTAATGAAAAAAAAATAAAAATACTCTGTGACTTTAAAGTTGGTATCACATTTTACAAAATATAGAGAACATATCAGGAAGTGTTATTAATACAAGAAAAATTAAGTAACCTTTAATATTAATGACAGGAGCAAAACACGTCCAAGTGACAAATAATTTATATTTCCCAAGTTAATAACACCTCGATAATTTATTACCACTTAATAGCAACACCTGATTTAGCATGCTGTGTAATTGGTGCATCCATACTGTAGACCAAATTGTAATAGTAGAGTGATAGCGTGCTCCCATCAGCACATAATATATACACATACCCTCCACGAGAAGAACACAGAGGTCCCCTGAATATTTGTCAGAATATAACAGCTATCATAAATCCACAGTGCTGTGATTGCAGTATTTTATGGGAGACTGTAAATAACATGCACGGTAACCTCTACTGTAATTGGACATATCTAAAACTATGTTCTGTAGGCCATATTAAAAGGGATTTGTAAAACAGAGGCAGTGACAGCACCAAAACCAATAATTTATGAATGCTAGCATATCATTGATAAGGGCATTCACTAAACTCAAACTAACTACAGGGACATTCTGATTATACTGCTTGGAAACAGGTTTATCCACTATCCATGCATGGCAGTAAGTTGAAAACTTAAGAAGCCTTTGAACTGATATATTCCGACCTTGGGATTCATTTAGTTTGGATTTCACTGTTGTGTAAAATAAATGTATTTTTTTTTTCCATTGGTGTGGTTATAGAAGGTTCTGGTTCTAGACGTGTACTTTAAAAAAGTGTATTTAAAAAAAATAACAAAGTATGGAAAAGTAAAATTAAGGGGAACTCGGGCTGATCAATTAACTCAGATTCTATTGCAAACATCAAGTTCAAGTTTAAAAACCACCACTGCCCACCGCGTTATGACTTTTGATGCTATACAAAAGAAATCTGTGTCAGCTTCTTTGTTGATGTCCTACATGTATACTCCCAGAGTGTGATTAGAACATTCATTATAACCTGATATACTAAGAAGTACAGCAATGTGACTTAGCTTAAAGGACCACTCTAGGCACCCAGACCACTTCAGCTTAATGAGGTGGTCTGGGTGCCAGGTCCTTCTAGGGTTAACCCATTTTTCCATAAACATAGCAGTTTCAGAGAAACTGCTATGTTTGTGAATGGGTTAAGCCTTCCCCTATTTCCTCTAGTGGCTGTCTCATTGACAGCCGCTAGAGGCGCTTGCGTGATTCTCACTGTGATTTTCACAGTGAGAGCACGCAAGCGTCCATAGGAAAGCATTATGAATGCTTTCCTATGTGACGGCTGAATGCGCGCGCAGCTCTTGCCGCGCGTGCGCATTTAGCCGACGGGGAGGAGAAGAGGAGGATCGGAGGAGGAGAGCTCTCCGCCCAGCGCTGGAAAAAGGTAAGTTTTAACCCTTTTCCCCTTTCCAGAGCCGGGCGGGAGGGGGGGCACCCTCAGGGTACTCTAGTGCCAGGAAAACGAGTATGTTTTCCTGGCACTAGAGTGGTCCTTTAACAGTAAGATCTGCACTAGGAAAGGTCTTAACTCTGCTAGATGTTATTACTGATAGGTGATAGGGTCAGCATAGGCTGTCCTGTTGGGCATATTCTCTCCAAGCCTAGGTATGAATGATCTAAACACAGCTGTCTGGTAGAGCTTTGAAAGGACAGAGGACCCCTATCTTTTAGGCAATGGGTGTACGTTGATCATTTTCATAGTTTAAGGCTTGGTGGTAATAGAGGAATCCTTTTTATTTGGTTCGGCTTTAATTCTGCAGAGTTTTCTCTGTAACACAGCCAGAGAAGATGATTGAGTGGAAATATTTGAAAAGAAAGTCTTGAGAGATTGAGTAAAATTAATTATGAGAAGCTTCACTGAAGAAGGAAAAGAAACTGAAGCAGCTTAGACCGTCACAAAGGCAGGTACACTTGTGAATTGTAGTCAGTCCATAACCAAAACATGTACATTTTCTATTAATAGTATTGTATGAAAAACAGAGGGTTTACCGGTTGGAAATTAGGTAAATGGCTAATCTGTGCTGGGAAACAATGGGTTAAAATTGCCTACTAATTCAAAAGCATTGTATAGATAAAACATTAAAAACTAAACAAAATAACAAAAAATGTCATTACTCTTACTGTACTACAGCAAAACACATTTTAATAAGGAGCATCCCATTCTAGTCTATAGGAAGTAGTCTTATCCCATAAAGTTCTGGTAGACAGGTGTTTATTGGATAATTAGTTTATCGATAGGAGATGTTCAATTTATCACATATGATCAGTAGTACTGGTCTATAAACTGATACAAGCCATACCAAGACTCTGGGGAAGAATAAGAGTGTAGGTCAAGCTGTACATGAGGTGTGCACTCACTGCGTGTTCAACTTGGACAAAACTAATACCATGAATTCCAGTTGTTGACCGACAGCTTAGATCTACAGCTATTTTTAAAACCGTGTTAAGTCAATCTCTGAGCTGAGATTGATACATGGTACTGTATGTGCTCTCCAATTTGCAGTCTTGTAAATCTGTGATGATACTTACTCTTTAAATATTTGAGAAGAGCCATGAAACCAATCTCTTTCATCAAACCTTTGAATTACACCCATCAGTGCACTTCTAAACTCTAATTTAAATGCCTACCAGGACATGAAAATGTGAAGTGCTAGAAGAAGTGAGCTAAACATATTATTAATATATTTATTTTATAAGCACCACCAATGCATGTTATTTTTTTTTTCCAGTTTATTGAAGTTAAAGAGAAACACAGAGATAAAAAACTCATTAGTAATCTGAGAAAGATAGGAATGTGTGTGATGATTTATACATAAAAGGTACCTGTATGCATGACCTAAGAGAAAGTCGTTCATTTTATAGATTCTCCAGAATACTTTATTTACCTGAGTAGCTAAGTGATCAAAAGGATGTATATGACATGCTATACAAATAAACTTTTTGGGGGCAGGGCCTGACAGGCAAAATGGCTGGACTTGCTATCCACTAGCTCCTGGCAAATTGGGCTATATGTAAGCAAAAAAGCTGATCAACCTGACTCCTGCGATTCCGAACTGCTGCTTAACTGCTACTTAGCAACCCACTGAACCTACTGCACCGGGTTCGGAATGCCCAGCTTACCAGCATATACAACCATTTTCTTCAAGGCCTACAGGGCTGCCGCACAGGCACGGTGAGAGACGGCCGATCTCCCGATGCAGTGTTCAGACCTCTAGGCAGCATACAAGGAGCCTCACAACCCCTCCCCCCCTTTGGATGTGGGGTCATCCCGGTCCCCACTGGGTCACTCTCAACCCGCAACACAAGATACACCGGTGGCCTCAGAAGCTTCGTTGCGTGATCAAGATGGCCACAGTGCTAAAACGTCCACACCGCTGAGCCGACCTGGAGGGCCTAGAGTGGACAGACCTCTTCAATGCTCACTTTAATGCTATCTGCCAGAGGTTCTGGGAGTGTATTGCCCACAGATCGAACATACTCACCCCTCCAGATATACTGCCGAGCCGGAGAGTGGTTCCAGCTGCCTGCACTACTTCTGGGCTTGGGGTCCACTCTGAGATACCTCCACGCCAGCATCCTCCTACCCGGCGGGCCCACGATCCTGCCATCACGGAAAGGAGTATCCAAGGACTTAAGGTACGGGCCCCCCATCGGGCCTGGAGCTGAAGATTTGTAGAGCAGAGGCCCCAGAGCCACTTACAGCACATCTCACCTGGTCTGGAGGAAATAAAAGCGAGACATGCCACAGCTATGGAGCTGTGGCATCGGATGAGCAGAGACTTTCATGTTACTTCCCTGTCAGCATAGGGATTTCTGTTCTCCTCTCTGAGCTTTTCAAGAGTATAGAGCACTCAGTGGCCATCGAACTAATCAGTTGTAACTTTAGCTTAAACATTTATTCAGCATGTGACATGTATACCTAGCCTGAATTCCCCTCAATCTTAATTTTGTTAAAATGTGTTGTTTATTCATGATTTTTTTTTTTTTTTTTTTAATGGTGCAGTATTATACATGCCTATACAGTGTTCTTCGTGTCCTGAAACCAGTGAGAAACGACCCGGAGATATGTCAGCTTAAAGGGACACTATAGTCACCTGAACTTCTTTAGCTTAATGAAGCAGTTTTGGTGTATAGAACATGCCCCTGCAGCCTCACTGCTCAATCATCTAGGAGTTAAATCCCTTTGTTTATGAACCCTAGTCACACCTCCCTGCATGTGACTTGCACAGCCTTCCATAAACACTTCCTGTAAAGAGAGCCCTATTTAGGCTTTCTTTATTGCAAGTTCTGTTTAATTAAGATTTTCTTATCCCCTGCTATGTTAATAGCTTGCTAGACCCTGCAAGAGCCTCCTGTATGTGATTAAAGTTCAATTTAGAGATTGAGATACAATTATTTAAGGTAAATTACATCTGTTTGAAAGTGAAACCAGTTTTTTGTTTTCATGCAGGCTCTGTCAATCATAGCCAGGGGAGGTGTGGCTAGGGCTGCATAAACAGAAACAAAGTGATTTAACTCCTAAATGCCAGTGAAATTGAGCAGTGAAATTGCAGGGGAAGGATCTATACACTAAAACTGCTTTATTTAGCTAAAGTAATTTAGGTGACTATAGTGTTCCTTTAACATGATGTCAGCATTATTATTATCCCTACCATTATACCGTAAGATGTGCATATTATCAACCTGCAATGACAAAGCTTTGTAGATTGAAATATCAGACATATGATGTGGTGGCATGTCAACCTATCTGTATTTTCTTGCACCTCAAAAAAAATAAGCTGTTTTGCTATTGTAATATAGAATGTAGAACGTTTTAAGAATAGCCCACTGTGCCATCAAATGGTATTGTTTACAAGAAAACGCCCATCACAGCATGCATGGAAGTATTCTTTACTTAATAGTACAGCGTTGTTTTTTTTTCCATTTAGATTATTTCCTACTTGGATAATTGCGGCCAACCATTGTGTAGAACACAAACCGTACCACCAATGGTTCCAAAGCAGCTGACAAGATGTGAAAAAAAAACAACAACCTTATATTGTTTCCCAAAGTTACCTTTTAAGAAACATTAAATCCACTTCCAATAAACAAAAACCCAGCATGGCTAATTAAAGCGAACAGTATACAGAATGTATAGTTATACAAACTGTGAAACCTACCTACAGCTTTCAGATAAAAAAAAATGAATGAAAGAGAAGGCGGAAAAGAACTAGTCATTGGGTACGGAAAAAAGTAAATATTTAAAGATCACCTAGGGGAGAGATAAGGAAGACGTAATGGAGCGCCAGATTGCTTATCTTCAAACGTACTGTTGGAGAGGAAACATAGTTATTTTGTGAACGAGCGTTTTTGCATGTGGTTTATAAAGAGTAATTGTAGGTATAGCTTCTAAAAGTGGAGCAATCAACAGGAACATTGGTTTCCTTGGCAATTGCTCCACTTTTAAAACCTTGGCTCAGACAGAATTAAAGGTTTTCTATGGTACATAACCGTTATTTTGTTGCCACTGGTAGCCATACATCTGTTCTATTCTAGGCTATAGATGAATCTCGGCACCCAAGCCGTTAGCATATTCCAGAGACTTAAAGGGACACATTAGTCACCAGAACAACTACAGCTTATTGTATTTGTTCTGGTGAGTAGAATCATTCCCATCAAGTCTTTTGCAGTAAACACTGTCTTTTCAGAGAAAATGCAATGTTTACATTACAGCCTAGGGATACATCCACTGGCCGCTCCTTAGATGGCTACTAGATGTGCTTCATGGGGCAGTGCTGCACAGTGTGCAGCACTGCCATTCAGTGTCTCCACCATCTGCATGGAGACACTGAACTTTCCTCATAGAGATGCATTGATTGAATATATCTCTATGAGAAGAAGTTGATTGGCCAGGGCTCTGTTTGGGTTGTGCTGGCTCTGCCCCTCATCCGCCTCCTTGACAGTCTCAGCCAGTCCTATGGGAAAGCATTGTGATTGGCTCAGAACAACACTTCTGATGATGTCAGCCAAGCAGGCAGATCAGGAGCAGAGCCAGCAGCTGTAAACTTGAACAAAAAGGAGGGGGGGGGGGGGGCTCGATGGTGGTTTAAACACTATAGGGTCAGGAATACATGTTTTTGTTTTTGACTCTATAGTGTTCCTTTATACATCTGATAACATTTGGCTATTGTGCTAATAAAGGACCAACTGTAAATGACTGTATTCAAGCCAGGCTGCCTGTCAATCATCCAGGCCAGCCTACTAAGAGTGGACCTTACTTTATGCTTAAACTGACACTAATTACATTTAACTGAGTTGATCAATATACATTTCCTCTGACCATTCCTAAGATTGGATCATCTTTGCAAACGTTTGTTTTTATTTTTCCATTTTTGCTCATTTTCAGCAATGTTATGCTTTAATTGCAAATGAGCAAATAAACTGTCATATATATTTCAACATCCTTAAGCAATTTGTTACAAACTGTTAAATCTCTATGCCTGTATACTACAATCATTATACTGTTTACATGCTAATGTAATTGCTATGTTGACTACAACAGTGACGGAGGAGGAATGCTAATCGGTTTCCATTATATGAGATATTCTAATTTACAGAGTTTAATTTTTCCCCTAATTATCATTCCTTCTTCTAATACCAAATATGTATATATATATATACATAATATATATTACTTTTTCTCTACATCACTTAACATGCGGTGTCTACCCTGGTGCAATTCATTTTTATTGTTTACAGGTTAATTAAAAGTTTAGGGTCAACTAATATTTTACTTGTTCGTCTGTTAATATAATAGATCAGCTGATTCAATTTCTTATCAAGGTTTAATATTTTATTAATTTGGGTAACTGGTGATTTTTTTTTTTTTTTTTTTAATTGTCCTATAGTTCTTGGAAAAAAAAACTAGAATTAGAACAGAGCATCACAATTTTGGGCAATTTTAAGAGCATTTTATTAAGGTTTTCAATACACAATAAAATGCTGTATGCAGAGTGTGTTGTTGCCATTTGTAAGGAGCATGTTTGACAAATTCTAATTTATAGCTATAAAAACTCAGTTGAGCAAACGTATGCAAAACAAAACGTATCTACAGAAATTGCCTTCATACTGCGTTCAATGTAATGAATTTAATATAATTATTTATTATTAATAAATTGAGAAAACAAAAGTGTTTTATTTTTCAGCAGTCTGTTAATCCCAAAGTCTATATCGAATGCAAAGAATGGAGTTTATCTTACATGTTGATATAGATCTATCTTTGCACGTCAATGAAATAACAAGCTGTGAGAGAGAATGGCAGAAAGCTATTTATTGATTTAAGTAAATTCTCTAATTTATTGATATTTCTACATCACAAGGCTATTGTTATGATATAGACATATAAACACTATTGAGACATTGTCTTTCCATATATCTCCCGTGTATCCATGGTCCTGAAGGTTCTTTTAGCAAAGGCCTGCTATATTAAGCAAAACGTCTGAAGAAATTGATGGATAAGTGTTAAGAATGCTGGTATGTCAGATACCCGTTTGCGTCCGCTTTCTCCCAAACTTCTAAAGGATGAGTGATCATAGCTCGCAGTTCGGGTGTTGACTCAGACGTTCTCCAGAAGGCAATGCAGCATTCAGTAATTTCTTCTAAGCAGACACATACCCAAACATCAGCCTCAAGTAGATGAAGGGTACAACAGGAATGATTTTATTCTGGCCAGCTGGCCTTATATGCAGGTCTCCATGCCTGAGAGTAGACTACAGTAAAGACATACACACAATTACATTGGCTCTCAGGTCCAGGACACTTCCATACAAAATAGGTAAATCCCTCCCCTGTGTCTAGGAGATAATTGATGTCTAGGAGATAATTGAGTCAAGCACCTGTACTAAACTCAATTATCTCCAGGCACAAAAAAAACTACATTTTTACAAAACCCCCAAAATACATTTAAACACACAGAATCCCCACAACAATTACATCCCCTGATAACCCTGATCTGGGTGAGCAACATATCCAAAAATCACACAGATCGGTTCAGGTGTTAAGGAATTTCCCGGGAGTCCTAATTTGACAGACCACATGCATGGTTATATGCCCAAAAATAGTTCCACAGTTTCAGAGGTAGCGGTCGGTGTATTTTGGAAAGTCTAAAAACCCTAATTCGTGGGAACAAAACTATCGAAATAGCGCTCTCCTGGCTGGTCGTTGAAAAGAAGCAGGCGTTCACGAAGTTGACCAGCGTTCGGGAAGTCCAGTGTCCGATTTTAGTTCCACACACTCAACGACCAAGTCCCACTGCCTCTTTTCATGCGAACAAGATAGCCGCCATTTTCTCCAACACATGGACTTTATGAACGACGGCCACACAGGGAGAGCACTTAATCCTGCGGTTTTCTTTGTAGATAATGAGCCAGAGGGGTGGTCAGTGTTCGGTAGTTTTATCTACTGAACAAGAAAAATCCAATTCAACAAACCAAACCGGGTAGTTTCTTCACAATAAGGATCTAAGTGAACACAATGGTCGACCACAGGCTGCTCTTTTGAGCTGTTGGATCATGCCAGCTTTGGTTCCTAATCTAAAAATCTATGGCAACAGCATGAAGTAAACTGTGATACAAGTTGTGGAGTGGAAAAAAGTGACATGTACTCATACAGCATTCTCCTAGCAGATGTCTGAGGGCACCTACATGTACCCACAACATCATGGAGAGAGGATGATTCTCACATAAGGAAGTTATGTGGGTACAAGGGTGCTTCATATGCTTACCCGTGCAGCACCCCTTGGACAACCTTTCCCTGCAGTCCGATCCTCCACCACTGATGTCACTCCTGTGTGTGCTGATGTCATAGTCCATTACACACGGGTTTCACATGAATCCCCCAGTGCTCTTCTTCCAAGCTAGCTAATGATGCCCCAATTTCACTACCTGAGATGGAGTTACATCTCCATCAGTAAACTATGCATGTGCAGGTGTTTCATAGTGAAAACCTGCACATACAGACTCCTTAAAATCACTAAAGTGGTTATAGTCCTTGGAGTAGCCCCTTAATGTGAAAATAATGATGCTGCTTGAGCAGTGTAAAACCGATATCTACCTGCAGTATAAGACTAACATTGGATGGACCCGGACAAATGTCCCAGTCAATAAGCAGTGGTCATCGAACTAGCTGTGTCCAGGACACCATTTCCATAGCAGAACTAGACTATGTTGAATCAATAATTGGGGCTCCGTATTGACTACATATAAGGAGGAGGCTGTTACTTTGGGGAGCAGTTAGTGATTGTTGGTAACCAGAGCAGCCTGCATGTTTCACAATAAATTATTAAATACACTGCCATACACCACTGTTGGTCAACCCGTATGCTAAGGATCACTGCTTGTCTTGAGCCAACTTAAAGGAACTGCACGTTAAAGGAGCAGTCCCACCTGAATGCGGACATGTCCGCTTCTGTGCATGCACGGTTGGTTCACTGGACACCTGTTTTAGCCGGCCCCACTCAAAGCATTGCTAAAGCACTCTGAGCATTGGCTTAGTTCCCATGGGTTTAGTCAGTGCAGTGTGAGCATGTCTAATGATGCTCTTGCACTGTGCTAATTGGCGGACACCATGTAATTAACCTTGGACATATGAACATGACACTGAATTCCAAACGGTCAGTCTGAACCTGGACATCTGGGAGGTATGCCAATTTATTTAATGGTTTTAATAATCAGGAATGAGACATTTGTGTATTTAAAAATAATGTGTAGGGAGTGTGTCTTTCTCTATAACAATTTCCAAATGTAACTGTTTTTACAAGTTGCAGTATTTTCACAAATTTTCGGAACTAGATTTTCCGTGAACATTTCACACACAATGGTGCATTATAAAAGCCAGTCCCCTGTTGGTTTGTATAGGAGTGTATCTTATTGTTGTATTGTTGTAAAGTCGTGAACATAAAATGTATTTACCGCATGAAAAAGTTAATTGGTTTAACTGGTTTATTCGGTAAACACCAGATCATGGTGAAGGAAAATCTTAATGGCCAAATTTAAGGAAAATCTTAATGGCAAAATTTATGCAAAAATCGTAAGCTGTGACTATAACCAAGTTGAGGAATTTTTCCCAATTAGTGAATTTGCCTACTTTTTAGTATTTAGCTTTCCGTTTACTAAGATTAATTGTTTAATGCATAAACTTGAGTTGTCTGCCTAAAATCAGAATAAGACCACAAACAAAAGGACATTCTCCCAAGTGACAGCACAAATACAATTATATATAGAACACCAACACATAAGAAATAAAACACTAAACCCAATGTGTCAGATATGCTGTTAGTAATATATAAAGTCCTTTGGAAATATGACTGTTTTATGATGGCTCATTCCCCAGTGAAGGATGTGCTGGATCAAGTTGACTGTATCCATCCATCTATCCTGTTTTATTTACACAGATATATTGTTTAGTATGTTGGGTGTCCAAGCACGTAGGCTGGTGAATCCTTTAGTTCAGAATGTTTAACTGTCTCTTCCTATAGCTAACGATGGCTCTCCAGGGTATTAGGGTATTATAAACTACATTTCCCAGGTGT
Organism: Pelobates fuscus; assembly: GCF_036172605.1. Lineage (NCBI taxonomy): Eukaryota > Metazoa > Chordata > Amphibia > Anura > Pelobatidae > Pelobates > Pelobates fuscus. The sequence goes on from NC_086328.1 coordinate 96,408,349, forward strand.
CCAAGCTTGTCCTGGGAATGTTGGTTTTGCCCATCATCCAGGAGATGTTATTGTTACCCAATTCAATGGTACTCATTTTATCTATCTCGGAAGGTTGAAGGGCTGACTCAACCCTGCTGGGAATTGAACCTGCAAGCCTTCTTCACTATGTTGGAGATGTTTGGCCAGCGAAGGCACCGTGCTATAGATATGGTGGAGATTAGCAGTGTTTTTGCCTACATTACAAAACTGCTCTCCTACACTGCTCTTCTAACTGAGTCAGCCCTTCAACCTTCCAGGCCAGCAATAGGTTACAAACTTTTAGTGTCTATGTATTTTTATGTTTTTTTGTTTGTTTGTTTTTTTTTTAGCAATTTTTGTATTGCTAAAGGGTGTTCCGTTTTTTTCCCTTCAAAATCTGGTCACCCTGGACTCATCGGGGGCTGGGAGGAGGGTATAAGGATATTGGGAGAGGGTATAGGGACACATGGAGGACTAGGAGCGGGGTATAGGGAGACATGGAGGACTAGGAGCGGGGTATAGGGAGACATGGAGGACTGCTGTGCAATAGCATACATTCACAATTTCAGTCCAAATTACCAAACTTTTCTCAATATATCAAGGTAGTTGGACTGAAACATGGATTATAAGCAACTGCTGTCTGCTTACAATAAATCTGCTCTTCTACGTTTGAGTGATAGTTTTCAGTTTTAAAGTTTGTTTTCCCGCTTCCATATCTGCACACTGTGCTGGCGCGATGCATTATAGGGCTGGTATAGAATTGTTTTTTCCAGGGCTGCTTTTCATTCCCACTCCGGCCCTGCTCAAACCACTTTAAAGATTATAGATATGTTGCTTTGAATTTATATCATCTGAGCCTGCCATGACATATATTAATACTTTTATTTATGTATTGACAACATGTTCAGCAGCACAATATGGTAGGGGGACTTACAAACATAACTTGCAATAACACAACATGAATGTAAAGGAACAGTAATGGGTGTATTTCACACACCAGGTATACGTGCTTTATACTTCGATTTGTTTTGCTTTTGACCGCGGGCATCGTTCCATAGCTCCATGGAGTTTCCCTTCCATTTTCCTATCATCCTTTTATGTATTTATTTCCACATTTCCCTATGTGTTAGCCATAGCTACTTCAATTGTAATGTATTAAAACAAACCTTTTGCTAAAGTTGTGTACAGGGTGAAAGCGACCGCACTCTATGAATATAGATCAGGTAACCTCTTGGAGGGTTCAACTTGAAGCATTCTTTGTAATTATCAGCCCCCTTTTTATTGCTTCATACTCTGGGCGGTTTTAAAATTGCTTTTGAAAATGGATTAACAGTGCTAAAGATAATTAGATTTGTGCTCCTGACATTTGTAATGCAAGTTAAAGGTCATCATTTAGATAGGCAACTATTTCATTTCCATTTAAAACCATGTAAAGGGATAATCCTAAGAAGTGATTTGGGGGAATAAACGCTGCCCCTATACCCTTGTGAGAGAAAACCATACAGGTTTCTAAGAAACGGGACTGTTTCCATTTTGCAATGCAATACCTACTAGCAGGGCCGGCGCGTCCATAAGGCGGCTCAGGCGGCCGCCTTAGGGCGCACCGGCCCGGGGGGCGCAAAAGTCCGGGTGACCGGCAGGAGGTTGGGAAGCGCACAGCTCCCCTCTCCTGCCGGTCACTTCTTGTAGCGTGGCCGAGCGCAAGCCGGCAGTGCCGCGGACTGTGTGGAGGGGGCGGGGATATGAACACGTCATATCCCTGCTCCCTCTGTAGCACACAGCGCGGCTGGCGCCCAGCAGGGACAGAGCTACCGCCGGCCCCCTACGTCAGCATGGGAGCAGAGAGGAGGCAGAGAGGAGGGGGGCTGGGCAGGACCAGCTCCTCCAACTCCCAACTACCTCAGGCAGCACTTTGGATCTCAGGTAAGCCACCCTCCTGAACCTGTCTGTCAGTGTGTGTATGTCTGTCTGTCTGTCAGTGTGTGTATGTCTGTCAGTCTGTCAGAGTGTGTGTGTCTGTCTGTCTGTCAGTGTGTGTGTGTGTATCTGTCTGTCAGTGTGTGTGTGTGTATCTGTCTGTCAGTGTGTGTGTGTATGTCTGTCTGTCAGTGTGTGTGTGTATGTCTGTCTGTCAGTGTGTGTGTGTTTGTGTGTATGTCTGTCAGTGTGTGTGTATGTCTGTCTGTCTGTCTGTCAGTGTGTGTGTGTGTATGTCTGTCTGTCAGTGTGTGTGTGTGTGTATGTCTGTCTGTCAGTGTGTGTGTGTGTCTGTATGTCAGTGTATGTCTGTCTGTATGTCAGTGTATGTCTGTCTGTCTGTCAGTGTGTGTGTATGTCTGTCAGTGTGTGTGTATGTCTGTCAGTGTGTGTGTATATCAGTCTGTCAGTGTGTGTGTATATCAGTCTGTCAGTGTGTGTGTATATCAGTCTGTCAGTGTGTGTGTATATCAGTCTGTCAGTGTGTGTGTGTATATGTCTCAGTGTGTGTGTGTATCTGTCTGTCAGTGTGTGTGTGTATGTCTTTCTGTATCATTGTGTATGTATGTCTCTATATGCCTCTCTGTTTCTTTATGTCTGTGTCTGTATTTCTGTGTGTGCCTGTGTCTGTATGAATGTATGTCTGTGTTTGCACGACAATGTACCTGTATGTGTAGATTGTATGACTGTGTTTGTTTGATTGTGTGACTTTTAGGACTGTGTGTCTGTATATCTTTGTGACTGTGTGCCTGAATAATTATGTCTGTGTGGTTGTATGGTTGTGTGTCTGTATGTTTGTGTATTTGTGCATGTATGTATTTTTGCCTGTATCCATGTCTATGTGGGAGAAAAAGAGAGATAGATAGGGACTGGGGGGGAAGAAAGAGACAGAAAGGGGCTGGCGGGGAAGTAAGAAATACAGAAGAGGGGTTGTAGGAGACACACTAAAGGGCACAAAGGGGCCAAAGGGGTAAGACATTGAAGAGGTTGGATATGCAACACTAATGGGGGTAAGAAATTCAAAAGGGGGCTACGAGACACAGAGGTGAAGATGCATTGTTTATTTTTTGGGGGAGGCGTGGGGTGGGGCGTCAAAATGCATCTTCGCCTGTGTAGTCAAAAATCCTAGCACCGGCCCTGCCTACTAGCGGCTCTCATTCAGACAGTCAATAGAGATTTGTAACACGATTCGATTCAGTAACTAAATCTGGCTTCCAGGTTCAGGATGCAGAGTACGCTAATGCTGGAACTGGTTTTGCATCCAGTTAGAAACCTTGGATTCTGTCTTTGTTACAAAGAAGCATTCGATTGGGTAATGCGCCATGTTTACATGATGCTTCTTTATGAGACCTTATCAGGATTGATGTGTGGATCGGGGTGTAGTGAATAGTCTGTCCTGGTGCTGCTTTTTTGTTTTGTTTTGTTTTTTTATACGGTTAAAGGAACACTATAGTCAATAGTCTCAATCTCTAAATTGAACTTTAATCACATACAGGAGGCTCTTGCACGATCTAGCAAGCTATTAACATAGTAGGGGATAAGAAAATCTTAATTAAACAGAACTTGCAATTAAGAAAGCCTAAATAGGGCTCTCTTTACAGGAAGTGTTTATGGAAGGCTGTGCAAGTCACATGCAGGGAGGTGTGACTAGGGTTCATAAACAAATGGATTTAACTCCTAAATGGCAGAGGATTGAGCAGTGAGGCTGCAGGGGCATGTTCTATACACCAAAACTGCTTAATTAAGCTAAAGTTGTTCAGGTGACTATAGTGTCCCTTTAAGTAACACATCTAAATTAAAACCAATAAATCGAGTGTTCCATTAATCACATTTACACCTTTGTTGCAGTAAAGACACATATTTACCCCATTAGTTATGTGGATTTTTTATGGTGTCTGAGACCTTTGTTTCCACTGAACACGGACGGGTTACATGATTTTGCTGTGATGTTCCTGCCAGCTCTGCTTCAGTAATGCACGGCGAAAGTGAGATGGATTGTCCCAGAGCAGCGAGTCTGCAGCAATAACCATATTTTTGTTGCCAAGTAAACTGGGGGAAACAAAACCCTCTAATGTCTATAAAGACCTCGATCTTTCAGTTGTAACATTCATCAGGTGTTATCTGCCGTCCCAGGAGAAAAAAAAGGATTTGAGCATTGAGTTATAAGCTGACGGAGTGGACAGCATCAATTTCCCACTGAGGTTACAAATGTACATAACCCGTCTGCCTGACATTACTAACACTACCAGCAACCCATCATTCATGCTCTTAAATGGCTCGGGCCTACACATCTCCATCCCACAGTTTTATCTCCATGTACCAAAGCATTATATAGGAGCATCCCCATAAAATCCCATGCTCCATTCTTTTGATTAATCTGTCATTGGTACGGACACAAAAAATAGTAATTTCAAAAAATAAAAAAGGCACCTTTTTCAAACTTTTTTATTTTTGAATTTTTACTGTGGTGTTTTTACCTAAAATGTACAGTTCATTTGTCAAATTGCCACAGTTTCTCATTCTGAAAAGAAGCACAACAGCATTGCTCCAACTTGGAATATTTAAACTTAAAGGGACACTATAGTACCATAACAACTACAGCTTATTGAATTTGTTCTGGTGAGTAGAATCATTATCTTCAGGCTTTTTGCTGTAAACACTGTCTTTTCAGAGAAAACGCAGTGTTTACATTACAGCCTAGTGATAACTTCACTGGCCACTCCTAAGATGGCTGTTAGAGATGTCTGTCCTTCCTGCGTCATTGCTGCCTAAAATACATCCAAACATTCATTATCTCCTCCCTCTGCATGCAGACACTGAACTTTCCTCATAGAGATTCATTGATTCAATTCATCTCTATGAGGAGATGCTGATTGGCCAGGGCTGTGTTTGAATTGTGCTGGCTCTGCTCCTGATCTGCCTCCTTGTTCTGTTCCGCAATGGACACATCATTCAGTGTGTAATGGATCTATTATCCTTAACCTAGCTCTTTTTTCTTTTCTTTTTTTCTTTTTTTACTGGTTTTCTGGTCTCCTAGACCTCGGCTAGTCTCTCACTATGTTTCTTATTGTCTTGGAGGTCTACGCTTTAAATCTGTCCACTCTAAGGAGTGGTAATATAATTTCAATTACATCGCTACTTGTAATTTCTCTTGTAGGGAGCTGTCCTATTTTAATTGTGTTGGTTCCAATAGTTTTCTGCCGACATTAAAAAAGGGTGGACAATGAGAAAATACCATCGACAAAAAAACTCCCCAGTGGTTAGAGAAATCTCGAGAACCCATCAAAATTCTCTTTATTCTTGAATTTATTTTACATGAAAAATGATGTAAATCAGCACTGTCCTTACTTTCTTGACAATAATTGGAGTGTTATGTTCTTTTTTCATTTTCTAATTTAGCGAATCTAATTATCCTTGTCTTAAAAAGTATATTAATGGATAAAATTACCTACTAGAGATGTATTTTACAGGTTAATTTCCTGCAGTAATGGCTGATATGATTATTTGACCTATTTTGACCCCACTAAAGACGTTACCTAAGGCTAATATCATTAGCGTGCTTGTTAAGATTTAAGGATGTATTCCATCCATCTACAGCACACGATTGCCTTTAATATTTTCAAGAAAATTCAAGATAGAATCTAGCAAGTTGACAATAACTATTATTAATATCACTGAATGTAATTAGGTAACTCATCTTTTTAAATTTAAGATTCACAGTTACCATCAAATAGTGTTGTAGGTTCTGGAGTGAAGTGAAGAACCTACAACACTGGATAGTGTTGTGGGTTCTTCACTTCACATAAAATGGGTTTAGAAAATAGGTCCACTGATTTCTGTCACCATTATATTTTGGTTGCTTGAGAGATCTTCCAAAATCCAGTGGGACTTTCTAAAATATTGTCATGTATGCACATAGAGACGTCCTCATTGGCTACTGAACATTATGTAAGATGCCTGTGATGTCATCCATCAGGGATTAAAATAAACCTACTTTAATTTGGATTTTTTTTTTTTTGAAACTATAATGCTATGTGCTACTTTTACATTGCTATGAGTCAGTAATACACCTTACAATGACAGGAGCAAGCAGCCTGACTGACAGAATCCCTTCTAAACGGGACCTGTATTTTACATTCCGATTGATTGCCACGGAACATATTGCTGTAACATTTAGAAGGTTGAGAGATCCAATGTGTCTCTGCAGATGGAAATGTTTTGGATCACTTGTTTTAGAGCTTTTGCTCCCCGCAGTCTGAACGAGCGTATCCCTTTCCATGGATTTAGATGAACAATTAATTCAGTATGCTTTTACCCGCTGTTTCTCTTTCTTTTGTTACTGTTATTTTCCTTTTTACTACTCCCTCCTCTAGCTTTGTATTTCCTGGTCTATTGTTTTATTTTATTTTTAATCTCGATTTCTATTTATTTTCAGGTCACCTTTATAAGTGGCAAATGTCCTTTCTGTTATGTTTTAATAATGCATTGTTTCGGGGGGCGGGGCCTGACTAGCAAACAGGGCAGACGTGCTCTGAACTAGCTCCAGAGCACCGAGCACAAAACGTCGAATAAAACGGGCTAACCTGCGCTCATCCTCCTACAAGTGGGCCTACTGGACTGGGGAAACCGACCCGAACCCAGAGACACCAAACTCAATGTCTGGGGTGACCGAGAACCACATCGGCAGACTAGGGCCTACCGAGGGAGGCGGTGGAGAAAGGCGGCCGCTTTCCCGCCAGACGCACGAAGCAAACAGTAAGCTCGGCGCCGTACCTCCCCCCCCCCTATGGACCGGTGGGGGATATCCCGGTCCCCGCCAGCCGGAGAGCCCCACACCCGGCGCCCTCCACATGGGCCCGCAGCAGCTCCTAGCAAAACGGGGGAAGATGCCTCCAAAATGGCGGCAGCATGTCATTCAGCCAGACAGAGACCAAACAGATCAGGCTCCACCACACTGCCCGCGCCGAGAGAGCTGATTCTTACGAAACCATGGGGAGCAGAAGCAAAACCAAACCCACAAACAAGCAGCTCCACCATAATGGCAGAGGAAACGATACTCCCGCGCTTCAACGACATTCTCACCCGCCTGGACAGACACTTCCAAGTGTTTTGGCGGAAACTGCGGAGCAAATTGTGTCCACCCACACCACCACAGCGTTTGAAAGCTCGGCGATATCCCTGCACGACCAAGCCGGCACGGCCACGGGAAGCTGACCGGAGAGGTGAGAGCCGCGAGACACGGGGGACCTCCCCGGGCCCACCGAAACCACAAAAGCCTGTGCCATCTACTACTGGCCTACCCAGGCCGAAGGCCAATCGGGGCGCTACCCCGAGACATCACCCACATTGGAGGAGGGTTCGCCACCGCACTCAGCAGCCGACCACCAGGACCCCCTACCACTCCATCAGGGAGAGAGGTTCGGCCCCTAGCGACAGCCGGACCTGTGGATTTAAAATGTCGGCCCTTCTGATGGTCTGGGGCAGAGGGGGGGACTTACCTTGCCTGCACAGAGCCGCCAACGCCGGTCTCAACTCAGACCCATGCGACAACCACTGCGAGCAGGAGACTACCGCAACAAGCCCCAAGGGACCTATCCGGCGGTCAAAGCACAACCCTGACCACACGCTTCTTGGGGAATGTACCCTGATACTAGCAGGCATCGGGTGAATTGCTTTCACGGACTGGGACTTACTACAGGTTACCGATCTCCCGCCATCCGTCTCCACATAGTGTCCACAGACATAGTACTCTTCTAGTTTCCCCCTCCCCGGGACCAATAACCCCAATAAGCATTATTGTTTTTACGAGTGAATTTAAAATGTGATCTTGCTTAACTTAAATGCCAGATAACTTAGCGTGACTTACTTGCACTTAGGGTTGAGCTGCTTGCGATTTGTTACCATCGGTCTCCTACACTAATCATTGTTTACCCTAGCTAGACTAATCTAGGTGCACACATCACTTAAAAAGCTGGTCTCATAGTCCACCTTTCTCAATGTTTAAGCTTAACCGTTTTCCTATAAGCTTTACCTAAATTACTACTGTAACCATCCTTCACTGCAATAGCCTGAGTAACTTACCAGCATTATAAGCTTGTACAACTCGTGTTATTACTACACTATAAGTCGATACTGCAATGCTTTAACTACTTTGCCTACTTATAACATATTATTATAAAATTGTGCATGTAAATCAAAACCCTGCATGTTCAGCGAGGGAAATGCCTGAGGAATGCTGTCGGGGCACCTCAAGACTGTGTGTACTATCTCATTGCACTGCAAAAATAAAAAATTTAAAAAAAAAAAAAATAATGCATTGTTTCCATCAGCCTCTGGTTCATTCTTAACTTTGAATGCTTGGGTTCTTTTATACAGGTCAAGGTTCTGTACACTCTACCCTTGCGTGAAGATATGTGTGTGTGTTTATTTTTATATTATTATTATTATTATATTGCCGTTTGAAGGAATGTTATCATCATCATCATCACTCTTTTTCTTGCTATATAAATATATTGTAACATTATCTTTATATGAAGCCCCGGAGGTGACATGGTCACTATCTTGTGCGTACAATTTAGTAGACCTTTTCCATGAGATACTTAATGCATGCTCACGGTTAAGCTAATTTGACGTCACAATGAAGTTAAATCTTGTGCACAATCTACTGAACACAAGATAACTTTATCCTTAGAGAAAGGGCTGTTGCTTCCTATTAGCAGCTACTTTCCCCCTACACTCGGCGATCTTTACAAACCGTCCTGTCTTGTGATGTAGGAAGATGCCAATGCCTGTCCCCTTCCTACTTCCAAACCCCGTTTTTCTAATGCTGCCATTTAAAATGCATTGAAAAATTGTTAAACTCAAATTAGTTTAACTATCAGCATATGCTAATTATCTTGTGAGCATGCTCGACTAAATCATGTGTACAAGCTATTACACCATGCCCATTGATTGTAAAAAAATAAGGATTTACTCTGTATTCTAAAGAATGGCCTTCCCTTTTTTTTCACTCCCCCTTTCTGACAGCCTTTGATTACATTACTAGTTATCTGACCCTATTCTTAAATATTTTGGGGTATTCGGCAACTAGCCATTCCTATACAAAATCATGTGCTCTTTGTGCTTGCAACCTTTTCTGTCAGGCAATTTTGAAAATCAATGGGTGGTTGCAATGTGTTGAGCAATGGGCCCAACTGAAGGTGCATTGAGATGGCTGTCAGAAAAGGGGGACTGGAGAGAGTAGGAAGTCAATTCTTAAAAAAAACGTCAGTGCACATGAATTGAAAAAAAAAATGATATTGTATATTATAACAAAGATTATATTAAGATATCTAAAAAGGCCTTTTCTTTGTTAAATATTGTAGTTGCGACATTCAAGTAACATTAAGAAGTACATTTTCTATTCTCAACCCACCAATAAAACTGCATAATTAACAGTTTGAAAAATAATTTATCTATAGTTCTTAATATTGAGCTGCCACTCTCTTAAACCCATTTGTCTCACGTCTTTCTGCTGGCTCACCCAACTCTTCGCTGTACCGCTTTTCCTATGAATATTTCAGTATTTCCATAGTAATATAATGTTACGTGTGAGAATTTATCTAATTAAAATCATATTAAAGAATCATTAAACTTTAGAATAACCTTTATTTCCTTACAAAGTTTCCCTAAGCTTATTAGCAGATGGCCCTTTGTATGGCCTTACAGAAAGTATTTCAAAATGCCAGCATCGGAAATATGAAAAATATAGCCACATATACCTATCTGTGATATTATTTGCTACTTTCATTGACATTCCAACGGAATCCAAAGATACCAGAAGATAAAGAAGAGACTTCTTTATCTTATGATAAACCCTGAGGTTGACAAAAGTTAAGAAAAGGCAGAGCTCCACTATCAACTCCTGTCCAATCATAGGAGCCGTGACAAGTGAAGGCTGTGGGATTCAGACATCATCTAATTTATCACAAGACACAATCTGTGAAGGCTTCCACAGTCTTGCAGGATCCTCTTTTGAATTCAGTCTTGTACTTTTGTGCATGTGCAAGTGTACAGAATTGACGCAGCTCCTGGAAGATGAACCATGAAGGACAGCTCCAGATAAGTATACCTATATTCCACTGCACTCTACAGACCCTAAGCCAGAGCTAGGCAACATTTTAGCAGTACTGGACCAATACAAAATCTTGAAGACCCTTGGTGTGCGGTCCTATTTTTTTTACAATTGAGGTGTGTGTATTGCTGTATTGTGTTTGTGTTATTTATGGGTGATGCAGTTGCTTTGTAACACTGTATTTGTGTGTATGTTGGCTGGTATATTGTATATGTTCATGAGTAGTTTGTGGCATTGTGTATGAAACCTAGGAATGAGGGTTGTGGATGCAGGCTGCTTGTGGAATTGTGTGTGAGAGGCTGTGGGGTTGTGGATTGCCAGTGTGGTCATGTGTTTGTGTGTGGGCTGTTTATATTATTTGTACCAGGGGGCTGCTTCTTCTGTAGTTTTGTGTAGATCTAGCAGTGTGGGTTGCTTCCCTAGGGTCCAGTGGGGCGCAGCCTGGCCAAATACAGGTCAAGGACAGGAGCTGCGATAGCTGCTGAGGGCTTCTCTACTCCAGTGCGGATTCCTATTCACAAGTGCTTGGAGGAAGTGATCTGAGATCACTTCCTCTAATTGCTTCAATGCATAAATTGGGGATTGTTCCTCACCACCTGCAATAACCACTCCGCTTGCACTAGCAGATATCTGAAGTCCCACTGGGACTCCTGATATGCCAGAACTTGTTTGGCACTGGCTGCCTTGAGTGCCGTGCACAGGCACCTCGAGTGCCATTGGTTGCTGACCCCTGCCCTAAACAGAGAAGTCGCCTTCAGGAGTCTTTGAAAAATATGCATGGACACCCAAAAGCAATTGCATTTTTGGTATGTGTACTTTAACTAAAACTTTTTCATGAGTTGCTTTTTTTTAAGTTTAAGGGATTGTGATTGAAAACCGCTTCCCTCTGAAGTCTGTGGATAGTTAATACAATGTTAAACAAAAATCTGCACACCAGTCAAGCCATAAGACTTGCTATTCCCACAGCAATCAAAAATTTTCATTAATGTTACTACTGCAAAGGATTCTGGGTGGGCATATGCAAATTAGTTCAACAAAGAATCACATTTTTGCCTCATTCCATTTTAAACATGGATTCCTTTGAGTCTGTTTGCTGTATACAACAGCTTTGAAACACAACTTAGGAAAAGATGCAAAGCCAGTGAACCACTCATGGACAGCTACATAGGTCATATAATATAAAACATTACTTTTATTTATAAACTAATAAAACAAAAACCGCTAGGGCATCAGCATCATGATAGAAGTAACAAGAACGTACAAAATGTCAAAACAATGCCATACAAAAACCGCCCTAAAAAGGTGATGCATGGAGGATCTTTATACACCAGTTTTAAAAATATATATATTTTGTATTTATTTTTGCGATCATGGTTTTGGTGCCTTTTTGTATTATTAAATGAATACAATGTGTTTTATTTTGTGGGATATATGATATAATGTTTGCTTTGTAATAATAGCTTTGCCATTTTCTTAAACGGAATAATGATTACAAATTCAATGTTGCTTAAATTTATATTGTTTGTAGATACTCGATGTTTCCAACAGAAATTCCACAGTTCTTGTCTCTACCCGTTTCCCTGGTATTTATATCCTAACCATGGTGACAGAAGTCTGTAGTAATGTTTAAATATTCAGGGTAAGGTTTGGGTTCAGTGATGAACCCTGCCACGGGTGCTTTCATTGTTCACATACACATGCATTAATTTTATGAAAAATGAATAGGTCAGTGAAGAAAAAGCTTAATATTTCTAATCGAAAAAAATCTGCTTAGAAAATTATGACTTCCTGTAATGAATACTTAGGCAGATAACCCAATATTCTCCCTTATACACTGTACTGCATTATATAAAGTGACACATGTATCTAGATGGTTTTCTGTAATTTAAAATATGAAATTCATATCAGAATTGATAATTGATGGCATTTGAGCCTCTTGCAAAGTGTTTAATCCATGAATACATATGTGTCGGGTAGTATTTTAGTTAATAATGCTATGCACTAATCTTGGCACTGATATCATCTTTAGCAAATTAATATAGATCAAGTTGCAGATCCTATAATTTAATATTGCTTTCAGATAATTTGATCTGTAAGCTTCCCGTACAATTATCAAATATTTTCTTGATTTTTAGAATGATAAATAGAAAACTGTAGATGAGGATTAGCAGTAGTGCTTTGTGTAGTTATGTGTGTTTATATTATATAAAGTTTAGATAACAATATCATTACACATTTTAGAGAGGTCGATTTTTTTATTGTTCACCTCCAGTAGACCTTGTCATCTGAGATCAACTTCGAGCACAGGTCCTTGTAATGGGTTTTTTATATCTGCACCCGTGAACGCGTCTTTAACGGTAATAGTGGTTACCAAGTATGCAGTCTGTGATTTAGACATATCTCATATCCAACCAGGATCTCCAATTAACACAATATAGTTGTATTCTGGAAGCGTTTATAATACCCTATCAAATCAAATTATTTTCTCATCTTGCACTTAATTCACAAACTAGCTAGAATCTCAAACCAAATCATTCCTTTCCTGCACTAGTTCCCTTGAAGGTTCTTTCGCATGCATTCAGATTTATTTTCTTTGAATTTCTTCATCATGTACAACCTAAGATTACACATTTTTGTTTCTCGTTGTCTTCTTCCACGGATGTAAATTTCTGCTTCTGTTTTTACGTAGTTGACTATTTCTCTCACGTCACCACTTTCAATGTCCGAAGAGATGACGTTACAAAAAGCCGTGGCTATACCTCCCAAACTATTCCTTGCCATCACTTAAGTCCCAGCACTCAACGATTGCAATGCCAGAGGCTAACTATTCCAGATATCAATATTTTGAACATAGTGGGTATACTTGTTGATGCAGGTGTTGTTTTTTCAAGGTTTTCAAATAACAGTGAACAAAAAATATTAAATGGTCAATCTGAGCATCACTTCAGCTTAAAGGAATACCTTTTTGAGAACACTGCAATTAAAGAAAAATGATCACGTCAACACTATTATTTAATATAATGATCCTTTTATCCAAGTTTTCAAACAAAATAGGTCCTTTGCTAAATTACAAGGAAACTATAGTGCCAGGAAAAAAAAACTCGTTTTCCTGGCACTATAGCTTCCCTATTTGTCAAGGTCCCTTCCGTGATGCAGAAGAGGTTAATAACCCCTTCTGGTAATTACCTGGGTCCAGTGCCGATGTTCCTCGGTGCTGGCTAAGCTCCGCCCACGCTCTTCCCCCATCAGCTGACGTCAGCTGGCGGGGGAGACCTAATGCGCATGCGCAGCAATGGCCACACTCGCATTAGGATTTCCCTATAGGAAATCATTACTCAATGCTTTCCTAGGGGGATTCCAGTGATGCATGAGGACATCCAGCGTCGTTTAGGCACCAATCCACCCAGAAGTCCATCAAGTGGCCGTCTGGTAGACAGATACCAGAGAAGGAGATAACCCTAGCAGGTAAACATTGCAGTTTATAAAAACTGCAATAATTACACGCACAAGGATATGGGTGATGGGAGTTTGCACCCAGACCAGTTCAATGTGCTTAAGTGGTCTGGGAGCCTACAGTGTCCCTTTAAGTAAATGTAAAAACATGAGAAAAACCCATCCTTAAGCTAACACATGGAAGGATCCTTCCGCCATATACATGCACCATATTGGGTCAGACGTGATGTTTCCGCACCGTGCAGGTAGTAATGCAGGGAAGACCATAGAAACGATATAGAAGTTTTCAAGCACTGTCTGACCCAAGGTGTATGCATATGGCTGAAGGATCCAGTCATATACTATAGGTAGGGAGGCATCTTTCTCATTTTTGTTTTACATATACTTTATTTAACACAGAATTTATTTATTTTCAAAACTTGATGAATCGATTGTTATATTAAAAGTGTTGAGGTGTCAGTTGTCCTTTAAACAGAAAAAACTGAGGATTTTTTTAAAATAGGAAAAAAAAATCTCAGTCTGAACAAATAAATAGCTTTTTTATTATAGTATTTTTAAAATGAAAAGGCATTCATATTTACTCTCTTACCCTTCCCCCCATTTTGTGTCTTTCTACTCCCCCATTTGTGTCTTTTGCTGTACCCCCTTCGTGGTCAAGGTAAATTATCTTCTTTCCTCTACCTGTTCTGATAGGAGCTGCTTGTATCGCTGCCCCCTCCAGTAAGACCAGACAGAAAAATCCTCTACCGTGGTCCGTGAGGCCACGCTATGCAAGAGTGACCAGCTAGAGCTCTATGCACCAGGGCGGACTGCTTCCTATTAGTACTCTATGGGAAAGGGGTGGCGGGCGGGACGGCATTATACTTGGACACTGTGTCCCCCTGCTAGTGAGCTGTAAGGCGGCCACCTATTCTACCTTAAGGTAGCCGTGGCCCTGCCGTATCCTGGCTCACGTGCCCATTTTGGCAAACATGCCATAGGCTTACCTGTACATAGGCTGCTGTACACTGTCTAAAGCTTTTCCTTCTCCAAAATTGTCTATTAAGCATGAAAAAACTAATGATAATAATACTGTGCACATTTACATCATTTTATTTTTTAAGTTTGTCTGAAGAGCAATCTAAACACAACTTATGTGTTTACATGCTAGCTATGCATTCCTTGTTTCAAATAAATGTTATGCTAATATTTTATATTTGAAAACAAGTACTTGGTTGTGAACAGGTTAAAATGCATTTTCTTAAAGGGACACTCCAGGCACCCAGACCACTTCTGCTCATTGGAGTGGTCTGGGTGCCAACTCCCACTACCCTTAACCCTGCAAGTGTAATTATTGCAGTTTTTTATAAACTGCAATAATTACCTTGCAGGGTTAACTCCACCTCTAGTGGCTGTCTAATAGACAGCCACTAGAGGGAACTTCCTGATTTATAGCAAGGATTTTCCTTGCTAGAGCGTCGCTGGACGTCCTCACGCTGTGAGAGGACCTCCAGTGTCGCTCATTTTCCCATCGTTTTCAATGCTTTCCTATGGGGAGACGTAATGCGCGCGCATTAGGTCTCCTCGGCCGGTGGGCGGGATCAGTCTCGCCCACCGGCCGACGGAGGAAGAAGGTGGAGCGGCGGGGGAGGAGGAGGCAGCGACGATGGACATCGCCGCTGCCTCAGGTAAGTGACTGAAGGGGTTTTCACCCCTTCAGTAACTGGGGATTGGGGGGTGGGAGGGAGAGGGACCCTCCAGTGCCAGGAAAACGGATTGTTTTCCTGGCACTGGAGATTCCCTTTAACCTTGATCTTTATTTCAGCATCATACTTGACTGGATAGTTAGAACAAACTGTACAAAATGGTTTTTCCCCATCTAAGGAAAGTCTCGGTCCAGGAGGCCAGTTATTCAATAAATAGATATTTGCACTGCACAAAAAGCTGAAGTTAATTTCTTCACTTTAATTTCATATCAAGTTTTTGCCTCAATTTATAGCAGGGTCATTCTTTATATGTAGTTGGACAGCAACACAATTTATAAGCACTAATCTGTTTGCTGCTTGAAAAAGCCGACGTTCTTTTAATATTTTTATATCATTGAATACTGTGGTAGCTTAATCAAAGTGTCATAGAATAATCTCTCTGTGAATATTTTCTGCTTATCAGTTTTAATGATCTTTTGCTATTGTTATTACCTTGTATGCCTTTTCTACTTTTTTGTTCTTTTGCCTTACTTTTATTATAGTGATGTCTTATTTTTTTAATCATTTTTTTCCTAGCATTTCTACTTGATTGATTTTCAATATGTCAGGGAGAGAATGTGACATTAGAATTATATATGTAGTCATAACTTTGTAACTGCGTTGGGGTACGTGTGGGGAAATTCAAGTAATAAATAGGTGAGGCTAATAAAAGGAAGAGCTGCATTAGTGATTTTTCCTGGGTTAATGAGTGGATGGCTTCCCAGAAAGTGATAATCTTGCAACAGGTCTACGAATCATGTAATACAGTGCCTTCCACTTGGTCACAGCACCAGCACACAGTTGGTGTGTTAGGGACGATTTTATGTAGGCTGGAGGGAACCATATACCATCTGTAGATGATTTTCCTGAGTTGCTCAATAAGGGCTGAGGAGCGAAGCAAACCTCTTTGGATACTAAAGATTTTGGACCATTGTTGTTTAGCCATAGTGCATTGCAAATCAGACTTCCAACTTTTAGCTAAATTGGAGTTAAGGAAAGAGAGGGATCCATGCACAGATATCAGCCTATGGTGAGATCGGTTTACTATTGGGCATTAGTTGTCTATTTATATAGGTATGTTCAAAAAGGAGGGATGTTATGTGAGTTTCTAGCATTCTCTATTCCTGCTCCCCCAAAGTGCCCCTATCTCCTCAGTTTGGCTATGAAGGCTTTTAGTTGCAAATACAAATACAAATACAATAAACTGTAAGGTAAGTTGTATCAAGTTCAAAGTATTTCAAAGCTTAGGAGGGACTTGTCTTGTATTAGGTGGTAAATATGTGTAATGCCAGCGTTTCCCCTTGGTGTATGGTAAAAAAAAGTTGGAAAACGGTAGGGGAGGACAGTCGCAGGAGCCACCAGGGAAATAAGTTGATGAGATTGGAGGTGTGTATGTATCAATAGAGCCACTTGAGGTACAGTCTTTTTCAACACTGAATGATATTTTGGTGGTAGCCAAACTATAGTCACTACATTGTGGGGCTTCATCAAATAATTTTCTAGAGGCACCCATCTCAGTGTGATAGAGAAATTATGGAAGGGCAGAGGCCAAATTTGCCACATGTGAGTATTGTTGGATTTAGGGACTCCTAAACCCTTAAGATTGACTAGAGTTCAAAGTAAACAAAGTGATACTTTTGGTAATTTTCCTGCCCAGATACATTTTGGTAGGGCAAGTCCGAAATAAGTATTGTAATCTTGGTAAGATTGATATCTTACCCATTGCTATGCTGTCTAGCCACATGAGAAAGAAGGGGGAACAGGTGTGTAGTAATGAATGGAATGTTTTCCAAGTGTTGTCTACAATCAAATTAAAATGTACATCCACGTTTGGTCTCTCTCTGGGAGGTTGACACCCAAGGCTCATGTTTTAATGATATCCTGCAGTACATTTGTAGTTCTTGCATAAAAGTAGATATTGAAGTGGCAGGATTTGTAGGGGACAATAGTGCATTGTGTGCAAATGTGCTAATTTACATTTTCCTCTCGCCCATATGGACTCCTTGTATGAGGATCCAGGGCCATCACGTATAGTAATGGAGACAGCGGGCAACCTTGTCTCATACTATTTGTAATAGAGAAGGCAGGAGGCAGAAAGCTTGTTAAATTTGTGCTTGGGGATCAGCATATAATGCGAATAGCGCTCTAATAAAAAAATCTGGAATCGGTGTTGTTTCAAGTACCCATTATAGATGGGTTTAATTGAAGTTTAATCTATATTGCAGCAGCAAGGAGTTCATCCGTTAGTATTTAGCATACAAAAAGTTAATTAAAGAATAACAACAAATTAAATTCTATTTGTATACAATACCAGTGTTTGTCTCAAAGACTTTATAGACATGGTAAGTTCAATTTCAACTACGGTGCACTCCAGTGACATTCAGGGGATTTCCATGGGCTTCTGTGCCTTGGGATTGGTATCCCCCCAATCCTTAAAGGGATACTATAGGCACCCAGACCACTTTAGCTCATTTAAGTGGTCTGGGTGCTGTGCCCCTGTCCCCACTTAGTCCTGCAATGTAAAACAAGTTTTGAGAAATTGCAATGTTTACATTGTAGTACTAAGACTGCCTTTATTGGCTGACTACAAGACAGTCACTAGAGTCGCATCCTAGGGTTTACTGGACTCCAGGTCGTCTAACGCTGCTGACATCAGATGAGGCAGAGTGTCGACCCAGCGCCAATGTCCCTGAATCAGTGGAATGACTAAAGGATTTTTAACCCTTTAGCTACTGCAAGGTCGTGGGGGTGAGGACCAGAGGGCACTACAGTGTAAGGAATACAACTTTAAGCAGTTGTAGGCCAGTTGACATGGAGGGGACAGTGTATGGTCCCATTGCCCTGGTCTAGCAATGTGTAGGATGTATTGGTTGCAGAGGGTAGTAGTAAGCTGTGTCCGCGATCTGCAGATCTGTAGAGTAGTAGCAAACAAATCTGCAAAGATGACGAGTGGAATTCTATTGTCATACTTGCTGTTAATGTTGCAGAGAGTACTTCAAGCATATTCTTCATCTCTGCTGAGGTGGTCAGAATGTTTTCCATGAGAGAACTGGCTGAAGTAATCTGAGTTTGAGATCCACTTAGGCGAGGCAACTCTGTGCCATTTTGGGCCTGGTCTTTGGTGCCACACATCTTTGCACTTGTGGTTCTGGCTGTAAAAAAAAAGGCGCTCAGTCTGGCATATTTTTTGGGCCTTGCCTTGATCAGCTTGGACATTTAGCTGCTTTGGGGAGGTGTGCTGGATTATAAGTGAGTGGCGAGTCTCTGAAAAGTAGCAATCTATATTTTTGCATTCTCTTAAACAACTGTTTTTTTAAATAGAAAATAAGGCATAATATTCTTAGTTAATTTTACATAACTGTAATTTTACAGAAAACAAAGAAAAAATCAGACCTCTTTTAAGACACTTTAACTGGAACACGTTTTGAATATTTTAGTAGTCTTTTTGATAAATTAATTTTCATCTATGTGGCCACAGTCCACAAAAATCCATTACTCATGAAATATTTCATATCCTACCATGAAATGGATTAAACCAATCACAGAGCTTTTTTGATACCGCCTCCTTCCTGCTCTTCACAACTGTCAACAACAGTTAGCTGTTTAGCTAGCAAAAGAGAGAAATGCATTAAGTTGGGGCAAGAGCACCTTAGGATAAATAACACCAACGACCACCAGAGCTTCGTGGACTATTATCACACAAACAAAAATGAATTTATTAGTAAGCTAAACACGTTTTTTTATCTTAATGTCAATACAGTCCACAAGAAGGCCATTACTTGTCGGATAAGGACAGTAACTGCCCTGTAGAAATTTCCTGCAAAACAAAGTCTCAATGGACACAAAAGCATCAAAATGAGAAATAAAAATGCTAAAAGTGTGTTTGCTAGGAGGACCAAGTGGCATGAAGACCCAGGAGGCAGTCACTGCTCTGGAAAAGAGAGCGATAATCCTGTCAGGCATCTTTTTATTCACCAAGAAATAAGCCTTCTGAATCAGAGTTTTAAGCCAGAAGGAATGATTACTAGCCAAAGCCTTTTGATCCATACTCATTCAAGAGAAATGGATTAAGAGTCAATATTACTTCCTGAAGAACTTAGTAGCTCCCATATAACATTTCAGACCCTTTACCACATCCATTGTATGAAGAAACTCTCCTTTTTATTAACTGGCTTAAGAGAATAGGAAGGAAATGTTATCTCCTGATAAACTAAGTGAAAACATTACATAGAAAGGTACAGAGGATGCCATTATCTTGATAGAAAATCAGGACAAACTTGAAAGCTCAAACATCCTTCTAGGTGAAAAAATAACCAACAAGAAAAAAATCTTCAGGAAAAATGCTGATTCAACTTTCGCAATGGTTCAAAGGGTTTTAAAGCCGGTCTTGGTTATTAAGAGGTCCAGGCCCAATAACAAATTCCTTTCTCAGGGAACTAACAGACATCAAGGCTTCATGGGCATCATACTGCACCATGAACTCTGAGGATGGTTCTCCTCACAGTCCTATGAACGTGTGTAACTCAGAATTACAAAATGGTAGATACATGAACCCCATAATGGTAGTAGCACAAAAATGACAAATACCTTTTTTTTTTTTTAGGTTGAAATGTTGCTCTGTTGCATTTTTTGGATCCAACAAATCTGCTTTATCTCTGAACATTATAAGTGCCTGAAACCCTTTTTCTGCTATACCACAAGTTCAGAATTTGCTGGTCCTACTTCAATGAGCACCCTGTTGGTCTACGAGACAGTGAGATTTATTTTTCCCAATACTTTGACAGACATATCAATTAAACGAGAGGGACAGAATTAATAGTGATGGTCTCCGTCAAACCCAGCATATGTATGTCCCAATGAGGTAAGGGTTGATGCTACAGTCAATCAGATTTGACAGTCTCACAATCCCCCTTCCTGTTGCATGAGAATATATGATTTGCAAGACTGGGAGATACATATCACTTTCTCGCTAATCAACAACAGATATAGATAGATATATATATATGTGTGTGTGTGTGTGTATGTGCGTGCGTATATATCAGTAACACATCTGATGGTATATGTGCTCCTCGCTTAAGTTTGCCTTCCTATAGTTTAACATCTTTCTCTTTTTCGGCTTCTCAGTATTTCTGATAAGCTGCCATACTTGTTCTTACCGTATGCTCATCTCTGGCTTTATTTTACTTTTACTGGGAGAACTGATGCAAAGCTCTGTGACATTTCAAATTGCTATCTTTTGGCATTCAACTCAGCACTCTCCTCGTGCCAAGAAACACCTGAATATTTGTTCCTCTGAAAAGAAAAAAACACACACACAAACACAAGTAATTTGCCGACACATAAAGATCAATAGGCTAAAGAATTCTTAACTGCAATTACTATTTTTGTGCTAGCTCCATCATTTTACTTTATATCAAGAACAAACTATAGAATACTATCCATCTTGAAAACTGTATTTAAAATCACTTGATGCTACTTAAAGGGACACTCCTGGCACCGATACTATTATAATGCAATCGATAGGTTTTGACCTTATTAATATGTTGTAATTTTTGGCATACTCAAATCTTTATAGTTTGGGCATAACATTAATAAATGTTCTGCAGCACCATGAGCCTCTTTTGCCACACCCCTCATTCCAGAAAAATACTTCCTTATCAACAAGGTATGCACACAACTCAGTCACAGACAGTACTGAATGACCCGAGCAACAAAACAAAATGCATTAAAAGGAGAAGACTCCCAGGGAGAAACATAGTAAGGATATCACTACTCGTTTGTGGTTTCTCTGACTGTCTATAGCCAGGGTGTGAATTAAAAGCCGCTTACTCAGTGCTGTTGCGGCTGAGAATATGTGCATAGAAGTCAGGCTTATGGTGCAGCATTACACAACATTTACTATTTTTATGCAATAACTATAAGGCTTTGGGAATGCAAAAAATAGATTATTTTAACAAGGCAAAAATCTATCACATGTGTTAATGTTGTGATTGTGCCCAGAGTGTCCCTTAAAGGCTATGTTGAACTTGAAAGTAGATCTATGATGCATTTGTTTTTAGAAAAATAACATTATTTTTCAAAATTCCGTATAAAAAATAAGCTATTGCTAAGGTAATGAAGGGTCTACATAAAGGGGCAACATTAGCACCATAGCTCACTGCCATAGTTATGGTACTATGGGTACAGAGTAGTCATCCTCCTTTTCTCTGTCAAACTGTTTAAAGTGACAAAAAACGGGGTTCTCCCTACTGCCCAAAGCTCAGCCTCTCTAAAACACATTGACTAATGGACAAGCTCCATTTCCTCATCCATCCAAATCTGTTCATCTCTAGATGTTGGTGATAAGTTGCAGGCACTAGGGGCCAGAATTTGGGTGCCAGTGAGAGCTACATTGTTCTTGTCAAATCAATCCAGAACAGTTGGACAGAAAACAGGGGCATGGTACCCAAATAATCAGAGCATTGTAACCACAACAGTGAGCTGTCATGGGCTAGGGCTTAGAGTGCCCTTAGCAAGAACAGCTTTAGAAGTAGAAGTTTAAAGATTTGCTAACTATCCAATTCAGGTTGTGTGTACACCTGTCTTCAAGGTGCTCTGTACCCCCCAATCTACAGAGACTGGGCTACAGTGTGGAGGCACATGTCTCTACCAAACTGTATAGCTCTATCCAATGATGTTATGTTGGTACAATCCATAAAAAATGTTATGATTCACGTCTCTGCTTGATTTGGTCAGCATATCTCGCTTCACAGGTTATTCTAATGAAACAGGATGCTGATTTGATGTCAAGACTTGTATCTCACATTGCTTAATACAGTATGGACAAAATAAATGACAAGGGGGAGGGGGGAAGTGAGAAAACTCACAAGACTTCTGATAATTCAGGCTTGTCTATCTACAATGAGGGGTTATATGTGGAATGGTACTTCAGCTGGCCACTGCAAACAATAAAAGAAAGCCAATAGCGCGATATAGTAAAAATAGACACTTTAATGCTTAAAATTGCACTTACAAGAGGGCAATGAATTCAGGCTTGTCTCCACACAAGATGGACCTGGAGCAATTTACAGCAGAAGGTAGGTGAAACATCAACCAGCAGCAGGAACAGGTAAAAACAAATACAGAGAAAGGGACAATAAAAACAGATAAAAGTCCCACAATTGTATCTCACATTATTACACTATGAGCTCCATCCATTGCATCACAATGTAGTACATTGGTTCCCAAACCAGTCCTCATGGCCCACGAACAATCCAGGATTTATGTATTTCCATGTTTCATTCCAATGGAGATACTGGCAAAACCTGGACTGTTGGTTTGGTTAACATGTAGTAGATAACAAATCCAAGGAAGGATTCCTGACGGAAAAAATAATCAAGTGGGATGGGACCCACACTAAATTTGAGGGGGTAGGGAGAGGTAGGCTATGGGGATTGAGAAGGGAGGACATACACACATGTGGGAGGAGTGGATGCAAGTGAGCATCTCCGGGGTGGGACAAGGAAGTATTTGATGTTCTCATTTATATCCTGTGACATACAGCTAATCGGACGTTAAATTAGGTAGGTGGCTGTTTTCTTTTTTGTTGATTTACTTTTTTTATTTCATTACTGCTTACAAAACTTGTGATTTTGCAGTTTAGCGTTTTATTTTTTATTTTTTTGAAAATATAAGAGTGTACAATATAGAAAATTGGCAGGTAAAATACTGCACCTCAGATATACGGATACAAAAAAGTAAAAGTAAACACGCAGAACAGCTTCAAGCATTGAGAAGCTAATTTGTTCCAAAGAGCTTTAACCCTGTCAAAGTTATTAACAAAACTAGTTGCTATGGAAAACTTTGAAAGTATATAACGCACACATTTATTTGGCTGTGAGGCCACAAATGTAATTGCCATTTATTTTGCAAAGTTCAATTTAATTTAATTATGTTGGGGCATCTTGTGCTATTTTAATTGTGTCTGTACTTTTTGAAGCTTGTTGAGTAATAACTGAGGATGGAGATGGGATATTATGTTTGCCCTTATATTAATCATTTCATTTGGCCTATGTAGATTCAGAATAAGAAAAATCTGCCCACTTCTCACAAAAGAAATAATTAAAAACATTCAAAATGATGTACACAACACTCAAAAGAAAATCATATATAAACATAACTTTTAAACTTATTAAAAGTGTCACATTTTACCATTGATATAAAAACATGTTTTTTTTAGTTAACCGATGGCCCCAAGGGCCTTGTCAGCCTGGCATGAATGCATCCAGCCCTACTCGGTGCTGTACTTGTACAGAGCTCAGTTAAAGCACTATGCCAACAGGCTGAATGCCGCAGTGCAGTTTACGCAGTCTGAGCACCTCTAAGTGCCTGCTGTTTTCTTTTTATAGGGACATAGTCTGTGGTGTTCCTGATCTGGGAAAGAGAACCTGACTTCTAGATTGCTCAGCCAAAATACTTCATGATACCCAAATCCTTCAAATTTAAATGACCACTTCAATGGAAAACACTGTATTTGATATTTTTAACAAATAGTAACTATACCCCCTCTGAAAACTTGCAGGCAATTAATTATGCATTTTTTTCAATGGGGGTATCTCTCAAAACAGCTTACAAAACTCCTGTCTGAAGCCTTTGCAAGTCCTTCCGTTTTAACTCCGCCTATACTTTATGTGTCTGTCCAATCACAGACATCCCAATGCAGCACAATGAGAAGTCAGAAGGCAGATGCTCTAACCATTTGCTGCCTCTTGAGTTTAGTTCCACTGAGCTTAACAACCAGAAAGTAACAGGACTGGTTGTGTGATTGACAGCCAAGGGGAGTGCAAAAGGTTAATTTATAACAGGACCAATTTCTATTGAAATCTACAAGTTTGTAAAATGAAATGGAAAAAAAAAAGAGGATACACTCATTACACATAAAGCAATTTAGCAAGTTAAAAGTTTAATGGCCTCAGGACATAATGGCACATCCTAATGTTCTTGTGTGAGCAGAGTTAAATCCCTGCTCACACCAGCAATACCTGCTGCTCTCTGGTGGCCCCAGACAGACAATCCATTTTAACCCCAGATTGCAATTGTCAGGCTGCACAATGTCCGATGGAGAGCACCACAGGGTCTTAAAATACAATGCCAGGGGCTCCCTGCACAGCCTCCTGCCAGATGTGATCAGTGCTGGTCTTTGTCACCTGCCCAACACCAATCACAGTATGATCTGCAGAGACAGAGTGTTGTAACTGCAGCATAAAAGGGAGATCTCCTTCTCATACTGCAAACAGCCAGCAGATGGCGGTCACCAGCTGCTCTTTATTGCTGTAGTTTGGAAATCCCACTGCTGATATCAGTACTGACATTAGTAGAGGGAATGCCTTAGGGTTATGGAAAGGCAATGGTCAATGCTGCTTTACTGTTAGAGATAGTGTAGGTGTAAGGTTAGAGTAATTATATCATAGAGAGGGCCTCACCTGTCACTCCCCTTCCTATTTTCTGGTTACTGTCACCGAGAGGCCAACATCCTGCCACAGTGGCCACACAAAATCCCCTCGCGCCAAGCATAGATAGAGCCTCTCAAGCCACTTGGCAACTAGCAGGGCCTCACCAGTCACCAAAAACACCAAGCCTAATCGTTTTGCCTTACGGCTTAGCTAGCAAGCCAGTACAAGACACCTGGGTACAAATAATAATTGCAATCTTTATTGTTGTCTAAGTATTTCTCAAAAAGATGGTGAAGAATCACCTCTTCCTAGCACACCGGCTAGAATTGATACACCTTCAAGCAGGGGAGATGTTGCTAGTCCAGCAGCAATCAGATCCTGGATGATCCCACACATTACCACCGACTTAAGGAAGTGATAAATCCCCTACCCTGCCACAGCAAGGAAAGCAGAGTGATTCAAACTCCTCCATACATCAACAGACAACACAGAGGCAGGGGAAGGCCCAGCTACACCAACTAGGGTGACACCCAGGCCATGCTAACCTCACTTATAAACTCATGAGCCAAAAAATTTATGACAGACTGGAAATCTCGAGTCAGTCACCACGCTACTCACGCTACTGTACAACCAGCACCAACCGAAACTCGGTTACCTGGTACAATCAATTCTTATGACACACAAGACGTTAACCCTGCACGTATGATCCCAGCACATTGGGGAAACAAGGCATATATATGCAGGGCCGGTGCAAGGATTTTTGGGTACATAGGCGAAGATGCATTTTTCCGCCCCCCCCCTCTAAAATTAACATCTTAACATCCTATGTGCCTCCTAAATAGCCCCTCCCTCATCCCTGTCCCTTAGTGTTCCTCTCCCCTCCCCCCTCCTTTCCCTGTCCCTTGGTTTTTCTCTCCCCTCCCCTCTCTGTCCCTTGGTGCACCCCCCACCCTCTTAGCGGTCACACTCCCCTTCCTGGTGTGCCTCCTACCTGTCTTGTAGC
This sequence comes from Pelobates fuscus, assembly GCF_036172605.1. Classification (NCBI taxonomy): domain Eukaryota; kingdom Metazoa; phylum Chordata; class Amphibia; order Anura; family Pelobatidae; genus Pelobates; species Pelobates fuscus. The sequence goes on from NC_086328.1 coordinate 96,434,050, forward strand.
GTTGCGGAGCAGACCCTCTACAGGAGCTTCAGTCTTCTGTACCTGGCTGGACTGACAGGAAGTGCTCTCTCAGTGAGCACCTCCTCTCAGTCTGGCCAGGTACAGGAAACAGAAGCTCCTGTACTGCGCTCCGCTCCGCCACGCTACACTCAGTGGTGTATACACACTAACAGCCACACACACTCAATGACAAACACACAGACGTCACTGACAGACACAGACTCACTGATCTGACACACACTCATTCATTGACAGACACACACTCAATCACAAACATAATCTCACTGATTTGACAGACACTCACAAACACACACTCATACACTGACAGACACACACATTCATACAATCATTCACAGACACATACACACAGACACATACACACAGACACACACATACACACACACTGACAAACACATACACACACACACTGACAGACATACACACACACACTCACAGACACACACTCACACTCACAAACACATACACACAGACAAACACACACTCACACATACACTTTCAGACACACACTCACAGACACATACACACACACTTACACTCACAGACAAACACATACACAGACACACACTCACAGACAGACACACACTCACACATACACTTTCAGACACACACTCACAGACACATACACACACACTTACACTCACAGACAAACACATACACAGACACACACTCACAGACAGACACACACTCACACATACACTTTCAGACACACACTCACAGACACACACACTCACAGACACACACACTCACAGACACATACACTCAGACACACACACTCACAGACAAACACATACACAGACACACACACTCACAAACACACACTCACACATACACTTTCAGACACACACTCACAAACACATACACATACACACACACACACACTCACAGACAAACACACACTCACACATACACTTTCAGACACACACAAATTAATAATAATATCCACCCAGCCTCCCTACCTGGAGAGCTGGTGTGGATGTGTCCCTGGGGTCCAGTGGGGCTTCAGTGCGGCGGGCGGCAGTGTTCTAATGAGAGGCGGCGAGGGAGCTCTAACCTGTCTGCTCTGCTCCCTCGCGGGCTGTCTACTGATGCGGGAGCCGGATTATGACGTCATATTCCGGCTCCCGCAGAATCAGCACAGGGCGCGCGAGGGAGCAGAGCAGACAGGTTAGAGCTCCCTCGCCGCCTCTCATTAGAACTGCTCCCGCCCGCCGGGGGTCCAGAAGGTGACCTGGCAGGAGGGAGCGATTCCCTCCTGACGGTCACTGAAATCTGGCGCCCCCAGAGCCGGTGCGCCCTAAGGCGGCCGCCTGTGCCGCCTTATGGACGCGCCGGCCCTGTATATATGTATGATGATGTATCTGTGATGGTCAGATCCAGGGATTCCAGGTAAATCGTGAACTGACCATCCCTTGGTTGGGGTGGCATCTGGAATATGTAGAGATGTTTATTTGTGCATGTACCCATACAGAAGGGATTTTGTCCCAAACAAATGGACGAGCACTCTCAGCACCTCTGAACTACCAGAGACAATTGATATGAGTAGTTGCATTACATATAGACTGTTGCATATTTGTTCAAATGGTTCAGGGCACATGACAAACCATGTGTCCCAATACAACTTACAAATAACGTACTCACCATCTGTACACACCAATGCATTTTCAACACTACTGACTCATCACCTTTCCAGACTTGTAGTAGATTTACTAAAGCTCTGGAGCTTCAAAGGGCTCCCATACAGGTATCATAAATACACCTTATAGGAATATAGCATGCCCTCACTTACAGTCAGCACAAAAGAACCATTGGCTGTAAACACACTCATAGACAAGATTTGCAGATGGGTCTTTACTTGGGTTTTCCAATCTCCACCATTTACAGCATGGCACCAAACACAAACACATTGGTATTGTCACAAGGAAATCTTCCCTTAAAAAAAGACTAACCATAGACTTATTGGCACCACACACCTCCGCTACCCCAAGTCTTAACTCCCTCATACCCTCCGAGGAGTTTCCTTACTATACAACACCATTGATATACCTTTACAGCTATCACTCAAGCATGGGTTGAAGCTTGGTTAAATAAGACCAATATCATCAACGCAGTAAACGGCTACCATCTACCCTACACACTAGCACTTACATGGCATAAAATGGGCAATCCTTTCCCCGCTCAACTTTCGGGCTACAGATTAGCCTACTATCGATATTCGCAGATACTCTGTGCTGGTTATGATAACATATCCAGAGGCCTTACAGTCATACACTATCTAGAAGACTTCTTGTTGATCAAAGATAACATATTTTCACTAGAAGCCTCACGGCAGCTTAGTCTGGTTGACCACTTGGGCGTCCCAGTACCCCATAAGAAACAGAAGGCCCAGACACTATCATCACATTACTGGGCATACGACTTGAGTCGGCATCCATACACGCAACTTACCACAAGACAAATAGGGAACATTCTCAACTACATCAATCACTACCTCCTGCTTAGTACTTACAACTGCAAGGAACTACAATCCCTACCAGGTTCCTGTATTTTTCATTGCCAATCATACCACAAGACCATGCTTTCACAATCAGTGTACTTTCCCCTTTTTTCCACACTTCCAACATGATGATCAGAGGATGTCCCTAGACACCCCAGCAACAGCAGACCTGCACATGGGAGGGAATTTCTTTACCACTTGGCATGGTAAAAGCATCTTCCTTCCAGGATTGTATGACACTTCTCCAACCAGATGGTCAGACGCAGTGTCTACCATGGGTTTGGCAGCGATCTGCCGGGAACGATTGCTTTGGAGTTGTTGGCCATGGCATCCAGGTTTGGAAATTTTTCCACCACCTCAGCCCCTTTTGGGGATCTACCCCATTGTAGCAGCTGCTGTGGCAAAGGGTAAATCATGGTCAGGGTCATCAATCCATTGTTACTCAGACAACTAAGCACATGTCATATCATCAACAAACGCCACTCATCATCCATAAGGTCATGATATTTCTGGGGAACTCACTTGGTTGGCCACTTATAAAATTTATTTTACTTTAATGTACCAGGCGGGGGTATACATCCCTGCCGACAATTGTCTCATTTATATTCCAGGCATGTTCATCATACGCTTCCTACAGCCACCCATACAGTCACGGCCACTCTTTCGTTCCAGAGACAAAATCATGGATTAGACATACGCATGCAGTATAGCATGCACTAGCCCACCAAGCACTTTCGGCCCATACTTGTAGAACGCATAACACAGCTTTTCACCTGGCTTAAAGAATCTCATTAGAACACGACATATGACAACCTGTGTCATAACATTTCTCCTAGGTTTTGCTTCTTTTGGCCACCTTAAACTATCTCACACACCATTAATTATATATTTTACAGGCATTCAACAACACAGGATAACCTATGGCCAAAACTACCATAACTTCATGCTATCATACCAGACAAGAATATACTCAGAGGTTTTCAGGAATCCATTCCCCCACGTTCCTCTCAGAGATTACCAATAGCCATCCAACTTTTCCATCCTTATCGGACCTATTAGATCTACAACCATTCAATTATACTACCAAGTCGGCCATTACCAGCCATGCACATTGCCTTCTATGCCTTTCTCAGGCCAGAGAATCCACTACTATCACCACCACTCAGACAGATCATTGTCTTCAATGATCCCACGTACGTAAACACATATATCATTACCTATTGGCTCTACCACATTCACATTCCGAAACTAGTCAACACGCACCTACAGTAGAGATAACATACTATCCTACCTAAAACAAATGGTGTCCACTTTCGATCCTAGATTCCTACCTTCAAAATCGGTTCAGGAATTAAATACTGTAATGCATTTAAGGAAATGTCTGGTTAATTTGTATACATTTGTTGACTGTATTAAATCTTTGATTATTCATTTTTGCCCTCTTTATTTACAGGCCTACCGTATCGTCGGTCTCGGCACACCACAACCGACTTGCTCCCTTTATACTATCCGACACTTATGCTGGATCCTTACTCCATATACGGCTATTTGCCCCTTACACAAGTATTAAGGCCGTTTGGCCTGTATTTGTGGGAGGGGCTTAAATTAATTCACTCCCCTATATAAGGGACACCCCTTACCTGACTCATATCGCTTGAGGTCAGCATCAGAATGACCCTCCCACCAACTCCTCATTTCAACAGTTTCGCTTTTCTTTCCATTTACTTTACTTTCTTACTCCTTGGTGGGCCCTCTTTATTTACAGGCCTACCGTATCGTCGGTCTCTGCACACCACAACCGACTTGCTCCCTTTATACTATCCTACACTTATGCTGGGTCCTTACTCCTTATACGGCTATTTGCCCCTTACACATATATATATATATATATATATATATATATTTATATTTGTGTTAAGGGCTCCTGATAGTACAGAAGATACAAACACTGTTAGGTGTGGGATGGTATTACAAGAGCAAGTCGGTTGTGGTGTGCCGGAACCGACGATGAGGTAGACCTGTAAATAAAGAGGGCCCACCTAGAAGAAATGTAAGAAAAAGGAGTTGATAAAGAGGAGTGGGTGGGAGGGTGATGCAGCGCTGACCTCGGACGGTATGGAGCCAGGTAAGGGGTGTCCCTTAAGTAGGTAGAAGGTGAGTCATACGCCCCTCCCACAATTACAGGCCAAAAGGCCTTAATACTTGTGTTAAGGGCTCCTGATAGTACAGAAGATACAAACACTGTTAGGTGTGGGATGGTATTACAAGAGCAAGTCGGTTGTGGTGTGCCGGAACCGACGATGAGGTAGACCTGTAAATAAAGAGGGCAAAAGTAGAAAATCAAAATTTATTACGAAACGAGCAATATACATACTTTAACCAGACATATCTTGAAAGGCATTTCTAACTTCTTGTACTGGGTTAGGTGTGTATCTAGAGTATGCAGAGGACTTCCAGCGCTGTAGTGGCTGCTCCTAAGCGGAAGGAGTGGCCTGAATAGTTATTTGCTTTTAGGCCTAGTTGTGTAAGTAATGACCTGACGTGGGTCATGAAGGTGGTGGTAGTGAGTACCGAACCTTGTAGACAAAAGTGGTTGAGATGGTGATGCTTGTAAAACCTGGGTATATGTGTCCAGTAATGTGACGGGGCACCACTCGTTGTGGGTAGGATAGTATCTAACCTCTACCGGAGGTGCGTGTTGATTGGTTTTGGAGTGATGCAGAGGCAAGATATAGTAATCCATGTGTTTTGTTAAGTGTGAGTGAAGCAGAATGTGAGTGGACTGGGTTGTGTAGATGGCGGTAAATTCTCTTGGTCTTAAAACCCATAAAAAGCCATATAGATGGCGGTTTTAATAACAAGGTTTGTGTTGTTGGCAAAGGGTTTTAAATCTAGTAGTTTGGATAGATCTTTGAAAATATTGACGTCTATGGGTAGCCTTTGCGCAGTACGTGGGGGTTCGGATCTCTGAATACCCCTACGGATATTTTTTTTTCTGGTAGGAGGACATGAAACTTGTGTTGATTGGTTGTAATGTTAACATGTGATGTTGTATGCCTGTTAGATATAGCTTGATTGTGTTGTATGATAATTTGAGTTTGAGGTGGCAAAAAGGAAGCAAAACCCAACAAGGATGTCATAATGAAAGGTTGTGCGATATTGTGTGATGACAGAAATCTTTTGAATAGAAGGAAAGCCCTGTCATAGGTCTTCCGGGTATTGGCGGATAGCGCTAATTGTGACAATGTCCTGCTATGTTGCATTATAGCGTCTAGTCCATGACTAGTTGGTGGAAAGGTGGAGTGGTCGTGGCTGTGCGTGCAGCTGACGGAAGTATTTGTCGAAAAGCCTGTAAATTGAAACAAGACAAATGGTCAGCAGCCGTGTTGTATACACCTGGGACATGCACACAAAACAAGAAAAAATTGTGACACGCGGCCAGCCAGGTGAGTTTCCTCAAGAACCTCATAATGGTCAGTGATTTGGATCGACCTTTGTTTATGATGTGGTGCGTTGCTTGGTTGTCTGAGTAGCAACGTACTGACGAACCTGCCCATAGATGCCCCCATGTCACGGCAGCTGCCACAATGGGATATATCTCAAATAGAGCTGAAGTAGTTGGAAAAACTCTCCAGGTCCTGAACCTCTGGAGGCCAACTACCCCAAAGCCATTCATTCCCGTAAATTACTGCGAAACCTGTGGTAGACCCGCGTCTGACCAGATGGTAGGTGAAGAGTCAGACAATTCAGGGGGAAACATGCTTTTCCCATTCCAGGTGGTTAAAAGTTTCTCCACATAAGTAGGTCTGCCGTGGCCTGGGTATCCAGGGGTAACCTGTGTGCATCATGCTAAAAAGTGGGAACATGTTTAGGAGTCGTGAGATGAAAGCCCGGCCTTGGGGTATAATGCGCATGGCAAAATTTAGTGACCCAAGTAGAGATGTAATTCTTGCGGTTGCAAGTACCGAGGTGTAAGTAAAGGTTGATGTTGGTAAGAATGTTCTCTATCTTGGTGTGTGGCAGGCTGGCTTGCTGGCTGTGGCTGAGTCTAGTATGATTCCTAAGAAAGTGATAACTGTATCTGGTCCTTCGGTTTTGGTGGGGGAAACTGGGACGCCCACCTGTTTAAAAAGACTGATGGTTTCTATGAGGCTACTGGGTGGAGAAATATTCTCTTCGATCAGTAAGAAATCATCCAGTAGTGTATAACTGTAGGGCATCTGGCTACATTTAACAATAATCAGCATAGTGTTTCGGCGAATACGTCGAAAAAGGCCGGACTACTTTTGAACCAAACGTTAAACGTGAGAAAAAATAGTAGTGCCCGGCCCACTTAATGCCATGCAGGTGCCATAGTGTACGGTGGATAGGCAATAATTTGAAAGCATGTGTTATGTCAGTCTTGCTGAGCCGTGCTCCGACACCTGCCTGCATGATAGCCGTAATGGCGTGATTATTGGCAGAGGTGTGAGGTGCAGACAGATCGATGATAAATCTTTGTTTGTGGGAAGATTTCCCTTTATATCCGTTAAGTATTGCTTAGGGTACATTTTAATTGGACACATAGTTTTCGCCTGTGCTCTAAAGCATGTTTGAACATATATGCAATAACCTACATCCACTGTAATTACATGCACAGACATTGAAATTATTACATATTTGGGATTTTCCCAAAACTTGATAGGACGACCCAGTTTATCTTTGGGCGTTTCCTCTGCTGAACCAGCGGAACCAGTGCCCTGTGAGGTAGTAGGTTCGTTTGCAGTGGTAGGACAAAATTGGCAGTATGGCCATGGAGGAGCAGTATGCACGGGCCGGTGTTCTCAAACCTGCAAAGTGTCTGCAGAAAATGACAGTATCAATCTCGCTCCAGTTGGACCTTGTCCCGTACTGTGAGAATGCGCCAGACACTTTGGAAAAATCCTAGGGGATGTACTGGCAGGCTAATTATGCCGGGTAAGGCGAAACCATTAATCTTGTTCTTTGGTGACAGGTGAGGCCCTGCTAGTTGCCAAGTGGCTATGAGAGGCTCTGTCTATGAGTTGGCGCGAGGGGTTATTGAGGCCACCCGTCGTAGTGGCAGGAATCGTAGGCCTCTCGGTGATAGTAAAAGAAAACAGGGGGAGGGAGTGACAGGTGAGGCCCTCTCTATAAATATTGCGAGGCGGCTAACTCACGTGTGGCCCGATGGCGTTTGCCTCCGAGACTTGGAGGCGGGGTGTTGGCCTCGCGGACCACTAAACGATAGGCAGAAATGCCAAGAAGGGAGATACCTATTTGGGCCTATACCCCTAACTTGCCAGTACTCTATGGCCTAGAAGAATGAAACGTATGTGAACTACAACGTGAGCAGGCTTACGTACCTGGTAGTATGTATAAAGTTTTGAGAATCGACAGGTATGAAAACCTGGATAAACCTAAAAAGGGGTAGAGTGAGAATGGATCCCGTGAGACCTGTGTAATCTGTATAGGCTGGGATTATGGCTTCTAGCAGTATGTGTGGGAGGTGTAAAAGTCTATGAGTAGGATAGTGACATGACTGCCCATGCTTGGTGACAAGCGTTATGCTGAGTCCGATACCTGGCAGCAGGGGATTGGCCGTGTAATGTGTATATATGGAAGGTGATCAGATGATATGCATGTCACTAAACTGATCTGGGAATGTAAGGGACTTTTTAATGTGAAAATGACAATATGCAGAATCATAAATGTTGCTGTAAAGTGACGTATGAATGTATGAACCAGAACGTGTGATTCAAAACCGAAAGTCTTGTGAGACGTATATGCCGTGTTCTTGAATACTCGTGTTACGTCGTCTGAGTGTGTCAAGAAAAGGCCTGAGTTTGTAAATGCCATGTGAAATTATGTGAAATGACAATCTATGCAGAAAATGTTGTGACGTATGAGAGGTTGAACCAAGCGTGTGATTCAACCCGAAACCCTCTGTGGAAGGTAGGACCGTGTTCTTATATACTCGTGGTATTTCGTATGAGTATGATAAGAAATGGCCTGAATAGTTAGTGCCATGTTATCGTAGTGTACATGGTTGTAATAACATCTCCATTATACTCTTAGAAAATAGGACTGTGTCCTTGAGCTTGTGGTATGTGTTCGAGCATGACAGAAAAAGGAGCCGTAATGTAGGCTAACCATAACTGTTGTATAACAGGATGTTATACTAATATATCCTAATTTAATAATATATCTTGAGCCCTCACTTAAGTATAATTTATAACACATGAATAGGGAGGATATGCTTAAACATCATATGTATATAAAATACAGTCTGTGTGTGTGTGTGTATGTATAAAATAGATGAAGTATCAATATGAAAATATATATACAGAGGTACTTAATAAAAGACTAAAATTAAACTTATTTACCAGGATAATTGCCAAGTACAGAAAATTTTATAAGGATAAATAGAAACATGGTAACATACTGTGAATACTGAATAAGGATGCATACGATTGCTACATACACGGTACATAGGTTTCCGGAAACCAGAGGGTTAATTCGCCTGTGACTTGGCCGTAAAGCGTGCGGCCGTAAAGTAAGGCCGTGAAAAATCGTGACGCCGTGGGAAGTGATCCGGGCGACGGACTTACGTTTTTGAAGACCTGAGGACTCAATCAACAATGAAGACCGGGTTTTTGTGCGTGGCTGGCCGGGAGGAAAGACCTGAAAGGAGTTCCTGGACACAGCTAACACCAACGAAACGCAGAGTTTCCCCGAAAGCAAGATGGCGCCGTCCGTGAACCGGAAGTGGATTCAGGATGCAGCGCTGACCTCGGACGGTATGGAGCCAGGTAAGGGGTGTCCCTTAAGTAGGTAGAAGGTGAGTCATACGCCCCTCCCACAATTACAGGCCAAAAGGCCTTAATACATATATATATATATACACAGTATCTCACAAAAGTGAGTACACCCCTCAAATTTTTGTAAATATTTTATTATATCTTTTCATGTGACAAGACTGAAGAAATGACACTCTGCTACATTGTAAAGTAGTAAGTGCACAGCCTGTATAACAGTGTAAATTTGCTGTCCCCTCATAATAACTCCACACACAGCCATTAATGTCTAAACCGTTGGCAACAAAAGTGAGTGGTGGAAATGACTCAATTCAGTGGGGATTACCTTTTAATCAATATATTATTTAATAATAATAAACACGCTAGTATCGGCGCTTAGTGAATATTCCCGTCACATATTATGGGAAATTCACAAAAAGTCCCAATATTAATCTTATCTTATTCAAAAAAAAATATTGCCAGTAGAGAGGGTATAGTAATAGTAGTTTAGTGTTCTAAGGCCACGTGGGATAATACGGTTTTCCAAATATTTTTCCAGGGATGCAATCGCCAAGTTCAATTTAATTTATTTACACTAAACTACTAGTACTATACCCTCTCTACTGGCGATATTCTTTTTTTTTTTTTTTTTTTTAAGAAGAGACTGATGTTTAGACTCTTGAAACTTGATATTATTTTACCTTTTTTGTGAATTTCCCATATTATGTGACAGGGGAATATTCACTAAGCCCTAATATTAGTTAGTGTATTATTTTAAGGCTTTTGAAACTTGGGATCGTTTTCTTGTATTCAGCAGCTATATTTTATTTGTATTTTATATACACTGAATTTTAATTCATTCTTATATATGGAAACTCATATTTGCACTCTTTTATAGTGTTTATTTCTGATGTTATTGATGAAGCATTGTTTGTTTTTCTGTGAAAAGAGTGAAGGATCCACATCAATTGCCCGAACTGGCTTATATACATTAGTGTCACTCCACGGATTCAATATTTCTCCAGTGTAATTCAGGTTGTCCATTACACAAATAGATCTGCATTTGTTGTCTGATTTAATCATTATTTTATGTTGATTGAACAATGATTTAAGCACCTTCTGTCTTTTTATCTGGAGTCATTGTGTTAAACATATTGTTCACAGTATGCGTTTCCTATTAAATGTGCATTTATACATACTTTACTGCAGAATAAATCAAACAAACAAAAAACACAAATGATTATTTCAGGGAATCGGTGAAGCGTTACCTTGGCAACCAAGGTGTTTTTGAACTACACTTCCCTTGAAATTCTGCCACCTTAAAGGGACACTGTAAGCACTATAACAATTTCATCTCATTGAATTGGTTCTAGTGCATAGAGTCCCCTGGCGCAGTACCTCTATTCAATGTTAAAACCATTATCGAGCAGTTTATCACTGAAGAGGGTCCATGACTGCCCACAGTCTGGCCTTTACTGGAGGTGTGGCTAAGGCAGAGATTACACACTTCCTTGTAGCCATACCAATTCATACCTGCAGTGAGCACTGTTACAGGCTAAATGCGGTCAGCTGACTCTCTTTCAGCCAATCACAGAGGTCCATTGCTGCTCAGGCTAAAGCTTTCTCATTAGTCCAATCAGCACAAACCGGATGAGCTGCTGGAGACTCTCTTATAACACACAAACATTAAAAAATATTTAAAGTTGAATGGAAGGACAGTGCCAGTGGAATCCATGCACTATAACCACTTCATTGAAATTGTTACAATGCCTACTTAAAAATACGTTTTGTTTTTTTTTACTTTGATGTGTACTTTTCCCTTTTTAAATTCAATGTCCCTTCTTTTAAATAGTAATGAAATAAAATCAAGTAAACTAAATTAATCTGTAACGTCTTAGAAATTGAGGAAATATTTCAGTCGAAGTATTTTCCTATACACCAGTAGAGCTAGATGTTATCGTAGTATTCTCTGTATAAAGAATGTATGGCAGGTGAAAGGGTATCACAGGTTGCCCAATAATACAGAATTGAATAACCCACAATCTTGTCTGCCATTCCCATCTACCCATTCTTTTTTACTCACAGCAAGACATGCTATGGTCTGTGATTGCCTTTCTTCCAAGGGCTTAGAGTGTTTCCTTGAAACGTTACACAGTATCTTGGAATATACTCCACAACATGCAACAGAGCATGTAAAGCCCACAATACATCACACAGCATCTAATAACAAATATTATATGGATTAGAAAAGACATTCTTTTCTTCTGGCTCACGTGATGCAACGTGTGCCAGCAGACAGAACTGGCATGCATGGTCATAGTATGATGAATTATGTTTAATTTAAAGGGACACTCTGGGCACCAACACAACGTATTTGGGATTATAATTAATATGGTGTAATCTTGCACCTATGCAAACCTTTCTAGCTTTACAGATTTCTGCACTATAAACCTTCCTCATTTGTCACCCATTTAAAAAAAGAAAAATATTAATAAAAATAATTATATATGGCTTTCCTTGTATGTACACTGCTCAGCAACCATCGACTCTGGGTGCCAACTAGCTTGTGTTAGAAGAAGCTTTATTTCAAAATGTGCAGAGGAAAGCAACATAAGGCAAATATTACACAACAAGGAAATGGAAACAAACATTTGTGAAGTTGCAAAATTGTATTTTGTGACACATGATTTGCAAACAGTTCTTCTGATCACCAGGACAACAGAACAGCTGTTACATGGTGTCGGTAAAACTGCGGCCAAGGGCAGCGTGATAGCATGTTTAAATGTGATTGTGCCGCTTTTGGGATGAATTACAGAGCATTTGAGCACATTTATGAGTGCTTCAGCAGCACTTGGCATATGGACAGCTCCGATTGCCTACCCTACCAAGCAGTATGTCATTCTGTCATACATGCGCCCCAGGAAGACAAACATGCAAACTGCCAATAAAGTTAAAGGAACACTCCAGACCCCCTAAAGCTCTTTACTGGTTAACAAATAGTCTTCTCACACTTTATTAAACTGCCAATTTCAAGAGAAAGCACACTTTTATTAAAGAACTAAGAAGCATCTCCCAGAAAGCAAAGCAAAGCAAAGAGGGTACTCCCCCCAGCACAAAGCAAAAAGCAATTCTTAACTGATAAAAATAAAATATTTTTGAAAAAAAGTTTAAAAAAAAAGTTTTATATCATGCTAGATAAAGGTGTCACTCTCCAACTTCTAGTCCGGTCTCACTCCATCCCCTTCACAGGTCCATAAAAGCATATAACACAGAGTTGAAAAAAAAAGTGTAGGCACTACTGTAAGTTCTTAAATTGTCTGGACTAGCTACAGGACTGCAGTTTGAAGAAAAAGTAATATTTTTATTTTTTTTTGTAAAAAATAAATAAAAAAAAATTAAAAAAAGAAGCAGTTTAGAAGGTATTCATGTGATGTTTTGTTAAAGCACATTTTCTTATTGTAATGCATGATAACCATTAAAAAAACGTGCACTGAAATTCAGCCTGAGTGCTCCTTTAACTGGTAAAATGACATGATGTGAAAAAATTTCTGTTTTATCATTTTCATGTGAATGTGCACGGAATAAAAAAACAAACCTCTCAGTGGTATTGTAAATACTTGGGACTAAAAGAGGTAGGTACTATGTCCCTAAGACAGAATTCTAATTGAAATTCCACGCTTGTGCATTACAGCTAGTACACTGCATTTGACATGTATTTTAAAAAAGGGGCAGTGAAGCAAGGCAAGGTTGTCCATCGCATTACATGATGGTAATTAACTTAACTTTGATTAGTAATAATTACCATAGGAAAGTCATGTTGTCTTTACCCCTGGAAGAATACTGTTGGCCAGTCCCACAGCTAGGAAATTTGGTATTGGCAGCATGCATATTAGTAGATGTGTGTAAAACAAAATCTGTCAGCTGTAAGCAAACCTCTTCATACTGTAAACCCACTTAATTATTAAAAACAAAGAGACATAAACAAGGGCTGAAGTTCATAATTATGAATATAACACCTAATACACATTTAAAAAATAAAAAGCACTCTCTAAAACTTATTAGAAAATCTACACGCATCCCCAATGATGAATGTTATAACTGTGGGCCTTCTTGAAGGTACCATAGTGTATATACTCACTCAATATTAGCAATAGGGAAGTGTTCTAGGAGAGCCAATAAAGACCTTGCGGCAATTACCCCTTTTTATACATAATGACACTGATATGCTGGTTTAACGGTCACCGAATGGACGGTCAGTCTATTCCTATATTTCCTTGTTTGCTTGAGAACTTGTTTGGACCTCTTGTTATCCCGGTCTTTAGCTTGAAAATAGTTGGGAAAACTCTGGAAAAACTAACATTTTGTAGCTGTTCTGCTAACAAAATATATGGATTTTATTTTACATGACATTGTTTGTTTAACATAAATAGGTACACTTTAAGCCTTGATTAGTCATGCAGCATTAGTCTTCTATGAAACTTTAAAATATGTTTTATATACCTTAAAGGGGAACTCCAAGCACCATAATCACTGCTGCTTATTGTAGCGGATATGGTGTTAACAAGCTAGTCACTCATAATCCACCATAAATGTCCATACTAGAGGCACTTGTATAAATCTTGCAGTACCAAAAGCACAGCCACCACTTTGTGCATCCGAATCAACCCATAAACTATAAAGGTCAGAGACTGCCAGACTCTTTAACAGATAATTAGGAAATAGAATTGAGTCATTATTACTCTTCAGTTTAAAGCAGCACTTTAGGCACCCAGACCACTTCAGCTTATTGAAGTGGTCTTGGTACAGTGTCCCTTTTGCACTTACTGCTGCAATGTTAAACATTGCAATTCCAGAGAAACTGCAATGTGTACATTGCAGCACTAAGTCTGTCTCCAGTGGCTGTCTCCCAGACAGCCACTGGGGGCGCTCCCTGCATCCAAATGGTATTGAACGTTGGACTTCTCACACTCTGCATGAGGGCGTCCAGTGTCAGATTTTTCCCCACAGGAAAGCATTGATTCAATGCTTTCCTATTGGAGTTCTAATGCGTGCGCATCATTTGCCACGCATGCGTATTAGTGCCTGCTCGTCGCAGGACGTCGGAGTGTCGACCCAGCGCAAGGGAAATTGGCACAGGTATAAGGTAAGTAAAGTGTTTTTAACCCTTTATTTAATGTGGGGGGTGGGTGAAGGAGGGGGGTAGCGATAGTGCCAGGAATACAGCTTTGTATTCCTGACACTATAGCATCCTTTTAACCCCTTAAAACCGGAGGGCATACAATTACGTCCTTTTTAAAGCGTCTCTAAACGCCGCAGGGCGTAATTGTATGCCCTCCATTTTTTTGTTACTTACCCGGTCGCCGGCGATCCCACGCCGGCAATCGCGGTTGGGGGTACACCCAGGGAGCCCCCCGCGGCACCTCCATCCTCTTCAGCCACCCCCCCTGGGCCATGTGAGAGTGAGGTACTTGCAATCTCACAATCACATGGCAGGGATAGCTGGCTGTGTAATGACAGTCCCCCTGCTGGCTGGAAATCAAATTAAAATAAGTGTAAAAAAATATATATATACTTAGATCATATATATATATAAAATATATATATGATCTAAGTATACATATACACACACATACATACACTGTCTAGGTGTATTTTAATAATTATATATATATATAATTATATATATATTAATATCAAATTACACGTAGACTGATACTGATTAAATATATAATTATTGTTATATATATATTTGTATATAATATAAAAAAAATATGTAAATATGTAAAAAAATAAAATAAAAAAATAATTAAAAATTAAATATTAAAAAATATATAGATGTGTTTTATTTCGTTCTAACTGTATTGTGATATTAATATATATATATTTATATCAAAATACACGTAGAACAAAATAATATATATATCTATATACATAAATATATACGTATATATCACTATATATACCTATATATAAATAAAAATATTTAAAAAAATTTTTATATATATATATATATATACACATATATATACACATATGTGTATATATATATATATATTAATTCTACACATATATTTATGTAATATTTTTACATAATTAGGTATCCTAATTAATTACAATTAGCGGGACCTGTCTGACAACCCATGCCGAAAGTATAGGGAATTTCATTTGCTAGCACTATATTTAACCCTATAACTTTCGCTGAACACAAATATTAGTGTTTCAAAACAGTAAAATGTATTACAACGATGATATCGCCAGTAAAAGTTAAATTTTTTGCATTTTTCACGCACAAACAGCACTTACACGGACGATATTATTGCTGCAATACTTTTTACTGTTTTGAAACACAAATATTTGTTTTCAGCGAAGTCTCCCGAGTACAACAGTACCCCTCATGTACAGGTTTTATGGTGTTTTCAAAAATTACAGCGTCAAATATAAGGCTTGTGTTTCATTTTTTTCACATTAAAATTCGCCAGATTGCTTACGTTGCCTTTATGACCCTATAGTAGCCCAAGAATGAAAATTACCCCTATGATGGCATACTATTTGCAATAGTAGACAACCCAAGGTATTGCAAATGGGGTATGTCCAGTCTTTTTTAGTAGCCACTTAGTCACAAACACTGGCCAAAATTGAAGTTTTTTGCATTTTTCACACACAAACAAATACTAACGCTAACTTTGGCCAGTGTTTGTGACCAAATGGCTACTAAAAAAGACTGGACATACCCCATTTGCAATACCTTGGGTTGTCTACTATTGCAAATGGTATGCCATTATGGGTGTAAATTTATTTCCTGGGCTACTATACAGTCTCAAAGGCAACGTAACCAATCTGGCGAATTTCAATTTCAAATGTAACACGCTATATTTGACCTTGTAACTTCCCAAAACACCATAAAACCTGTACATAGGGGGTACTGTTTTACACGTGAGACTTTGCTGAATGCAAATATGTGTATTTTATTGCAGTAAAAGCAAACAGTATTATGACATTGACAGTTAAAATGTCATGTAGAACTAAAAAAAATAAAAAAATCTTATTTTCTCCCATTTTTTTCATATTAAATTATGTTTCATAGCTAAATATTTGATATTAAATGAAAGCCCTGTTTCCCCTGAATAAAATTATATATAATAAGGGGGGGGGGTGCATTTAATATGAAAGAGGTGAATTACGGTTGGACAGACATATAGCGCAAATGCCAGGTTTTGTTTACATGTTGTTTCGTTCACAACGTGTACATTTGGCTCCGTCCTTAATGGGTTAATGATGTAGACTTTAGGTGTGTTGGAGAATACTCATTTTATTTTTCTTAAATTGCTAGATGTGCTTTTGCACACTGCATCATAGCAATTTAAACATTACAATAAGCTGCAGTGGTTATGGTGTCTGGAGCATCCCTTTATTTGTGTCCATGAGGACAATTTTCAAAGTGCAATATGATGGTGAAAATAACATTTCAAATTAGTTATATATTAGGAGTTGGCATCTCGGGACTTGCCACATAAAAATCACGATGTCTTCATCTGTTCATAAAAGCCATGGCTAATTTTCCAGGGTAAATCAGAAAGAAAAATAAATTGGAGAAAAGTTAATATCACAAACATTGCAGGGAGAATCGTATACTAATATGCCACCTCCTGTTTTGTTCCCCCCAATTTTTTTTTTTTTTTTTTTTTGTACTGTGTCACAATCCCCCTGCTTGTCAAGCTCTGTCTCACGTTCTTTCTGCAGATTGCTGCCTGCAAGGTATTCAAGCAAAAAAATAAAATCTGTTGACAGAGAAGAGCATTTCAAGGTTGCCCTCACTTCGGGTATAGGGATGAAAACAGGAGCATTGATTGGTTTCTATTCTGAGATTTGGAGAGGAGGTTGGGGAGGGGAGCGAAGGAAGGTGTTGGAGATAATGACCATAGGTTTTATAGTACTTGATTTACCGCTGGCAACTTCTGTGTCTGTTCTACACACATCCTAAAGTGCATCTTCTTTTCATGAGGGCTCCACAAAGAAAGACTCTCTCTTCTAGGATGTAAAACACACAATAGGTTTCAATCGGTTCTTTTGTGCCAGCAAAATCATCCCATTATCCACATCAATTATCATTAGATTCAATAGGATCAGGCCCTAACATGGAGCAAATCCCCTAGGGCATTAATGTGAGGTATCTTAGGCTTTAAACGTGCTATACCTAGGGAGGAGTAGAGGATTCTTCAATCGGCTGCACTACCCTGCGGCAGTGTAATGTTTAATAGTGTCACTCTATTAGAAATGCATTACATTATAGCTGGGAATTAAAGGGACACTCCGGACCCTGCACATGTTATGAGTAATATATAGATTATAATTAAAATGGTCTTTGATGTAAAATACATTAAACTGTATTTTATGGTTATTTTTTTTTTTTTAAAACAAATCCCCACCTCCCAGTCCCTGTGTCCTAACCTGCAAAAGTTTTGCTATAATTGTGTTTTTTATGTTTTTTTTGTTTGTTTTGTTTTGTGCGAAAAATATCAGCTGTGTAAACACAAATATGTATTTCTAACCTTACATGGTTAAAAAACACCATCTTCCCCCCCCCCCCCCCACCCCCCCACACACACACACACTGAATATAGTAAAGTTGTACCTTTAGTCCAGTTTGCTGCTGCATTTGCTGGCTCTGCCCCTGATCTGCCTTCTTGGCTGACATAATCAAAAGTGGTAATCTTAGCCAATCACATTGTTTTCACATAGGAACGCATTGAATTGGCTGAGCTTGTCAAGGAGGCAGATCAGGGGCAGAGCCCACAAGCTAAACACAGCCCTGGCCAATCAGTATCTCCTTATAGAAATGCATTGAATCAATGCTCTCTATGAGGAACATTCAGTGTCTTCATGCAGAGGGTGGAGACACTGAATGGCAGTACTGCACACTAGGCAGGACTGCCCCAGGAAGCACCTCTAGTAGCCATCTGAGGAGTGGCCAGTGGAGGTATCCCTAGGCTGTAATATAGACAACGCGCTTGCAAGTATGGACGGATACCACTAACTTAAAGGGAGAGCGAAAGAGGAGGATCAGTATTAGGAGGAGGAAAGACAAGGAGCTCAGTTCTAGAGAGATTGAGTTTCAGAAAGCGGACGGACATCCAGTCAGAGATGGAAGAAAGGCAAGCAGTGACACGTTGCAGGACTGGCAGGGGAGAGGTCCTGGGAGGAAAGATATATCTGGGTGTCAGCAGCGTACATGTGGTAGTGGAATCCAAAAGACATAATAAGTATGCCAAGAGAGGCAGTATAAAGGGAAAATAGGAGACCAAGGACAGAGCCTTGGGCGACCCCAACCAAGACAGGACGAGGGGAGGAGGTATAATTAGAAAAGAAGACACTGAATGAGCATTGGGAGAGATAAAAGGAAAACCACGAGAGGAGAGAGTCACAGAGACCGAGTGAAGAAGGAGAGCATGGTCAAGGGTGTCAAAGGCAGCAGAGAGGTCAAGAAGAATTAGTATGGAGTAGTGGCCTTTTGATTTAGCTGCGATTAGGTCGTTAGTAACTTTGTATAGAGCAGTCTCAGTAGAGTGGAGAGGGCAGAAGCCGGATTGAATAGGGTCAAGGAGAGAGTTGGAATTGAGGAAGTGAGACATACGGGTAAAGAACAAGTCTTTCCAGAAGATTTGAGGAAAGAAGGGAGCAGGGATATGGGACGATAGAGGGGGAGGACGGGTCAAGAGATGTTCTTTTCAGGATAGGTACTTCAGTGGCATGTTTAAGGTCAGCAGGGACAATGCCAGAAGAGAGAGAGCAGTTGAAGATGTGTGTAAAGAAAGGCACAGGACAAGGGGAGAGAGAACTGATAAGGTGAGATGGGACAGGATTGAGCGGGCAAATGGTGGAGCGAGAGGAAAGGAGAAGCGCAGCCACCTATTGTTCAGTAGCCGAGGAGAAAGTCTGAAGTGTAGAAAAGGCATGATCTACATGTAGTTGAGAAAGAGAACAGCAAGGTGGGGAGAATTATTTTCTGAGCTGTTCAATCTTTGTCGGTAAAGTAGCATGCAAAGCCATCGGCTGTAAGGTTAGTATGGGTGGTGGCCACAGCAGGGCGAAGAAGAGAGTTAAAGGTTTCAAAGAGATTGTGGGAGCATGAACTAATGAGAGTAAAAGTATGACTGTTTGGCTAAAGCAGGGGCTGCGCTGTATGAACACAATATGAATCTATAATGGAGAAAGTCTGACTGGGTGCGAGACTTCCTCCAGGAGCGTTCAGCACAACGGGAGCATCTTTGCAGGTAGCGTGTTGATTTAGTATGCCACTGTTGGGGGAGTGTCCTCCTCGAGTTGCAAGTTTGGAGCGGGGGCTGCAATGTTCAAGGCAGAGGATAGGGTAGTGCTATATGTAGAGATGGCCTGTGAGGGACAGGAGAGGGAAGTGATGGATAGCAGTTATGAATCAATGTCAGCTGACAGCTGCTGGAGGTCATTAGAATTAAGGTTCCTTCTGAGTTGAGGGGGGTTAGGCTGAGGTTGTTGGGTGAAGGGGTACTCGAGAGCAAACGATAAGAGGTGGTGATCAGAGAGAGGAAATTGAGTGTTGCAGATATTAGATACTGTACATGCATAAGAGAAAATGAGGTTGAGGGTATTGCCATGTACATGGGTGGGAGAATTAGCCCACTGTGATAGCCCGAGGGAGGAAGTAATTGAAAGTAGTTTAAAGACTAAATGGGAAGTGGGTTAATGAAGTCTCAGAGAATTAGGGATGGAATATTAGAAGAGAGGAAGTAGGGTAGCCAGGCAGCAAAGTGGTCAAGGAAGAGGAGAGGGGAACCAGGGGGGTGATAAATAACAGTAATGTTAGCAGAGAAGGGTTTGAAAAGGCGAATCAAATTAATTTCAAATTATGGGAAAGAGAGGGAAGGGGGGGTGCGTAGAGGTTTGAAGGAGAAGTGCGGTGAGAGGAGAAATCCTACACCACCACCTTTACATTCACAGTGTCTTGGGTTGTGGGTAAGTTGAAGACTACCAAAGGACAAAGATGCAGGGTTAACAGTGCCAGAGGGGGAGAGCCATGTTTCTGTTAAGGCTAGTAAATCTAGGGAATGAGAAATGAAGAGGTCGTGGACAGCGGTGGATTTTGTAATATTGCAAACAGAGCGTGCATTCCAGAGGCCAGTATTACAGGAGGATTTAGAGGAAGAGTAACATGAGATTGGTGTGGTTCCTTGAGTTAGTACGTGGTGGGTTTGGAGAGACATCACCAGCAGCTAGGAGCAGAAGGATGTGAAGGCGGGAGTAGGATTTGAAAGTTTTGTGGTAGGGTATGTATATAGAGGATTTGGGAGGAGCTGGAGGAGATAGGCTGGAAAGGTATATGTAGAGTGCATGGGATGAATAGAGAGCGGAAGGAAAGTGGGGTGGACGGCGAGGATGTTCTATGCCCCCTACCGTCGTTTAGGCATTGCTCCTTAAGGATGGCATAGAATGCCCGCCGTTCTTAAGGGGTTAAGCTAATTCTTCCTCATTAGCCCAAGCAGCACATAGGGGATAAGCTGCAGGGACTCTTGTTTAGTATTAAAACATTACAATTGGATTAAAGCTGAATGGAAGGACAGCGCTAGCAGACTCCAGATACTCTAAACTCTTTAATTAGAAGCAGCAGTTATGGTGCCTTCAGCATCCCTTTAATAAAGTTGGTTGGGGTCTTCGGAATCCTTGTCCGGGAATATCCTAGAATGTACACCCATAAAAAAGCACACATCATTCTTATTTATGCCAAACATACCAATAATGCTGGTTCTGTTTTGTTTAAAGGAACACTCCAAGCACTATAACCACTACAGCATGCCATGGCATTACACATTCCCTCAGTAAGTAGTCATTTTGGAATGGTTTGACTTCCTGACTCAGATCTAAAGGCCACTGCTTCCTGCGTTGAGCTAACCAAGCCCTGCAGGGCATAGTTCAGGATTATTAACTGAAGCTCCTAAGCAGGTGCTTTAAGCTCTTACTGAGCTATAGAGGAGCTGGGGAGCAACACCATTTTTTAAACAGTTTTACGATTTACAATGGTGAAGGAAATCTGCAGGAGGTGCACTTTTTTGATTCCACATGTTGGTACCTGTGCCACAGGTCAGAACCACTGCTCCAAAGGATTCATAGTAGAACCAAATAAATAAACTTTAGCACACGGTATTGTCAGATGCAATGTGGGTTTGTTCAGCCATCCAGCAAGCGAGGCAACGTTTCAACATAGTGTGCGTCTTTATCAAGCCTTGCCAAATGGCTGAATAAAACAACATTGTACCTGACATTACTGTGTGCTGAAGTCACATTCTTTATTTGGTTTTACAATTGGGAAGTGCTAGTGTGCTGCAGTGATTATGGTGATTGGAGTGTCCCTTTAAGTAAGCAGCGTGCCATATTATTAATCGCCCATTTATAATAAAGGGAATGTCTATCCTTTATTGTTTAGTAATTAGTAAATGTGGTTTCTCTGCTTTTCTATAGGAGTTTTTTTTATTTGCATTGAGAGATTTTTTTTTTTCTTCGGGCTTCACAGCGAGAATGGCATTTTGCTTAATCTTTGCTGCAAATCAGGAAACCCTTATTTGCGGTGTACACATTTTTGGTTAAAAGCAATTTTGATGAAATATCAATTTTTGACTATTTATAATGCTTACTTACCTTGTTAATGCTCTGTATATTATACAATACACCAGGCACACCACTGACACACAAAGGGTTAGAAAGACTGATATTAAACAAAACTACCATTAAAAAAAAAAAAAAAAAAAAAAATTCAAATTAAAAGCCACAAAATGCTTGAGTTAACTGATATCAAATATGTGCAATGTGCATCATTCAGATTGACGATTGCTTGAAGCAGATTTGATGTTTTCATAAATGGCACTTATGGTTAGCAAGAAATAACTACCTTGTAGAAGCTAATGACCCCATAAAAGCATACACTTCCAGGGAACAAACACCCTAAAGGCTTTCAAAAGCACTTGGAGTGTTCTGATGCGAAAAATTAGCTAACCAGGACATTTTTACAAAAAAAAAGCTTAACTGCTCACTTTTACATGCAATTGCATAGAAAACAGGCTTAACCCCCCCCCCCCCAAAACATGCACTGCTGAAATATAAACATCACATTCATTTTAAATATCTTAAATAAAATGTACATGCAATACGTACAGCATCAGACTCTACCTAAATAAACATTAGGTGTAGACTGTTAGTATGGTATTATTTGAGACCTTGCCTATACCTTCTAACTGAATACAATTATCTCCATTAAAAATGTGGACATCGCTTTATTGTTAATACAATAGTTACACAGAGAGACACGCACAGAATTGGTTCAGGAGAATATCGTAACAACCCAGAACTCTTCTGTACCTTCCCATGATAATGCAAATTCATTTTCAATCTACCAAACTTCGTCTGACACATTAATAAACGTTCACGTTGCTGGAACGCCCTGTTCACCTGCTTCTAAGACAAATGATATCCAGTCACACCACATGCCTTCCATTACAAGTTCCATGAAGCAAACATCTATCCATCTTTCACCTTTCAGAACGTTGTCTATGATCCTACACTTCATCAGTGCTCAAACATATGGTCAGACATTACTTCTTATAGAACAGTCCATCAAAGATATTTATGAAGCTACAAACACAAGTAAGGTTTCTTGACATAGTCACTGAGATTTTCACTACGTAATATAGAAATACTAGTTCACTAAAGAGATACAAGGACAGTATTTCTGCATGTAGCCTTTGCATTAAAATCCTCACATTTGATATGTATATATAATAGGACTTAAAATTTGAGTGTTGTATTTACTTGTCATTTATACTTTATTAATGGGTTGCTCCAAGCATCATAACCACTGCAGTCTGCTGTACCCTGTCAGTTTAGGCAAGTCCCCTGGGAATAGGCAAACCATTTAGGAACAATTTTCCCCCTTTGTCTAGTCATCCCCGGGCTCCATGTCTACTGAATGGCTGGATGCCCCTTTTCCACCTTCTACAGAGCTGCAAAGGTCGGAAGCCGATCCGCTCATCATTCATTGGCTGAGTCAGCTGACTGCTCTCAACCTATGAGTTGCACACCGAGCATGCAAACTTGCACAGAAATGATATTAGCCAGCCTGGAACTCTACTTCCGAGCTGGATGATGACATCCCATGCTGCTGCCAGAGGTGGAGTTACACCTTCAGAAGCCAAGGGTTTAAAGTCTGTATGTGCAGTGTTTCAGAACAATGAAGAGGCCATGGTGCTAGGAGTAACCTTTTAAGTGTCAGTCATTCACTAAATGATGATATCAGCATCTCAAGTTATACTGAGCATGCCCATTGTATCTGTGTCTATTTTGATGCATACAGCACTGCCTTCCAAATGTGGGAGCAATGATAGGCTGAAATCACTGGGGGTATCTACTGTGGTGAACCATTTCTAGAAATGCATATCTCACCCAGAAAAAGCCATGAATCCTGTTTTCCAGGCAAGGCAAATGAGAACTAGAGGCTTTTATAGTATGGTGGTAGGAGAAGAATCACATGCTCTACAATAATGAGAAATTCATTATAATAATAATAATAATAATAATAATTATAACAGAAACTAACTATCATCATCAGTGCATAAGAGCTGGCTGGCATCTATCTGAAACCGAAAAGTACACTACTTAAAAACCTGTGTAAATGTAAATAGAATTATACTTTATGTGCAAATCTTTTTTAATGACAAGTTTGGATTAAGGAAATCTTCTTTGACAAACATCCTGCATTTTTTTTCTTTTAATCTTCAAGACCCGTAATCAATTTCTAGATAAACAGAAACTGGCATATCATTACACGTGACTTTGTTGTAGTAATTTAAGAAATGCAGTATTTTTTGTAAATGGTTGTAATTTGTCATTTGTTATACGGAATTACAAATTTCTTGGATATAACTTACTACCACCATTTCATGATTCCATTATACCTCTGTTCAATATAGTGGGCTCAGAAGCAGCCCACACATATTTTCCTTTCACCAAAGATGTGTGGGATAGTTTTCTCATGTAACGCTGAGTAATTCGGGTTTTTCCTGAAGTTTCCTTTTTTTTATTTTCCATTACTATATTGCCTTTACTTCTGTGTAGGCGTGGAAACTAGTATAACATAATCTCTAGGTAACCATATGGTAGATCTGTCATATTCTCAAGTGGTAGGGCCTAGCTACACGTGTTCAATCGTAAAAGTCTGGAATGGCTGTAAAGATTCCATATATATTTTGGAATTACCCACATCAGAGAAGGAGTAAGCAGCTGTCAGAGAAGTCATTTTGGGCAGACTGCACATTATAATCACTATGCCTTTCAGCTGATTAAACATCATGGCAATTCTAGTCCATGACAGTGGACAGGCCCATCTTTGCTTCTGGTGTCCATACACTTTTTCCATGGCTCACAGAAGATGCCAAGGTGGCCAAGCAGGTGATGGGACCTAAGTTATGACTGGGTGGTGCATTATGTATATCCAGCTCCAGTGAAAGTCAGGTGAGAATTCTGGGAAACGTGGACAGATCTCAGAACCCATGAAAGTATCACAGCTTGCTTATTCTTGTAAAGATTTGAAATGGGTTCTCAGATTGGACATGGAGAAGTGCCCTCAAAAAGAAGTGGGCACTGGGTAAACTCTTTATTATTTAAAGTAACAAATGGATTGGTAATTATGAAAATCTAGATTTCTTGGACAACTCAGATCATCTTATCTCAATAATCTGATATAAAATTATCTATTCTAGGCGCAAAGCAACACAAAACAAGAAAAAAATATTCTGTGGCTGGAAACACACCAGTACACATGCACGTAAGTGAAGTGAAGTATGTCCCCTATCACAGAGTCAGTACACCAGTGAGACACTCCAGGGCTGTCTCGGGGCTTAACTCCTATTATATGCTAAGAGTAAAAAGCCGGGCAAAATCGTCTCACAGTGGTGAGAATGAAGCCCCCTGGATAATTGGGAGAATCTTAACTAAATAAGTGGTAGATGGCTACAGTAAAAGCACCTGTAACAAAACAAAACAAAAAAAAAAGGTCCACAGAGGGACCGCCTTTGGGAAGAAAAAGGATAGACGATGGCTTGATAATTACTTTTTTTTAACAATCTAATTATTTCCATTTACTTCTCTAGTTCAAGAAAGGCTTGTTCTATCCATTTTCTTCCCAAAGGCGGTCCTCTGTGGATCTACATGCCAAGAGTATTTATTTGGACTTGGTAATACTATTTGTATATCTATATACTTGTGAGCCTGCGGGCACAATCTTGGTTTTATTGGCTCCTCGTATGTAGTATTTAGAGGATACGGACATATAACCACTGGTACCCCATGCTATTTGAGATATTACAATTCCCCAAGTACCAGGGCTATAACCCTCTATAGACAGAATCTCACTACTCACTATTTAGGATTTACCCTTTTATTTAACAATGCCCATATTGGCCAATCTTATAATAAAGCCAGTTGTGTGTATGTAGTTTTACTTTTTTCACATTAGTGGGAGGTAAAGGAACAACCTTATAAGGCTAGGATGTTATTGTATATAACTTACTAGCCATTTTTGTTACCTTTTGTTAGTTTTGTAACAGTTGCTTTTACTGTAGCCATCTACCAGTTATTTAGCTAGGACATGCCAAATATCCAAGGGGCTTCGTTCTCACCATTGTGAGACGATTTTGCCTGGCTTTTTTCTCTTAGGCTCAAAGCAAGTATTCCCAGTAAAGAGCAACTGTTATAGTCTAGATTTAGATACCATGTCCGCAGAATTTAACTTGAACCATAATACATATCTGTAAGTCATTGGGGCAGTAGTCAAAGACTACTCAGGAAATTGATGCATTCTAGAACCTCTTTAAGAGAGCCGTATCTAATTTCTGCTGCATTCGTACAGTTGGTTTTGCCAGACTGCACAAGTCATAGAAACTGTAGCAGTGATCAAGCATGGTGAAAATAGGCAGTAAAAGAATGCAAGGCTTGTAGAATGATCACACAATAGTTTCAGGGCTGATGTGTCCAGGTCATGCGGAGGGAGGAAAACCCCCATAAACTTAAGAACGTGGTCAGTCAATTTCATAGGAGGCAGTAACTAATTTGGGGAAGTCTTCATGTATAGTCACCACGTTGAGAAGAAACCAACTTTATCATTAACCATAATGCTATATTAATTAAAATGCATCACTTGTAAAATACCACCATGCTCGCTTTAAGAATGATAATTGCATATGGCACTTGTAAATATAAGATTCCCTTGCAACTCCCATTAAGACACAGGGCTCCTCTTCAGTTGTGCATCTTTTGTTTGAAAGAAAGGGCTGCAGGTGCCAGATCTGCCTCAGAAATGACCTCAATGAATAATTCAGTGCACTTCAACCTGGATCACCATCAGCACGCATTAAAAGTATTTTCTAGGCTGGCTTCGCTTCAGTAAGCATCTTGTAGTTAAGTTTTTATATAGGGTCAGCTGTGCAAGGTGTCCTCTACATTCCCCATTTTAACAATGGAAGTGCCGGACGAACGTTAAACACATCGAGGATTGAGGAATGGCTAGCTATTTTTGCAGTCCAAAGTTGCAAACAATGCCACTTTAAAAGATTGCTGAAACATTTGAATTATTTAGGGAAAAAAAGGACTTGTTAATTCTATGCCTGCCAGCTGTGAGGGAGTGTATTTAATGTTCTCACGCTCAGTTTATCAGCACGTAAGTAAAATCATAATTTCCTTATTCACATTGTAAAAAATACGGCACTTGCAGACTTCAGCGAACAATAAATATCACCTTAAAGGGACAATTGAGCACCAAAACCACTTCATCTTAATAAAGTGGTTTTATTGCATGGATCCTGCCCTGTTTTTCCAACAATGTAAAATTTTGGGGAGAAACGGTAATGTTTACATTTGTCTGTAGCCATATCTCTAGTGTCTATTAGATACTGCTCTTCCTCCTTAATAGCTTTTAGGGGTGCGGGGTGTCTGAATCCAAACGCTAACAGGAACACTGTATCATTAGAGGAAAACATTAATGTTAAAAATAAATATTTATTTTTAACTTTAGAGTGTTCTTTTATTATAGCAGTCTCTGAATGGCACTGGGCAAAGTATCCAACAATTTCATCAAATCCATTGGTATCTACTCTCTCCTAATTCTCCTTGACCTTTCTGCTGCTTTTGACGCTGTTGATCAACAACTTCTTCTCATCCTCCATAATCTCAGTCTATGAGACTCTGCTTTCTCCTGGTTCTCTTCCTACAGCTCCCACCACTCTTTCAGTGTTTCTTTCTCTGGCTTTTCCTCTTCAGCACAACCCATTTCTATTGGTGTTCCCGAAGGTTCTGTCCTTTTTTGTCGGTATCCCTGAGAGTCATTGGCATTACCATCAGTTCTACCTTACAGGTTCACTACCTAAGTGTTCTCTTTGACTCCAACCTCACCCCTCATATGTAATCAATTACTAAACCCTGCCGCTTCCATTGCAAAATCATAGCTCGCATTGGCCCCTATTTATCGCTAGATGCGGCTAAGGAGCTGGTCTATGCCGCTATCCTTTCTAGCCTTGACAAGTGGAATTACATGTTCCCAACTTGCCTCGCTATAATGAGTGTGGCAGCGAAGCTCATCTTCCTGTCTGCCCGCACCTCCCTCCTCTGAAGCTCATCTTCCTGTCTGCCCGCACCTCCCTCCTCTGAAGCTCATCTTCCTGTCCGCCCGCACCTCCCACCCCTCCCTCCTCTGTCAGTCCCTACACTGGATTCCTGTAAGATAAGGGCTCATTTTAAAATGTTGGAATTTGCTTTCAAATCTTTAACATAAACCTGGGTTCTTTTTGGCAGGATCAGTGTTTTGTAAAGTTGTTTCCTAAATGGTTTTACTCTTAAACCAGCCATTGGCACCTACAGGTTTTAGCCAACATACCACACTGAGCTGCAGTAGTTATGTTAATGCTTTTTTAACAACACTAAATAAAATTATCTTACGGCTGAATTGAGTATAATAATGAAGTACTTTGGCTGATACATAATACATGACCGTAGACGGCAGTAATGGGTTTGTTTGCTGGAAAGCAGCGAGTGAGCACAATGGCTCGAAAACATGGGAAGGAGACATGATGGCTGAAGGAGCTCGATTGAAGGACTGGATTTGAAAGAGGTGGGTTGACTGACCCAGATGTAGTACATCTGCCTTTGTGCCTCTTGTAGGTCCTTACGTCCCTACAAATCTATGCGTATTATATGTAGGCTCTTCCCACCTAAGTGCTCAGTTTATCTCTCTATAATGATCAGTTTGGATGTGTGTCTAATGCTTAGATCTGAAGAGCAGGAATTTTAGGATAAACCTCCCTTGCCTTTGAATGTGCTGACCTATCGAGTAGCTTCCATCTCCTCTCTGTAATGCTTAGCACCTGTCTGTTTCGGTTGTGCCTTTCTGCATCTAATGACAGCTCAGGGCACTTTCACCTCTTCCCACGTGATTGTAAAACTGAACAGGATGGCTATATGCCTAATTGGTTGGTTTTGTCTGCTGGACCTGTACGGGTATCGGAGCATCTGCAGGCAGAAACAGCACAAGTCCCTTTCTTAATAAAGCACCACCTTTATCCGCCGTGCAGTACTGGGGCAAAATTATGTAAATGTAAACAGATCGAGGTACATTTCATAAGTATATAGTGCAACATATTCCACAGACATTCATTGATACAGATAATCATCTCTACAATGTGCTGAGTAGCTGTTGTTACGTGTTGAAAATGTTATTTCAGAATGACAAACTTGGTTATAATCTGTGTTTAAATTATATAAACACGCTCTACATCTGTGCATGATGAACTAAAGTTTTAAAGTACCTACTTATCACCAATATACAACACAGCATGCGATGTTCAGAACTCTAAAGCGTATAAGCGTTCGCTGCACCATTATACGCCTCCGGTTTTAACTATTCAAAGATTGACATCTGCCTGTGTATACTTCATACTGGTATGTTACGATGCAGCTTGTAATTACCACTGGACTTAAATGTACATGCATTCTCTATATTTTTATACAACGCAGTGTGTAATTACTTTGGAATTCAAGTGCAGAACATGATTATTCAATTTAGCATATAATTATCGAAGGGTTACGGTGTACACAGATACTCCATACCATTGTACGACACAGTTTATAATTAATTGAGCGTTGAAGTGTATATCTGCACTGCATTATTACATTCACAGTCTGCAATTACCTGAAGGTAAAAGTGCACACGCATACTCCACACTATTATATAACACAGCATATAATTATCAGAAGGTTAGAGTGTACATGCATAGTCCACATGATATGACACAGTATATAATTATCAGAAAGTTAGAGTGTACGTGCATAGTCCACATGATATGACACCTTATATAATTATGTGAGGCTTGGCGGGAAACAAAATACAGATTTTTACATTTTTTATACAAAACAGCATACAGTATTGATTTCATAGGACCTATCCTATCCTTTAAAAACTTTCATAACTATCCTTGGAATTTCTGTGTATTTACAAATCAGAAAACTGTGCATGGCTGGAATTTGCAGAGACTCTCTGGAAGTGAAGAAGTTAAGCCTTATATACAGAATTCATTATGGGTATTGAGAATTCCAACGCAGTCTGAGGGTCCTTGAGGAGCAGAGTGCCGAGTGGTCGGTGTGAATTGCAGCTAATAATAGTGTTTTCCCAGCAGGATCTGATAGGGGATGTGCAGCAAATGATTAAATAGCTGTTCTTCGTTTGTATCCACACAAAGCCCATTGATTCTCCATCACAAGCAGACCCATGTCCCTTCACTTTGCCACGTGTTCGCTTTGTCTGTAAGGCAGCCTTTGTTCTGGGTAATTGGTACTTTACTCATCAAGCCCCTTCACTCTGTGTAGAGATAACGAGGCGTTATGGGTAGACAGACAGATAGAGGCTGACTCCCTTGGTGCCAGAGAAAGGCACTCAGAGGCAAATTCAGCTCATTCCTGCACAGGACATCTGTCTAGTGTTGAACCTGGACTTGTGAATGAGACCATGGGGCAGGTGTGATGGAAAGTTCATCAGCTGCTGGTGTCCTCAGAGAGTCCTTCATACTAAATGCAAGGCGGTAATGGAGGGATATTCATTAGGGTCATTGCTGCTTCTACATTGAATTTGACATAGATTTGTACATTATATATGAACACACTATAAGAGCCTGCTGGGATCTAGAAACCTTGCAGAGAATGAGAAACAAGCCCCACAAGTGATGGTGACATCAATGATGACAGGAACTTGGTACACAGATTAGATATCGCTTTTAGTTCACATTCACAAGGAGCTTTGTGCGTGGTTTGCATTATGTAGTGCAGCTATATTTCAAATGTTTGTAAAATTCATTATCATTTTTATTTTTGTAAGAACTATGGCATAAGCTACTAAATAAATAAATAACCAGTTCTTTTTTATAAACAAAAATCTAGTTTTACAATGTAACACTGCTCTGTCTGATGGCAACATTCAACGTGAGAAGTGAGTTCTAGATCCTGGGCAGAAGTCCTGCTCTTCATTCTGGTAAACTGCCAGGTGCATAGGTTTAGTAGTGCTAATCGAGCCAGATATGACATCACCTGCTATTCCAGTAAGGTCATTGGCACTTTCATCAGGTGTCATAGTTGTCATTGAAATAATGTTAGCTAGCATTGTCCAGGCCCAGCTGCATTCCTTGACCTAGTATTGTCACTTTGTGTCAGTCTGCACTGTTCATAAAGTCCCAGCAAGAGCTGGTAGAAGACAGTGGACAGTGAGCGTGCGTAGTAAAATGTTGAACTGTACTACTGTATACTGTAATCTTGGATGGGCTTGTAGCCTTCTCAACGTGCTCTCTTGGCCAAGCACAACAAAAGAATGGTGGATTGGCGCTTTAACCCAAAGAGTAAGCAACTACCCCCAGTGCCCAAAATCACTAAATGGCACTCAAGTTTATAGTGAAAGAAAAAGGTATAAGGGGGGTGCAAAGAGAATATACACAAATGTTGTATAATTATTATAATGAGTGGAACACCTCCTAATTTTCCTACAATAAAAACACATACATAGTGTGATACTGTTTTGAAAGGAACATAAATCAGTAAAGGGCAATGGGTCACTCACAGTATGCAGAGCCACATATAGCTGGCTCTGGCTTCAGTAGCAGATGAATAATTAGCTCATTCAAGCTTTCACAATCCCCACCAGGATAACTTCTTTCCAGCCTCTCAATAATTTCTAGGATATCCAATTTGGTAAAGATAAATAAAAACTTTACTGGATAAAATACAGGAAGCTAAAATAAGCTAAAATAACATAGGAAATAAAATGTCCACAGCACTAACGCGTTTCGACCTCCAGGTCTTTGTCAAAGTGTGTGGTTGATGCTGACTCTCTGCCTTTTAAATAGTGTTCCTCTCTTTGAAATTGGCGCTGTTTTCCCGGCGTCTTCCTTTACTTCCGGGTCCGCCGAACATCCGCATCATGTGACTTTCCGCCCGGTCACATGATTCTGACGTCATACGCTTTGATGTCACTTCCGGTTCTTCAATCCTAGCTTTATTGATTGTTCACATGTCGGCAGTACTGGCGTTTTCGCCATATTTATAGTGGGGAAAGAGCCACTACATACAGAAAATGTAAATACATATATCAAGTATAAACATTAAGTGTAGTTCTTTCTCCATATTTAAACAACTATACATACATATATTACAAACATATATGTTTTACCTAAAACTAATTATATAGCATTGCACATCTATATTGCAAATAAAAGTTCATGCAATGTAAATTAAAAAACATATTTTTACATAGACAATGTTTCTTATATTCCAATATCCATGTAACAGAATACATAAAAGTTTAATAACTAAAAATGCTAATAATGCATATCTATAATATGAGGAGGATCATCCCCTTAAAGTGAAATACACTCATAATGGGGAATAATAGGTAGTACATAACTAAAAAAGGAGACATCTCACAAAAGGGATAAATAGTTAATAAATCTGTAAAAACAAGGAGACAAGAATTATTAAAAGATTTTAAAAATAATACTTTTAAATAAAGATGGAAATCCACAATTTAAATAAAAATGGAATACACAAATGAAATTAGATAAGTGCTGACATCTCGAAATCGACATTGAGTTCGCCAGGAGACAGAGTGTCCAAATTAAATATCCACTTCATCTCGCAGCGGCTCAACGTCAATTCCAGACCTCCCCCTCTCCAATGGGCTTCTACCTTTTGTGTTCAAACTGTACGTCAAAACAGCCAATGCAAATTCTGTGTTCAATGATTTTTTTCTCTTTGTTAAAAATATTAATGAATTTCAAAGTTCTAGATCACGTCTATTATGTTGTTGCTTTAGCCCCTTCTCTGAGTGGTACACTAACTTGCATACCAGTCTTCTTTTCCCTATTTCTGTAGTAATACTTCAAACTCGGTTCTCTTTTTAGATTGACAGATACGCCCAGCAAGATCTGAAGAAGGGTCTCCATTTGTATGGAACAGAAGGCAACATTGGGCTCACAAATGCATGGAGCATCATTCAGACAGATGTAAGTAGAAAATATTTTGAACAACCCTCTGTTTATTCTTGATCATAAATCTTGATTAAAATGTTCCATATCTCAATAGTACATTTTATAGTACACATTTTTTATTATATAAATGGTGTGTATTAAATTACAACTATTAATATCGAAAATTAGTGCACCTTTTCAGTTTAAAAGATTGTATTAATATTTCACGCAACAAGGGAAGCTGAACATTTCAGTTGTGGGAAGGTTTCTAATGTAACACAATTGTGACGAGGAATATGTATTTGTTACAGAAAAGCAATTGTGGTTTCATTTCGCCAATTTTTCTTGATGGGAAGGTAATATTAATGCAACTCTTATGACTATGCTAATCTCCATTTACAGGTTTAAGGATCGGTTTCTATGTGAATAAATTTCTTGATAATAGCACAAAATTGCATACTACATGTACAATGGGCATTTTAACCCCTTAAGGACACATGACATGTGTGATATGTCATGATTGCCTTTTATTCCAGAAGTTTGGTCCTTAAGGGGTTAAGCAATGTTGTTGCAGTGACTAAAAAGAAGAGAGTTTTAAAATAAAAATTCAGAAATACAGAATATATAAATCAAGGACTCATCACTAGATTTTCTAACCTAATTTTAATATAGTACCCAATGGCAGACATTTGTAGAATATTGATCTTTCAATCACATTGGAGTCTCTGCATAAAGACAAAATAGTAATCTGCACTAATTTATTAAATTAAAAAACAACTAGTATGACATCGAACCAAATAATAATAATGTGTGGATGCTTTAGCAATTGGGAACACCATGAAGCAAGCCTGGTACAACAATACATAGAGGATACCCCAAGCACAATTACCGCTAACGCTCTATGCTTGGGTTATAGTGCAAGGAAATCCACACTCCCATCTCGCTTCTGACTGTTTTACATTGGCAATGATTTGCAAATATTGCTGCAGTTATAAGCTCCCTAAAAAAACATGTCACACAAAATCATAGTTTTGCTTAGTAGTTCAATACTTGGAAGGCGTAGTAATCCTTTTGAGCGGCTCTTTCAAAGTGTTCCGTGAAAATGCTCGCATCTGTAGCTCAATGCAGCTGGATCTACTATCAGCTTTGGTAGCAGTTTCACTTTCTGATAAACGGAACTGAGAGCTGAACTATATGTGCTTCCATTAAAAATCATGTTGTGGCTCGAATTATCTAGAAATTTTAGCATTTTTTGTAAAGAAGACTAGAAATTGAAGATTATATTAGCTTTAGTGTACTAATAATCTTAATTTTAGTAATGACAGGAGGCGAATATTTGCATATCTTTCTTTACTCAAAACTCCAGCAGCATAGAAACAGAAACAACCAATCATAAAAAAGATATGCTGCCCATAAAAGGGCCTGTCTATGACATAATTTCCTCTTTCTTTGAGGCGATAAATATAAATAACAAGCAATTACAACAAGTCATATAAACAAAAATGACAACATATTAGAACAAAGGAAAAACTCCTTTATGTCCATGATGCAGCAGTAAGGACGACGAAACTTCATTCCATAGGGAATACTTTCATGCTGAA
This sequence comes from Pelobates fuscus, assembly GCF_036172605.1. Classification (NCBI taxonomy): domain Eukaryota; kingdom Metazoa; phylum Chordata; class Amphibia; order Anura; family Pelobatidae; genus Pelobates; species Pelobates fuscus. The sequence continues at coordinate 96,468,533 of NC_086328.1, forward strand.
GGAAAAAGAAAAAGGTGAAAGGACTCTGGCGTGGTGACCTGTCCGCATATCATAAACAAATAGAACCTGAAGTACCAATGACTATATGATATCTTTAACCTGAATATGACAGAAGTCTATGAAGGTAGTAACAGTTAATACAAATAAACAGAACAGAAGTGAGGAAAAAAACCTGGTCAGTTATACACTCTATACATGACCCAACCCGAATCTAGTTGCAAGTATAATACAAACCTGCATGCTTACCTGAGCTCTGAATGTAATTTGGATAACGTGAGGAAAAACCTGGGCGGGAATCCTATAGGGTGGGAAATATTCGCCTCCTGTCATTACTAAAATTAAGATTATTAGTACACTAAAGCTAATATAATCTTCAATTTTACCACATGACAGGAGGCTTCATATTTGCATTTTTAAAGCTTCGAATTGACTAGAGTGAAGGAAGCATGGGCGGATTGTCGAAAGTAGAAAGTCCTAAAGGTACTCTTTAGCGACCAATCCGCGCAGCGCATAATGTCGGCCAGGGAGGCGCCGGCCGTTAAGGCTTGGGACGCCGCCGCCCCTCTGACTGAGTGTGCTCCGAAACAAGGTTCGACACCTGCTAAAGATAATATCCAGCGAATCCATCTGGCCAGCGTTGTAGTGGACACCGGTCTGTGCGGTTTCACGTAGGAGATTAGGAGTTGGCCCCTAGGACAAGTACGCAGAGGGTTTGTGATCTCAGTGTATCTCATAAGAGCTCTGACTACGCATAATTTGGGGTCCGATCCAAAATATGGGTATGACACCGATGTTGAGTCAGATTTGGTGCGTCTCAATATGTTGAAGGTAACCCCTTCCGGAGTGAGGGAGAAACCGTCCACATCGAACGCCCTGACATCTGCCACTCTTCTGAAAGAAACGAAGCATAATAGGAGGGCCAACTTCGCTGAGAGTTGCTTCAGTGATAGGGAATGGCCGGACAATTTCTACCTAAGGAATTTTAACACCACTTCCACCTGCCAGAGGCGTGAGTACTTGGGTGCTGGGGGTCTCGATAATTTGGCGCCCCGCAGCAACCGGCAAACCAGCGGGTCCTGTCCTACAGGTCTGCCTTGTACTGGAATGTGTGCTGCCGAAATGGCGGATCTGATCACATTGAGGGATCTATACGATCGTCCCTGCGTGAACAGATGTGATAGGTAGTTAAGGATCAGCGGGACAGGTGCTGTAAAGGGATCTGAATCCCTTTCCACGCACCAATCGTTCCAGGCTGTCCAAGCGGAAATATAGCATTTCCTGGTGCCGGGAGCCCATGAGTCCCAGAGAAGATCCTTAGCTGGTTGCGATAGGCCGTGGACTGTCCAGGAGCCCCTGAAACCGTCCAGGCCACTAGTTCCAATAGTCCTTCCAGGATGAGGGGGTGAGGCTCTCCCCGAGGTCCCGTCAGGGTTAGTGGAGAGTTGGGGAGCAGAAGCGGGTTCCCGCACGACATTTCCAGGAGGTCTGGGAACCACGGTTGGCTCTGCCAGAGGGGTGCGATGAGCAGTAGTAATATCTTGTGAGTGCGTGTGTATCGTAGCACCTGTGGAATCATGGAGAACGGTGGGAACGCATACGCTCCTTGAGTGGGCCAATTCTGTAGGAACGCGTCCGTGGCTTCGCTTTCCGGGTCTGGGAGCCAGCTGTAGTACCTCGGTAACTGGTGGTTGGTCCTGGATGCGAACAGGTCTATTGTGAGTGGGTGTTTCCACCGTCGCAGTTCTTGGAATATCTCCCTGTTGAGTGTCCAATCGCTGGTGTCTCGCCAGTGGCGCGAGAACCAGTCTGCTGTCAGGTTGGAGACTCCCGGTAGATACTCCGCTTGTAGCGTGATGTTCCGTGAGATGCAGAACTTGTAAATGTATTTCGTGGCTTCCGTCAGAGCTCGAGACCTGGCCCCGCCTAGGCGGTTGATGTACTGTACTGCCGACACATTGTCCATGCGGAGCAGGATGCAGCAGTTCGATTTGTCCTTGGCCAGACTGCGGATGGCGAAGGACCCCGCTATCAGTTCCAGGCAGTTTATGTGGAGTTCGGTCTCGTCCCCTCGCCACGGGCCTCCCGTGGAGGCGTCTGTGCAGTGTGCGCCCCATCCCCATAAGCTGGCGTCCGACTCCACGATGAAGTCTGGGGAGGGGCCAAAGATCGCCTTGCCATTCCATGCTTGAATGTGCAGTAACCACCATCGGAGTTCCGTTCTCACCTCCGTCGACAGTGGGATCCAGCTGTCGTATGAAGGTCCGGTGCGTAAGTATTCAGCTTTCAACCTTTGCATGGCTCTGTAGTGCAAAGGGCCCGGGAATATTGCCTGAATAGATGAGGAGAGAAGTCCCACGATCCGGGCGAGCATTGTGAGTGATATGGTGTCCATTCTCAGTGTCCTTCTGATTTCCTTCCGTATCGAGGCCACTTTCGTCTGGGGTAACCGAAGCACGCATTCCTTCGAGTCGATATCGAACCCGAGGAATTGGACTAATTGTGAGGGGGAGAGAGACGATTTTTGTCTGTTCACCGTGAAACCCAAAGATTCCAGCAAGCGAACGACAAATTTCGTCTGCGATCTCAGTCTGGCAGCCGATTCGCAGAAGATCAGCAAATCGTCCAGATATATCAGGCATCGGACGCCCGAGGACCGAAAGTGGGCCATCACCGGCTTCAGCAGCTTCGTGAAGCACCACGGCGCCGAGCTGATGCCGAATGGCCGGCACGTGAACTGACAGATATTTCCGCGCCACAGGAAGCGTAGGAACCGACGGCTGTGTACGTCCATGGGTACTGACAGGTACGCGTCTTTGAGGTCCAGGCGTGTGAACCGTTTTTGTCGTTTTTGATGAGAAGATCTTGGAGGAGGTGGATTCCTTCCATTTTGAAGTGCCTGTATGTCACGTAGGAATTTAGCTGTCGGAGATTGATAACTGGTCTGTACTCGCCTGTTTTCTTCTTGACCAGGAAGATGTTGCTTATGAAGCCCTCCCCTCCTGTCGCGTACTGAACCGCGCCCTTCTTGAAGAGTGATTGAATCTCTTTGTCTACCAGGCGCCTTTGTTCTGCCGACATGTGTATAGGAGGGGGGGGGGGGTGTGCTCTGAAAGGGTGTTGTTGAAAACTCTATCACAAACCCTTTCACCGTCTGGAGAACCCAGGCGTCTCTGGTAATAAGCTTCCAGTTCTGTAAGAAAAGAGACAGGCTGCCTGCAACAAATTTGGAAGCGTTTTGGTATGGAGGTGTACTCACCATTAGGGAAACGGCCGCGGCCTCGGCCCCTGAAGCCTCTCGCTCTTCCTGCCCCTCGGTACGAGGATGTTCTTTGCGTCGTTGAAGGGAAGAAGCTTGGGGCTTGTGCAAAGGGTCTGGAACCTGACGCCCAGAAACGGCTGGTGGCTCGGTTCCTCTGCCGACCAGCCCTTCCAAAAACACCTCTTCCCGGTGTACTGAAAACCTGTTTAAGCGAAGTCTGTGCTTTGTTTAGGGTAGTGAAGAGATTCACATGCTTTTTTAACTCCGAGATAAAGGCATCACCAAACAAGAGCCCCTGTGCCTTCGGTCCAAATTCTTTGGCCCCTAGATCCAGGAGCTTACTATCGATTCGGATCAGTGCCGACCGACGTCTTTCTGTGCATAGAGCAGCATTGGCGTTGCCTAGAAGGCAAACTGATCGTTGGGCCCATTCCCGTATAATATTCGGGTCTAGTTGAGACCCCTGGCTGAGTGCCAGGTCTGCAAAATACAAAGTCTTTGCGATGGGGCCGAGTAGGTCTAGCACCTTGTCCTGTGCCGCCTTCATGCCCTTCTCCACACCCTTACGCGGGTCACGTCCGGAACGAGACATGAAGACCACTACTGTATTATCGAACTCGGGTGTAAGGGCTACTTTGTCCGGTATTAGTGGTCTAGGGCTCTGAGGCGAGCCCGTACGTCCTTCTCTAGAGGCTTACGTAGCCAATAATGTATGAAGTCCGTCAGGTGGTCTGGTAATGTCCATTCGGAAGATCGTGGGTGCCGAATGGTGCGTGGGTCGAACAGGGGGTTACCCTGGTCGTCCTTGAATCTTCCGTCTCCGTTTTTTCCGGCTCTCTTGCCGTAAGAATCATCTTCGTCCCGGCCATCTTCGTCTAGGAACGTCTCCTTGACGAATCTGGAGGATGTGGGGGGTAAATCCTGCCACTCGTCCTCCTCTGATGGCGAGCCGTCCCCGTGCCATTCGTCCACTACGTCTAGAGTGTGTGGCACATAGGAATCCTCTTCGTCTGAGGAGTGTAGTGCCCGGGGTGCCTTCTTTCCGTGCTCTTACTCCGCTTAGCGGGTAGATTGCTTTTGGCTTTTGAGGATGGGGGTGAACCCTTCCTCTGCCTCTTCGGTTTGGAGGGATCGGATCCCGAGGCTTCCATCGGTTCCGGGGGGCTTGCGCCACCCTGGCTCTGGGGTAGCGCCCTCAGTAGGGCTTTTTCTACCGAGGCCGCCACAGCGGCGTTAATCATCGCTTGAAAGTCTTGGCTGGACTGAGTGTCTTCCATGACTCGTAACCTTTCTCTCGTCCTGTAGGGCGAAAGGGAGAGTCAGTGGGGATAGTGTAATACTTATGTATAGTCACAGCCCTCTGGTACAACTGTGGGTCGTCCGCCAGTCAGTAGAGAAGAGAGAGATGTGAGCCTGAAGTGTAGCGGATGAGAAAGGTGTCTGGGTGTATCCAGATTCACCACAGTTGTTTCAGAGTTCGGTGCACAACAACAGGCAAACGTTATGAGATGAGGTCTGGGCCTCCGTGCTTGTAATCGGGGTGTACCCCGGGTGGTGTGCCGTGGAGGACCAGAGGACACCCACATCAATCATATAGGTCAGTGCTTGACCGAGCATGCATGTCTGGGGGGGCGCCCCAGGTGGTGTGCCGTGAAAAATACTCAGAGGACACCCACATACAATGTACGGCAATGTACAGTAATACAGTAAGACCCTGTGTAGGGTGTACAAGTAAACTTTTCCCTGGGCAGGGAGAGTGATAGTAAAAAATCCCGTGAGGGATATGGCAGATATGCTTGGACCCTGCAGGTCTGACAGTATAGTCTTGAAGGGTATGGCAGTGTACCATAGATTACCCTAGGTAGGGTAAAAGAACTGCCTCTATATAAAGCACGGAGCCTGTATGACCCTGTGGGTCTGGAGACAGGAAAATTGAAAATTTGTGACTGTCTCTTTAAATGCATGCATGTGGTAACATTTAGGCAGGGGGGTACAGCAATGTCGTGTGTAGGCAGGCCTGAGCCTTATAGTCAGTGACACATCGTTCCTAAGGCAGGTGAAAAGAAAAACACCCAAAAACTGTTTGATTTTTAATCCTCTCCCAAAGTAACCTGCAGGGAGAGGATGTAACCTGGAGAGCCCGGCGGTCGGGTGAGTAACCGATCCGCCGAGCGAGCGGAGAAGGCGCCCGCCGGTATCTCGCGAGCCGCGAGATCCAAGAGGCCGCCGCCCGCGTGTGGAGACAAGAAATTCCGCGGACCGCGGCGTGCGGCGCGAAAGCTAGGAAAGTAAAACAATAAAGGATAACGCAGACTCCCTCTACCCGTACCCTACTAGCCCCCCGAAGACAGAGATAGAGGTGCCGGTCCGCGAGGTGCGTGCGATGTTGGAAATCGCCGCAATCGCGGGTACCGGCCGCAGGGAAAAAAATTAATTAACAAAACTAAATTTAGCAGGGGCACAAAAGGAACACAGAAGGGACAGGGTGATAGGGAGTCAGATAGGAAAAAGGAACAATCCGAAAACATTAAATTCAATCCAAATATAGTAAAGTTTGCCAGAGAGGCAAAATACTCTGACCTGATGTTGGCTGGAGCAGCAAAGAAAGAGGAAATTATGTCATAGACAGGCCCTTTTATGGGCAGCATATCTTTTTTATGATTGGTTGTTTCTGTTTCTATGCTGCTGGAGTTTTGAGTAAAGAAAGATATGCAAATATGAAGCCTCCTGTCATGTGGTAAAATTAGCTAACTTTTTACCTGCATATTTCAACTACAGAAAAAAAAAAATATATAAAAAAAAAATATATATATATATATATATATATAGGCATTAGAAGGAGGGGGTCACTCGCAGCCAGAAATGCTTAAAGGAACATTCTAAGCACCATAACCACTCATAAGCACCATAACCAGCTCATTTTAGTGGTTATGGTGCCATTGCACCAGAGACATCCTGGCACCATAAGTAACTACTGTGTGCTGCAATAGTTATGGTAATTAGAGTGCCCCTTTTTTTACAACTGGTATCTGCAATAGTCACAGAAAGTCCAACAATATTTGTTTCCTTCATAACGTTATTCATGCTGTGAGCAAAACCATTTATTAAATCCGATATATGCAGCCTAGAATAGAATTTCTAACTGGTACTGGGACTTAAGTTTCTTTTTTTTTCCTTTTACTAAAAGAAGAGTTGTAGGTATCAAAGAGTTACTCTAATTTGGGTTTATCTTGAATATAACTTCATTCAAGCCAGTTAATTTTCCATCCACTTGCATTGTCGCTGTGATTCCTAAGATTAACAGTTTTGGCCATCTGCTAAGCATCTTCAAATGACCTCATAAAAGGGCAAAGTGCAGCACCCAGGTGGGCCCTGTGTTTTTTATTTTAATGACCATCTAAGAATGTCTTGTCTACTGTGGCCAAAACAGGCCAAGAGTTCACAAACAGATCTTTGCAGTTCACAGTCCCAAAAGAATGTGAACTGCTGGTGGAATTGAAAATGTGGTAGACATGCAGAGAAGCACAGACAGTCACAGTAAGCAATGCGGGAAATAATGACAGAATGCACAAATATTGAGAAACAGAAGACAGTGGATTTTTTTGCTACCTAGTATAGGCATAGACAGTTTGGGAAATTGTAAAATGTATTGCATTATAATGTCTGTAATCCTGTTGGTGTCAGTATTAACCTGGCGTCTCTGGCTATAGTCTGGAAAGATATCGTTTCAGTAGACCCAATGGGGCATTTCCTGAGACATGTCCATTCCCGATGGCTTTTGTAGAGACAAGAATAATCAGCTGGCAGTTTTATCTTGTTTTATATTAGAAGGGAAGTCGTGACAAACTCCTTGATTTCCACTAAAACCACTTGTCTTTCCAAACGTAGAACTATATTAAATAATATTGTACGTGCAATGATTGACAAAGACCGTATACGTATTACAGTTAGTACATCTCTGTCCTTGTGTCTGCAGTTCCGATGCTGTGGGGTTTCGAACTACACAGATTGGTTTGAAGTGTACAACACAACTCGTGTTCCAGATTCCTGCTGTTTGGAATTTAGTGAAAACTGTGGCCTCCATTCTCCAGGCACCTGGTGGAAAGCGGTATGTTACCAAAACTACAAGAACTCATATACTTAAAGGGGCCCTCAAAGCACCATAACAAAAACAGTGATACAGCTATACACCCGCAACTAACCGAGTAACGCCATTAGGAAATACTAGTTTTCCTCTTATCCATACAACTCTTGTACGGCATGAGGACAAATTGAATATGCCATCCACACAGCACCAACATGACTTATACAGGCTCTCTTAGCTTTCTATGATGATAATTATTCAATAATGAAATAAATATAAATGAAGTTAGTCATCGAATTAAAGTAACACTTCAAGCACCATAACCACTAAAGTGCACTGTAGTGGTTATAGTGCCAGGAGTTCCATGTGGCCTGCATCCCCTCATGTAAGTTGTCAAACCATTTGCAAAATATTTGATTACTTTGGGAAGTCACCAAGGGACTAGTGTTTACGGTGATTGGAGTGTTCCTTTAGACTCTTTATTACTAATCGTCAGCAATGCAATCATTTACTTTATGTTCGTTACTATATACTGAGAGTACTTTACACCCCTTACTTTGGGCAGTGGTATCTATTACAATTTAATGTTCGCTTTAATTAAGTTTGTTAGATGGATATTGGCAACTAATCCACAGTGATATGCCTAGATGTACCACATCCTTCACTAGTGAACGAGCCATCATAATGCGGTCATGTTTTCAAAGGGCTTTAAATATCACTTACAGCATATCTGACACGTTGAGTGTGGTGTTTTTTTATTTCATTGTATTTGTGCTGTAACTTGGGAGTATGTTCTTCCAGCTTTTGTGGTCTTATTCTGAATTTAGACAGATACCTTTGGGTTTATGCATTGAACCACAAATCTTAGTAAATTGAAAACAGATTTACAAACTGTAGGCCAAAATAGACGATTGAGATAAAAAAAAATCCATAACTTGGTAAAAGTCATTGCTTGGATAATTTAGCCTGGAGTTTTGCAATGTACTACTGTTTGGGATTATTTAGGGAATAAATGTTGACCATTGATAAACCGAATGACAGACTCAGAAATGTTCTCAGAAACAGTCATTCTGAATGGCAGCGGACTGATTTGTGCATAAAAAGGTATGTTTCATTTGTGATTAGACATTCTCACAGCAGTTCCAATATTACATCTGGATTAGATGCGTTCCCTTGATGTACTCAAGCTACTAATGATGTATATAACCTGTTCTTTAACCCCTTAAGGACACATGATGTGTGACATGTCATGATTCCCTTTTATTCCAGAAGTTTGGTCCTTAATGGGTTAAACCAGATAATGATGGGATTACATGCATGTATCTCCGGGGCTCTCCACTAAATACCAGGTTTGTACAATATATAAATATAGAGAGGACAGTGGAACCTTTTTACAAGTACAAAATAATAGGTGCATGGGAATTAACCAGTGTCCATGGATTCATATTTATGTTGTTTTTATGTATTTCAGCCATGTTACGAGACAGTGAAAATTTGGTTACACGAAAATCTTGTGGCAGTCGGGATTTTTGGACTCTGCACAGCTTTGGTTCAGGTTAGTGATGGAGACAAGTCAGCCTGGATGGTCCATTTAAAAGGGATTAACTTTCATAATGATGGAATCTGTAGCTTTTGTTAATCGCCAAAGAGGCACATAAGTAGCTGACCGATGGTGGAGTATTATGGGTATCGTTGGATAGCTACAGATACTCTACCTGCTGCAAACAATATGACTGGTTTTTAAAGGGCAACTTTAACCCCCTGGAGTGGGGTAACCTTTTCTGTGATTACTATGCATAGGGTCCACAGGCTTTGATTGCAGTAAAATATGAAAAAAGGTCCTGGCGCCATCTTTCATGCACCTGTCCACGGGTCACAGAGGCCGTGCACAGTCCAATTCTAGGCTTCTCATAGAGAAGTCTGTGTTTGGACCAATTACCAGCTCAGTGTGCATGTGCTGGTGAGGAGAGGAAGGGAAGCGGAGGGATGGTATAATTTTAAAAAAATGCTTGCAACGGAGGGCGCACCGGAGGGTGGGTGGAAATGAAAGGCTAGCGTACCCATTCAAGCACTCTACCTGCAGTGTGAAGGTTTAACATCTGTTGTCAGCGTAAAGTGTGCACAGAATTAACATTAGACAGTCAGGAGTTCTGGGCTGCCAAAGTTAAGTGTGCTGTGGTGTAACTAGCCCACAGTACACAATTACAAATAGCTCTGGAGCTGAAACACTGCACATACTGATTCCTATCTCTTTAAGCTTTATTTTAGGCAGTTTGAAGAGTTTACTACTCCAGCTATCCACACAAAATCTGAAACCCGATGACATAATTGGTGTAGAGCAGGGGTTCCCAACCCGTGGTACGCGCACCCAGGGCCGGCCTTAGGGGTGTGCGAGCTGTGCAGCCGCACAGCTCACACATGGCAGAAGAAAAAAAAAAAAGTTTTAAAAAAAAAGTGCGGCGGGGGCGGAGCTTAGCGGGGGCGGGGCTTAGCTAAAATGCCGTCTTATTGCTGCAGGGGAAGCAGGAAGGAGTCCCTGCTTCCCCCCACGACCAGAATCCAGGAGCTGCACTGCCTGTCTGCCTCCAGAAGGAACAGAGGTAACTATGTGATTGTCTGCTTGTGTGTCTGTGTGTTTGACTGTCTGCCTGTGTGTGACTGACTGTGTGTGTGTGTGTGTGTGTGACTGTCTGTGTGTCTCTGTGTGTGTGTGTGATAGCAATAGCCAGAGCACTTATTCGTTCACCCAAAGTTCTACTTCTAGATGAAGCCACTTCTGCATTGGACAATGAAAGTGAGAAGGTAAGAACACAGAGTATAATATAAATCCCAGTGAATGGTGAAAGAGATCTATTAGAGCAAAACTGTAATGGTTCTTGTCTAGATTAACACCAAACATTCAGAGTTCCGTTTTTCATGTAGCTGAGTTGTTTTTAATTACTTAAGCGGGTGTAAACACTACAAATTCCTGTGACCCATAGCCTAAAAAAAGTTTTTAAAAAACAAAAGAATACTGCTCCATTGCCAAATTGTGAGCTCTAATTAATATATTGATTGCCGTACAAATGTGTAGAGTGAGGAAATACAAAACTGTCAAGTCACTATGATGGATGCCTTTAACAGCACTTCAGATAACCAGATCTATGACAAAATGTCTTTGAAAATGGTTCTCTCAGGGAGTACAGACACTGCCAGATGGGAAGAGTGGAATAATTATGTACATTCCAGATTATCCTCATGCACAATCCCTAGTATGATACTTTAACCAATCCTTCTACACTTCTGTTTAGCTACACAAGGACATTAGATAGGAGAAAATTTTAAAAAAGACTGCTTATCTAATTTTTGTGAAATCCTAGCATATCATAACGAAAACACGATTAGATACCTCAGACTTAAAAATTGTGTCCCTTCATATTAAAACAAATATAAATAAACGATTAAAAAGAAAATTAGGGTTCCCTGACACACCCCCAAAAAAATTTCAAGAGGCCCAACAAGGGACCTCTCCTCTTCATCCGCCATCACATTGGCTATAGTGTGAAGAATAATAGAAATAAAGGCTCAAGAGATGCTAAAGATCCAGAGGACCTTACCTCATCAAATCCAATATTTTGAAAGCGGGTTAATATACAACAGTGGATAAGAGTATACTCTTTGGTTAATTGATTTCCTTGCGACTACAGTTTGTTTGTCTGTTTAGAAAAGGTTGGAATGCCTGTTCCCGTTTAGTAAAAAATTGACATCAGGCACTCCAGCAACCTTTTTTCGATTGAGTAGGTTTTTTGGGGTAAATTTTGACAACCACATGCTTTTCTTAGCTTAAATGTTGGTCATCATACATGTAATAGTTAGCATGTACAAGTGCATCCTTTGAAGAAAAAATATCTTTTACACAGCAACTTCTACCATGCATTTCTGGGCCCAACTCTTTTTAACACACCCATGTATATTAAATCATCCAGACAAAACATACAACATTTTGCATTGTGGATTAAGAAAGAATAATGGGGTCACAAGAAATTTCAAAACTTCCCTATCCTTTCAGTTAGACTGATCTCAATTATAGAACTGCTGGCCTTTTCCAAATTGACACTGAATTTCATCTGAAATTTCCATTAGCTGTCTATGTGATTGTCTGCTTGTGTGTGTCTGTGTGTTTGACTGTCTGTGTGTGTGTGTTTGACTGTCTGTGTGTGTGTGTGTGACTGTGTGTGACTGTCTGCCTGTGTGTGTGACTGTCTGCCTGTGTGTGTGGCTGTCTGCCACTGTGTGTTTGGATGTCTGCATGTGGCTGTCTGTGTGTGTGTGTGTGACTGCCTGCCTGTGTGTGTGGCTGCCTACCTGTGTGTGTGTGTGTGTGTGTGTGTGTGTGGCGGTCTGCCTGTGTGTGTGTGTGTGTGGCTGTCTGTCTGTGTATGCTACTGACTGGGCAGACTAGATAGGCCGAATGGTTCTTATCTGCCGTCACATTCTATGTCTGTGTGTTTGTGTGTGGCTGTCTGTGTGTGACTGCCTGCATGTGTTTGTGTGTGCGCGTGTGTCAGGGTGTGTGGGAAGGGGGAAGTAGTGGGGGCGGGGGGAACGGGAAGGGGGGGCGCTGTGAAGATTTTTCGCACAGGGCTCCTAAAGGCCTAAGGCCGGCCCTGCGCGCACCCTCAGGGGTACAATTCAGTGCCCCAGGAGGTTTGCAAAATAATTTCGGTAATGGCGACTGTACAGGTTGGGAACCCGCCTGGACTGGCCATCGGGCAAATGCCCAGTGGGCCGCCATGGGCCAAGGCCGATAGGATCTCTGCGCATGTGTGTCAGTGTATGTGTTTCACTGTATCTGCATATGTGTCAGTGTATGCATATTTGTGTAAGGGTATGTATCTGTGTACCTGTATGTGTGTTAGGGTATGTATTTTTGTGTCTGTATCTGTATGTCTATCTGTGTCTGTATGTGTGTGTGTCAGTGTCTATATTTGCATGTGTGTCAGTGTATGTATCAGTGTTTTACTGTATCTGCATATGTGTCAGAGGAGAAGTAAGGAGAGCCTAGGGCAGAGAAAATAAATAAAGATACATTTGAAATAAATTTAACAATATTAATTACTAACATTTTGTTAATGTTCACAATTTATTGAAATGGGCTGCCAAGGGGTACTCAAGTGAAATTTTTTTGGAATCACTGGTGTAGAGTATGCCGATATAGGACATATACTTAACATTGCGTTTTAAGCATGATCCGCAATGACCAAGTAAGAATGTTCTAAAATGAACTAATTAAACTAAAAATAAGGATTTTCTTGCCACACATCACACAAATTCAGCATCCTCCACTGAGTCCACTAATGTATGTGATGTGGTTACCAGAATCTGAGAAGCGATTGAGAACTGAACGTAAAAATCCACATCTGACATATTTCATGTGTCCCCATCCACGTAGGCGGCCTGGTGCGCTGCAGCACCATTTATTTATTGAAAGGGATTCAGCTCTCAAATGCTACTTAATTTCTTTTTACATGCATTTAAAGCAGCGCAGTAACCTTTAGGATTTTTAATAAATATAGAATCTTAATGAAAACTCAAATACTGTGATTGAATTTCAATGAAACTCTAATGCAATCAGAATGTCTGCAGCAGTCATGCTTTATTATAAAGCGACAGAGGACCAGGCACCCAGATAAGCTGTCAAACTGTACTAAAACTGCTTGACTTCTTACTGTGTGACAGTGCTAGAGTAATGTTAGCACCATAACCACTACTGTGCACTGGATTGGTGATAATGCTTGGTTTGTTCTTTTTAACCCCTTAAGGACCAAACTTCTGGAATAAAAGGGAATCATGACATGTCAGACATGTTATGTGTCCTTAAGGGGTTAAAGGGCTACTCCAACCACGTTTTCTCTCTTTGACTTACAATGCCCTATTGGATATTGCTAACAAGACCCTACTTTAAACTTTAAAAGATATATATATATATATATATATATATAACTTACGTGTAATCCAGTGCCAGGTGAAGCTCCCAGCCCTTTCCTCCATTTGATGTCTGCAGGGGTCTCACACGATCCACGATTTTCTGCTTTCCCTCGTCAGTCGAATTGTCAGCATCGAGTGTATGCTGAAGATTTGGCTGAAACTTAAGAGAACTACTTTTATTTAGATAGGTTTTGTTTTTCTCCCAATCTATACATTTGCGAGCAAAACTTTTTAAAATGAGCATATGGTGTGTGTGTGTGTGTGTGTGTGTATGTGGGGGGTATATAGGTACCCTTTAATGACAGTTTTTACTCAATCTAACAAGTAGGTATTAAGGTATTCTTGGCTACCAAGTGATATAACTAGAGTAATAATTCTTAACTTCTGAAATGTACAGGGAGTACTCAAGAACCATCTTAAATAATAGTATTTAAGGGGGTGCTGATAGTCACATGTACTTGTTGATTTAAAGGTTGAAGTTCAGAGTACTTTAAACACTTATAGTGACACTTGGTTAGAGAAACATTGACAGAAAACATTCAGAAATAGACACTCAATCAAAAACAAGTAATTCAGATATGCGTTCTGGTGATTACAGTAAGAATTTGTTACATTATGAATCGTAATACTTGGTCCTTCAACAGTTTGATCATACTTTGCCAGACTACATCTCTGTAGCTTTCACCTTCTCTTCTCCAGCATCTTTAACCAATACTCAATTTCTCTCTGTTTTTGTAGATCCTGGGACTGACATTTTCAATGACCATGTACTGCCAAATGGCAAAAACTGACACATACTACGCCTGAAGCTCCCAGTCACCTGCGCACTCATTACAGATGTGCATGCAGGAGGAGTCCACACGACTTTGATGCCCAATCTTCCTGATCTTTCTTGCCTCCTCCTCAATTTCCAGCGCAGATTGTCTCCCAGATGTAGGGACCCTCTCGGAAGCCATGGCTTTTCCAAGGATTGGATATTGGGTATGACGTTGACCACATTGATAAAATCATACCAGGAACTAAACAATGGAAGAACGAAAGCTTATGTCAGAGAGTGATGCTACATCATTTACGAAAGCAAGGGTCAACATTAAGAGATATGACTAAAAACCACAAGTACTATTTGGATCTTGTTTCACGCTGAATGGCATATCACTGTTATGCTCTTGCTGACTTGACCGGTCCTATTATACCTGGCCTATTACAGAAAGTCTCTACCAGTCGCAAACGTACAGATATGAGGGAAGGGAAATATTGGAATATATAAAGTGGTACTAAGACATTTATTACCACCAGACACAGTAAAAAAAAAAAAAATCATACTTAATGTGTTTTTGGTGATACATAGCCATCTTATTTTTTACATCTTTATTTTTAAAGCGGTTGAAATATTGCAAACTTTGGTGGGTAAATTTACATGGACTATATGCAATTCAGTAATTCAGTTCAATTGGATAAATGAGCCTACAATCTGGGACTGTCCGATTTCCTTTTAAAAAAACATTCCTACAATTCTCACTTTCCAAAGTGAACCCTTTCCTCTGCCACGAGGTCCCGGAATTCTTATTTCATATTGGCAACTCGTCTGCTCTACAACCGTGATGGAGGGTTAGGGGGTTTCTCACCTTTACAGTGAGTTGGTTTCAAGAGGATCTGTGTTTTGTTGCTTTATTCATAACCAGCAATGTTATTTGATATATGATAAGATAATCGGTCAAGCCATGTGGTTTAATTAAACAACCAATATATTAGACACAAATTAAGAACATTGTACAGATTCAGTTATACTAAAAGAAACAGGTTTTTGAATCTGTGAAATTGACTATTTGGTATTGCAGGTCTGTGTTCTCCTCAACTATCCAGCCTCTACCAGCGATTTTGAGGACTTTAATACCACCTCAGTGTGTTTAAATTGGTGCAGCATCTAATATTACACTGGGCTTGCTGTCTTTATGTGTCCAAGGCTTGATTTCGGAATACAATATTATATTTTCACCATCAATTTCTAAGAGAGGTCAGACTTTCACGGTGCCCAGTATAAAAGAAAAAAAACATCCAATCCAATGTGTATTGGGATATGTAGGAGCACAATGGCAGGAGTAACTGTAAAAAATAATTGCACAACAAACTTAATTGTCAAGTCTCAATACTTTTTTTTTTTTTTTTACTGCCGCCTCAAACGCACCCAGCAGAAAGAAATGTTGGAGTATAAAAAAAAAATATATACAAAAATGATTTTATAACAAAAATGACAGTTCTGTACAGACACGAAACGGTAGAAGAGAACATTTCTTAGATAACGGAGATATTTGTCAACATCTCTCAAGCTCTGCCATGTTGTGTCCTTGTTTATAGCCTTTTCCTTCCACCAAGACACAGATTGGGTTATTTGTTAAAGTGTCAATAATTCAAAGTGAATTTCAAATTATAAGCCAAAACAGCCGACTTGGGGGGGGAAGGACATTTCTCCAAGTTGGCTGTATTTCAATTCAGCTTTTTTGACCTAAACTTTGACCATTCACTTTGAATTCCTGACAATTCACACTTTATTGAAGAACCCTGAGAAGTCTCTTCTTCAATTACTCAATTAGGTTTCTCGGAGAAACCGTAAACCGAGATCTTTTATTGCCCACAAGCATCGGAACTAGGATTTTGCACCTTAGTTTTGGTATGATTGACAATGATTCTGTTTGTATAGAAACACATGAAAACACAGTGTTCTTACCCCTTAATTTCTGGCAGGGTAAAATTGTACAGCTGATATTCATTGAAGTGGAGATCTAAAGTTTTATTTTGCGTTCTTTGCCTAAATTCTGTGAGCAATGATTAACTTTTCTGCTAAGGAAATGAAATCTCTGCAGGGTTTCCTGCTCGTACACGCAGTCCCTATTTACGCTGTATATACATAATTTATGCAAGAGGTATAGTGAAGAATTTGTTCTAATAAAAATGTTTAACAGAACCTCAGTGTGCTCTGATTGAATATCTCCATATTTTATCCTAATCACACAGGCATAGGGTGTTACAATGCTATATGGTTCTCATTGTCACAATGTATAATTCTGCTTAGGGACATGTAATAACTTTATTTTACAGTAGATTTAACATTTCTCGTATAGCGCTGTTATCCACGGTGTGTGTGTAAATAGGTTTAAATGAATGACCAAATGGTGAAAATAAACCAATGCGAATGAACAGATAGATAAAATAGAAAATTAAAATGAAAAATCAAATAAAAATAAACAAAGTTAAATCATAGAAAATCAGCTCAATGGTTCATAGTGACCACTTCACGCACTCAGAAACTAGTGGAAAATGCAGCATAAACACACTCCAGATAGCAGTTAAAACAGAGCTATTGGCAATAAGAGCTGCAACAGAAATATATGAAATGTCAAACAAAGGATTTTATGATATGCAATGCAAGCCAATATTATATGATCTGCAAATAAAGCACAACAGAATACATGCTTTCCATAAAAACGGATCTTTTATTGAGCATTCAAATGAGCATGTGGTAGAGGTTAACACAGTGAGGGAGTTTAGGCATGCGTGGGATAGGCATAAGGCTATCCTAGACTTAATTAGTTCCTGGCCTTATCTTAAAAGTATTTTGAAATATTGGGCAAACTAGATGGGCCGAATGGTTCTTATCTGCCGTCACATTCTATGTTTCTATGTACAAAATCCCAAACGGGTGCAGACATCTAAGGAGTAACCATCCTAGTAAGTAATCCAGATGACAGCAGATCATAATTAATTTCCTTCGGTGGTATGAGACGGGTCAAGTGCCGACTACAACTTCAAACCAGCTGACAGATTCCGGAATCAGGCTTCGGCATGCATTGCAACGGCGCTTGTCAATGATGTAATAATACGTGTCACAGGGGAACTTAGCGATTCACCCAACATGTTTCGTAGCAGACTCTACTTCATCAGAGACATACTGCATGCAGGGTGAAGCGGTCTATTTAAAAAGTTATACATCAATACAGCTTATGAGGTTTAACCTGTGAACTGGTAATTAACCCACTCAGTACCATTTGCTCAATATACATATTAAAGACCGACATAAACAAGACACTTGTTGGTTTTTTTTTTTTTTTTTTTAAAGAAGAAATGTATTTTACAAAAAGATACAAAGAAGACATTAACCAATACCACATGCACAAGTTTTTATAGACTTTATCCATGTCTTCTGTTCAGCTATATATTAGAGGGTGTGAGTCCCTAATTGTACACACTATATTGCCGTCCGAAACATAATAGACTTTTGAAACACTGCTAACAATAGATCGCATCGATCTAGAAAAACAGAAAAATATAATAATCAGAAATAATAAAAATACTGAAAATAAGACAAAATAATGAAAATTGCACACATTATTGGAACTGCCGTTCCTAAAGCAATATTCACCATTTGAACTTATAGCTATGACTGTTTTCAAGTTGGTAATAAACTCCAGTTTATTGGGAGTAAATTGCTGGGATATAGTTGCAATGTAATTATTATGATACGAAGAAAAGATCTTCAGCTATTTGTTGCAGTGTTGGATTTGTTGTTTTTATCGGACATTAATGTTCCTCAATATGAAAAGTATGACAAGAAATATACTGTCTAAAAACAGGCTTAAAGGGGAAAAATGCACAAAATCAATATGCATTCTACAAGAAAGGCATTTGAGTACAATAAATATCCAAACTATCATATGGATCACAGGAATAGACAAGGTGCTGCCAAAAATACAAAAAAATTATAATATAATAAATATTACCAGTTAAAAACAAATCGTACGTGGTAATGTACGAAAAGTGAAGAGATATAAAAACAGAAATAAAATTCAAAATAAAATATATAAAATTGAAAATAAAAATAAAATAAATAAATATTTAAAATAAGTAAGAAAAGGATCAAATTGAAATGAGTTAAAAATAAAAGGATAATAGTAGTAAAAATCCCTAAAAAGGCATTCAAGAGGAGAGAAAAAAAATGGGTAAAAATAAACTCTCTTAAAAAAAATACCAGGTGATATGTCTTTAAATAAAAATGGTATACACCAAATATTTTTTATGCTGCTCTACACTCAATATAGTGACTCCAAACTAAATGAAGTCAAATCCAAAATATGAAATAGGTGGAGCGCAAAACCTCAGAATTAAATGCACCATACGGTGCAGATAACAAAAATCGGACTTCTTTCAAATGCTCACGATGAGAATGGTCATTAACCCCTTTAGGACCAAACTTCTGGAATAAAAGGGAATCATGACATGTCAGACATGTCACGTGTTAAAGGAAAAAAAAACAGATAAATAATCGAAATAGGCAGGATTAAACTAATACATCCAATTTATATTAAAAACATCCTATCTGTAGTGTAATAGTAAATTCCTATACATTATATAGCTTACTGCATTAAACATAAATAGTATTGCACAGTATAACATCAACAAAATGAAAAGATAAAATAAAAAACATATTAGCTGTCCAAACTTCCTATGGGAGATATAAAATGTATATAAGTAAGATGTTTTTTTTCTCTAACAGATAAAACAGACATGGAATTAGAAATATAATATTGATTCATATGTATATGCCAATGTAGCTAATAGAGAACAAGCGGCGATGTGTTTTGTTTTTTAAACAGAAGTAATTTTTAAATGAATTGAAACTCAATTAGAAAATATATAAAAAAAATATGTACAGAGTGTGTATATATGAATAGACATATATACGATCAATTTAAAAACTAAGTTAAAGGGACACTCCAGGCACCCAGACCACTTCTGTCCATTGGAGTGGTCTGGGTGCCAACAACCACTACCCTTAACCCTGCAAGTGTAATTATTGCAGTTTTTTATAAACTGCAATAATTACCTTGCAGGGTTAACTCCTCCTCTAGTGGCTGTCTACTAGACAGCCACTAGAGGGCACTTCCTGCTTCATAGCACAGGTTTTCTGTGCTATAGTGTCGCTGGACGTCCTCACGCTGTGTGAGGACCTCCAGCGTCGCTCAATCCGCTATAGGAAAGCATTTTCAATGCTTTCCTATGGAGAGCTCTAATGCGCATGCGCGTGGAGAGCTCTAATGCGCATGCGCATACATATTTTCAATCAGTTAAAAAAGCATTTAATTCAAAATCAATGTTCAGCCCATTGGGCTCTAATGTATCAATAAAGATCCATTTAACCTCAGTCTTATCCAGCTCCTTATCCATATTCCCACCTTCCCAGTGTACATTGACCACCTCTATTGTCATACAATATAGTTCCCCTGAGGGTTCTGGTTATGGAATAAACTAAAATGATTGGAATCATTATGGGATTGAAGTCCTCTTCTGATGTTTAGAATATGTTTTCTAATTCATGCTTCCAGAGCTCTTTTTCTTCTCCCATTATATTGTTTACAACAGGTATATTACCCATATGGAATTACAGTTTAAATAATTACGAATTTAAGAAAATAACAGTTTAGTAACATTACATACATACTTTAAAGTCCTCTGCTTCACAGTTTCCAGAAGGTCAGTTCACTTTCTGTTTTTGTACAACATCTAGAGATAAAAGCTGGAGTGTCATGATCTTTAGGAACGACAGTTAAAATAATTTGTGTAATGCTTGTATTTTCCTCTTTTTTTTCTCTTATTTTCATTTTATTTTATTATTTCTGATTACTATATTCTTCTGGTTTACTTTGAGGTCTAGATCGATACAATCTATTTTTAATAGTGTTCCGAAAGTCTCCTATTATTTGGAGGGGGATACAGTATGTAAGATTAGGGAGCTATCCCCCCAATGTGTTTTTATAGACTTTATCCATGTCACCTGCTCAGCAATATATTAGAGGGGATATGGTAGTTTTAATATGTCTAATTTACATGTTTTTGCAAAACAAGTTTCTTGTTTTTTATATAAAATATGTTTGAGTAAATGGTATGGAGTGGGTTAATTACCCGTTGGCAGGTTAAACCCTGTCAACTGTATTGATGTATATAAAATTGCTCTTTAAATAAACTGCTTTCATGTGCGTGCGATATGCCTCTGATGCAGTAGAGTCTTCTACAAAATGTGTTGGGTCAATCACTAAGTTCCCCTGTGACATGCATTACATCATTGGCGAAGGCCGTTGGAACGCACGCTGAAGCCTGGTTCCGGAACCTGTCAGGTGGTTTGAAGTTGTAGTCAGCACTTGACCCGTCTCATGCTGGAGAAGGATATTACCCTTCTGATCTGCTGTCATCAGGATTACTTACTAGGATGGTTACTCCTGAGATGTCTGCACCCGTTTGGGATTTTGTACGCTCAATATAGGATTGGTATTTATGGAGAGCACTGTATTTTTTCCACTAGCTTTAAATTAATAACACATATCAACTAATCACAAATGCTGAAAAAAACGGTGCTCCACTCTATCCAGTCCAACCAATCATAAATTGGTGCTGGCATGAATTTGTCCAATCACAAGTGCACCAATCTCTTCGGAAGAGTGGACAGAGTAGTGCACTTTGTCCAATCAATGTTTTTTTAACACATTCAGTTAGGTTAAAGGAACACTATAGTCACCTAAATTACTTTAGCTAAATAAAGCAGTTTTAGTGTATAGCTCATTCCCCTGCAATTTCACTGCTCAATTCACTGTCATTTAGGAGTTAAATCACTTTGTTTCTGTTTATGCAGCCCTAACCACACCTCCCCTGGCTATGATTGACAGAGCCTGCATGAAAAAAAAAAACTGGTTTCACTTTCAAACAGATGTAATTTACCTTAAATAATTGTATCTCAATCCCTAAATTGAACTTTAATCACATACAGAGGGCTCTTGCAGGGTCTAGCAAGCTATTAACATAGCAGGGGATAAGAAAATCTTAATTAAACAGAACTTGCAAAAAAGAAAGCCTAAATAGGGCTCTCTTTACAGGAAGTGTTTATGGAAGGCTGTGCAAGTCACATGCAGGGAGGTGTGACTAGGGTTCATAAACAAAGGGATTTAACTCCTAAATGGCAGAGGATTGAGCAGTGAGGCTGCAGGGGCATGTTCTATACACCAAAACTGCTTCATTAAGCTAAAGTTGTTCAGGTGACTATAGTTTCCCTTTAAGGGATACTCAAAGAAGGCCAGTGGTGGTTACACTGACTCAATTGTGCCATCCATCAGTTTAATGTTTAGGAACAATTTGATGGAAACCATGGATCTTCCCAGCACCGCAAGACTGTTGCCTCCTCAGCCGCATTGATAATGTGGCTTTTACACTACCATATTGTCAATGTCAATTTCAGTCAACCATAGCCCAGCACTGTGAGCGCTGGTGTCCAAAGCTTCACAAGTCTTGAAACAAAACCACCAACTGAGTAATATCTCCTACCTCTGGAATTTTCCAAAAATTAGGTGCGAATTTGATATACTATGCTAAATGAAAACTAAAGGTTAGTAAATGCATAAAGAGATAACACAGAATTCTGCATACAGGTAATGCAGCACACATAAATTTAGTTTTAAACACATTTGCAAGCAGTGGTTATTGGGAGAATGTTAAGCCAGTGCCGCTTCTATTGAACACAATTCTGGCTCCTGGAGGACATATATCATATGGAATTTTATTTTTACCAGCACAGCTCCTTTACAATAGAAATATGCAGGTTGTTTGGATATGACGTCATATACCAGTGCCTGCATCATTAGAGCATGCACAAAACATGAGAGAACTATATACACAAAACATGAAATCAAATGATGTCCACTACGAGCTTAACAGTCCCATAATCACTATATCTATATATTTACTAGTGGAACCTCATTTTTAAAATTTTACGTAATAGAATATTTAACGCGGGTTTGCACGTAGGCATTACCAAGGGATTCCAGTTCGGAGAGAAAGTCGAGAAATATTTTATTTATTTTTTGTACTCGTAAATTAGTATCAAGAGATAAGGTAAGAGAAGCAAGATTACAACAGAACTGCAGAAGGATTTAGATTTTGCATTAAAAGTGAGCAGAGCTATTCAGCTGAAAGGGATTAAAGGAGATGTAAATGTAGGATATGATAAGCCAAGATAGCTGTCTGCTACTGCTTGCTCGACTGCCCTCTTGGTCTCACTCCAGAGAGAAAGATTCAGGGAAATGCTGCTGAATAAGCAAATTACAGAGTGCTCTGTTATATCTCCGTGGATTACCTCCTAAATCTGTTTGTTCAGAGGGTTCAGCTCAATGTAACCTCTCTTCCTGCCTGGTTATTTCACTTCCATAACAATTCTATCTGAAGTGTGAAGAGAAAAAAATAAATAAAAAAATCACTATTATTCAGGTTTCAGACTCGTACACACCAACCACATTTATCGAGATCAGCAGCTGGGCACTTGTAGGTTTCCTATAATTTCGGACCACGAATGTCCAAATGTATCCCCCCGCAGCGTTTGACTATAATTCCCATACTTGCACGCAAGCCAAACTAAAGTAAATGTTGACAACATAAAGCTGGAGGGTCAAGACAGGAGACCCATGTTTAAGACAAACAAGTGTACAGTTGCTACATTTTGACTGTAACTTCTCATAGTTTGAGGTTTTTATCCCCCTTGATATGAAGTGGTTAATCGATCGATAAGTCTGCTGTGGGTAATGAAATCTACAAAGCAGTGTAGTGAAAAGTTCTGGAAGGTGTGCGATGTGTTTTCACGAACATTATTAATTGGTATTGTAAATCATTGATGACAGTGGGCTATATTCCTATTTGGCATCAAGGTACTTTCATTTTTTTTACCCTCTGGTTTACCCTCTGGTTGGAGGAGAGAATAAACGAAGACAAACACACGAAACATTTAGAGAAAATAACAATGCTCTCCCGCATAAACCAACAATCCTTTCTAAAACTGGTGGACATCACACGGTGTGTGAACTGGAAACACCACAAATCTACACAATAAGCACATTCCAGAAAATATCACTCTCTCTACTCTTCAAGAATATTGTGTCAGAGCGAAATCCCACTCACAGAGATTGTTTTCCCAACATGAATCAGATTAATTAGGATGCCTTCCTTTCATACGCAGGATAGAGGCATATGGTGGGCTGGATCATGACTATTATGGGGAAAAGAGTATTTGTTTGTTCTGCTCCTAAACCTTCCACTTGGAGGGCCGAACAATAAAACGTTCTGCTGTCTATAGTCTGAGCCACAAATAGGTTGCAAGCTGTTCTAGACAAAGCTTTGTGGTATTTAAGCTACAACAAAAAAGAAAGAAAAAGAAAAAAGACTATTCTGCCATCTGGACTGTATTTATATTGACAACAAATCAGCTCTAGATCGATACCTGTTTTGTGTATTTAAAGGGAAACTCCAGTGCCAGGAAAACAATCCATTTTCCTGGCACTGCAGGTACCCTCTCCCTCCCACCTCCCATCCCAGGTAGCTGAAGGGGTGAAAACCCCTTCAGGTCACTTACCTGAGACCCCGTCGATGTCCCTCGGCGGTGGTTTCGGGTCGGGGTCGGTCGCTCCTCCCAGTAATTACGTCAGTCAGTGGACGAGACTGATCCCGCCTGCCGGCTGAGGAAACCTAAGGCACAAGCGCAGCAATGCTGCGCACGCGCATTAGGTCTCCCCATAGGAAAGCATTGAAAAAGATTTTGAGCGACACCACTAGAGGTGGAGTTAACCCTGCAATGTAAAAAAACTGCAATAATTACCTTTACAGATTAACTCCACCTCTAGTGGCTGTCTACCATGCTCTCTCATGCTCTGCATGGGAAGTCCAGTGTCACCCGAATCCCCATAGTAAAGCATTATATAATGCTATTCTATGGGGAAATCCTAATGCGAGCGAGGCCATTGCCACGCATGTGCATTAGGTCAGAGGCAGACCCGAGCCAGCACAGAGGGACGACGACGGTGAACTGGGGTAAGTGACGGAAGGGGGTTTAAACCCCTTCTGCACCGCGGGAAGGGAGGATGTTACTATAGGGAGCTGTAGTGCCAGGAAAACAACTTTGTTTGTTTACAGTTTCCCTTTAAATTCTTAAAGGGTTGCTCTCATCATTTTGCATCGCTGCACTTACTCTCAAGAGTGACTTATTGTTGCAATGATGTGCAAATATCTCTGCATCTATAGGGCAACCCCCAGATTTGTCAATCAGCTGGAACTCTCACAATATGGGCTGATCTTTCTCTATCTCTCTCAGACGGCTGCATACTAATGTGTATAATTGGTATGGCTGTGATATGACTGTTATCCTTTTTTAATCTTATGTGATGAGTGAAACTGCTTCTAAGGAAAAACTACTTATCCCACGGAACAAGAGCAAATGCAAGATGTCGATCCACTTGAGTGGTGTTACTGTTACTTCCAGCAATCCCAAATCCAGCGGGACAGTCCTGGTTAAAGGGTCCTGTCCCTCCATCCAGGATTTGTTCAGTGGGCCATGGAATCATTCTCAGCAAGTGCAGTGTGAGCACATCATTACAAGACTACTGTGTAAACTGCATCCTAGACATTACTCTGTGCATAGTCTTCCCTGAGTGTGGCTCTCCATTCACAAAAGGCTGATTATTCCCCCCTTTTGGATGGTTTTGTTACTAATCACAGCCCAACCCCCTTGGATCCAAACCCCATACCAAGTGTATACCTCCCAATGTTGGGGGATATAGCATAGTCCTTAAAAGGTGATTTGATTTTAATTTTATTTTTTTTAAATTAAAAAAATTATATTAATTTTGGAATATTATTTCCCTACAACCAACAAACATTTAAACCTAAATGCCCTGTAACTGGCGGTTAATAAAGCAAATCTTTACATTATATATAGCAAACTTATTCTGCAGCAATACACACAATGTAATGTGGACTTCACAATCAATGTTTAAAGGAGACATGCTAGCACAGGATGTCACAGGTCGGGGAATAAAAATTCTGTGCACCGGTCCGTCCCTTGGCACCTGGGTTCAGTGCAGTCATGGATTTCTCCCAACATTCCAACTTGGACATTAAAGATCTAAATTTAGTTGCTCGGAGTGTCCCTTTAAAAATAAGACATTTTACATAGAATTTTTGTTCTTCAAACACCAATGATGAGCACAGCTGTTACTTTGTTGTTGGAATGTGTACAACAACTCCCTGCTAGGAACTGTGACTAACAGCTATACATTGTGGCAGCAAACGGTGTGTCATTCTTGACGTGCTTTGTAGGTTTCTGGCAGGAAAGTGGTTAAGGGATTCATATTGAGGATGTGAATCCCCGGAGCCATAAGATGTGTTTATTCAGTAGGCTGACAGGCGTATTAAACGCTTTTGAGGTGCGTTTGAGCTGCATTTCATCTGACGAACTCCTCGCGCTGCACTGTGATCAATGCTTTCAGGCCTCATTATTCCTGCTAACCTTCAGTTTGTACACAAGGCAGAATCTGCTCTTCAAACCTCCAAATACGCACTGAATGCTAAGTTAGTCAGATATGGAGCTGTGCAGAGAAAGCGAGTATGCCACGGAGGGGCTAAGATCCACAAAACATGTGGGAAGAATGGATAGATAACGTGACTAATGAGATAAATGAAAAAATAACAGCTGTGTGTCAATATTTCAGCTTGTAGAAAACAACACAATAAGATGCTAGATAAGAACCGATTGACCTTCAAGTTGAACCTGTAATTCAAGTGATTTTGAATCCAGCAAGAAACAATAGCTATTATCTGGTTTCTGCCTGTTTCTATGATAATCTAGCTATATATAAAACTATATATATATAAAACCAAGAGGGATGCACTCACCTGAACTTGCATATGTTATAATGGTGGCAACTTCAAAGTTCATAGAGTTCACGCATGCACACAGAAAGACAAAAGGAAAATGACATTTACAGGAAATTTCAGAAAAATAAAGATGTCATGGTAACTTGCTAAAATTACATAATAGAAAAAGGAAAGGGACACTCCCTGAAGAATGATTGAGAAGTTTATAAATGGATGGCACTATTTCTAGGAAAGTGGATTTTCCAATGCTGGGCCACATCTGGTCAGGGGAGCGATGGCAACCTTTGGCCTGGGTGTGGGGGGCGGGGAGCAAGTAGAAATAATGAGACTCTTTTGTACACAGAACACATGGATCTTGTTGTGAATGACTCTACTAACTCTGCACAGATTATATATGGGTTTGATAGATGGAGGACTCTAAAGTCATGAGTAGTTATAATCATATATCACAGCAACATCTGTCAGTATGACTTGAGCAGCATCAGCGAACATTTCCAAAAACCTGTGCACATCTAAGTGATCGACTTCATTGATGCCAACCAGAGGCGTAACTAGAAACCACGGGACTCCCTCCTCTCTTACTTCCGCGTGGCTCCCAGTCGTTGCTGGGAGGAAGTGACCAGGGCAATCACTTCCTCCCAGCGATGGCCCGGTCGGGATGTTAAAGCGATGTAGCGCCGACCAGGCCCCCAGTTAATTCATTGCCATCGGGTGGCCAAAACAGCATGGGCCACCCAATGGGCCCCCTTTAGTGGTTATACCGTGCGGGGACGCAACAAATGGTAGCATGTACCTCAGTCGCAGGGGACCGCAGTCTCAGCTGCGACCTCAGTAGTTCCTCCACTGATGCCAACCTCTCAAGTCTTCCAGCAGCCACTAGCAATCACCTCCAGGGACATCATACACAATTATTTTAGTCTGGTTAGCTTTGTTGATTCCAGATACTGTTGTCATCCAGGAAATACCCAAATGGGCCAGTCCAGTCCAGGCCTGAAAAGGACTGAGATTCTGGGTCACCAGCACAAAGAAAACCAAGACATAAAAAGGCTAACAAAGACTCTACGCCATCAACACCTGCTTGCTGCCTCACTTATGCAGCACTGTTGGTGGGCATCTCAAAACAGTTGCCCTTCAGTTGCTTTTGATTAGTAAAAGAAAGATAAGTTGAGGCTGCAGCCCACCAGCTCTGCATGCTAGTAGCTCTGGGGCAATTGCAGCCCTCCCTTGCTCCTGATAAAACACAGTAGTTTATCAGGCATTGAGCAGAATCTCCACCATAGTCAATGGGAACTCATCTCCTAGTTGCATGCACTTAAAGTAACAGCAGGAATGATGATGAGTAATAGATTTGCAGGAATCAAAATTCTATTTCAATTGTATGGATTGAATTTAAACAATATACATACATGAGTGTTTGATAATGCAATCATCCAGATGAACAGCGTAGAAAAATTCTTCCATATAGTTGAGGAATTTACTTTAAAAATAAAAAAATGTCGACTTTAAAATGATGAGTGTCGTTCGTTGTTATATCAAAGTTATATTGCCAGTCTACTGAAAATAATGTTTACCGTGAGAAATGTTATAGTATGGATGGGGATACAGCGATGAACCCACTGATGTAGAAAACCGCACTGTAACCTACACAACAGGATTAGCTGGGGATTACATAGTTATCCGCCAGGTGCAGGCTGGCTGAGAACATGGGAGTTACAGTTAATAACATTGTGAAGGCTGATACCCATAATAACCTTAATATAGACACAGTTTTAACTGCCCTGCCTGGACACTGCTCAATTTTTAAAGGGATACTCAAAGCAACATTACTACTACACCGAACCATATTGATCTGCTTTTACAAAAACTGGGACACTGTTTGGCTCTAGTAACTGCCACCTTCTTAGCCACATTAATAATGTCCCATTCCACACTTTCAATGTAAATTTTGATCAACATGAATGACCGTGATTGGATGGGAGTGCGGGGCTACTCCTCCTCCAACTCCCTCAGCCAATCATTGCTGCCCAGTTTAGATAAAAGTAACACTGATGAGGCAGAAGTGTGTTTTACATTCTAAAGCTTTCCACAGTATCACACCATTTGCTGTTACCTTTCATTTTGTAAGCCTGTTAGAATGGTGGAAGTGTACCCTCTGGCATCTGCTCACACAAGCCTTCACAATCGACTATTCTATTTACTGCCAGGATTTGGTTTCACAACGCACATGATGCCCTGGAGAAAAACAAAATTAAGTACTGCGTGCGCAGCTGACGGGTCACAGGGTTGAATATTAAACAACGTCACTTTTAACACACCTAAATAGCAGGTTTAGCTACATATTATCCACTCATATTCACTGGTGAATGAAACCATCTACGAATTATCAACACTAGGGTTAAATCACTGTCATTTTCTTAAGTTTGAAGATCCTCTTGCTGTTTCCATAATACTGAGACTGGCTGGGGTTAATGGAAGTTGTAGTGCGCTGAGTGTCTGAGTGTTAATCAGGCCAAAGGTACCATACCTCCATTGCCAATGCTTTCACGATGTAGCTGTCCCATATATACCCAGAGCTTTTTTCGTTCTGGTTAATGATTCCATTCTAAAAAGGTTTGACAAATTACTCGTTGAGAGAAATAAGGCACCGTAACCACTACAGCGGGCTGCAGTTGTTATGGTGCTTAGAGTTTACCTTTTAGAACATTGCACTGGTGATAAATATATATTAAATATTTTCTCCCAGCTTACCTGTTGTTCTTCAAGACTAATCAAAGCGTACATGATTCCATAGTTAATGAGGTATAACATAATTAAAGGGGTACCATAAGGTTTAACGTTATTGATGGGACACTGCATATAATAAATTAATTTCTTTGCTGCACCCTCTCTGCTACAGAGACTAGGACATTGGGGCTCCAAGATCATCACAAGCAGGGTAAAATGTTAACCTTGGCACCCCCAAGCATGTAGCATAACAGCATTTAACCCGTGCTTAGGCAGGAATTTATTTACATTGTTTTTTTTTTTTTATAGGTTCTTTAAAGAATCTGAATCGGAAGACAGTGTAGCAAACTACCCCTTGGCAGTGTGAGGGTCAGACTCCTTAAGAATGCAAGCAGCAAAAAAAACGATTGCTCAGCAGCAGCAGCAAAACAAAAATTGAAATAAAATTCCCCTGTTGCAAGGACACTGGTGGGGAGAATTACGATCTGAATGGACTATCAATCCTTACTTGCCTGCTTGTACAAATTACACTACGTGCAGTGAATATCTTAAGCTCTAATTACCAAGGTCCTTCCTACATGTAGTGGTACCATTTAGTGCTGCCCAGAGCGTTGAGACCAGAAAAACAATGGAAACACGTCTCGTTTTTGTGAGACTGGGAGAAGCTACACTAAGCGCTTTAAGAGAACCTCACTGAAAGGCATCACAACCTTGGGAAGCAAGCTGACCTCATTAAATCCTGCTGTGCAATCTCTGACAATAGAACCGAAACAATCTCAATCATACTTACAAGAATCAAGAAGAAATACCAGAAAGGATCTTGTGATAACATTGTATTCATCCTCTTCCACCAGAATTGGGCAGATTACACGTGCCTTATGTTTAACCTATTTGGTTCTAGAATGAAAGAGAGCACCTTTTCTCAAAAAAAAAAAAAAGAAAAAAAAAGAAAGAATAAAGTTTACATTTCTAGCTCATTCAGTCAAAAAGGGGGAATAAAACATTTTAGATACATAAATGAGAAAAGGAAAGTAAAACCAGGATTAAACAAAAGAAGGAAGGTATGTAGAAGAGGATAACGGTATAGCAGACTGCCTCAATTAATAATATAGTATTTACAGATGAAAATGAAGGAAGGGGACCTCAATTAAGATATAGTATTTACAGATGAAAATGAAGGGGACCGCAATTAGGAAAAAAAAACTGAGTCATTTGTTACATGTGAGTTTACAAAGGAAGAGGTTCTATTTCAGCTGTCTAAAGTAAAAGACACATTAGTCCATGGGGCCTGATGGGATACACCCAAATGTATTAAAATAACTTAGTGGTGTACTAGCAAAACCGCTAAGGGATTCATTTAACCAATCATTGTTAATGGGAGTAGTCCCAGAACATTGGAAATTAGCAAATGTTGTGGCCATTCACAAGAAAGGTACTAGGGAGGAGTCGGGAAACTATAGGCCAGTAAGTCTTACTTCAGTAGTGGGGATCCTAATGGTGATGTCGTGCAGTGACTAGACCAAATTTTTGAATCCTTCTGGGACCAGCTGAGAGCACACCTAAAAACCTTCACCACATGCACTGCAACAGTGGTAGAGAGTCCATGGATTCTGGCCTTGCTGAAGGAAGCCTACCGAGATTGGCCCAAGCAGTGCAGACACTGTCGGATACCGTCTTGGGTTTGGCAGTATGGGAGCCACCGGACCGCTACAAAGTGTTGCTGCCCAACAAACCTTGCTGTGTCTTGAAGCCATCGAGAAGAATCTAGAAGACACCAACAAGTCTACCCGACCACCATACCTACCCTCACATGGCCACTTGATCCTGGTTCCAGGACTTTCATGGAGGACCTCTCTGCAGCCCCAGTGGTTGAAATCCAAGCCTTGCTGCAGTGTTCTTTATCACTAGCATAGTGTCCCAGCGTTATATGGCTAGTATGCCTAATGAGGCCTCCTTGAGTTTTTTTTCCTTTTTCCTGATCAATAATCTCCATGCATACTGCCTACTTTCTTTACAATGTCATGCTCCAATGCCCTGTGTTATTTGTCATCCCTAATTTTCTAAAAATGTGCAAGTTGTCCTGGAAATGTCATGTTACTTATAAGCTATGTCTTTTCCAAAGTTTGTTGCGGTGTGTACTGTTGAGGCATAAGAAGCTGGTATGTATTTTTCTGCACATTAAAATTAAATAATGACGGGGACGTGGCCTGACAGCCAAGATGGCTGGACGTGTCCCTCTGTAACTCCGGACACATGGAGCTAATATTAAGCCTCACAACTCACTATTTTGGCTACAAGTGCCCTTAAACTACCGGAGGTCTGATATTATTAGCTGGTGCAACTTAACCCATCCGGACCGAAACATATACCAAGCGGTGAATCTGTCTGACCCTGAGGCATGCTGGCTCGCTCTGCTGTGCGGGTGAACGGAGAGGTGGCAGATCTCCTAACACTGAGCGAGCACCTGGCAACCTCTCACAGCCACCCACCTCCCCCCCCCCTAGACCGGTGGGGGATATCCCAGTCCCCATTGGGGCTTACAGCATCTGGTCTTTAACCCAGCCATCCACCCTATGATGGCCTGGAGTGGATTGAGTCATTCAATGCCAGATTTGACACTATATGCCAGGAGTTCTGGCACAGGCTCAGCACCACACACAAGGTACTCACCCCTCCAGCCACTCTGCTGCGCCCTACAGCTGGCCATGCCACCCGTTCCTCTTCCGGGCCAGTGGCTGCTTGGACCAGAGCTCAAGCAGCCGTCCATACACCCATGGGGAAAATCGAACACAGGAGATCCTGTAAGCACGTGACTCTGCCACCTGTATATGGAGGGTCCATGGACTTGGGGCTATAGCCCACTACAGGGCCTGGAGCCTGGTGGAAAGCCCTACCTTACACAGCACAATATCCAGCGGTGCCTTCACTGTCCTGCGATGGCAGAGAGGAATGCCGGTTCTTATAGGGAACTGTACCAACGGCTGTGGTCCGCGTGCGGCATCGGGTGACTAAGCTTGGGAGCTTCTTGCCATGCAGAGGGATTTCTGGATCTCTAAATCTTATCAATCTCATGTTATTTTCTTTTCTTTATATGTTGCTTAATTACACCCAGTGGTACTAAGCTATCTGATAATCTGTTAGAGCTATTTAATCCAGTATCTGTGCCTTAGTTTTAGCGTCCTACACTTATGGTTTTGCAAGCCTAGCACAGTGTAACTCATGTTGTATCTTGTGTTCTTTGGAATCATCAAGGTATCGCTTTTTATACCTTACAGATCTTCAGTTTAAACACCTTAACCTTATCAATACTCCTGATCGCTACTCTCCTCACATATTGTGACCAAGAATGTTTCTCTTGTCGTGTAAAACAAAACCAAAAAACAGTGCAGTTTATCTTGACCCCTCTTGTTTACAATGCTTTTGTTTCTCATGTTTTATGTCAATGCTGAAATACATACGTACGTACAAAAACAAAGAATTTAAAAATAATTAAATAATGCGGGGAAAAAAAAGAAAAATTTAAATACATAAAGGGAATCAGCACAGTAAAGTAGAGTAGTAGTAAAAGACAAGAGTAAATTTAAAAGAAGAAAAACTACTACATCAAGCGGACAGTCTTAAATTAGAGGAACAAAGGTTTAAAAATAATATCAGGAAGTATTACTTTACTGAGAGGGTAGTGGATGCATGGAATAGCCTTCCAGCTGAGGTGGTGGAGGTTAACACAGTAAAGGAGTTTAAGCATGCGTGGGATAGGCATAAGGCTATCCTAACTATAAGATAAGGCCAGGGACTAATGAAAGTATTTAGAAAACTGGGCAGACTAGATGGGCCGAATGGTTCTTATCTGCCGTCACATTCTATGTTTCTATGTATTCTTGAAGATTTCTATGCCTCACAAAATGTATTTCCAAAATAACTCAACCCTGTCGGAAGATACCCAATAAATAGCTTTTAAAAAAAAAAATGGAAAAAATTTAGATAACATAGCTTCAGGCTTTCAAGAAACATCAACACACCCTGCATGGCTCCAGGCTTTCAAAGAAAAATAATAAGCTCAAAATGCAAATTGTTATATGCGTATATAAAGAGTAATCACTGTATGCAATCTTCTTTGGTGACAATATCTGAAGCATGTCCGAACCTTTGCCCTGGCCCGTGAATGTGTAACAAGTCTTATCAACCATATAGGGATATGAAAATATGAAAACTCCCCAGGTCATAAGCAACTTGGCAAGTCAGTTCTATCTTCCAACCTGACCTACATATCAGGGATGAAATTGTAGATTTTACCATCCGTTAGATAGTCTTACCACCCAAAATTGGGATTTACAAAAGAAGTGAAACAAGCAAAAAGTACTGGCTGACAATAATTATTTGCCGTTAGATTACCTCCAAAAGTCGATAACATCAAAATGTATTAGAAAAATTAAAATCGAAAAAAAACGAATTATTTTAAACTGACCAAAAACAGCAATGTGGTGTATCACATAGCAACCTAACAGGTTTTGTGCAAAGAGAATTCTTCCCAGAATTCCAGTTAGGCAATGAAAGACAGGAAAGGCGTGACTGAGGGGGGGCTCTCTTCTTAGCCCACTTCATCCTGTAAGGTAGGCTCAGAATGTTGGCAGGTTTGTCAGATCCAAGTTCAGACACAACGTGCTATTCAGTGTTAGGTGCACATAAGTCTCTGTGATGGTGTAGAGGCAGTTTGTTAAATAATCTTTGTTGATCTATATATAAACAAAAGCCATACTTTGCATGGCATTCTGATTATGTTTCTGCTATTTTATGATTACATAGCAAACACATTCACTGGTTTTCTCTACACCAATGTTTCCTAAGCCAATCCTCAAGACCCACAAAAAGTCCAGATTTGGTTAGCATCTCCATTGGAATAAAACAGGGAAATACATAAATCCTGTATTGCTGATGGGCCGCGAGGACTGGTTTGGGATCCACTGCTCTAAACGTTCTCCTCAAGTGGGTTTATCTAATACCTGAACTGAAATTAGAGAAAATTCAGACATCATAACCACATTTTGTAATTTTTGCAAGAATATATTTATTTATTTATTTTTGAACAAAATGGCTCACAAAACAAATTTCTTGGCCTTATACAGAAAAACTAGTAAAAACGTAGTACCATAATTTAGGGATCCTGAACCGAACTGAAATTTCGACATCTATGTGGAGCAATGCCATTTCAGTTGTTTTTCAGATTTCACCGTTTTTGTTCGCAGAGGTTAGCTTTAGATAATGATGGAAAAAAATTGATGCCTAATAAAGAATAGAATCTTTTCACTTACATTCTAAACGTTGTGATGACAGTAAAAGAAAATTAGAAACTATCGCAGCCGCATTCATCCGTATCGTACAGCGCCAACTAATACAGCTTCCTTATTAGGATTAACTGTGCACAAGAAAACAAATCTGAGGATCCAAGATAAGCATCTACAGTATGAGCATGAATATTCATTTAAAGCTACTGACTCACGCAGAGTCATTTCAGAGCCGTTAATGCCAATTTGGAATATTTTATGACCCACAGCCTAACAATGGCAGCACAGAACAGCATCAGACAGGTTGAGAGAGCACGTTCTGTCAGCCCAGCAACTGAAGCTTCTGTACTGCAGTGCGCACCACTTCGCTCGGCCACACTACCAGAAAGGTAGGAGACACACCGGGGACCGGGAGGACACTAAGGGACAGGGGGAAGGAACACTTTGGGGGAGAGGGGGAAAAACCCTATGTGACAGGGGAGAGGGGGAAAGAGCACTAAGGGACGGGGGGAGGAGAACACTATGGGACGGGAGGGGGAAGGAGAACACTATGGGACGGGAGGGGGAAGGAGAACACTATGGGACGGGAGGGGGAAGGAGAACACTATGGGATAGGGGGCGGGGGAATAACACTATGGGACAGGGGATGAAGGAAAAGAACACTAAAAAAGAGGGAGGGGAGAGGAACACTGGGGGGAACATTAAGGGGGGCACTAAGGTACAGGGGAGGGAAGGGAAAAGTAACACTGTGGTGGGGCAGGGCAGTAAAAGAGAAGGGAGAGGAACACTAAGGGGGGTGGGAGGAAAATTAAGGGAAATGGGTAGGCACTAAGAGACAGGTAAGGGGGGAGGAACACTAAGGGACATAAGAGAGGAACACTAAGGGACAGGGGAGGGAGGGGAGAGTAATACTAAGGAACAGGGGAGAAGGGGATAGGAACACTACGGGACATGGAGGAGAGAGGAACACTAAGGGACAGGGAAGAGTACCACTAATGGACAGGAAGAGGGGTTGGGGTGAGAGGACGATTAAGGGACGGGGAGGGGAGAGGAACACTAAGGGACATGAAGGGGAGAGTGGCACACAGGGGGGCCTGAATGGGGAGAAAGACACACAGAGGTACATGAGGGGGGAGAAAGACACACAGATGGGCCTGGAGGTGAGGAAGTTCACAGAGGGGCTGGGGATGAAAGCAACACACAGAAAGGCTTGGGGTGGAAATACAAAGGGGCTGCAGGTGAAAGAGAAACAGAGGAGCTGGAGAAGAGGAAAAAGAGGCACAGAGGGGCTGGGGGGAGATAGGTGGACTGGTGGAGAAAGAGAAACACACAAAGGAGCTGGGAGAGGAGGAGACATACAAAGGGGCAGGGGAGTAAGACACACAAAGGGAGTTGTAAGAGATACACTTGGGAGGTGTAAGACACAATGGTGAAAAATAGGGGATCAGATACACTAAAGGGGGTAAGACATTTTAAAAAGTGGATAAAAAACAAAAGGCTGGTTAAGAGGCACACAGGTGAAGATGCTTTTGGGAGGAGGGGGGAAAGTGGGGGCAAAATCTTCTTCGCCTGTGCACCTGAAAATCCTTGCACTGGTCCTGGCAACCACCAATATAAGGGGAAAAATATAAATCATGATTTAGAAGCAGATCAATATTACAAAATAACGAGGAGATAGAAAAGGTTTAATTTCTATTTAAAGTTATTCTGCAATTTAGCTGGTCTGACTAGTGGATCTAGGGTAAGGTTTTCACAAGTGCAGAAATTCAGGGCAAAAAGTCCAAATTTTGTAACAATCTGCAGTAAAGTCTTCCCATTGGTGTCTACAGTGATTGTTCTACATGTAGTGATTTACTTACATAATTGCACACATTTAAAGGTACGTTGAACAGACCATGTCATTTGTCTGAGTTTAAGTCGGGGACATTTGATCCAGTGTGTCTCTAGGTATCCATTGACTTCTCTTTTAGACATCAAAAAAATAAAAAAAAAAGATATATCATATGAACAGTGAAATGTGAATGCATTGCTTATTGATTAGTTGTTAGCTCTCTGTGTGACAGCTCGACTTCCAGACATCCAAATTACTAGGAGGTATATAGCGTGGAAAGTGTGAATTGTTGGCAAGTCAAAGTGAATATATAGGTGAATTAGAGAATCTGGGGATTTTTTTGTCCTGTTGCTTCAGATAATTCACTGAAATCTGGCACTATAACACTCTACTAAATCCTTCTATTTATAATGAGATCCTAAGTGTTTACAAGCATTGTAATAAAATGTGAATACCTTGATAAATATGTATATGAAAACATTTAAATTTGACATTTCAAAATGTAACAATTAAGTTTTCGGCACACTTAAATTACTTTATGGGAAAACCAGCAAGGGCTAAAGGCAGTTTGAAGTCTTGATGATTTATTAACTCACTCATACCGTTAGACAAAAATCTCAACTATGTTTGAAAGGTGTCTTTATTTCCACTAAGTTCTGGTTTAATTTTTTTTAACTCTGCCAATTAGCATTTCAGTAAAATAGCAGTTACGAAACATGGCTTTCTTTAGATCCTACTAAACTTCACATCACCAGGTCTCTTCAAATATTAATTAAAAGTATCGCAAAATTCAGCACAATACCAGTAAAACATATTATACAAAAAATAAATCAACTAAAGAATGCTTTTAAAAAAAGAAGGAAAAAAAATTGGAAAAAGGTAATCGCAGCCATAATGTCTGTAAAAAATATTGTTGCTTTGAAACATAAATTAACAATGTCTAAACATGAATTTTCTAATTAAACCTTGGCATGACACAGAAGGACGTCTACATTCATAATTAAGGCCCCTCCCACTATTTGGGCCACTCCCACACCACTGTCCAAACCACTTCCATGAAGATGACCATATAAGGCTCCAGGTATAAGAACACATAACGAGTACCCCAGATTGCATAGTTACTAAAGTAGATAAGATTCACAACTAGAGTTGGTTAAGGACCAGAGTTTTGGCTTTTTTTTTAACAACAGGTCAAGAAAACATTGTGAGGGCACTTAAACATAATTCAGATTTCAAAACAATACATACAGAAAAAAATAAGCAATTAAAAAAAATAATCAATAAAAAGAAATATGATTCAATCAAGTAATTGCTTTGTTTTCACCTCTTCGCTGAGATGTACCACCGACACATTTATACTAAACACAAAATATTTGCCAGCCCACCTTTGATCTGTTGACCCCCCAACCCCCAACTTCCCATAAACATCTGCCCATTAAATTTCCAGAATTATCAATAGAAGAAGCCATGACTAGTATTTATCCATTCTTGTGCTATCATAGAAGGTCATAAAAATAGTCCAAGCCTTGGCCCAGCTCCCAGATAGCTATTCCAGTACCTAGTTCCTCTGCAAGGTCCAGACGCACCTGGATGGACTGAAAAACAAAGAGGTGCTGTAATAAGTAATGTAATTTCATCACTTGATCATCACATATGATTTTGAAGAGCATTTGCATTTGAATGCGGTCTCTCGAAAAATTAGAAAGCAGTAGTATTTAAAAAAAAAATAAAATAAATAATTTTCTGATTAAGAAGTGAATTAAGGGTCACCAGCCTGATACCCACGATTGTAGAGCAGTGGTTATTTAAACAGCGTTGTGTCCCAAAAGTGGGTCCTCATGACATGTTAGTGGGGGTAAAATGGAAGAGTCAGGATTATCATATCATACTCATCAGGCCTCAGATAATTGCCCACAATAAGTTGTTTACTGAAGCTACATTGTTTTTTCACCAGTGCAGTGGAGACCATTATTATCCTGGGAAGAGTCTAATTATGGTGTTTTGCAAAATGTATTCTAACGTTAATTATATTACAGCTGAAGAATGTGTCACTGAGTTCATTTTCCTTATTAAAGAATGGGTTGCTAAGCTAGTAACGTGCATAAGTTGGGTGTGTGAGATGAAAGGTTATGAACCACTGTTCTAGAGTGTCACAAACCACTCTCAGTTAAAGTATCAAGCTTGGTGACATGTAACTATAGGATGCAGTGTAATGCATACTCTGCCACTAGTGCGTTCCTTACATAATATTCTCAGACAGAAAGATACAAGAGCAATGTACCTTAAGGCGACCAGCTAATAGCCTTTCAAACGAACAGGGGAGTAGAGAGGCTGATGCCATACCTTTACCCCAAGTCTAGCTTACCTTTAATGTTGGGTAGAAGACAGCATGCTTTCCTCCTTTATTCCTGTAGATAACATACAAACTATTAAATAAGGGAACCAAATAACTCGGAGTCTGCCTATCTGTAGCTTGAATATAGAATATTGCTAAACTTAGCAAAACCCTTTTAATAAAAGCAGAGTTCAAGAAATATGATAAATGCGGTCATGCTATCTGATGATGTATGCAGACCACTTTTCTGAGTACCGGTATGTTAGCAGATTTAACAAAATGAAACAGCAAGAAAATAACTTTACAAAATCTACATTTCATAACGCCTTTAATTTTGGTAAATTAGTTTATAGTCCGTATATTCATTATGTAAAGATTCAGTCTCTACAGTATCTGGTGTATGCTCTGGTGAAGCCAGTAGTTGAATTAAGCTGTTTTAATGTATATGACACTGCTCAATTCTCCGCCATTTATGAGCAAAAACACTTTGTTAATGCAGTCCTAGTCTTTATTAATAATCTCAGTAAGCCGAGGGGCTGCTGCAGCGAGATCAGTGCATCGGGGGAAATAAGGTTAATAAATGACTTTATCTATCTTAATGAAGGGGGCAACAGAAAATCTAAACAGTTAGTAAAATACTCTAGCGGCAGGAATACATGTTTGTATTCTTAATGTTAGAGTGTTCCTTTACGTTGTTTTGGTGCTTAGAGTGTCCTTGTAAGCAACTTTGACAAGAAGAATTGTCAAACAATGGAGGACCCACTTGGACAAAGCTGGTAATCTCCCCCAGGATTCATGTCTAACTGAAGCCAAAAGTGGTCCTACAAATGATTGACTAGGGTTAATACAAAGGATATAAACAAATGTATCTGTTTGGTAGTTTTGTTAACTTTTGTTTAACAATTGAAAAAAATATGCACCTTCAATCTGCTAGTTATGTTGTAAAAAACATAAATTCCAATGTATTTTAATTCCAGTTTGACCTTTGACCAGGGCGGTAATTACGTATGCAAGGCAATGTGCAGAAAGATACAATGATGTTAGTCGTATCCAAGGTTGTCACCACCAGCTTGTGACAGCTCCTTCCTATTCACACCAAATATATTCTCGCAATCTGTGCCCTTGAGTCTAGGACTATTGTTCTGAATATACATATCAAAAAATGTCTCATTATAAGCACGCTTGCTGCAGAGTATGTCTGCCCTCTCTAAATAGAAACAACTTAGATTAATTCCATGGCCAGACGTGCTGCTTTTCACAGTGCTACGTGGGCATGTTCTAATGGTGATACACAGCATTCTCTGCCAACAGCGCTCTGCAGAGATATGGTAAGCTGCTTACTTTTTGTATTCCAGGTAATGCTCTGCAATGTGCTGGTCCCACAATAGCTTTGGCTTGTGCTCTTTGAGGATCTCTATGTACCTGCATAATAAAGATAAAGGAACGTTAGGATTGAGGCAAAGTGAAAGGACAGGCTGATTTTGATTTATTTTCCACTGTGTCTAAATAAAGTAATGAATAACATTTAGCAGGGATAGGCAACCATAGGCACTTCAGATGTTGTGGACTAAATCTCCCATAATGCACTTACAACAATAATGCTGGCAAAGCATCCAAATAGATGTAGTCCACAACATTCGGAGTGCCCAAAGTTGCCTACCCCTGCTTTAGAGTTTAACCAAAGTCATAAAGAGATAAGGCAAAAATGGTTAATATCTATCCATAGGACAAAAAGTAGATCTCCAGATTATGGAGAACGTCAAGTCCCATGGTACTTTGCTAGCTGCAGTGTTACAATAGCAGGGGATTTACTTATTAGCCACCCCTGTTTTACTATTTCCATCACCATCAGCCTCTCTATGTAAACACATCTCATTCTGCCAATAAAGTAAAGTATTGTGTTTGTTGTTATTACCTGACCTTTCTTTAAACAGAGATTTGATTTTTTTTTGCTGGCTCTTCAAACACTTCTGAAAGTCTCTGTAAAGGTGACTGTACATTTGTAAATGTCATTTGTAAATCCCGGCTTTCCTGTCAAAGTTAATATGATGTTTGTGACACAAGGCAGATATGTTGCTAAGTGCCGTCAGCCGATTAGAAATTACTTAACCCACCTATTGCAGGTCAGATGCATACTTCTGAGACTTACAGAGATATTATTATCATTATTCACCATTTTTTTGCCCCCCCCCGCAGTCCATATGGATATAAAACAGGCACGCCAAGCACCATAACAACTTGTGTTCTTTGGACAGATTATGGTGCTCTTTGCATATAGTTATGAGTCTCTATATCCATGCACAAATGCAGAGCTTTAGAGACAAATCACTGCAGGAAACTGACCTTCTCTGTCAGTCCAAATATGTAGGGTGTGGACACACTACACGACTCTTGCCAGGTGGGCTCCCTAAAGGGACACTCTAACCACCAAAGAAACTTTAGATTGTGGAAGTGTTTTTTGTTGTCTTAATTCTCTGCCATTTAGGAGTTAAATCACTTTGTTTATGCATCTCTCCTGCCCATGACTTAGACAGGCTTCCTGCACATGCCCTTTAACCCCCTAAGGACACATGACATGTGTGACATGTCATGATTCCCTTTTATTCCAGAAGTTTGGTCCTTAAAGGGTTAAAGATATCTAATTTTGAAACTTTCTTGCACAGTTTGTTTAGTTTAAAAATTCTCGTGTTCTGTCAATAGCCTGCACGAGCCTTCTGTTGATGATTACAGTAAAATTTACAAAACAGGAGATAAGAACATTTAAAGTAAACACAATGTGCTATAAGATCTGATTGAAAATGAAGGCTGTGTGAGGAGGTCTGGCTAGGGCTGCATGCATAAACAAAATACTTTAATTCTGAAATGGAAGAAAATTGAGCAATGAGACTGCAGGGAAATGATCTAACTAAAACTGCTTTATAATGCAAAAGTTGATTAGGTATCTTTAACAGGATGCTGAGTGTTGGTTGCTAGTTTACATCAAAAAGTCTTCACTCACAAAACTGTGAATTAACCAATCAGTAAGCTTAAGACAGACAAGGTTAAATAGTTTGATCAACCTCATTGAAAATGTATTTAACAGTTCTTACTTAGAGGTCTTTATTCATAGAGCCTCACAACATCATACTAATACTAATCAGGGCCAGACTGGGAATGAAAAGCAGCCATGGAAAAAAAATTCTATACCAGCCCCCATAGTGCATTGCGCCAGTATAGTATGCAAATATAAAAGCGGGAAATAAAAAAAATAAAAATTATTACTCAAACGTGAAAGAAAGCACTCATAGGGCTTCAAAATAAACAAAATAGCGGATTTGTTGTAAGCATTTGCATATAATCAATGTTTCAGTACAACTACCTTGACATTTTAAGAAAAGTTTTGTAATTGGACTGAAATTGTGAATGTATGATATTGCACAGCAGTAAAAAAAAAAAAAATGAAGTTATCTTGATCAATTTGAAGTAACAAGAGTGTGCTCTTTACTTTGTCTGACAACTGGATGATCTCAGTCAATGTCAATCAATTCCCATAGGAAAGCATTGGTGGGCTATTGCGCATGTATCGTAAAACACTGTGCTTCACCGCACCAATCAGCATCTCCTCATAGAGATGCATTCAGCGTCTCCATGCAGAGCGTGTTCTAGTGGTCGTCTGAGTGACTGTGACTAGAGATGTTCCTAGGCAGCAATGTAAACGCTGCCTTTTCTATGAAGCCTACAGGGACATGATATAGGCACCAGAACCACTACATTAAACTGTAGTAGTTCTGGTGACTATAGTGTCTCTTTAACAAAAAGTCTTTCTCTCACCGGTCAACTCTAAATTACAGAGAGAGCAGGAGACACAAGTGAAGATGCACTTTGTTTGTGTCTTTCTCCTCCAAACCCCTTTCATGTGTCTCTAAGCCCTAGCCCCTTTGTCTCTTTCTCCCCTTCCCAAGCCCTTCTGTTAGTCTCTTACCCAGGTTGCAACACCTCTGTGTGTCTCTTTCCCCACAGCTCCTCTGTGCGTTTCATTCTCCCCCTTCCCCAGCCCTTCTGTGAGTCTCTTTCCCAGGCCCCAGCACCTCTGTGTGTCTCTTTCTCCACAGCTCATGTGTGTGTCTTTTGTTCGTCTTTCTCAGCCCCTCTGTCTCTTTCTCCCCAGGCCC
Source organism: Pelobates fuscus (assembly GCF_036172605.1). NCBI lineage: Eukaryota > Metazoa > Chordata > Amphibia > Anura > Pelobatidae > Pelobates > Pelobates fuscus. The sequence continues at coordinate 96,510,901 of NC_086328.1, forward strand.
CTTCATGTCTTTTTTTTCCCCACAGACTCTCCCATGTGTCTTTTTACTCCCCTGCCCCTCCATGTGTCTCATTAATCCCCAGCCCCTTCATGTGTCTTATTAGCCCCTCAGTCCCTCCATGCATCTCATTAGCCCCTGATTTGTCCTATTAGCTTCTTCCCAGCCTTGTATGTTTCTCATTAGCCCTCTCATGTGTCCCCCTTGAGTTCCACAGGCCCCCCAGCCCTCCATATGTTCTATTAGCCCTCCCTCCCAGCCCCCCATGTGTCCCTATACCGCCTAACAGCCCTCCACGCATCCCATTAGCCTTCTCATAACCCTATATGTCTTATTAGCCCTCCCATTTTTTTCTCAGCTGCATCCCCACATGTATCCCATGAGCCCCCTATGTGTCCCATTAGCACCCAGTCCTCCATGTGTCATATTAGCCCTCACTCCCAGCCCTCCATGTGTCCCACTAGCCCCCCCTCCCAGAGCTTTATGTGTCCCTATATCCCCCTCCCAGCCCTCCATGTGTCCCTATACCCCCTCCCAGCCCTTCATGTGTCCCTGTACCCCCTATAGCCCTTCATGTGTCCCTATAGCCCCCCAGCCCTCCATGTGTCCCTATACCCCCTCTAGCCCTTCATGTGTCCATATAGCCCCCCAGCCCTCCATGTGTCCCTATACCCCCTCTAGCCCTGCATGTGTCCCTATAGCCCCCCAGCCCTCTATGTGTCCCTATACCCTCTTCCAGCCCTTCATGTGTCCCTATAGTCCCCTCCCCAGCCCCCATGTGTCCCTATAGCCCCTCTAGCCCTGCATGTGTCCCTATAGTCCCCCAGCCCTCTATGTGTCCCTATACCCTCTTCCAGCCCTTCATGTGTCCCTATAGCCCCCTCCCCAGCCCCAAACTGTAGGCTATAGAATATAAAATAGAATAGAATATACTAAAACAAAAAGAATTAGAGAGTCCTGTCATAAGCTTTAATATAACATTTTTTAAACACTTTTGTGCAATATTTTGGCCTGTTTCTACCAATAGAAACCTGACAGGTAAGACTCTTCTTAATAATACTAGAATTTAAAAGTATAGTTTAACTAAGCTCATGGCATAAATTAGTGAACTGAATTATTTCTGAGTTAGTTACCTTAACATTTGAATGTGAATCCTCAAGCCCACACAGAAAGGCTGCCTGAACAAATTAAAGCCAATAAACCTCTAACAAAAGACCTTTCCTTGGGCTTCAGTGCAGGTCCTTTGCATTTATGATATCGTGGGCAATAAAATGATATTAATAGTTCTAGGCTAGAGAACGATGCCTAGGCTTTGTAATAAGGATTTTACAAACACAATGAAAACAAGGCTCTTTGCATGAGTGAGAGCATTTCTGCTGCTGCATTAAATTGAGACACACATAAAGCTCCTGATGAAAGTAGAATTGGCGATGCTGGAATCCACAAGGGGAGGAGGCTAGGGTTTCCCTGAATTTAATTTCTGCTTTTTACAAAATCTACAGCAAGTAATATGATTCTAGGTGAAACTTCAACAGTCTCCGCTGTAAGAAGTAGATGGTAAATTCCGAAATGCCTACTTCTCTTCTGAACCAAAAGACAAAAAAGAGCAATTAAATTAAATGGGCACTCTATGCACTATAACCAGTGCAGCACATTGGCTAGGCAGATGTTCTGGTTCTGTCCGTTTTGAAGCAGTTTGACAAAAATTGTTGCTTTGCCAGGCACACATAGCTCGCACCATCTGTAATTCTGTGATCCATCAGTTCTGGACAGCAACATGGGTTTAGAGCTAGGAAGGTGATCAGTGAAATACTTGACCCTGTGTGTAAAACATTTTCCTCCAAACATCATGATAAAATAGCTTATTCCTTCATATTTGAAACTAGTTTGATGGTACATACACCATGTTGATGCTTGTTTTTAGTTTAGGAGTATGCCAGAAAACTGGTAATTCATCGTGAATATGCCTTGGCGAATTGGAACAATAACAAGAAGAATCCAAACCCTAGAATCAAACAAGTCAAATATTTTGCAGAATAGCCCATGTTATCTTACGGCAGCTGGGAAGTTCAATATTCAATATATGAATCAAGGAGCGGAGAGCATCAGAATAAACTGTATAACTGGTGAAAAGCCCAAGAATGAAGAAAATCAGAAAAGAAAATAATAAACCAATATTAACACCAGAACATTACACAACCTGGAAACACACAATTGAACATACGAGAACCACAACAGGGAGCCTGGCTACTTTATTGTACCACAGGCAAAAACACATTGAGGACACCTTGGGATTATTAACACCCCCAAATGCTCTCATATATGTTATTCACACCAGACATATCATTAGTTGAAGAAATTTACACACAGTCTTAGTCATGATATCTGCAGTCATTCTGTCCTGGTCAGATGAAGTGGTATTTGATGTGAATATGCTTAAATCTTTGATGACAAACCTTGAGAGAGCTATTGCTCCCTGATTGTCCCCAAACACTTGTACTTCATATTGGCATTGACTGTCCAATTTCAACTGCATCAGGTACAAAATTGTGTAGTCACAGCTAAAGAAATGTATTCAGCTTCACATGGGAACAACACTAATGTAGACTGTTTCATGGACTTTCATGCAATCAGTATCTCGTTCTCTGTTAGACTAGAGCAGTATCCAGTCATGCATCTTCTATCATTCACATCAGAGGCCCAATCAACACCACTGTGTGAATCTAGCTTCAGACCTTGATTACACTACATATAACATAATGCATAGCTGATTTTAGGTTTCAAGTATCATATTGCATGATTAGATGTGACCAAAAGATTTGTTGTGTTTACTGATTACCCAACTTGTGCAGGTCATTATGTACGGTAAGCTGCCTATTATTTATCAATACTTCTTTGTACTAATATCTTCTTTACTAGACCATAACTTTGAAGTCGGAGCCTAGAAAAAGTTTGATTCTGTCAAGGTCTTTCATCAGTTTAGCTGTAAACATTTCTTTTGCATCATTCATTATTATTTCACAACTAGCACCTATGATGGGATCATCTACCATTTTATTGGCTTACCTATAAAGCACTGAACAATTCAAGCCCCTCTTATATCTCATCACAGATCCATACGTATGTCCCTTCTCGGTCTCTCCGCTCTGACGTGACCTTCTCCTGTCCACTGCTCACACCCGTACGGCCAACTCGCGCTTGCAGGACTAATTATGGGCAGGTCCCTTTCTATTGAATAGCCTGACTACCACCATCAGACTCTCTCCTAGTCTACAATAGTTTAAGAAGTAACTTAAAACCCATCTCTTTAGGAAAGCTTACGGCCTCCCAGAGTAACCTCTAATTTACATACCTGTCTCTTGCTCTCTCCTAAAGGGCAACACTCTACTCTCTCCTCCAGCTCTGCTTCACTCCCACCTTATTTGATTGATATTTCCTGTCCTAATGTGTTTTATACACCTCTATGGACTGTAAGCTTGTTTGAGCAAGGTCCTCTTCAACCTATCGTTCCTGTAAGTTTTCTTGTAATTGTTTTATTTATAGTTAAATCCCCCCTCTCATAATATTGTAAAGTGCTACGGAATCTGTTGGCGCTATATAAATGGCAATAATAATAATAATAACCCTGACTGGAAGGACAGTACCAGGTAACTCCAGACACTGTAATCAATTCAATGAGATGAAGCAGTTACAGTGCCTACACGGTCCCTTTAAGCTTTCGCAGGTGGCATTGATCCAGCTAATAGGCTTTTTGTGCTTCGGTTCAGAGCTTCACAAGTTTTAGAACAAAACCACTAACTAATGTCTCCTGTCACTGGGATTTTTCCAATATGTCCAAAGTTGAAGTTTATTATACTACTTTGGTTAAAAAAAAAAAGTTGAACTATGTGGACATGCAATCAATTAATCGTTAAACTGTAAAACATTCAACATGGTAAACAATTGATCACAAGAGAAGAGGACAATGAACAGATAACCACATTTAGGGTACAACATTAATAGTACATTGTTCTTTAGAGTAGATAAAGAAAACAAAGATATGCTGGTAAAAAAAAAAAAAGATATGCAAAGTAATGAATGTGATATTTTTTATTTGACGCCCAAACAAACCTACACACCATATCCATGATCGTTGACGAGTATGGGAAACTGAGCCAACAATCTCCCACTGCTGCTTGGACTAAGTAAGAGACAATTAGTGACCCAGCACGAGCATGTCAGATTGTGATGCATCTGCCACTACCACGTTATTTGGATGATTTGAGTGAAAGAGAAAATAGCAGAGAAAAAAAACTACAGGCAGACTTCCCAGATTCATTTTTCCCATAGACAGCTTACACTAAATTGGTCATAACATTCATCCAATGTAACCTGTCGACATTGTATCCAGTGGGAAAAGGTTACTGGAAAGACCAAGAAGAGCTAGTTTAACCTATATGGAAACTGAATTGCCCTTCCGATATTTAACCTGGTGTATAAAATGTATGCATGCTTATAAATTATATATTTAAATGTATACGCTGTTTGTGGATTTATACATGATATATCTAGATTTACTTGTCTGGCAATTATTATTATGTTATTATTTATATAGCGCCAACAAATTCTGCAGCGCTTTACAGTGGGTGGACGAACAAACATGTAGTTGTAACCAGACAAGTTGGACACACAGGAACAGAAGGGTTGAGGGCCCTGCTCAGTGAGCTTACATGCTAGAGGGAGTGGGGTAAAGTGACACAGAAGGTAAGGATAGTATAAGACTAATGACAGTTGCAAGAGAGTAATCAGTCGGGAGCTATTAACAGTTTAATTGATACGCTTTTGTGAAGAAGTGGGCTTTTAATGATTTTTTTATGGAGTGGAGACTGGCTGAGCATCTAACGGAGGAGGGAAGTGAGTTCCACAGGAACGGTGCAGCCCTCGTGAAGTCTTGAAGGCAAGCATCAGAGGTGGCAGTACGGACAGAAGATAGACGTAAGTCTTCAGCAGAGTGTAAGGGCCTAGACAGGACATACTTGTGTATTAGGGAGGATAGTTAGGTGGGAGCAACATTATGAAGAGATTTGAAAGCAAGAACCCGAATTTTAAATTGAGCCCTATATCTTACAGGAAGCCAACGTAGGGATTGACAGAAGGGAGAGGCGTGGGAGGTGCGGGCGGACAGGAAAATGAGCCTCGCCGCCGAATTCATTATGGACTGTAACAGCGCAAGTTGGGAGCACGTAAGACCACTGAGAAGTGAATTACAGTAGTCAAGGCGAGAAAGGACAGTGGAATGGACCAGCACCTCGGTCGCATCTGGCGTTTAGTAGGGTCAGATGCAAGCAATGTTTTTGAGATGGAAGCAACAGGATTTGGCGATAGACTGAACATGAGGCGTGAAGGAGAGGTCGGAGTCAAAGAGAACACCTGGGCAGTGAGCCTGCGTGGTGGAGCTGATAGTAGGACCTTTGACTTGGAGGGAGGAAGACACAGGAGTAGCAACACTTGAGGGAGGAAAGACCAGAAATACAATAGAAGAGAGGCAGTCAGAGACACTAGTCAAGAGGACAGGTAGATTTGCGTGTCATCCGCATAGAAAGGATATTGGAAGCCAAAGAGTTTACCAAGGGAGGCAGTATAGATAGAGAACAATAGGGGACACCAACAGAGAGGAGTTGGGGAGAAGAAGCAGAGCCAGAGAAAGAAACACTGAGAGGTAGGAGGAGCAATAGGAGAGTGCAATATCTTCTAGACCGATATTGCGGAGGATGAGAAGTGTCTGTATATTTATACTGGCAGACATTTTGTGTTAAGACAGAAATTAAAAGTGTATACTGTAAGTCACCATCAGAACAGAGATGACTCCATTTTGTAACAGAATGCAAAGACAGACACACATTACTTCTCTGTAACTCTATTCATTCAAGCATGAGCTAAGGAATGCGACTGATGTAAACATTTGGCAGAGATAAGACATGACGTCTACAGCGGGGGGGGGGGGGTTTGAATACAACAGCCCAGAGGAGCCTGTCATTTTCAACGAGAAAGTGCAATTCTTAAAGGTACACTATAGCTTGATGTAGTTGTTCTGGTGTCTATAGCCTGTCCCTACCGGCGTTTCAGTGTAAACACTGCCTTTTCCGTGAAAAGGCAGAGTTTACATTGCTGCTTACTAACACCTCTAGTGACAGTCACTCAGATGGCCACTAGAGAGTCCTGGGTCACTGCTGCACCACATGCAGCACCCAGGTTCAGTGTCTCCAAGCTCTGCATGGAGGCGCTGAATGTTCCTCATAGAGATTGATTAATGTAATGCATCTCTATGAGGAGATGCGGATTAGTATATTTGCGGCGCATGCATAAAATCCTCAGGATTTCCTAAGAGAAAGCACTGGCTTAGCTGAGATCATAAAGATTGATCATCTCAGCCATGGTGAAACTGGCACAGCGTGGGAAAATGGGAAGAAAGGTGAGTAAACACCTTCCTCGTGCGATCGGAGGGGGCAGGTACCTAAACACGGGCACACATACACTGACAGGCGCACACACTCTGACAGGCTCTCTCACATACACACACACTCTGACAGGCTCACATATACACTCATCCTGACAACAGGCTTGCACGCACACACTTTGACAGGCTCTCACACACTCTTACGCTGACAACAAGCTTGCCCGCACACACTCTGACAGACTCGCACACACAAACTCTGACAGGCACTCACACACACTTTTGACATGCTCTCGCTAACACACACAGACTCACACACAATCTGACAGGCTCACACACAGACAAACTGACAGACTCACACAAACACACACCGACTCATGCTGACAGCAAGCTGTGCGTGCAGACTCTGACAGGCGCTCATACACACACACACACACACAGACACTCCTACATGTTCTCTCACAAACACACACACACACTCTGACAGGTTCTCTCTCTCTCTCACACACACACAGACACACTGACAGATTCTCTCTCTCTCTCTCTCTCTCACACACACACACACTGACAGGCTCACACACACATTTTTGTTTTAATTGAAATCCACTCAGCCTCCCTACCTTTGGGAGAGCTGAGTGGGTCTTTCCTGGGGTCCAGTGGGGCTGCTCTCTTGTGCGAAGGTGCAGTACTCTGCCTGTAGCTCCTCTCTGCTCCCTCGCGCTCTGTAATGATGCCGGGGCTGGAATGACATCATTTTCCGGCTCCCGACATCATTAGACAGCGCGATGGAGCAGAGAGCAGCTGCAAACAGAGTACTGCTCCCTCGCATGCTGCCCACAATGCTCCCGCAGGTGACGGCTGCGCACAGTGCTTCCACGGGCATGTTCCAGCGGGTGGCCGGCCACCTCCAATATTCCCCATGACGGCCGCCATCAAAGCTCCCTCCTACACTAACTAGAGAGCTGGCAAATCCCAGACACCAGGGCAAAATTTCTAGTTGCCGTGGTGATCTGGCACCTGGGATTTGTTGAGCCCTGTATTAATCAAAAATAAATAGTACTATGTTAATAATGTAGAATATTCATGGATATAATATCAATGAAGAAATGTCATATTATTTACTAACGTTAGTGGAAATGTGTAATATGAACTATGTAGCTTCACACAAGAAAATCAGACACAGAATGACAGATAACACAGTAATTAATTTTACTTTTAAAAAAAAACTAATGGAATCTTACAAAGTTCCATTGTATAGAGAAGTGAAGAAGAGTTTAGGACGTGTCCGGAATCTAAATTAATGGCAAAAATGCATACACAAGTCTGAGTAAAAGTGAACCAAAACCTTTGAAAAGTGACATATTGGTGACGAATGGTTATCCATAAAAATAACAAAGATGGCGTCAAACACATCACAAAATTCAGTTAACCAATTATACAAAAAGGTAAATGGAATCTGCTCTTCTCTCCCCGCACTACCCCAGCATATTCCCCCTCCCTCCCAGCACATAAATAATGTTCAATATTTTTTGGTGCAGGTGGGGGTTTGAAGTCCACCCAGGCTCCCTACCTGGTGGATCTGATTCCTTCCCGCTGTTGTGAGGGGGTGTGGGCATCGGGAAACCGGAAATTACGTCAACCAGGCGGTGGCGCCTGATTGACGTAATTTCCTGTCTACCGGCGGCATCAGCAGAGGGAGCAGTGCTGGAACAGCACGTAAGTCAGTTCTCCCTCGCAGCCTTCCATCCCACCCACTAGTGCCATCTTAACAACATTTTGGGCCCCCGGGCAAAGTAGTGCACTGGAGCCCTGCCTACACACAACTCACAGGAATAAAAATTTAAATTATAGATAAAATTAGGCTTATATTTATTAGTATCTCCAACAAATGCAATACATAAAATACATACATGCACACACACATACACACAGACTGCTGAATACATACATACAGTTCGCTGAATACGTACACACAGTCCGCTGAATCCACACACACACAAACATACACACAGACTGCTGAATCCACACACACAGACTGCTGAATACATACAATCAGAATACTGAGTACAGACACACACAGAATGCTGAGTACACAGACTGCTGAACACATTCACACACCGACTGCTGAATACATACACACACCGACACACACATAGTCTGTTGAATACATACACACAGTCTGCTGCATACATGCACACACACATACACACAGACTGGTGAATACATACACACAGTCCGCTGAATACGTACACACAGTCCACTGAATACGTACACAGAGTCGGCTGCATATATGCACATAGTCTGCTGAATACACACACACAAACATACACATAGACTACTGAATACACACTGCTGAATACACATACAGAGACTGCTGAATACTCGCACAAAAAATGCTGAATACACACACAAAAAATGCTGAATACACACAGACACAGAATGCTGAGTACACACAGACACAGAATGCGGAGTACACACAGACTGCTGAATACATACACACAGACTGCTGAATACACACACATACTGCTGAATACACACACATACTGCTGAATACACACACACACACAGACTGCTGAATACACACACACACAGAATACTGAGTACAGACACACACAGAATTATGAGTACACAGACTGCTGAATACATACACACAGACTGCTGAATACACACACACAGACTGCTGAATACACACACACAGACTGCTGAATACACACAAACAGAATACTGAGTACAGACACACATAGAATGCTGAGTACACAGACTGCTGAACACATTCACACACCGACTGCTGAATACATACACAAACCGACACACACATAGTCCGCTGAATACATACACACAGTCTGCTGCATACATGCACACACACATACACACAGACTGGTGAATACATACACACAGTCCACTGAATACGTACACACAGTCCGCTGCATATATGCACATAGTCTGCTGAATGCACACACACAAACATACACATAGACTACTGAATACACACTGCTGAATACACATACAGGCAGACTGCTGAATACACACAAAAATGCTGAATACACACACAAAAAATGCTGAATACACACAGACACAGAATGCTGAGTACACACAGACACAGAATGTGGAGTACACACAGACACAGAATGTGGAGTACACACAGACACAGAATGTGGAGTACACACAGACACAGAATGTGGAGTACACAGACTGCTGAATACACACACACAGACTGCTGAATACACACACAGACTGCTGAATACACACACACACACATAATTCTGAGTACACAGACTGCTGAATACATACACACCGACACACACACAGTCCACTGCATACATGCACACAGTCTGCTGAATACACACACAAACACACACACAGAATACTGAATACACCCTGCTGAATTCACATACAGACATACTGCTGAATACACACACAAAAAATGCTGAATACACACACACAAAAAATTCTGAATACACACAGACACCGAATGCTGAGTACACACACACAGACTGCTGAATACACACGCATAGAATACTGAGTACAGACACACACAGAATGCTGAGTACACAGACTGCTGAACACATTCACACACCGACTGCTGAATACATACACACACCGACATACACATAGTCCGCTGAATACATACACACACGTGTGTGCGTGGAGGGGAGGTGTGTGTGTGTGGCAGGAGGTGCTGTGTGTGAGGGGGGGTGCTGTGTGTGTGGGGTGCTCTGTGTGTGAGGGGGGAGAGCTGTGTGTGTGTGGGGGGGGGAGCTGTGTGTGGGGGGAGCTGTGTGTGTGTGTGGGGGGGTGCGGTGTGTGGGTGCTGTGGGTGTGTGTGTGTGTGTGTGTGGGTGTGTGGTGGGGAGGGGGTGCTGTGTGTAGGGGGGTACTGCAAATATATTAATAAAATCTGTGTGTGTCCCTCCCTTCTTCTTACCTTTGGTGAAGGAGAGGGGGTGGGACATAGCCAGCCCTGGTGGTCCGGTGGTGGTAAGTATGTAGGAGAGGTTCGCCAGCTCTCCTGTCCTCCTGTGCACAGAATTCTGTGTGGAGCGCTGCCATGGCAACACGCGGCAATGCTCCACACAGATTGCTCGCGGGAGTACAGGAGAGCTGCTTCTCAGTTCCCGCCCCCTGGATCCCTCCCCTTCCGTGTCCTCCCGACACAGAAGCAGAGTAGGCGCCTGCCGTTTTGTGCAGGGAGCCCAGTGCCTACTCTGCATTGCAGCCGACCGGCAACCTATGGCCGCGTGCCCACAGAGAGGGCCTGGCGTGCCACCTGTGGCACGCGTGCCATAGGTTCGCCATCACTGATCCATGGGATGTGGTGGAACAACAAACTCGATCCATGACGGCCCCACCTTGTAACCTTTAGGACTTAAAGAATCTGTTGATAATGTCTTGGTGTCAGATACCACAGGACACATTCAAAGGTATTGTGGAGTGCATGCCTTATGTATCAGAGCTGTTTTAACCTAAACAATATTAGGTAGGTGGTTTTTAATATGCTGGCTGGTACATATACTTTTTTTCTTATTGTGACTCTTCTTTTTCATTTTAAACTGTGTGATGACTGTTTTTGAAATTGACTCTTAATATTTATATATATATATATATATATATATATATATATATATATATATATAAACTTATACCCATATAGATTGTGTGATATCTACATTATGCTTCTGTGAATGGTGCATGTAATCATTGCATATGCTGGGTGCCGTGTATAATGTTAGTTGGTGTTCACATTCAAATATTGCATGTGATACTTACTGACTGTGCAGATGTATGCTGAATGTGAAATTGGAGGCGTTTTTGCCATCTGCACGTAACAAGCATATTATTTTTTACTAGCCCTCATGTTGGTGCTCGATGTCATACAGATTTAGAGTGAATGATGAAGATGCAGCTAGGTCACTATGTAACATCTGGGGCCTACCTATTTAAACTGGTACCTACAGCCAGACAAAATCTGTCTGGAACAATAAGTTATGGCAGGGGATAAAACGTGAACAAATTTCAAACTTAAGCACTGTCTGCATTTGGAGGTGTATGAACTAAAAATCCTTTTCACAGACAACTGTTTCTACCTATCTTCATTTTGTTTGACATATAGTGGATGTCTACACACACGCACACACGCACACACACGCGCACACACACACACACACACACACACACACACACACACGAAGAGATACTTACCTAAAAGAGTATATAAAGTATATAATGTTTTCTTTTATATGCCAACATATTCAGTAATAACTTTGAATATGGGAGACATGAAAGCATACTATTAAAAGGAAAGTCAACACAAACGAAATAACCACTAATACAAGATTTCTATTTGATAGTGAACTAGAGCTACCATGACCCCATCACAGGCTTTTCCTGCATTTTTGACTGGCAATAGATCTGGGAGATGGAGTCTGCATTTAGCTAAAGATCCTGCCTATGAATACTGCTGTACCAGTATATAATCTGAAATGTCCTTACAAACACTTGCACAGAGAATACATGATGGAAACCTATGAAGGTTCCGTAAGACAGACAGAAATAACAGCAACCACTAAACACCAGTAGACATGATAATTCTAACGCAGCACCTTCTGAACCTGGCTAATTGGCTGTTGGGGTTGTGCTGCAATCGGAAATGTATTTTACGGTAATTATGCAATCAGTGGATGTAACGGGAAGTAATAACTTCTATGACTTATGGATCCCAAGTTATTACAGCAGCTAATGAACCTTTAAGGGCTGATTTATCGCTGAGCTGAGCAGAACTGGACGATGGATGGGGTTCATTTCTTGAAGCTGCAGAAGTAAAAAAAAAACAAAAAACTGAAAATGAGTATCTCGTCATCACATGGTCTGTCTTCATTTATTAACATGTGTACTGCCTAGTATCATCGATTTCTTGAATTACCTTAATGCATAAAGGCTATTTTAGTGTTCTCTTAAAAGGATACAATAAAAGCAATATGTATAGCATTAAAGGTGTTTACAGAGGCATAGATTACCCGTTTGGCCACTACACTATTTGGTTCCTAACAAGACTGATTTAATGAAAATCAACAGAGTGGGAAATACAGAAGACTAATTTAATTTATATTATATGAAGTTTAATATCGCACAAGAAGTATAATTTACACAGTCATTGTGAGAAATAAATACTCAATCTATTATGTCTTAGGCCTGACCTTGTGACAAGATCTGCTGTCGATGCTCAGTCTTTTGGTCTCTCATGCGCACGTTTTGGTGAATTTATCTAGTGTTTCAAGAAATCCATGTCATTACGACTGTCCTGTTTTATCTCGTGTCACGCTCAAGCTTACTTGATGTCTTCGGAGTGTGCATGCACAATGGCAGAAGAGGACTGCCATGGTAAATAAAACTAGAATTACACTGACAGTTTGGGCTATGGAGTATGCTCAGGCACAGTGAATTGTTGAGCTGGAAACATGGCGTAGGCCAATTAGAGCATTTTTCCTAATTAGGCTATTTTTCCGCATAGAATTAGAAACGACCGTGCCAGTTAATCCAACCGAAACACCCTGTTCACAGTTTGGTAAGAGGCATTAAAAAAAAAAAAAAAAAAACACCAAAAAATATATACATACAAAAACAAAACACAAATGGCTAAAGTAAGCATAAAATAGCTAACCTGGGTAGTTATTTGAGCTGAAATTGACATCTAAATTTTGAAAATATTGTTACATTTGTTAGTGAATAAACCTCTCGATGTTTTCTGCACGTTGATTAACTGCCAGTAAAAATGCCTTCTGTACGTGCTATAGGTTATTTATATTTATATATGTTTATTTATGCCAAGAGGGATGGCCCTGTCTTGCAAGGAACACAACTCATTATAATGTTGAATTACATAATCCACTGCCTCCGGGTGAGCTGTATTTAACTTCTGCTTCCAAGTTGAATCCACTTTGTGATCCATTTTGGACTGAATTTGTGGCTTTTAAAGGGCTGAACGGCAGATCATGAGCAGACCACTCCACTTCACTGTCATCTTCCAGTTGAGCTACTTTTACTGTTACTTCAATTTTATCCCCTTGCTGTCCTTCCTATTGTGTTTAAACACTATATCTCCACCAGATTCTGAGCTCATTGAGTAGGGTCCACATCAACATCATGTTCCTGTCAAAATTTCCAATATTTTGTCTCATTTGTAAATTCCCCCTCTATAACGTTGCAATAATTATCCATTCCTATCTTGAAAGGCTAAAAGGAAGTCGGATCATTACCAGGCAGATGGTGTATCTAGGCCCAAAATGATGTTCGGAATAGTATGAAGAACTAGGAAGATACATTATAAATTATAAAAATGTGCAGCACAATGCGACTGATATATCATCCACTCTAAAGACAAATTAAGAACTCTAAAATTGCTTGTGGATTTACAAACTTAAACAAGGGTGTATATTTGCAGCCTAATTTATCTTCCTAAACTCTTTATCATGATAGAAAGCAACCTAAAACACAGAATAGTCACACAAGACAAGGAAAAGGATAGATAATGGCCCTTAAAATGGCCAGGGCTTAGTGTAAAAAGCACGGAGAACTAGCAAGGTCAATAAACAGCCAAAGTCCAGGAAAATAGAGGCACACAAATATCATTAGACAAACCAAGGTCAGAGAGACCGAAAACAAAGTTGTCAGAACAAGCAAGGAACAAAAACCAGGTAACAAACAGGATATCACACGCTCTCGGATAACCTGAAGGAAACCACAAATTGGCAACGAACAGAAGTAAAGCTCAAGTATTTATAGGCCTATAACGTTTCCTTGATAGCCATGCCCCCAAAATGTGAGTGTGTGTCTGCAATGTTGTGATGATGTCATGTGGTGGGTGTGGCTAAATGTTATCTTAAAGGGGCAGGACTACAGCAAAAGGCATCATCAACACTGTCAAATGGGGGCTAAGTGTGTGAAAATTATGTGGTGCCTACTTGGGGAGGTAGAGTCACCAGGTGGTCAGTGTTGCGCAAGGGTATCTCTTTACACTTAATTAATGGAGTACTGCAATCACTCATACTTTAGGCTATATGTGTATGTTAGGTTATCAATAGTTACGCTCAGTGGGTTTTCCTTTTTTTTTTCTCTTTAATCTTTTTGAAGGAAAATCCCTCATCCTCTAGCTTTCGAGAAGCAACATTTCAGAGTGTTAAGACGTGAAAATGCAGGGAACCCTATGATGGAATCAGCAGATGCATAGATGGCTTGATAAAGACCTGGGAAAAAGTCGAAACGTTGCGGTGCCCAATACATCTGCTTGATTCATCACCGTGAGTGCCTGAGATTCTTTCCTTTTATAGATGGCCTCATAATTATTTCTTTGAGATCATAATGGCCACAAAGTCAAAACAGACGCTTATGCTGTTGGCCAGGGGTGCACAAAAGGAAGATCCCTAGATGTTTTAGAACTATAACTCCCATAATGTTTTGCATGCCTTTAGAATTACAAAGCATCATGAAAGCTGTGGTTTAAAAAAAAAAAAACATCTGGGAATCTACCTATCGAGCACCCCTGTTGTTGACTAATCATAGGTTAATTATAGGGATATAAAGGACTGCATTTTCCTATATATGCTTCTCAAACCGGAAGAGAAGCAACGATTTGCTCAGAAAAGGAATGTCTTCCAAATATGTCTGAATTGAGAGGGTTGGGACTCTAGATACATTTAAAAGATGTAACAAACATTTGCAGGAAGGGTTAGTTTCTGAAACATTTTATTTATTCATTGTTTTTTTGTTATAATAGGAGAATTTAACATTACATTTCATCTATAGGTTTACCTATAATCTCTTCCTTCATCCTTACATGTGTCAACATTTTGTGGGAATTCAAATGGGTTTATTTGGGATTTTTACCATTGGATTACGCAACACTTAAAATCCTGAATATTTTTGTGGCATAAAAATAACAAATAAAAGAGGAAAACAAAGAAAAATATCCACCTATTTTGAATGCACAACAATTTGCCCCAGAATCAATGCTTTATAGAAATACCTTTCGCTGGATCCTCCAAGTTATTACCATTCTTCTTGACAAAATTGTTCAACTTTGGTCAGATATGTAGGTATCACTGTAGAACAGCACTTATTTGTAATACACAAAAAATATTACTACCATAAATTCTCACTTGCATTGAGGTTTGAGTTATTGGCAGGGCTATTACTGTAGGGTCATTATCCTGTTCAAAGGTGAATATCTATCCCAGTTCTCAGGTTTCATGTAGACTGAAATAGGGTTTCGATAGAATAGCCCTATATTTGACTTCATACATGTTGTCTGCAATTCTGACCAGTAGCTCAGTCTCTACTGATGAAAAGCAACCCCACAACATGTCCCCCACATCCAACACATTTTGTTTACAAACGTTATCAAGACAATGACTGCATACCACCCAACAGTTCAAATGGACAGAGGGACTATTTAATTTTAGGGATATGAGCAGGGGTGCAGCCAGGTGTGGGACTGTGCTGAGAAGGTTTAGGTGACCTACACATATTGTATGCAACAGAAATATAATTTAGAACAAAAACAATGTGTCTTATTTACACATTTTGATTTCTAAACACATTTATTGTTATTTAAAGACATGTTTACTGTGAGTATCATTGCTGTTATACACTCAGGCACATCAATATTATGAAGCTATTAGAAAAGAGGTACAAAGCGATTTAATCTCTAAATAGGGACAATTGGGAGGCATGTGATTGTCTTAATCAAGTTTGTAGATAAAATGAGTAGATAATGTATCCAGTCTATTTTTACTGTTCTATCTACTGTCACACATTCTACACCTTGTGGCGTTGCTTTTTTTTTTTATCTTTATATTGTTATACCCCAGTGGGCAGATACATGCATTTGTATTTTAATGGATTCCAGAGTTTATTTTTCCACAGTGCTCATATATCCTTGACTTTCTTTGAGTGATTAACAAGGAACCATTAGTACAAATGTAATGATGTTGTTTGCAAATCTTAAAGGGACTCTATAGTCACCATATAAAAGCAAGAAAGACAGGTCCCCCAGCCTTCCTTCTTGCTTTTATATGAACTTTCATTAATTAAAAAAAAAAAATCGGTGGTTTTATATTAAAAACTTACCTCCGTTCCAGCGCCGAGCTCCCCGCTAGGCCGCGCCCCCTTTTTCGTCAAAATGACGAAATCGCGGGGCCCAATGGGACGGCTTCGCGCTGGACCAATCGCGTTCTTCATAGAGCGGCATTGAATGCCGCCCTATGAAGAACCTGAGCGCTTTACCGCGCATGTGCGCGGAATGCGCGTTCGCGAGCTGAGCTGTCTGACTGACAGCTCAGCTCGCTTTCTAAAATTATCAATAAGGGGGGGACCTACTGTCCCCCCCCGGCCCCCACCCCTGTGCGGCGGGTGGGGGCCCTAAAATTATCAATGAGGGGGGGGACCTACTGTCCCCCCCCCCGGCTCCCACCCCTGAGCGGCGGGTGGGGGCCCTACAATTATCAATAAGGAGGGGACCTACTGTCCCCCCCCCGGCCCCCACCCCTGTGCGGCGGGTGGGGGCCCTAAAATTATCAATAAGGGGGGGGACCTACTGTCCCCCCCCGGCCCCCACCCCTGTGCGGCGGGTGGGGGCCCTAAAATTATCAATGAGGGGGGGGACCTACTGTCCCCCCCCCCGGCCCCCACCCCTGTGCGGCGGGTGGGGGCCCTAAAATTATCAATGAGGGGGGGGACCTACTGTCCCCCCCCCCGGCCCCCACCCCTGAGCGGCGGGTGGGGGCCCTACAATTATCAATAAGGGGGGGACCTACTGTCCCCCCCCCCCCGGCCCCCACCCCTGAGTGGCGGGTGGGGGCCCTAAAATGATCAATGAGGGGGGGGACCTACTGTCCCCCCCCCCCGGCCCCCACCCCTGAGCGGCGGGTGGGGGCCCTACAATTATCAATAAGGGGGGGACCTATTGTCCCCCCCCGGCCCCCACCCCTGAGCGGTGGGTGGGGGCCCTAGTTAACCCTCCCCCCCCCCCAAAAAAAAAATATCTCCCTACCTACCCCCCTCACCCTAAAAATAATGAGGGGGGACCATTAACTAAAAACCTGTAAAAAATAAAAAATGAGATAAAATCAACTTACCATTCGATGTTTTCTTTCTTCTAAAATCTTCTTTCTTCAGCCCCAAAAAAGGCCAAATAAAAATCCATAATAACCGACGCAATTAAAAAAAAAAAAAAAAACGAGCGCAAAAAAAAATAATCCATCTTCACCCATGGAGGGCTCCGCGCAGACTGAGCTCCGCAGGGTGGGAGAGGCTTATAAAGCCTTGCCCCGCCCTGCAATTAGGCTAAGAACACTCTGATTGGTGGGTTTGAGCCAATCAGAGTGCTCTTTGTCATTTTACAAGCGTGGGAAAGTTCTTTGGAATTTTCCCACGCTTGTAAAATGAGACAGAGCACTGTGATTGGATGGATTTCAAGCCATCCAATCACAGTGCTCTGTGTCATTTTACAAGCGTGGGAAAGTTCTTTGGAATTTTCCCACGCTTGTAAAATGACACAGAGCACTGTGATTGGATGGATTTCAAGCCATCCAATCACAGTGCTCTTTGTCATTTTACAAGCGTGTCATTTTACAAGCGTGGGAAAATTCCAAAGAACTTTCCCACGCTTGTAAAATGACACAGAGCACTGTGATTGGATGGGTTTCAAGCCATCCAATCACAGTGCTCTGTGTCATTTTACAAGCGTGGGAAAATTCCAAAGAACTTTCCCACGCTTGTAAAATGACACAGAGCACTGTGATTGGATGGCTTGAAATCCATCCAATCACAGTGCTCTGTGTCATTTTACAAGCGTGGGAAAATTCCAAAGAACTTTCCCACGCTTGTAAAATGACAAAGAGCACTCTGATTGGTTTAAACCCACCAATCAGAGTGTTCTTAGCCTAATTGCAGGGCGGGGCAAGGCTTTATAAGCCTTCCCCACCCTGCGGAGCTCAGTCTGCGCGGAGCCCTCCATGGGTGAAGATGGATTATTTTTTTTGCGCTCGTTTTTTTTTTTTTTTTTAATTGCGTCGGTTATTATGGATTTTTATTTGGCCTTTTTTGGGCTGAAGAAAGAAGATTTTAGAAGAAAGAAAACATCGAATGGTAAGTTTTTTTTATCTCTTTTTATTTATTTATTTTTTTACAGGTTTTTAGTTAATGTTCCCCCCCTCATTATTTTTAGGGTGAGGGGGGTAGGTAGGGAGATAATTTTTTTTTGGGGGGGGAGGGTTAACTAGGGTCCCCCCCCCCTTTGTATTTAGGGCCCCCACCCACCGCTCAGGGGTGGGGGCCGGGGGGGACAGTAGGTCCCCCCCTTATTGATCATTTTAGGGCCCCCACCCGCCGCACAGGGGTGGGGGCCGGGGGGGGACAGTAGGTCCCCCCCTTATTGATAATTTTAGGGCCCCCACCCGCCGCTCAGGGGTGGGGGCCGGGGGGGACAGTAGGTCCCCCCCTTATTGATCATTTTAGGGCCCCCACCCGCCGCACAGGGGTGGGGGCCGGGGGGGGACAGTAGGTCCCCCCCTTATTGATCATTTTAGGGCCCCCACCCGCCGCACAGGGGTGGGGGCCGGGGGGGGACAGTAGGTCCCCCCCTTATTGATAATTTTAGGGCCCCCACCCGCCGCACAGGGGTGGGGGCCGGGGGGGGACAGTAGGTCCCCCCCCTTATCGATAATTTTAGGGCCCCCACCCGCCGCACAGGGGTGGGGGCCAGGGGGGGACAGTAGGTCCCCCCTTATTGATAATTTTAGGGCCCCCACCCGCCGCACAGGGGTGGGGGCCGGGGGGGGACAGTAGGTCCCCCCCTTATTGATAATTTTAGGGCCCCCACCCGCCGCACAGGGGTGGGGGCCGGGGATAATTTTAGGGCCCCCACCCGCCGCACAGGGGTGGGGGCCGGGGGGGGGACAGTAGGTCCCCCCCTTATTGATAATTTTAGGGCCCCCACCCGCCGCACAGGGGTGGGGGCCGGGGGGGGGACAGTAGGTCCCCCCCCTTATTGATAATTTTAGGGCCCCCATCCGCCGCACAGCGGTGGGGGCCGGGGGGGGGAAGGAGAGTAGGTCTCCCCCCCCCCTTCAACCACTATTGTGGACAGTAATCGTCCCTGTGGGTTCGGGCTTCAGCTGTCAGCTGAAGCTGAAGCTGTCAGCTGAAGCCACGCCCACAGCAGTGCTGACAGGCTGTCAGCACACAAAGCGCGTTCACAGTGCTTTGTGTGCTGATAGCCCGTCTGATGCATTCACCCAGAATGCATCGGACGGGAGGCCTTTTTAGGGCCTCTGAACTCGGAAGTCCCTCTGGTGGCCGTCTGATTGACTGCAACAAGAGGTGTTCCAAGCTTCCAATGTAAACACTGCATTTTCTCAGAAAATACAGTGCTTACAAGAAAAAGGCTCCGGGTAGCTGTAGCACTCACCTGAACAACCTCATTAAGCTGAAGTTGTTCAGGTGACTATAGTGTCCCTTTAAGTATTTGTGATATTAATTCTGCTAATGCAGAAACACAAATCCTTTTGGGTGAATTGGATAATTGTAAGAAAAGCATTGTCTGTGCATTATCAAGGCCTTTTTGTTGTTAAATGAACTACATGTCTAATTTCTCTGTTAATACAAACTTAAAGGACCACTATAGTGTCAGGAAAACAAACTCGTTTTCCTGGCACTATACAGTCATTAGGTCCACCCCCACCCTCAGGGCCCCCCTCCCGCTGGGCTGAAGGGGCTAAAACCATTTCAGCCACTTACCTTTCTCCAGCGCCGGGATCCCTCGCAAGAGCCGAGCGTGCATTCATACCGCCCATAGGAAAGCATTACTCAATTTTCACAGTGAGAATCACGGAAGCACCTCCAGCGGCTGTAAGGGAGACAGCCACTAGACGCTGGATTATCCCTCAGTGATCCCTCAGTTTCTCTGGAAACTGCTATGTTTTCAGCTGCAGGGTTAAAACCTGGAGGACCTGGCACCCAGACCACTTCATTGAGCTGAAGTGGTCTGGGTGTCTAAAGTGGTCCTTTAACTCTTCTTAAAAAGGATTATGATCATGTAAGCTTGGCTGTTTAACATAAGGTATGGGGACCTATTTCACTGAATAGTTAATGGTAAAAGTGTTGCCAAAAAGTATCAGATCAGTGTGATTATGATCGCTTTGACATCGTTATGTTAACAACTGTTGATGAGCCATTAACAAACAAACGGAAATGTATCCCAATCTCTAAAGACATACTTGAAAACGAGAGAAATCTCAATGTATCTTTCCTGGTAAAATATTTTATAAATAAATAAAGCCTTCCAGAAATAGATATATTTGTTTTGTGATCGTGGTGCATTTTGATTAAGCAGCAATTGGATGGATACAGGCAAAAACATAATATTCAGACATATACTTTTAATTAGTGGGGTAATAGCTACTTAATCCAAGAAGATATCCAACTGCCATTCTGGGGTCAAGAGGGAATTATTACCTAATTTGCTGCAAAACTGGAAGTGCTTCAAACAGGGTTTTTTGCCTTATTTTTGGTGCAACAGCAAAATCAGATGTGAGGAAGGCTGAACTTGATGGACGCATGTCTTTTTTCAGCTAACTACGTAGCTGTGTCAAAATAAAAATATGTTCTGCATCTTCAGATTATTATATATGTTGTGTCAACCAAACCAACCCCATCACATCTGGATTTTAGGGTGTAACAAAAAAAAAAATCATGGAAATATCCAAGGGAGGGATGAATATTTATTCAATGCACCTTAAAGGCAGTACCAAAAAATCTGTCCTTTAGGCATCAATAAGAGCTCTAGGCTGTGGTTAAGGCTGATTCAATTTGAAAAACTGAGAACATTGATCCTCACTTCATTAAGTCATTTCTTCAAACATTTCAGACTGTGGTAATAAATCTCAGCTCAGATTAAAATCAATGTTTATTGAAAATTCTACTTATCACTCCTAGGAATTGAGATGATTTTGTGACTCTTTCATAACCATAAACCTTGGATATGCATTGATTAGATCGCCCCTTGTCTTCAGAGTCTTTCATGGAGCTTTTGCTAAAGCCCAGCATTCACTCAGTCGTGAATGACTCTAGAAGTGACCTCATCATAAAGTAGATTAAAAATGGAAGCGTTCGTTTACTGCAAAAGTGATATATTATGACAACTTCCCTACCTGAATATAACAGGTCACATGCCTCTTCATGAAATATTGAGCGAAACGGCTTTGGAGATCTTCAATACACTCATTCACACTGCAAATTTGTGTGATACACTCATACAAACTGCTGTGAGTTTTCGCCCGGTGGAATACATTCGTGCGCAAAGCACATCGCTGTTATTTTAATTGATGTATGTGATACATTCATACACACTGCACATTAACGGAACACTATAGTGTTAGGAATACACAGCTGTAATCCTAACACTATAGTGTCCCTCTGCGTCAAAGGCTTAAAAAGGCGCTGCCTACATCTCCCCCTCCTCTGACGTCATTGTGAGGGGGAACCTAATGTGCATGTATGTTGTGTACTTCATGATTGTTAAGCCTTCCCTACAGGACACCACTGAATCAATGCTTTCCTGTGGGGATTTTAAAGATGCTGGAAATCCTCATGCAAAGCATGAGCGCACTAAGTGTCGTTTCACTGAGTTAAACTGTGAAACAGCAGGAAGACAGCCATTAGAGGCAGTCTTAACCCTGCAATGTAAACACTGCAGTTTCTCTTAAACTGCAATGTTTTACATTGCAGGGTTAAAGTGAACATGTCGTGAAAAAGATTTCTTTTTTGAAATCGCTCCTATACATATTGAATACACCATATACCACAAAGATACATTGTGAATTCAATGTAAAATACAAAGATTTACTCACTTTTCCTCCTTTCCAGCACCTCTTAGTGTAACAGCCACCACCTGGCTGCGCTGTCGGTGTCACAACTCCTATACTCCATAGCTGGCACTAGGAGCGCCAGCCAAGAGTTTTCCATAGCAACCACAGTGCATGTGCTGTGGTTGCTATGGGTGGAGAGCAGAGGGTCCTTCAGTATTTTCTGCTTTCCTGTTTTTACTGCTGAGGTCTTTTCTGCTCTCCCTTGTCAGTTAGTGCCTCGAAGTCGATGCATTGACTGGTAACTGGGGAAAAAAACTATTTTCAAAATAGGTTTATTTACTTTTCTACACATTTGCTAACAAAATTGCTAGCACAATGTATAGATGCTCAATGTATAGATGCCCAATCTAATTGAACACAAGTTGTTTAGGGCATGCAAGTTGAATGAGACCACATCATGTTGAATCTGCTGACATTATCAGAAGTGATAGCCTGATCCAAGCACAATGCTTCCCCATAGGATTGGCTGAGACTGACAAAGAGGCAGACCAGTGGCAGAGCCAACATGATTCAAACACAGCCCTGGCCAATCAGCATCTCCTCATAGAGATTAATTGAAACAATTCTTCTCTATGAGGAAAGTTCAGTGTCTGCACGCAGAGGGAGGAGATACTGAATGTTTGGATGCATTTTATGCAGCCATGACCCAGAAAAGATCTCTAACAGCCATCTGAGGAGTGGCCAGTGAAGTTATCACTAGGCTGTAATGTAAACACTGCATTTTCTCTGAGAAACAGTCTGAAGGTAATGATTCTACTCACCAGAACAAATTCAATAAGCTGTAGTTGTTATGGTGCCTGTAGTGTCCTTTAAACTTTTATTGATGTGGAGCTTTGGGATTCGATAATCTATATCACATATTTCTGCAAGTTTTAATATGATTTATTCAACAATATCAATTTCAGGGTCTCATCCTGCCAATTCCTAAGCTAGCACAGCACAAGTGCGTCATTAGACTTGCATGTGATGTGCTGAGTGCACTATGACCACGCAGAGAGCACTACTGTCATCCCCACCCTCTTTTCAGGCACTCTCATTTTGGGGGAATTCCCAGTGATGTAAGCATGATGTACGCACTCCCTGACCCAACTGTAAATCTATTGTTGGGAGGTATGATGATTCTTTTGACATATCTCATAATTCTGTAAGTCATGAAATGAAACACAACTCTTAGGAAACAAACAGAACCCATGCTGCAGATTCTGTTGGCCTGTATAATCATCCCTGGCCTCACTCATGTCTTCTCACTAATAAAACAATTAATGATTGCTAAACCACAAGTCCCACTTGCCCCTCGTGGACTGTGGTTTATAGAATACAACCAGTGCTCTCATAGAACACAAAAGAGAATCAGAATTGACTTGGAACTGTACGAGCAGCTGATAAAACAAACAAGTGGTGGGTGTCCTTATTTTTCTTGATACATTACTATTACAATTGTGGAATATAGAAATCAAGGGTGTTACCTTTACTTTCAACATAATTTGCTTTATAGAGTGTGCATTGACACAAGGTTGAAGGTTCTAAGGTTACCAGTGCAATACTTACCTATTTAATTATGTAAAATGTTCAAGTGCACTTATTAGATGCATGTTCTAAACAGAGATGCAGAGTACATTTAATGATTTCAATGAAAAGGCTAAAAGGTATCTGAACAGCTATTAGCATCAGTAAGTGAATGGGAAAAAACAAACAATTACAAGGTTTCTTCCGTAATTCTATATATAGTCAGGAAGAGGATCTTCTAAATCCTTTATCAGTCATCACCAGTTATCAATGTGTGCGGATACTCTCTGGTTGTTGTGTTTTAATGTACTTTAATAAAGTATGTTACTTTGAGAGTTCAGCTGTTGTGTTGGCTGATGCTGGGAGTATGAAGAGAGGGTGATGAACAGAGTGATGGGAAGGATTATGATAAAAATAAATAAAATAATGGAATAATACAAAGATTGATGGTCAACTATTTCCATAAATAAAAGCTGGCTTAGCACTAAGGGTTATGTAATTACCGATGTGAATTCCCAAATCCACATTGGTAAAGGGCATGGAAGAGTATGCTGCTGTCTTCTGCTCACTCACCGTAAAATTGGAACAGAAACTAGCTATGTAAGGTATACTAAATACCATGGTTGTTGCCAGGGAAAGCTAAAAAGGGCTGGAGCCGGGGTCTGGTGCTTTATAACTGTATGCTGTATTTATTGGCATAATCTTGTTTGTTCGGAATACCCCACCTTGCCTCCTTGAAAATAAGTTGATGAATACCCATTGTGCGCTAAACCAACGGCTCTCAATTTATATTTATATTTTTTGTTTTTGTCAATTGAATTTTATTTGAGTTGAGTTGAGGTGAAGGGTACAGAAGAAAAAAGGTAGGGGGGAAAGGGGGTAAACAAAAAGACAACACCACACTGGTACATTGCAAGTAAAGAAAACAAAAACGTGTTAAGGAATGGCATGAACATGCCATCCAAGAGTGCTAGCCAAGAAAGACAGGTTCACAATGTATTAAAAAGTGAAGTAATTTGACATTCACGTAATATCTAGAACATCACCACTATACACCTTATTCAAACAAGCAAAGACTTAAACATTAAACTGTTAAAGCAGTAAACTCACCAACCGATTGGCCCATGAATCAGTTCCCCCAACATAGTATCAGTCAAGACCTCCACCACCAGATCTCCATCTGCTCTACCTCTGCCATGCCTGTTGGGATGGTTTCCTTGGTGTGTATATTGTTGGGAACTTGCTTTCACATATGTATTGGGTATGAATTGGTTTGAGTACCATGGACAGCGTGGTTGGAATGAAAGGATTTCCATGCTCTTGCTATATGTTGTTGTGCAGATAATGTGATGTGTACAATCAGCCTAATATGTTATTCCAGCAGAGCTGTGCATCGAAGTACACGTTTATGTAACGTGAACATTTTTTCCCATTGAGTGAGAGGAATTGCTTTTTGCAAATCTAATTAACCCCATTCTGGGCTGAAAGGGCAGAGCTAACAAGGATGAGTCCATTCAGCTCTGCGGTTAAGCCACACACCCTTATTTGATTTTTTTGAAAATCATGTACATTATGCACATATGATTTTCTTCATCAAGAAATTTGCATAAGTGACCCATTATTCAAGTGTATAAACATGATTAGCATTGAAATAATTAATAATGGATTCTTCGTTAGACTATTTGTAGTATCAATTTTCTACTGTACTGGACAAGGCAGTGTTGCTACAGTAAACAAATTAAAAGTAGCAGCCTGGAGCCTAGTGATGTAACTGTTATTAATGGAGGCTCACTTACAGTAATTATACAATGATTCCTAACCTTTGTCAGTTTGGCAACCAATACTTCATTTGCAAAATTATCTCTGTAATCAATACTCTAAGTGTAGTATAATGAACATTAATCTACATTTTCTAAAACATCTTAATTAAACACTCCCTAGTATCAATGGAGTCTCCATAACACTATAGTAGATACGCTGCTACAGCGAATTACATATTAAGGGCAGCTGCTTAAAGGGACACTATAGCCAACCAGACCACGTCATCTTATTGTAGTGGTCTGGGTGCAGTGTCCCTGTTCCCTTAACCATACAATGTAAACCATTGCAGTTTTAGAGAAACTGCAGTGTTTACATTGCGGGATTAAGACTGCCTCTAGTTTACCCTAAGGCTACTAGAGGTGCTTCCAGCAAGCCCATGGAGTTTGACTCTGTGAAACGACACTGGATGTCCTCACGCTTTGCAAGAGGATGTCCAGACTGTTGAAAAACACCGTAGGAAAGTACTGATGCAATGTTATCCTATGGAGAATGCCTAATGTGCGGGAGTGGAACTCTCCGCGCATGGGCCTTAGGTTCCAGGATCAAGCTGACGTCTGTAGAGGAGAAGTCAGATCCAGCACAGGGGGACTTGTTTATTTATTTATTTTTGTAACCCTTTACATGGCCAGGGTGGACCGCGGGACACTCTAGTGTTAGGAATATAGCTTTTGTATTCTTCAATGCTCCTTTAAGGCAGGCTTCCCCAAACTCCGGGACTCCAGATGTTGCTGAACTACAACTTCCATGATTCTATGAATGTAATAGATGGGGAGTTGTATTTCAGCAACATCTGAAGGGGCGGAGTTTGGGGAAGCCTGCTTTAAGGTCTGATTAATAAATGATAAGCTAAATGACTTGCAGACTTATTTTTAGATCCAGACCCCGGGTGGTTAAGAAGGAATTCTTTACACCATATCCTACTACATGTATGTATGTAAAGCTGCATAAAAAAAATAAGTAAACTATATAAAAATAAAAAGCTTAACTACAATTAACTTAAAAGATCAGCACCTTTTCTTCTGGCTGTGAATGAAAAAAGTTATTTATTAGTAGTAATCAGGCAGGAACAAAAGCTTTATTTCCGGTAATCGTACAAATGATTTCTGCTACATGTGTATCACCGCGTTTACCAAACCTATCTGCCCTAGGCAGTCAGGTCTGTGCTGAATCTTGAAATCAACGAGCCAGAGTACCCTCTGATACAATTGCCTTGACCCCTTGAACAAAACAAATTAGTCACAATCTGGCATTGGCTTCTCTTGGATTATTGCTTAATTAATCCTCTTTTTATCTGGCTGGCAAATTTTAATTACCTGCACCTTGACTTGTATTGTGGGCCTCTTGCTATTTTATACCGAGATGACTCATCTTTAGATTGAAATATAGTAAGTGCTGCAATAAAAAAGGATGAGCTCACTGTGGAGCATTCATCATAAAGCTGTCAGGCTAAATGGGGGCTGCCTGGAGTTCGGAATTGCATTCTTTAAACCTGGAAAGATCTGTTTTCCTGGTGTGTGACTGTTACAATTATAACCTTTCTAAATTGGACAGGAAAGCATCTACAAATAGACGTGTTCCCATATATAGTTTGTATGTTAACAATTTGATAACCGAACCACCATATGATTCATGCTTTCAAAGAGTTAATCATGTGTACTTAAAAGGTTCCAATAATCACCACAACCACTGCAACCTGCTGTATGATACGAGGAGTACTTGTTTTGCAATGCTTTGCCCTGTTACTGGGGTGGGTGCCTGCAGGGTGCTAAAACTTTTTACATACATATGGTCAATTGTATATCTCACCAATGAAATTCCATAAAACAATCTGAATAACATCAATAGGCAAATATAGTGCAGACCATCTGATATCAAGTTTATAGTTGTGCACACTTAATATGAAATATTGAGAGTTTACACTCACATTTCCCAGAGCCTAATCAAATCTGGCTCTGGATGAGAAAGGCTCCTATGGAGAGGGACATTTGTTCCCTATAATATTTTAGCACAACAGCATTTTCTGGTTTTGGAATTTTATGTCACAATTTGTGGTGATTGCTGCTGGTTTTATCACTTCTATAATTTGTTGTTGTTGCACATTGTAAAATAATCGTTTAGAGCTGTCTTTTTGCATGTCTTTTGATGTGCATCCAGCTCTTGCAGAATTACACAAGCCGAATGTGGACCGCTCTCATCCAATGAATGACATTCTGCTCATAGATATAAGTAGAATTGACCATAGCCAGCCGGAATATTTTGCACCACTTTTACTAAACTGTAAGAAAAATATGTAATGCAATATGTAATGCTTGCATGCAGTTAAGCACTGGCAACTTTCTATCTAGCGGCAAAGTGAAAAACAACTGTCCTTTATCGCAAACAGATCTCACATCTCTCTGTGTGTATGGTCCTAAACTCATGACAAATGTGATATATGGGTTCATATATCCCTGCAACCTCCACCAGTATTACCTTGCAACACAGGGTTGCATTTAGAGATTTGTGCCTACCTGCACGTGAAAGGGGCAGATTTGCTCACCCCCTAAATTGAATAAAAGAGACCTCCTGTAAAAGCAGACTATGAACGGTGCTAAGCAGAAGTGCTGTCCCTTTCAGCATTTTGAAATCTACCTGGCAGATCTGAACTGCTGAAATGATTGTAAAGCACGGGATAGGTCCCCAGGACTCAGCTTTGCAGGAACAGAACTCCAAAATGCGGACGGCCCCAGGAGATTACCGACTTCCAATATGACCAAGGTGGAGACAGCGCTTCTCCTTCAGCATACCATCTCATATCAGCAATGGGCTGCGGTTAACGGCTAAGAGTGCACAGCTGACACTGCAACCTATCACTGTTAAGGCTAATATGAAACCTTCTTCTATGCTACGAATTCCCTTACTGCCATCAATTCTGATACCGCACTACAATTTTTTTATTATTTTGTTTCCTCCAGCATTTGCATTGGTGGAGAATGCTGTGATGCCAGTGTGTGCCCAATCTCAATGCAGACACGTGTGCAAGTAGTGGGGAATTGTGTAGTACTCATTTTCTTATACCCTCTTTATATACCAATAATACAACATGAGACTTAGTTGGTGAAAATAAGCCACAGTTGTTGTTTTTTTTTTTTTTTATGCATTTTACCAAACAATATTACCAGTATTACCTTTGTATCAAATTATTATTAACAACATTTCCAGAAACATAACCGTCCTTGCCAATCAATTATCCATAACCTCAGAACTCTCCTGGGCACTCGTCCTCCCCCCTCGTCCCAACCAACACTGGCCACAAAACCTGGCCTTCCACCAACACCATGCTAACCACTAGCCGGCCTTTAGCTCAGTGGGCACGTCCGTAATAAACCATACCTTAACTTCAACTGAGGCTAGGGGAGGGATCAGCCCTAATTCCCTTCACCCCGTTGGACTCCCCAGTCCAACTCATGATTGGCAAGGACAACCACCCACCTGCTGTGACAAAAGGCAAGAGAGAGAACAGCGAAAACATGACCGAAGCAGAAGGCATAACTAAAGGGAGGGGGTGAGAACAATTCCTAGCCGATTATAAAATGGCAGGGGGGAAGGAACCTGGCTCCTATTTATACCCCCCACCCCCCATTCACTGCTGACAACACCCAGCCACACCCTATCACTCTCTCCTACACACCCCCGCACTCACTTGCCCCTTGATCTGACTAGCTTTGCCTGCCTCCTCAGGTTCTTTTTGGAAATACAGGAGTGATGCAATGTAGTTTCTCTATTTATACCCCCATTAAGACAAATCCTCCATGTATTCATTGTTATTTTTTAGACTGAAAGTGATTTCATTTCTAGTTTGGGATTTTGGCTTTGACTGCGCTTACCCTGGTGTCCACAGCAAATTGGTATCTCTGAAGCAAATTGACTAATCTAATCGTAGCAGTTTCTTGTTTACCTCCACAGCAGTGTTAACTTTGCTTACTAACAATTTTAGTCAGAATTTAGTCTACTAAACCTAAAACAATTCAGATGACTAAAATATAACTAAAACGGCTTTTTAGTCAAAAGATTATGACTAAAACTAAATCGAAATTTGCCGCCGAAATTAAAGGACCACTATAGTGCCTGGAAAACATACTCGTTTTCCTGGCACTATAGGGTCTCTAGGTCCCCCCCCACCCTTAGGGCCCCCCTCCCGCCGGGCTCTAGGGTGAGGAAGGGGTTAAACACTTACCTTTTCTCCACCGCTGGCTCCCTCGGCGGTGGGGACTCTCCGCCTCCTTTCCCCGTCATCGGCTGAATGCGCATGCGCGGCATGAGCCGCTCGCGCATTCAGCCAGTCCATAAGAAAGCATTCTCAATGCTTTCCTATGGACGCTGGCGTCTTCTCACTGTGAAAATCAGAGTGAGAAGAGCGGAAGCGCTTGTAGCAGCTGTCAATGAGACAGCCACAAGAGGCTGGATTAACCCACAGGTAAACATAGCAGTTTCTCTGAAACTGCTATGTTTACAGCAGAAAGGGTTAATCCTGGCACCCAGACCACTTCATTAAGCTGAAGTTGTCTGAGTGCCAATAGTGGTCCTTTAACACTGGCAGGTAAGACACATGTGGGAGGGAGAAGAGGAAATGTGACACATGAAGGGCTGGAAACTTGAAAATCATGGAGGACTGGGGGGAATCAAAGAGACACAGAGGGGCTGGGGAAGGGGCAAAAGAGACAGAGGCTTTACCTAAACCCATTATATTTTAGTTGTGGCAACTAAAATCTACTAGAGATTTAGCCAACTAAAATCAGACTAAAACAATTCAGATTACTAAAATACGACTAAAACTTAAATGGCTTTTTAGTCAAAAGACTATGACTAAACTAAATTTAAATTTGCTGCCAAAATTAACACTGCTTTACATATGTCTTTTGCATGACCATTCTAAAGTTCGTTATTACACCTCTGTCTTTCCTACCTTATTGTACTGGCCCTTACCTGCATCCTGGATATCTAGGATTCCTGACAAATTTTAAAAGACCATCATGAAAAAATGTCAACAAAAGTGATAGGTGATTTTCAAAGTTGTGTATAGAGATACAATTTCCAAAGAAATTACGGTTCCCCTTTATGTCTATCTTAAGCAGCATGCAATTTCCCTCAACCATTAGGCAAATGCCCCCAAACATAAACCTTGACACGCACACATCGAACAGTACGACACAATGATAGAAGTCCGTACACACATTCAAAAGTACAACACTTTCATTGCGTCTCCTGCCAGCTAATCTGATGAAATACAACAAAATAAATGTTGTGGGTGTATCATACAGGCAAGGCCAGTCTGAAAAATGCTCCAGGCCAAGCTGGCGCAACAGGTGGTTAAGCACTGGCATGTATTTGCTGAACATTCATGAGGCATTGATGCCAAAGTGCCATTCTGGAGAGTAAAGGCATACAAGGTCATTTCTATGGACGGGGAAACTGTCCAAACTAAACATTGCCCTTTACCATATGTAACAGATGTCCGACCAAACATTCTGCCAGACGTACATTTAATGTTTTCTAATTCCCCTGAGATTTACAGTACATACATTAGCATTTTTTTTTTTTATGGTTTAAGCAAATGTTTTTGGCTACAGCAGTGATAACTTGTTAAATACATTATATTAATCCTATGACATTTTTTTTTTTCCCATGCAGTTTATTTGTATTTACAAGATATTTGGACATATTTTTTCTTCCTTGCTGGAGGGAGCTGTGAGCTAGCAATGCAGAATACCACCAGGCAATGCTTGCTTCCACTAACCAGAAGCTCAGAACAATCAACTAATTAAGGAGGTTGACTAGAATAATGTCACAGCCACTGCAGAGAGAAAGGTC
This sequence comes from Pelobates fuscus, assembly GCF_036172605.1. Taxonomy (NCBI): domain Eukaryota; kingdom Metazoa; phylum Chordata; class Amphibia; order Anura; family Pelobatidae; genus Pelobates; species Pelobates fuscus. The sequence goes on from NC_086328.1 coordinate 96,542,428, forward strand.
GACTTGTCACATACTTTTTTTTGTCCGCTGTATATTCTCATTAGTGCTCTACGGAATGTGTTCATAAACAAATGCGTCATACTGTATTGAAATACGCCCAAACGATTTCCTTATTCAGAATTTGGAATTAGTAGAGTTAGGTCTTGTGCTCACGGTGAAGACGTGGCCTGCAAATATCCACAGAACACAAGCCAATTACATACAATGGCTTGTAGCATGACAAGTGGGCAAGATATTTAAAATAGGCTCATGTGCATTTTCCTCTGTGCCTTACAAATTCATATCATTGGCTGTAGCTGGCATTCAGATGCCTAATCTGGGCCTGCATTTTGTTGCAGCTGTCACACACAAAGCGACTGTTGGTCAAAGCTACATCATTTTGGCAAGATTGTTAAAAAGAAGATTATTCTGCAAGTGGCTAGAATCTGTTTCAAATCCGTGTGTTGTCTTCATGTGGAGTTCCAGTCTGTCGCCGAACAATCCTTAAAGAGAACACCATAGAAAATAGTATTCTTTCAGGATTTTTTTTCTTTAAATATATACAAATTTATGGGTCTAATGTATCTACATTAGAACTATAATCAAACATGACTGTTCTATTTTATCTGTAGGGACTTGTTTATAGAATCCTTTCCAATTAACATGTCTAGATTTAACATATCAAAAGGAAAAAAAATTATCAAACACCTGTAACAATAAAAAAAATTAAAAATGTAGGAAATTGAGTGCAACCTACAACAAGTAGAATGTGGTAATTTGCAGAAGTGCTCAGGTCGTCTAGCCAGGCAAACATAATAAAATAATAATAATATGTCTTTTACATTCTCAAGAAGCCTGGCATTTTAGAGAAAGAGCTTTAAAGAGAGACAAGTAATAATAAAAATAATAATAATACCCATTTAAAATACATATTGTATTTTGACTAGTTGTTTACTGTTTTCAGCCAAGGGCATACCAGGTACATTTATTAATTAGACTCAAACCCATACTAGTCTTAACCTGGGAATGGGAAGAGATAAGATGTCAATGGGAGTGAAGGAAGGTGACTGGTAATCCTTCACTAACCTGGATGAAAAAGCCAGTGACAGCAAAGAACGCTACATTAAAGTATGGAACTTGTGAAATGAGTGATCTGGCCCTGGGGCGCTGTTTATACCAACTTTAATGCATTTGAGAAGCAGTTTATCCTGTGATAACCAATCACCTGTTTGCCGTAAAGGCTTTTGTAACAGGGAATTTGCAAATCTACAGCCATAGTCTTCTTCCATATATATACGGAGGAAAAATAAATATTTATGCTGTGTCCCAATCCTCCTCGGTTTACTCACCCATCTCACTTTCCAATGGACTAACACTTTCACTCTTAACCTTTTTGGCATTAACATACTTAACTTTTTGTTGGGGCTGGTCTTGCTCCCTATGGCTATGAGCTTTTCATTTTCAAGCTGAGCCCATTTATTCACTCTTTTGCATGTCCTATTGTCATGCTTATATTTGTTATAAAATGCAATCGACCCCATTGATTTAAATGCCCTTTTCTAATCTTTAATCATTTGACTAACCCTTGTACTAAGCCACATTGGTTTTCATTTGCTTCTTTTATGTTTGGTTCCCATTATTGAGAAACACACTTGCAGAAATTGTTTTAAGACCTTCCATTTATCCACTGTGCTTTTGCCAGTGAATATTTCCTACCAGTCAATTAGTTGTAAATATGCCATCATCCTATTGAATTTAGCCTTTTTTTTATTTTAATTTTTTTTGTTAATCTCAAATGATACCATATTATGGTCACTATTTCCTAAGTTCTCCCTAACTTGAATGTTTTGAAAACAAGTCAACATTATTAGCAACAACAAGATCCAGACAAGCATCTCTTCTAGTTGGTGCATCTAATAATTGAGACATGAAATTATCGTTTATCAGGTTCAAAAACGTGTTTCTCTTAACTGTGCTACTACTAGCTCAATCAATGTCTGGATAACTAATATATCCCATGATTAACAAATTACCCAGTTGTGCAGCCTCAGTGTTGCAATTTGCTTCTCCAGATCTCCAATCTGAGCTTCCAGAGAAACCATTTGCTCACATTTGCCAAAGAGACATGTTCCCCTGAAAGACACTTACAGACATGCAACATACAGCAGACTGTGCACTGAATCAACTTATCAATCTTGCCAACTTTCATACTTGCCACACTAAAACAATTGAAAAGTGTATTCTAACTTCTGGGTTTTTCGAACTTCTATGGGTTCAAACTCCTACTTAAAGATCGACTACTGTAGGCAGGGTTGCCATCAGGGGGGTGACAACTATGACGGTTGTCACGGGCCCAGCGGCCCTGGCCCCACGTGTAGAGGCGAAACTGCACTGCATGCTGATAGGACCCATCGGGTAGCCCAAGCATTTAGGGCCACTCACTGGGCCCTACACCCTACATCTTCAGGGACCCGGTCAGCGCTGCGGCCGGGTAATAGCGCGACCGGGCCCCTTTAAAAATGCCAGCCACACCACAAGAAGTGCTGGGAGGAAGTGACAGGGAGAGAGGAGGCAGTATGTATGTGTATGTCAGTGAAACGTTTAAGGCTGAAACATTGCACTTTTTGTTCCAATAGACCTGCCTTCCTGCAGCAATCCTCAGTGCCTGGACCTAATTTATTTTATCTACTAAACTGGGTTCTACTAAACTGGGTTTTGCCAACTCTGGCTCTGATAAGCACCTTTATTCCTAAGTGTGAGTGCGGTATCCTCTGTTTGTAAATTACTACTGTCAGCCTTGTATACATGCCTCTATTTTTGGATGGGTCAGTTCTCTTTTCCACCCCATACCGGCACTCCTGCCTCTCTGGGCCTGCCCTCTTGGTTCATTGCCTAGTGGACTAATGCAGCTACATCAGAAAGATGTAAATATTTTATGCAAAGATCCAAAAACTAATTGCACCCATTCATCACAGTGTTTTCCTGAGTTGCCTGCTGTAGGCTGGTCTATTTTAATCATTGTACTAAATTACAAGGCAAATGGAAAAAGTAAGAACGGAACATTACTAACAAGGCCACCATAATAATTAAGCTGCATGTAAAATCACTACTTGCGTTTTGAAAGTTATTTATTCCTATCTGGAGGGGCAGCACAGGAAGTCAATGTGAGAGAGGATAAAGTTTTCTTTCCAGCTCTTAATTAAAACAAATACTCCCAAATTTGCCTAAAAGGCATCCTTTACTCGGTGTAAAATCCAGCACTTCTCCCATGTGATGGAGTTTATTAATTGCCAGACATGGGAGACGTCTGGAATAACTGAAGGCAACAGATATGTCTAGTAAACATACCAAGACAAAATGTGAACAGCAGTACTATATATTTTTATTTTCAATAAATAAATCTAAAAATACTACTACTAATAATAATAATAAAAAAAAAAAAAAAAAAAAAAAACACAAACACGATATATGTATACACACACATTTCCAAAGAAGGTAAGCACTCAGAGAACTTACTTTCTGTTAAAACATAGCTTTTATTGCACTGTCTGTCAACGTTTCAGGTAAAAAACAAACTTTCATCAGTTTATGTTTTTAAACTGAAATGTTGACAGACAGTAATAAAAGCTAAGCTCTCTGAGTGCAATCCTTGGAAGTTTGTATTGGATTACTGCAGGTTACAGCACTAGTGATACCGGAGAAACTGACGGAAGCAAAGCACAGAGAGATGGACACAGGTTTCTTCAGGAAGGAAGAGATTCTTTATTGGATCACCGATCGGGACTCAGAGGGACTAATGTCACCAAAATACAGCAAGTTCTGAGCCCCGGACAATAGTGCAGGCTCCTTATATAGGCACATAACTCCTCCCATATTAAGCTCCACCCGCACATTCTCTTTACCAATCAATACAAATAAGAATTAACTTCCTGCTTGACCGCATGGCTTGTCCAGCACAATGGAGGAGGGGAATACTACATCCTGTATTCTTGCACATGCTCCGTACACTACTGATCGTATCTTGCCTCGTGCAACCAACTGATCGATACGTCAGCATATGCACGTACACATGCCACGTGGTAATCTCGGCCTACTAAATTTATTTTTACCGAGATTCCACCACATTCCCCCCTTTGATGCCTCTTGATATTTCACAATTACTTGAGGCATCACTTAACCTTAGTTTGCATACACCGCAAGTTACCTTGAACCAGACCAGACTTATCTTATGATGTGAATCTTCAACACTCATCTTCCTGCATTGGTTCTCCCTGATCTAGAGCCTTATATTTATAAATTGCCATTATCTGTGCAGCAGCCTTCCTCTCTGCTATATTTTCTATCAGGCTTTGCACAGACCTAACTACTAAGGGTATAAGACACGGCAGGAGTAGACACAACATTAAAATCAGTAGGACTCCACCTACCACTGCCTTAAGCCCTCCAAACCACTCATACCAGCTACCAAACCAACTACTTGGATTATACCCTTTCCATACCTGAGTAGGCACATGCGCTAGTTTAACCATATGGCTAGTAAGCTCAGCTATTGCTTGCCCTTCGTCATCTATTTGAAGACAGCAATTGCTCAGGTTAAACTTCCCACATACACCTCCCTCTACTGCTAAAAGGTAATCCAAGGCTAATCTATTTTGGTATACTGCTGTCCTCATCCTGGTATTATGCTTCGCTAGAAGATTGAGCGCTTGTGATGTCTCGTTAGTAATAATCTCAACCACCGCCTTTAATCTTATAATACGGTTGAGCATATAAATAGGGGTTCTATAACCAAAAGTACCATCCTCTGCCCACGTGGCTGGCCCATAGTAATCTATAATACGCTGGGGAGGCCATTCATTATCTTCCCAGGCGCCTATCTCTATGGGTCCCCTTTTCTTCCTATGATTCACATCATATACTTTAACACCTAAAGTCTCACCTGTTTCAATAGGTAACAAGAAGAAGGATGGTTTGAGCATACCCAACACACATGCCCCTTCCCAGTCCTGTGGCAACTCCGAATAGGCTTTCTTACCACAGATCCAGTACAAATTTGCTGGGGCTCTCCAAGTAGATGTGATGGATAGGTCAAACCACACATCCTTTAAATTGGCGTATCTAGCAAACGGGTTAGATGGTTCTGAGACATTTGAAGCCGACCACCAAGTTGTATTCCTTGTATCATCATCATAAGCTTTTTGCCCTAGACAAGTTAATTCTCCTACAGAAGTATTATACATCATTCCTTTCCTTGCTATGCAAACATAACCTATGATGGAGGTCTTTAATCTCCACTCAGATTTACCTCTAACACTCATATGATAATCGGCTTGTGTAGATATTAATTGGTCAACTGCCTCAGAACCGGACATTACCTCCTTTGCTTCCCAAGGCCATTGGTCTCCCATGTTAGTACCTCCACACACATAGCAGTTGGTAACATTAAGACTACCGGCAATACTTTCGGCTAAATCAATGAACAGGTTTTTAGCATTATGGGGGATCTTATTATCTATGCTCATCTCTTCATAAAAGGAATGGTATACTTGATGAGTTTGGGAGGATACCGTATCAGTCTCTATCCCTATAAACAATACTGTCCCAGGATCTAAACCCGTCCCATATATTTGAAACCCAAATAAATTACCATATTTATCTAAGAACTTGTCGGGGTTATTTATAAGTATATGGACTGGATTGCATTCCATAGACTTACAATATGGGCTGGTAGGCAACTTAGTCACTATCATGTCCTTGTCTACTGTCTGTCCCCAAGTTGCCCACCCCACACAAGACCAATATGGGCAAAAGTTATAATCTCTATTTGGGCATCTAGGACTCACATATTTATTTTTACTACTGGGACAAATATATTTATCGTTAGACCCATACGTCCTCTCCCATCTAAGATCCCCACATACATTCCACGGCTTTCTACCACTTGATATCGCCTTACACGCATCAAATAGCAGAACACCTGAAGAATGTACGGATTCTAATACTGTCTTGTTAATTAGGGTCCCCTGAGGATCTCGATTCCTGAGAGTCAACCAAATTGTACGAGGTTGGTACTCCGGACTGAAGCACTTAGGTTCTCCTACTCCTAAATGGCACACACTATATTCTATATTTAGGTATCTACATCTTGATACATCTCCTTTACACTCGTATTGTGAATGCCAAATTAGGGTTTGGGAAATATGGTTACCTGTTCTTGTAGTCTTAATGCATACCTCACAGCTAGGAGTGTCGGTACCTCTACCTTCCTGAATATAAAAATACACATAAATAAACATTATCAAGAACACATCTTTCGTCGTCATCCTCAGTCTTCGTCCGTGCGAAGGCACCTCAGCTTCCAGGATGTAAGGGCTGCAGGGAATGGAGTTCTGCTCGTCTTCACAGGGGTCCCTTCGAGACTTTCCTGGCTTATACACTACACGTTGGTGAGCGGACAGGCTTTATTATGGCCGTCTAAACACTCACTTTACCAAATCTCTGAAACAATAAAATTTGTAATCCACAAGGTTCCTCGTCACTCCGACTGAGTCGTGCGTTTTAACCGGATCTTGCAGGGATTCTCTGGATCGACTGCTGCTGGTTTAACCCTGGAGTGATGTATCCACGGAGTCACTTCGGCTACTTTTATCGCTGTAGGGGTAGACAAAAGAACAACATAAGGACCTCTCCACTTGGGCCCTAACGGTACATTATTCCACTCTTTAATCCACACTTGGTCTCCTGGGTGGTAACTATGAACTGGGGGATAAATATTCACAGGTAATCTATCTTGTACCCATTTCTGTACCTCCTCCATAGTCTTACCCAACTCTACAACCTGCTGCTGGGTAATTCCTTCTCCCAACTGACTCAAATCCCCCCTTAAGTTACCAAGTACGGGAGGTGGTCGCCCATACATGATTTCAAAAGGAGAGAGGCCCATCCTTCTGGTAGGGGTACTGCGGATTCGCAATAGAGCTATGGGTAAGAGAACGTTCCACTTAAGTTGGGTTTCCTGACACATTTTAGCCAACTGATTCTTAATAGTTCTATTCATTCTCTCTACCTTACCAGAACTCTGGGGTCTATATGCCGTATGAAGCCTCCACTTTATACCAAGCATATGAGTCAGTTGTTGTAGGCACTGATGAACAAAAGCTGGACCATTGTCCGATCCTATAGAGCAGGGTAGTCCATATCGGGGTATTATTTCTCGTAGCAGGAATCTCACAACTTCTCCTGCTTTCTCTGTACGAGTAGGACATGCTTCTACCCAGCCTGAATAGGTACACACAATTACCAGCAGGTAATGATGTCCACCCGATTTAGGCATCACTGTATAGTCTATTTGTAAATCGGACATGGGGAGTCCCCCCATAAACTGGACTCCTGGTGGCTTTACTGGTCCTTGCCTTGCATTATTTTTAGCACACGTTACACATCTTCGTACAATGGCCTGAGTCAAGTTGGACAATCTTGGTATGTAGAAATGTTTTCTGAGAGATTCTTCTGTGCTGTCTCTCCCAGAATGTGTCCCGTTGTGATAGTTTTGGACAATTTCTACCGCTAGTGATGCTGGAATGACTATTCTTCCATCTTCTAACTGATACCATTTGTTCTCCAAATACTTTCCAGGTTCAGTCTTTAACCACTCCTCTTCTTGAGCTGTATAAACTGGAGTCCATTGAGACAGTGGAGTTGGTATAAGAGCAGCTATATGCCCCACATATTCCTGTCTTCCCGATTCAGCGGCACGCTTAGCTGTACTGTCTGCCATCCGATTTCCTTTAGTTACATCACCATCTCCTCTCAGATGCGCTCGACAATGTATGATACCGACTTCTTTTGGCTCCCACACTGCTTCCAATAGTTGTAGGATTTCAGCTGCATACTTGATTTCTTTGCCTTCTGAATTCAATAGTCCTCTTTCTTTATACAAAGCTCCGTGGGCATGAGTGGTTAAAAACGCATACTTGGAGTCCGTGTAGATGTTCACTCTTAAACCTTCAGCCAATTGTAACGCTCGTGTCAGTGCTATCAATTCTGCCTTTTGTGCTGATGTTCCTTTTGCCAGTGGGCGAGCTTCTATCACCTTGTCAATTGTTGTTACTGCATATCCTGCATAGCGGATCCCTTCTTTCACATAACTACTGCCGTCGGTATAATATTGAACATCGGGGTTCTGGATGGGAAAATCACGAAGATCTGGTCTACTTGAAAATACTTCATCCATTACTTCCAAACAATCATGTTGACTTTCAGTAGGTTGTGGCAAAAGGGTAGCTGGATTTAAGGTGTTTACAGTCTCTAAATGCACTCTTGGGTTTTCACACAACATTGCTTGATACTTGGTCATACGGCTATAACTAAACCAATGATTTCCTTTGTAATCCAACAACGTCTGTACTGCATGTGGGACTCGTACATAAAGTTCTTGACTTAGAGTGAGTTTATCGGCTTCAGCTACCAGCAGGGCGGCTGCAGCTACGGCTCTTAGACAAGGTGGAAGTCCGCTGGCCACTGCATCCAGTTGCTTAGACATGTAGGCAACAGGTCTTTGCCATGATCCCAAGTACTGTGTCAATACTACCACAGCCATTCTTCTTTGCTCATGTACATACAGGTAGAATGGTCGTGTGTGATCAGGTAGACCTAATGCTGGGGCACTCATCAAAGCCTTCTTCACATCTTCAAATGCCGTTTGCTGTTCTTGAGTCCATAAGAAGGGGTCGTGCTCTGTACCTTTGATAGCTGCATACAGAGGTTTTGCCAGTATCGCGTAGCTGGGAATCCATATCCTACAGAAGCCTGCTGCCCCCAAGAATTCTCGCACTTGTCTTCTATTCTTGGGTATCGGTATTTGGCACACAGCTTCTTTTCTCTCTGGCCCCATAATTCTTTGACCTTCAGAGATATGGAATCCCAGATATTTGACAGTTGGCAGACACAACTGAGCCTTCTTTCTAGACACCTTGTATCCTGCCTTCCAGAGAATGTGTAGTAGATCGTTCGTTGCTTGCTGACATATTTCCTTTGTAACTGCTGCTATCAACAAGTCATCTACATATTGTAACAATACACACTCTCCTGGGATGGACTCGAAATCCAGTAGATCTTGACTTAGAGCTGAACCAAATAGGGTAGGTGAATTTTTAAACCCTTGGGGCAGTCTTGTCCAGGTCATTTGGCGTTTCGAGCCCGTTACAGCGTTTTCCCATTGGAAAGCAAAGATACATTGACTTTCTGCGGCAATTCGGAGGCAAAAGAAGGCATCTTTGAGGTCTAAGACTGTAAAGTAAGTAGCCCCGCCCGGAATTAAAGCAAGCAGGTTATATGGATTGGGCACAACTGGATGTATACTAACAACCGCATCATTGACTGCTCTCAAGTCCTGCACAGGTCGATACTCATCTGTACCGGGCTTTTGAACAGGCAGCAATGGGGTGTTCCAGGGGGAAGTACAGAATTTTAGGATACCATACCGTATGAACTTATCCAGATAAGATTGGATGTTCTTCTTAGCCTTCTGCGGGATGTGATATTGTCTTAGGCTCACTGGATAAACCCCAAGTTTTAGTTAGATTTTAATAGGAGGAAATATTGCGGGCCAGTCCTGGTGGGTTGTTCTCTGCCCAAACTCCTGGTATGTTGAATAACGATTCATCACTCCTAGGGTTTTGGCTAGTCAACGCTGTATAAAGTCGCCACTCTTCTTCCTTTGGTACGGATAATGTCATAATACCTGAAGGTCCATTAAACTTTAAGGATGTTGTTCCATTTGGTAGGAACGTAATCTGCGCTTGTAACTTAGATAGCATATCACGTCCCAGCAATTGGACTGGACATTCAGGCATATAAAGGAATTGATGTTTTACTACGTGGCCTCCCAATGTACAGAGTCGACTTTTAAGAACCGGTTTTTCAGCACTTCTTCCAGTTGCTCCTATTACAGTAATAGTCCTTCCAGATGGAGGAGCAACTAGATTAGTCACCACTGAATGTTCAGCACCAGTGTCGATCATGAACGCACTCCTTTTTCCCCCTATTGATACATCGACCATAGGCTCCGCTCGACCAAGGGTGATGGAGCCCGGTCGGCATCAATAGTCCTCCATGACCGTGTCAGCCAATCCTACAAAGTCCCTACCTTCTCTATCGCGGGACCTTTGCGCTGCTGGAAAATACCTATCTTCCCTAACACTTCCTCTGTTCCCATTGCTCCCTCTATTACCATTACTCCCTCCGGGGCCTCCTCTACCTCTCGCTCTGCCTCTAAAGTTTCCGTAACCTGCCCTGGGTTGGTCTCTCTCGTACTGCTCTCTTTGTGGACACTCGTTCCTCCAATGCCCTTCTTCCTTGCAATACGCGCACTGATTCCTACTCAAAGGCTCCCTATTCCATCTACTATCGCCTCTATCTAGGCCCCGTCTATCTACGCCTGCGATCGCTACCGCTAACATATCTGCCTTTTTACGCATCTTGCGCTCTTCTTCTTTCTTACTTTCTGTTTCCCTATTTATATACACTTTATTCGCTACCTCCATTAGTTGGGTGATAGACATACCTGCAAACCCTTCTAGCTTCTGTAGCTTGCGCTTAATATCTCCGTAAGCTTGGCTGACAAAGGCGGAGTCCACCATTCGGGAATTATCTGCGTCTTCCGGATTAAAGGGGGTATACAAACGGTATGCCTCCAATAATCGGTCATAAAAGACACTGGGCGCTTTATCACTTTTCTGAATCACCTCAACTGTCTTCGACATATTAATGGCTTTCTTTCCTCCGGCTTTCATGCCAGCAATTATAGCGTCTCTATAGGCTCTGAGTTGAACCATATCAGCACCATTTACATTCCAGTCGGGATCGGTGTTAGGATAATGTGTTGCGGCCCATGCTGCTGGATTGGCTTGATTCAAAGCACGGGCTCTATCCTCTAGCGCTTTAATGGCCGCTTGATTAATCCTTGTCCTTTCCTCATTGTTAAACAAAGTCATTAATAACTGCTGGCAATCAGCCCATGTCGGGTTATGTGTCTGAACTATCGAGGTGAATAGATCAGTCATAGCTTGTGGTTTCTCAGTATACGAGGAATTGTGGGTCTTCCAATTCAAGAGATCGGTAGTCGTGAACGGGACATATACGAAGACTGGGTCAGCATGTGCCATTTGACCTGCGGCATCGATATAGGCTGACCCAGGATTCAGACGAAGAGGCATCTGATAATGTTTTAATTGTTGGGTACCGGTCAGTTGTCGGGTTAGTATGGGGCTACGTAGAGGGGCGTCAGTTAGAGGTTCCGGTCGGGGGGTAATAAAGCATGAGGATGTGGGAGCTTGGTTTTGGGAAAAATTAGTAAATAGAACACTTCGAGCCGAGCTAGAAGAAGCTTGACCGGAAGTCTGAAGTGGCGCCAAATCAGGATATTTAGATCTAACGGGGGTTGGTTCTGGTTCCGGAAGGGGAGGTTTAATATGAGAGGGGGTGGATTCTGTACTGGAGGAGGAAGCGGAAGTGGATGGGGGCAATGGGGGAAGGGGTGCAGGACTTCCTGCATTCGCGTCATTTCCTCTTAAAGGAAAGTAAGGGGCCGGCAAAGGGATCTCGGACTCAGGGGGCGTGTCCAAAATGGGCCTAACGCCAGTCCTAGTGGACAAACAAGTCCTAGCCACCATGAGGCGACATTGCTCCTCGTGGCATGTCTGAATCCATTTTGGCGAGTCATTTACGGCCTGTCTCCAACAATCAATATAAGGAAACTGCCCGTAAAGTTCAGGCCTACCTGATACAGCCACGTGTACGCGCTGTACCAGAGTTGGATCCAAACTGCCACGTGGCGACCATGCCGCAACCAAAGTAGGCCACTCCCTAGTACACAAAGTGACCAAACGTACAGGAGACATTTTAACCCCAAAATCACATGTTTTGAATCCCTTTTTAAAATTCTTCACCATGCAACCTAAGGGATCCGAAATCGTTGACTGCGACGCGCCCATACTTATCAATGGAACGTCGTTGACAACGAATACTATGCACACGTACTATTCAACAGTCACACCCGTTTCCTCTGGCAACAGCACCACGTGGTACGGTTACCAAGTGAAACGTACACAATAACACAATAAACACTCAGGGAATTCCCATACACACACAGCTGTTACACCAGTCACTAGATAATCAATATTATGCCCTTTGGCGAAACTATACAGTCACCCACGCTATAATTCTCTATATATGAATTACCCGTCTATAACACACCCCAGTAACATCGTCTTTTACAAATAGCGGTTACAGTACGGTTAGCATAGGTCAAAGCACAATTTAAGGTCACAATACAATTATTAGTGGTTATGGTGTTAAATATGCAATAGACGACAGTGATTAGTACTTATATACAGTGTCAGTAAATATACAGGGTTATGGTACCGTGCACTATGATACAGCAACACACTATTAACACTCTCGCTAGACGGCTGAGCTCGCGCTATCTAACAAGATATACACTTTACTAAACAATCTTTAACACATTTACAATTCCCAACTAAACTATTGGCCAGTACCTTGAATGGACTACCTAAAACTATGTACACCCGTTTTGGTTAGCCACACTGCCCAAGCACCACATATAGCGAGCTAGAGGACCGAATTTACACAGACGCCTCTTAGTCGATTACTATCAAAAATCTAGTGGGTTCCAAATTTACACGCCTTCCCACTTAGCCAAGATAGGTTGAGAGCTAGCGAACCGAATTTACACAGGCGCCGCTTAGTCTCCCGGTCCCTCCGACCTAGCGAACGTAATATACACCCTAGAACGCTAGTCTAGACAAGACACCGGTGTCCGGCTAGGGCTATTTACACCAGAACCCCGCCTGACTAACCAAATCAAACGGTCTGACTAAAGAGCGTTCGATTGAGCGGTGCGCCTTCGCTCCTTCCCTCCGACAGAGGGGGCAGATTCCATACACAAATAACCCCTTATGGGCCTACCGCACAATCGGTATACCCCTAGTGGGTCTGCCGTCTAAAACAGCAGTTGTCTTACCTCCTCGTTCCTGAACCTGAGTTCACACTCATCGACGGGGACACCCCAGCACTTCTTACGTAGAGGCCGATGTTCTCCTGGACAACAGACCAGTGGCGCCGAGACGAAGGGAGGTCCACGCAGAAGTTCAGGGGTGCAGCCGTAGAGAACGTGGGCAAAGATAGACCGTCTCACGCCTCTGCCTCTCAGCTTCCGTTGAACGATGAGCTTCCCGGCCAATGCACCAAATGATACCGGAGAAACTGACGGAAGCAAAGCACAGAGAGATGGACACAGGTTTCTTCAGGAAGGAAGAGATTCTTTATTGGATCACCGATCGGGACTCAGAGGGACTAACGTCACCAAAATACAGCAAGTTCTGAGCCCCGGACAATAGTGCAGGCTCCTTATATAGGCACATAACTCCTCCCATATTAAGCTCCACCCGCACATTCTCTTGACCAATCAATACAATTAAGAATTAACTTCCTGCTTGACCGCATGGCTTGTCCAGCACAATGGAGGAGGGGAATACTACATCCTGTATTCTTGCACATGCTCCGTACACTACTGATCGTATCTTGCCTCGTGCAACCAACTGATCGATACGTCAGCATATGCACGTACACATGCCACGTGGTAATCTCGGCCTACTAAATTTATTTTTACCGAGATTCCACCACACTAGGAACATAAGCGAGCGCGCCGGTTGTGCCTGGGCACACCTTAATCAAGCTTTAAAATTAAGGCTCCGTGCTGCACTGCAATGCCGGTTCAAAAATCCGAATCCGATTTTTCACATTACCTGGTGTCTCCCTGCACTCAGCCAAAATGCTACTTTGCCTGTTTAGCTAAATGTTTGTTTATATTGATATTTAAATGAGTGCAGGTCTGTGTACGTATGCATGTACGCAAGAGTGTATATATACATGTGTATATATATATATATACACATATATACACACACACTAAAAAGTGGGTATCTTGGCACTCACCCTTTCCAGATAACAATAAATTTTCTGCCTGGGTGCAATCCCACGTTGAGAGGATATATAAACAAAATAAAGAGATGCACTCTCAGGGCTTGTAAAGTGAAAAAAGAGGATTTATTCCAATAAGTTAAAAAAAAAAATGACATTTCGACCCAAAAGGTCGATTTTCTTTTATGTAAATACCTATTGGAATAAATCCTCTTATTTCACTTTACAAACCCTGAGAGTGCATCTCTTTATTTTGTTTATATATATTTTTTTATATTTATGGAGGACAGCCTCCATGTTTTTCCAATTCATTCTGTCGAAGACCTTCCATCTTCGAGGACATGTATTCTAAAATATTAGCAAGTTTCCTGGTGTTATCCGATCCCTGTCTATTTGTGACAAAACCAGACTGGTCATTGTGAATCAGTTTAGGGAGTAGTTTCGCCAGTCTGTTAGCAATTAATGTGTATAATTTGGTGTCACAATCTAGCAGTGAAATCGGTCTAAAATTAGGGCAGTGGGTAGGAGGTTTGCCTGGTTTTGTGAGAGTTGAAATATGGGCCCTTAGCATATCTGACAGCATAGAGCCTTGTGCATATATGTGGTTAAAGAGTTCTTGCAGGTGTGGCGTTAAGAGGTCATGAAACGGTTGAGAGGGGTGTTCGGCCTCTTCAAGCCTTGGGAGATGGGATGGGAGATGTACTCCGTCCAGGAAAGCTTGAATGTCCTACTCAGTCGGGATAGGTGTGTATTTGTGTATCTGCGCTTAAATTATAAAGCGAACTGTAGTACAGTGCAAACTCGTCTATAATTTGTTGAGGGTTTATTGTTCTTTTTTTATTTTTTGTTTAGATATATGCTATTTTGGTATCGGTAGCTCAAGCTTTCAGTTGTGAAGTCAGGATTTTACCTGCTTTACTCCCGTTTGTAAAAAAAAAAAATATATATATGTTTGACACTGTTAAGATATGTTGTTTTTTTGTTGTTCCATTTCCCTTACTTTAGTTTGTAGTTTATTTAGTTCTTGGTTAGTGGTGGGCGACGGATTTGTCTTGTTAGTATGTGTTATGTTTTTCAGTTCTTGCTAAATCTTGGTATAAGAAGCTATGCGTGTTTTATTCCTATGGCTTGCATGCTTTATGAGTATGCCTCTCAGGACTGCTTCGTGTGCCTGCCAGTTGGTGAGTATATCTGTAGACTCTGGTGTGTTTGTTGCAAAATAATCACTTATGTATTTTTTTTTTTATTTGTGTCACTATGTCTGGACCAGAGAGGAGCCTGTCATTAAGTCTCCATGTTCCTGATCCCTTATTGGGAAAGTTCTCTTGGATTGTTAATGTGATTGGTGCATGGTCAGACCATGAGATGTCATATATATATAGCTGAGTTTTGAACTTGGAGTATTGAAGTGTTATGGACCAAAAATCTGTAAATTCATGAATAAGAATCGTGCGCTGTCAAGTGGAATGAAAAGTATTTTTCTAAAGGGTGGGTGAGCCTCCACACATCTACGAAGTCATAATTTAGGAGAATAGATTTTAATTTATGCATCATAGTTTTTCAGTTGTTGTGAGATAGACAAGGAGGATGTCATATCTAGGGATGAGTCCAATATGAAATTGGAGTCTACCCCCAGTATTATCTCACCATATTTATGTGAGGTCGCTAAGGCGAGAATTTTTTCTAGGAAAGAATATTGATCAGTATGTGGCCCACAGAAGTTCACCAGGGTATAGGGTGCATTGTTTATTTGGCATTGTAAAAGTAAGAATCTCCCTTCTTTGTCCCCTATTTTTTTTTTTTTTGACCAGTTGAAAAGCCACATCCTTATTGATTAAAATCAATACCCCCCTTTTTTTGGTCCTATAAGTGGAATGACAGCCTGTAGGGAAGTATTTGGAGGAAAATTTTGGTTGAAGACCTATCTGGAAATGTGTTTCCTGATAAAAAGCTATTTGAGCTACTGTATTTTTGGCCTCTTTAAGAGATAATCTCCTCTTATCACGTTAATACCAGTTTCATTGACATATATAGAAAGGGTTGGTATCGCTAAGAGACATTCACAGTTCAATGAATAATGGCTCGAATATTGTTGTATGGAGAAGCTTTAGTATATTAAGCCTCTCAATGGTCTGTATATTGTTATTGAGTGTACCGTCAAGCGAGGTATGAGGTAAAAATGGCTCATGAGTGGGTAAGGAAGGTAGAAAGGGTTAACAATTAAACTATGTACAATGGACTTTTCAGGTGAGTGAAACCTGAATATAGCGTTCAAACCGAGGCCGTGTAGAGCGTGGAGGTTAGGATTACATTGAGATCCATGTGTTTATAACCTTTAATTTTGCGAGTGTGCGTTATACTCTATATTTTCATAAAGAAAGTGTTCCCCTTTGGGACGTGAGTGGGGGGACAATGCTATTTTAAAATGCTGTCAGATATTCAAGCGGTAATTCCCGTTAAACATATTATAGTTTAGTCATATATAGTTTAGTTATATCAATACAGCGGACGTATTCTTTTAAATTAGTTTATTTAAAAAAAAATATTCAAGTGACTGTGTCATGTTAATAAAGATACTTGTGAACTACTGAAGGTACGCACTTCTAGCCCACTAAAGCACTTCATAAAAAAAATCTTGCTGACGTGCTTTAGGTGCTAGCTGAATGTCCCCTCTTGCTTATTATACGAGTGGTAATTTTGAAATAAATATTACCTTTTATAAAGCTACCAGGTTGCTAATGCTCAGTCGCTTTGAGTGCTCAAAGCAAAAATGAGGGTTATTCATAGAGAATACAAATCATTTAAGATGAGAAGCATCTTATTTGTGCAGATTGGCAATTGCAAGTCATGTGCTGTAGGACCCCAATGCTTCTCTATGTGTGAGGCCCTCTTACAACTAGATTAGAAGTAAGTGAAAATTCTATTTTAGGGCAATCTGAGGGACTCAATCTAAATCAAGGATAGTCAACCTGGACCCTACCCAGGGCTGGCCTTAGGCCTTTAGGCGCCCTGTGCGAAAAATCTTCCCAGCGCAGACATCTACACACACACAGGCAGACATATACACACACAAAGGCAGACAGCCACACACACAGATGCAGACAGCCACACACAGAGGCAGACAGCCACAGGCGGACAGCTACACACACACAGGCAGACAGCTACACACAGACAATCACACACACAGACAGTCACACAGACAGTCACACACACAGACAGTCACACAGACAGTCACACACACAAACACACACAAGTAGACAATCACATATAGTTACCTCTGTTCCTTGTGGAGGTAGGCTGTGCAGCTCCTGGAGACTGGTTGATGGGGAAGCAGGGACTCCTTCCTGCTTCCCATGCTGAAGTTACCCGGTACATTTAGCCCCGCCCCCGCTGTCATTTTAGCTCCGCCTCCACCGCACGTTAAGCTCAGCCCTGTCTCAGTAAGCTCTGCCCCCACCGCATAGTTGGGCGATTAAAAAAAATAATTATAATCCCGGGCGGCCGGCCGGCCATGTGTGAGCAGTGTTGGCCGCATGGCGCCCCCGCTCCATGGTGCCCTGTGCGGCCGCACAGCTCGCACACCCCTAAGGCTGGCCCTGACCCTCCCACCCACTCAAGGGCGGTGTGGGATTTCAGGTGGGCGGTTGTGGGTTCTGCAAAAAAATGGCCGTGGGTCAAGACTGGCAGGGGAGGTCCTTTCATCCTTGCTGTAAGCCTTCTTGGGCTGGTGAGAAGATTAAAGATTTTCCTTACTGGCCCGCTAGCACTTACTTCCAGCTGAAGGATACTCTGTGTTCCTCCCGTGAGTAGACTGATCGGTGCATTGCAGCGCATTACCATGGCAACTCTCCGACACAGTGCTGTGCTCTCAGGAGGACAGGAGAGTCAGTCTGCAGCCGGAGGAGCTGCAGGCCAAAGTGAACATGTCACCACTGGACAACCAGGGCTTGCAGCATTATGTACCTCCCTGGAGGGGAAGATATTTTT
Source organism: Pelobates fuscus (assembly GCF_036172605.1). NCBI lineage: Eukaryota > Metazoa > Chordata > Amphibia > Anura > Pelobatidae > Pelobates > Pelobates fuscus. The sequence continues at coordinate 96,560,395 of NC_086328.1, forward strand.
ACATCTCACCCACCTACACAGAGAATAGACCCTATACACACCCTTCACGCACTACACCCCCCACACACACACACTGCAGCCCTTACACACACTGTACCTCACACTGCACCCATCACACACACACACACATCCCGTCTCTCACACAAAATGCAACCTTTACACGCACACACCCTACACACACACACCCCATACACTCTTCACACACACACACACACTGCACCCTCACCCACACACACAGCACCCTTCCGACACACAGTACCCTTTATACACACTACACCCTTCACACCCACACACACAGATTTAAGCACATATTTAAAAATAAATAAATAAAAGAACCTTTAAAAAAATAAATACAAATTACACTTGCACTATAAAATTTGTTAATGCGGCACTGATGTGTGGTAAGGACATTTTACCATCAACCATGATACAAACGTGTGTGGTAGGTATTAAAAGGTTTACTACCCCTAAATCAACTTTTAAAAATTCTAGAATTCTGGAAGAAATAAAAGTATTTCTTTCTGATGCTGGAGTGTTACTCAAATCAATTCTAATGTTTTATGACTGTGTATAAGTCATGGTTTAATTTTATATTTGAACATTATGTGCTGCAGATGGATGAACCTGTATAAACTTGCGTTTGTCTGTTGTGTGATTATTACAGCGACATTCTCACCCCCTCTTAAACATTGAGTATTTCATAAAGATAGCATCTTTATGAACTACTCATTTTTGAGTGTGTTGGAATTTCACTGAAATTCCAAGTCAGTCAAGAGATATACAGAGACAACGTAGGGACTACTTTGTCTCTTTAGTTCTCCTCCGCCTGACTTTCTTAGACTCAGGATGTAGTCTAAGTGTCAAACCCCACAGCCATCACCAGTGACAGCTGCAGGGAATTTGCTCTGTTTAAAGAGGATTCTGCGGTCTCAGAAGAGGACCCACTGCATCAAGATGGCCATGCCCGCGAGGGACAGTTTCAGGTAAGTAAATCTCAACTTTACCTGCACCCCTGGCCACCACCAGACCCACAGCAGTGATGGCACTGTTGCAGGTATTTGCAAATTCGGCAAAGTCCCAGACAGTGACAGTGTGCTTTAAAGAACATCTTTACAAAAAGCCTCTGTAGAACCTACTCATTTTGCCCAGTAAGTAAGCCATACGGAAGCTATTGGGGTTTTGCCACAAAGTTTCAACATCAACCGTAAGCTTCCAGTGACCTATAGAAAGCATTTTGTCCACCTAGTATGTTCAGATTTTCACATATACACATTGATATCTGAAACTTGCTGTGCCTTGCACTGGATCAGAGACTTGTACTTAATTTCATAAAGAGAAACAAAAACAGAAGAGAACGTGGTATATGTCTAAGTGATTTCACACGCGCACAAAAATATGTACTCTGTATGTTCAGCAGATTAACCACTCCATGACTGATTTGTATAAATGGATACTCGATAACCAATTTCCTGTCGTGGTCAGTACTGCAAAGTCTAATTCAAGGAGAAAGTCAGCCCTTAAAATACTCATTATATAGAGAAAAAAAACATTAGTTAATGCATAATGCATAAGGAATATGATGTATCATCAACAGAGGCATGTGACAGACTGGCAGGGGTGAACTCTGATTTAGAACGTCCGCATGTATTCCGTTTCAATATCTATGGTAAGCAGAACACACTGGCTTTTCCATTTTTCTATGCAGCAAAAGAGGCAACTTATGTATATTGTGGACTAAACAATAAATTCACTCTAGCAATTACCATACACTTAGGAGCTAAAGAAAATTAGTTAATGTCCATCTTTTTACTCCTTATTTAGGAACCTAAAAAGTACATTCTGTTCACCTTTATATTATCTTGCTACCAAGCCATCAATGAAATGAAACTTCCGCAAGCTGTCACATTTTGGATTCCATGATAATACAATGTCAAATGTCGCATTCAGTCCAATGTGTATGTAAATGAAGCACGTAAATGTGGAGATATTTGCTTTCATGTCAGCCAATATTAAACTATCAGTAATAACCTTTAGCCCGCCAGCTACTGTTTGATTTCAACTACAATCAAAGACTGAATGCTTCCGAGCTCTTCGAAAACCTCCAGCTGATAAAGTGAATACTAGAAAGACAGGTGCCAGGGTTTTAACCACTTCATTACCAGAATTGATTATAAATGTTTTAACTTTCATGTATTTTGCAAAATTAAATTTAGTCTATAAAACCTCACTTAACATCATTTATGCTCTAGGAATGAAAACCACCATGTACAGGAAGACATATTCATGACAGAAAGCTCTGGTCACTGTTTTAACGCTTGCAAGTGGGCTGAAAATCAGTTCACTCAATCCTTCCAAACAGTAAAGAAAGTTTTAACGGTCCATATAATTCCTACAGTTAGGGAGGAGGATAATTTGAAGACTACCATTTCCCTGTTAGCATTATTAGCTTTTCGTTCGAAATATGCATGATATACGACTGTATTTGCTGTATGTGGGCATTATGCTCAAATGCAGACATTATTTTTTAAATTCTGTTGCCATTTTCAGTAACCTATACTGCTAGTAATGCCTTCCAGATTTGTGACTTTTCTTTTATTGCACATAATACAAATATAGAATACGGGAAACTGTAGTTCAATAAAGTGATAGAAAAAAATGTTACACTTTTACTCCTATTTTTATATATTATGTGATAAAATAATTCTATCTGGAATCTTTTTATACATATGCACATACATTAACAGGGCCATTCACTAAAGTGAGAATTGTTCGGACCTCAAAATAAATTACAAATTCAAAGAATTACTCTAACCAAAATAAACAAAACAGAATTGTTATAATACACTGGCTTTGGTTAGAGAAACCCTTTCTGAGGTGGTCCACCAATCCAAAATAAATATATATATAAATATATAGCTGTGTGTGCTGACGTCAGACTCAAATTTCGCACAGAATTGACATTACCCAGCCTGGAACTTTAATATTGGCTGGCTATTGACTCTGCTGTAGATGTATCAACTCCTTCAAAAGCTAAGTGGTTAATCGCAATATGTGCAGCGTAGCAAGGCAAAACACTGCACCCCTCACACACACACACACACACACTGCCCCCTCACACAATGCACCTCTCTCACACACACAAACACACCACACCCTTTACATACAAACTCACACAGAGCACCCCTCACCCACACACATGCAGCACCTTTAACACACACAGCACCACTCACACAAACAGTATCCTTCATACACACTGCACCTCTCACACACACACACACACACTACACCTCTAACACACACAGTACACCCTTCACACACACAATGGTGCATGTGGCACCGTGCTGCTATTGGCTGTCTGGCGCTAGCATGTTGTGTGTGCTGACGTCAGACTCAAATTTCGCACATAATTGACATTACCCAGCCCGGAACTTTAATATTGGCTGGCTATTGCCGCTGCTGTAGATGTATCAACTCCTTCGAAAGCTAAATGGTTATTCGCAATATGTGCAATAACCAATAACAGCAAGGCGAAAGACTTCACTTACAGAACTCCAGGCATCATGACCACTTTAAATCACCGATATGGTCATTGTATTTGGAGTAACCCTTTAACCCCTTAAGGACCAAACTTCTGGAATAAAAGGGAATCATGACATGTCACACATGTCATGTGTCCTTAAGGGGTTAAAAAGTCAAAATAGCTATGCTTCACTTGTAGCCTTACATTTTAAATTTACTTTGAATTCCCAAATATTCTCAAATTAGTTAAATACTTTCACTACTTTCCTCACCAGACTGTGATGTGGGCACAAAATTGTTGTTCAATTCATGGGCTTAACATGACAATCAAAGCAAGGAATATACTTTATTTTTTAATTGAGCTAGTTCTTATCTATAATACAATCTACTATTTAAGAAGGCTGTATGCCTATGTTTTTTTTAGTTTTTTTTAATTTGTAGCTATTGTACAGTGTTTTGTGTGTGTAGGCATGTGTACTTCTCTGCTTCTATAAAAAGCTATCCAGGCCAAACATAACTGTGCATCTCCTCGTCTGCTGTAAATGAAATGCTGGATATGCAGAGCAATGCTCAGATGGGGCCCAGGAGAAATCCATCACACAGTAAATACCAGGGCTTGTTCTGATCTTTTAGGAGATGCTAAATACATCAGACTAAGTGCAGACGGCTGACGTTAATGTGCGCACCTGTCTCCAAGCCCATAGAGGAGGGGTAGAATTAAATAATGTCAGTGTTGTCAATACAGCACAAACACAGCAGCAACAGGGCTACAATGTTTCCAATTCTGGTCTTCAAGGGCTCCGTAGGTTGTGAAGGATATAGAATAGGACACCATTAAACTAAGAGGTCAGGAAAGGGTAACAACCAGTGACAATGACAAATGTCACGGGTGTAAGTGCTTGACTTAGGATGCATCAAGTGATTTCACATGTTAACAAGTTCGATCAGAGGTCAGTCCGTTTTCATGACAGTGACTAAGAAAAAAATATATATAATATTTTTTTTTAAATGGGCTGGTGAGTACCATGTGGGTTCACAGCTACAAAGTGATGGAAATGATTTGATAGCTCTCTAATAACCAACACAACAACACAGGGTTTATTTAATAAACAGGGAAGTGAAGTGGAATGAAAGCTGAACTGCGAAATTTAGAACAAAATAGCTGTGTTGGAAGAAATATCCAATTCTGCTGGAGTCACAGCTTGGCCATTTTAACCACAATTCGATGAATAAATCCAAATTATAGTTTTGTTTTTACACTTACCCTTATAAAATCATTATAGATATGGGTGGAAAAAAATCTACCCTAGATGAGTGGAAAAAATGGTTGATTTGGTCTCAAAATATGATAATAATAATATGGTAGAGAGAAGTCCTCAACTGGTAAATGAGCTCCCCATTAGAGCTCTGAAACAATAAAACTTGGTATAAGGGAAATGAACCCTAAACGTACCAGGAGATCTTCTAACCATAAGAGGAAACAGCAGTACTGGTCCAGAAATGAACCCAATACAAATATCTCACCCTGGAATGAGTACTCTCTATACGACTCCCAATCTCAAATAGACAGTAGGTTGCACAAGCACAAATTGAAATAAAAATACAAATAAAAAATAAATAAAATAAAATAGGAGAAAAGGGGAAAAAAATATATAAAATGTAATATATATGAAAATATATACTATAAAAAACAAAACAAAAAAAAAACAAAAAAAACAAAGGTAAGAACAGAAAAAACTCTTTTAAATATTCTCAATCCTTGTACGTTCAAACTAGTGCAAATAAATGTAACCGTCTATGTGGACGTTTGCAACAAAGTATATATGTGTTCAGCTGTACTGAGATACTATCTGTACTGCTGAGTCTGTATAATACCAAGCAGGCACAGAAGTATAATCTAATGTTCTGCAGTGAATACTACTGATCCAACATATAGTTACTGACATAAATCCAAAATGATAAAGATAGGTGTCCTCTTTGTAGTATCAACACAACATCCGTTTTTTGTTAGTAAAAAATATATAAAATTTATTTATACAGCATCATCAATGGTAGAAAAAATAAACGAAAACGTGATACATAGTCTATAAATAAAAACTCGATGGGTATATTTACTGAGTCCTTTGGGATATGCAGAATCCAATTTGGAGTGGTTACTCACTGAACCTCTGGCCGGTCAAGAGGTAACGGTGAAAAAAAAACCGGGAAGTTAGTTTTCAAAAAGTCTTCTCGTGCGTCTCACTCTGTATTGGTCTGCGTTCTCCTGGATCTCTATGAAGATGCGGCTCCTGCCGAAAGTTTGCCTTACGCGTTTCGTGACTGGGTACTGTCACTTCATCAGAGGCTCGTAATCATTGGATGGTAGTCAGTGATCTTATATACCTTCCATTGATCAAAATATCCCATACAGCTGTGCACTGTCCAAATACAATTAATCACTTAATCCGTGATCTTTACAGCGTTAGGATAATGGAAGAATCAGGTTAATGCATAAATAAAAAAGGAAAGAGTAATAGCATACATAACGCTGCACATAAAGTAATATAAAAATAATATGAACATAATAATGCCCATAAATATACACATCTATAGTGCGGAATGTCGATCCTTACGTAAAAAAACCACAATTAGGGGGCAGTTTATGATACAACATTGTTAAAAATCAGGGGGAATCTGGATAGGACACAAGTCTTTTCAAGCTTTGCGTCTCCATATATATATACATAGATCTATACAGAAACAATATCAATAGTAATGGAATTGAATTATTACGTGGATTTCATGTAAATGGTATAAAGATACCGAACATTATGGGGAAAGGGTTTTGTAGTGAGATTGCAAATTGTATCACGGCTATAACAGATACTGAATTGCTGTGAACTGGCAACCAGGATAACATGAATCATAATCTAGAGAATAAGGTGTATCTTAGACTAAAGAGAAATGTCTATAACTTTCGATTTCTCATACTTCAGTATATACTGAAAATGCTCAGAATTTATCCCGACATATTAACATACCGAAATTGTAGTGGTAAGACCTGACAGTAGATGGCAGATAAATACTTGTGATAGATAAACCACTATGGGGACAGGCATTAGAAAGAGAGAACGTAATAAATGTATGGGTATAGAATCATAATGGATACATTTTGGTAGAGATACATAAAAAATAGGAGTTGGCATACATTAATGAATTTAAACGTAAAATACACATAAAGAATTTAAATTAAATGGAATAAAAATACAAATCAAAACCCAAAGACACATAAAATGAACTAAAATAAAATAAAAATGAAATTAAAGTGTAAAATACACATACAAGAAAAAAATGAAAGAATAAAAATAGGAATAGAAATACAAATAGAAATAAAAATAAAAATAAAAAATAAAAAATAAATATAGAAATAGAGATAAAAAATAAAAGTAAAAATACAAAAAATACAAAAAATACAAAAAATATTAATAAAGTAGAAAAATAAAAAAATAAAAATGAAAATGAAAAATGAGAATATAAAATATAAAATAAACAATGGAAAAATAAAATAAAATAAAAATAAAAATAAAAATAAAGAATAAAAAATATATAAATAGAAAAAGTAGAAAAAATCGAAAAAATAAGAATATAAGTCGATAAATGGAAGTGGTCCATCTTAATGACACCCAACAGTGGGTAACTTCTATTCCAGTGTATGGCAAGGTGAATAGTCAATATGAAAAAGCATATCCAGTTGGCTTTTAGAGGTTGTTTATAGAAAGGCATTAAGCTCAAAATCTTTGTTTAGGCCTTTCGGTTCTAATGTATCTAAATTGAAAATCCATTTTGCTTCTACTTTGTCCAGTTCTTTATCTAAGTTGCCTCCTCTCCAATGGACCTCGACTTTCTCAATTGCCAGGAATTCGAGGCCGATGGGATTGCTGTGGTGGTGTTCTTTAAAATGTCGTGAAAGATTGTGGTTCTGGAATCCTCTTTTGATGTTTCTAATATGTTCGTATAGACGGATCTTGAATTTTCTTTTTGTCCTGCCCACATATTGTTTGTTGCATGGACAGCTAAGTAGGTAAATGACCCCTATAGAGTCGCAGTTGAGCGTAGTCTTTATCTTAAACGTCTCTTTTGTTTCTTTATGTTGGAACTCTTTTATAGTATCTCTTGTGTTGGTATAAAGTTTGCAGCCTATACATTTGCCGCAGTAAGTGAATCCACATTCTGTGCCTTTACAGGTTTTCTTTATGTTCTTGACTGTAGGAGCTAACAATGTCTTTAAATTGGGAGCCTTAGAGTATATCATTCTTGGTTTCTCTCCCAGAATTTTCTCCAGACTTGGATCACCTTTCAGAATGGTCCAATTCTTACTGAAGATCTTCTTAATTTGGGATGCTTGATTGCTGTAATTTGTAATGAATGCAGGTTGTGTGAAAGAGTTAAATTTTTCTTTTTTCTTTGTACCCAAGATGGCTTCTCTTGGTAGATCAAGGGCTTGTTGGGATGCTTTATCAAGTAAATCTGTTGGATACCCCTTGGCCACAAATCTTTTAGTCATTTCTTCCATCTGTATCTTGGCTACATTTTGTTCTGAGCAGTTGCGTCTAATTCTTCTATATTGGTTGAACGGTATATTCTCCAGCCACGTTTTTTTGTGATAACTGTTAGCCGGGATAAAGCTATTGCAGTCAACTGATTTTTTGAAGGTTTTAGTGTGGATTGTATTCTCTTTTATATAGATGTCTAGATCCAGAAACTCAACATGGTCATGAGACTGGTTGAAGGTAAATTCGAGATGGTATGGGTTGTGGTTCAGATATTTTTTGAATAGATTCAATGAAGCTGAATCCCCCTTCCATATAAAGATGACGTCATCTATATACCTTTGCCAGAGGACCAGATTTGCGCCAAACTGGGATGGGGACCAGATGAATTTGTCCTCCCATTTTCCCATAAATAAATTCGCATAGCTGGGCGCAAATCTTATAAAATCATTGTCATGAAAATATAGATAACTTAAAATATTTTCATGAATGCTGTACTAGAATATTGAAGAAAAAATGTATGGCTATAGCGAACCAACACTAGGTATATGTATTGAATTGGGAGAAGACAGAAGGCTTAACAGTACACTCTAAGCACCTTGTAGTGGTTATGTTGCAGGAGTTCAACAGCCCTGGTTCTTGGTAAGAACTAATTGTTGCATGATTTGACATTTACCTGAATCCCTTTGGGACCCGTACGGAATTTCGCTAAAGCAGAGGTTTCCATTCCACTTTAGCAAAATTTATTTTGTGTTTGGACATCATTCACTGGCTAAGAATGCCAGCTGACCATCTCAGTCGATAAATGATACCCACGTCAGTGTGCTAATAAACTTATGTCTGTCACTCCGTTCCTGTAGCAAAGCACAAGATCCACTTTGCAAAGAAATACTTGCAGGCATGACAGCGGATGCATCTATATTATGAATACAAATTGTTTCTCTTTCAGCATATATTATTTTTGAAAATTCTTTATTTTGAGGGTTTTGTTTTATGGGGTATGGGATACAGAAAGAAAGATAGGTGGGGTACAGCGATCGGTTCGAATGTCGTATAACATATACATACTGTTTGTGGATACATTTCACAAAGGTGAGCAGGTGAATCAATGTTGAAGGCAGCTTGTGGTGCCTTGCTTAAGTCTAATAAATTCTACGTTCATAACCATCTTTCGTGTTTGTGCAGTCTTGGGGTTAGGGTGGGGATACAAAAAGAGAGAAGAGGGGGTTAGGGTAATCTAACGTGAGCGTTGGTCATCAGGCGTTTTTCCGCTTAGTAGTTTCATATATATGAGTGAGTTTGCGGATGTAGCTTTATATCTGTCGTATACTTTCTAATTGTTCTCTGTTGGATGTTCTTCACGATGTTCCATGAGATGTGGTATGCCTGTGGTTTGTCGTCTGGTAGTGTAGAGTGGATGTTGTGGGTTAGGGTTAGGAGAGGGAGGGTGAGTTTCAGATACTTAGTCCCCTCCGAGGGATCGAAATTTGGCCTTCTGGCATCCTTGTTGAGTCTGAGTGGGTTAGCGGGTGTAAGTTTTCTTCAATGGGGTAAGTGTGGTGGTTGATGTCTTCTCCCAGGGGGGGCCATATGATTTTGGTAGTTGCCGGTGGTAGGGTGGATATTGCCTGATTTGTGGGCCAGTGTGGGATGCGTGTGGCTTTTGTGGCGGTAGTGCATGGGTGCCGAGTGTAGAAAGGGGGTTATTGGTTGGGTAGTTATTTGTCAGTTCTTATTGGGCATGGGTTAGCTGATGTATAAGCCATGGGTACTATATTTTGTCGTGGTGATGAGTTGTGTCATGGATAATGGCAGAGAGTTTATCCATCTCCATGGCTACTTTTTGTTTTGTGATTTACTGTTCCTAGGGTGGGTATATTTTGGTTGCCCCATTGTTCCGCTATTGTACGTCTAGTGGCCAGTGCGATTTTCGCGAGTTGTTTGTTCTAGGATCTGGTTAGTGGGTCGTGGGGTTTCAAGAGCAGCCAGACCCACCGGTCCATGGGGATGTCTGTGTGTAAGATTTGAGATGCGAGGTCGGCCATGGCAGTCCATAGTTGGGATATGTGGGGGCATTCCCACCATTGGTGTATGTAAGTGCCTTGGGCTCCGCAGCCCTTCCAGCATGTGTCTGTATTGGAGAATCCCATTTGTTTTAGTCGTAGAGGTGTTAAGTACAAGCGGAGGAGCGTTTTAGATGCTTGTTTCTTGTGGCTTACACAAATTGTGAGGGACGCCATGGCTTCCCATACACCTGCCGAGTGCGAGGGGTCTTTTGGGGGACTGATGTCCCTTTCCCATATCCTGGTGTAGGAGATTGCGTCTGTCTGGGAGGTGGAGTTCAATTGGAGGTATAAGGAGGAGATTTGGCCTTCAGCATATATTATTTGAATTATATAGCAACATGATATATTTTTTAGAACTCTTCTCAGAAAGTTCTTCTCTTCTATATGTTGAAGTTGCACCAGAGAAAACCAGCCATAAAATAGAATGTGAGCACATTAGACATGTGCATACAAATACGATTTCGTCCGAAAATTCGGGTGTTCTCATATTTGTTAACTAAAACGTAAACGAAAGCCCTACAAACGAAATATAAATGAAACAAAAGGGCAAGTGACGAATGCATTACCTTTTCGTTTTGTTTGTTTTATCGACTCTGTGCTGCAGGGGAATTAACCCCCACAGCACAAAGAAATAACACTGCGCATGCGCCACAAAAAAAGACAAGAAAGGAGCCGGCAGCACTACCAGCTCCCTCCTCTTAATAAATAATTATTCCTCAGTGGGAAGGTGGGATAGGAATAGTTATTTATTACAAGGAGGGAGCTGGTAGTGCTGCCGGCTCCCTCCTTGCTTTTTTTTTTTTTTTGGCACATGCGCAGTGCTGTTTTTGTCCAAGTGGACAAAAACAAATACTTTTTTTACAAATTTCGTTTGAAAACGAATGGTTTGCAGACGAAATTCGGGATTGACCAATTACATTTTTATTCAGTATGAAATCATTCGTACGATAAGAACATTTCACTGGTGCACATGTCTAGAGCACATCATTAACCTTGCTGCTATGCAAGACCAGTACCAAGCATTTCTACCTATCACAGAGCACTTCTGTACACTCAGCTAACATACATAATTTCCAGTTGAGATTTTCTGACCTGCACCACCATTGGCAAACATGCTGTTACTGACATACCTGCTATTTCCATGCAATCTGGCCCTCCAATCAGTGGTGTATTTTGGATATGGGCTGCCCTACGTATGACAAGACTTGGGCACACCCCTAATCTAAATTTGCCCCACCCCTTACTGTCAAGGCCGCACCTCGTTTAAGACCAACACAAACTTTGACTGAAAGACACATGCCCTCACTAACAGATACACAGTCATTGGCACACACACTGTTTAACCAACACACACACACTCTCAGATACACATACTCATTGATTTGACACACTGACAGACATACACACTTGCAGACACAGACACATACACAGACAGACACAAACACACTCACACTCACAGACACACAGTCACTGAAAGACACACACACACTGACATACTCACTCACAACAATGTACTTTTATTAACAAAAACGTAAAGATAAATGCCAAAATTAATACAAATACCCTAGTCAGAATAGAGGTGAGATATAACCTGCATCCTGTGAAGAATGTACTTAACCTAATAGTTTCTGTTAAATGATATTCTAGGGAAGAGACAGAATGAATATACCCAGATGTATGTCCCTTCAAAAGTAAGAGCAGCTAAGGCCACCACATACAATAAATATTAAAGGGTAACCTCACACATATGAAGTGGTGTGCTTCAAGTAAATCCAGTAAAACAATGAATCAATCTAAACTGTCGGTGTGAAATCAACTATTCTGAGATATATCTGGATTCTTTGCCACAATGAGTATGAAGCAAAATAACCTCTATGGTGCACAAGCGGGGAGAAGTACATCTAGGCTGTGGCCCCAACAGAACTAAAGATACTGTTGCTACTACTTGGTGTAACAAAATGTATATGCTAGATCATGGGTCGTCAACCTGGTCCCTACTGCCCACTAGTGGGCATTTCAGGATTCCAGGTTGGCGGTAGGGATTTCCTCATTTGGAGAGATTGGGTGGGCGGGCGGTTGTGAGCCTGCGGTACCCCTGCGACCGGGTACCTCCATCACCATTTGCGGCCCCGGCGGAAGCCGCCGGGGCCGCCGTCCAAGGGGTCCATTGGGTGGCCCATGCTGTCAGGGCCACCCGATGGATGTGGAATGTGAGGGGGCCCGGTCAGCGCTGGGCGCTTTAACAGCGCGACCGGGCCCCCTGTGATTACATCACAGAGCTGGGAGGAAGTGACTGCACGTCACTACTCCCAGCTAACACTGAGAGCCACGCGGGAGGAAGACCAGGGAGTCAGAGTGGGAACTCTGACTCCCATCCACCTGAGCCACCACTGGACCCTAGGGAAAGTCACCATCCTGCACCTTAAAGGTAGGAAACAGGAAGGTGACAAATATAATGTGTGTGTTTGTGTGTGTGTGTCTTTGTATGTATGTCTTGTGTGTGTGTCTTTGTATGTGTGTCTGTATGTGTGTGTATGTGTCTTTGTATGTATGTCTTGTGTGTGTATGTGTGTCTTGTCTTTGTATGTATGTGTTGTGTGTGTCTTGTCTTTGTATGTATATGTTGTGTGTGTACGTGTCTTTGTATGTATGTGTGTCTTATGTATGTGTGTCTTGTGTCTGTGTGTATGTCTTTGTATGTATGTCTTATGTGTGTGTCTGTGTGTATGTTTGTATGTATGTGTGTGTGTGCCTGTCTGTTTGTATGTATGTGTTGTGTGTGTGCCTGTCTGTGAGTCTGTATGTATGTGTGTGCCTATCTGTTTGTATTTATGTGTCTTGTGTGTGTGTCTGTATGTGTGCCTTGTATGTGTGCCTGTGTGTTATAGTGGGCTATATTAAGTGGGCTACCTAGCTCAGCCTTCCTACTTGGCATTGCTATAAGTAAGGTTAAAACATAGAAAAAATGGGGGAAAAGGGTGGGGGAATTGAGGAGGAAGAGGAGGGGAACTGACGCACATATGAGAAATCATATTATGCGCAAACAGAGAAGTTGTCTGAATATCACCGAAAGAGGAGACCTTCGTTTGTTCCTTACGAAAATGGAACCAGATATCAAATATTTAGTTTTGCAGCATCAACCTCAAGGATCTCATTAATCACTAGTAAAGGTAATTTCAATTAACACTATTGTTTTCTCATTAAACTTTTTAAAGTTAAAAACATTATAAACATGCATTAAGTAGAAATAAAAAGATAAATGTACGTACATTTATTTATTTTTTAAAACGCCCTCCTTTCTAAAAAATATTCTGCACTTGCGCGAAAACTGGTGGGCGGTAAGGAAATGTTTCCATCAAGAAAGATGCATTCGTGGATGGAAGGAAGAAAAAGGTTGGCTACCACTGTGCTAGATTAATTATACATACAACGTGCATATATTGGCAACAAAATCCCACGTGTCAAGAATTAACGGCTTTTCATGCGGATAACTGTCTGCCTTCGAGGACACCTAGCTGCAATAAAGAACCGCAAAAAAAGTATCTAAAAGTTGCAAGGTAAATAGTCTCCCTGTGTACTAAACTGACCAGGTTCTGGCAACTAAAGTTGAAAGAGTCATTTCAGGTGCGTGCATCCCTGTATATATAATTCCATTCACTGATTCAAATTATGACCAAATAATAACCGATACATAATATCAAAAAGGGGAAGCATCTGAACCCCCATACATTTTCATTCAAAACTTAGTAATTTGTTTTCAGGCAAGTAAACATAGACTGACATTTCTTATATTTATGTGTAGCTTTATTGGTTCTTTTTTTTTTGGGGGGGGGGGGCAGGGTTGAAATAGTTTCTCCATGAAATTCAGCCGTTTCCCTTCACACTTCATTCAGCATTTATTAAATATAAAAACTGTGCACAGTATAAAACAGAGGGTCTTGTGTTTAACATTCCCAATAAATTCTTTATATTTCCCTTCCCTATTATGTAACCGTGGAGTAACATACAAGGAGGTAACAGGTTCTTTTTAAAATATGAAATATTTTCTCCATATTACACTCGATGGCTTTCATCTCTCTAGATGTAAAACTGGACTTTAAAGGGGCAGTCAAGGGTACCCAAAGTAGTTTCATTTCAGAAATCACTTTATATTCAATGATTCTGTCAAGGTTGTGGGCTTAGTCAGCAGTTGTATTTGTTTTAAATTGCATTTGCTGTTTTGTTAGACGTGCAACATCGTCCATCACTCTAACCCCTACTGTGCCGTTGTCTTTCAATCAAGATATAGAGATACATATTGACCAGTGTTCACCTTGGTCCAATTATACCAACAGATAAACACTGCCTATCAATAACAGAAGTTAATGCAGCATCATTGGCAGACATAACAGACCATTATGAGGCCACCGTCAGCCATTTGATGTACATATAATCCTGTCACTGGACTATGGGTGTCCTCACATTTATCCATGATGGCTAGCAGAGCTTTCTCATTCAGAAACTACCAATCTTGTTTTTCTCCTTGTGCTTAGGTAACGGATATCATCGTCCTCCCTTACATATTCTCTCCCATTCTTAGAACATACTGTGTAGTTAGAATTAGCTAATATACAGAGTGTCACGATACTGGGGAACCCAACACGCTAACACACACACAGACACACAGACAGAAAGTGTGTAGTACCGGTCCTTAGAGTGGCCGGGCTAAGCACACACAGAATAGTCAGGAGACAAGCCGAGTAAGGGGAACCAGAAAACAGAATAACGAGAAACAAGCCGAGGTCAAAGGGTAGGAGAAAGTCACAAAGTCAGTATAACAAGCCAGAGAGTACGTAACCAGAAAGCACACGTTCAGAATCAATACTATAAAGCAAAGACCACAACAGGGCACAGATAGACAGGAAAGGTAAGTATTTAAATCCTAGCCTGAATCCTGATTGGCTAACCACCAATCAGTATTAACAAACACACGTGGGGGATATCTATACCCCCCACTGTGTTGGTTGCACTGTAGCTTTAACGCCGGGTCACGTGAGTGACCCCGGCGCTTAGATAATAGTGCCGGCTCCCAGCGTGCAGCGTTAGACATGCTGCCGCTGGGAGGAGGAGAGGAGGACGCGAGCGGCATGTCAAGAGGAGAGGACGCCGCTCGCTTATCGGTAAGGGGAGAGGGGACCGCGGGCGGCGACGGACCGAGGGTGAGTGCTGCGAGAGGATTGCAGCCTCCCCTCACCGCTGCCCGCGGAGCCCTGACACCGAATTTATATTTTAAAAACACCAAGACATACCAAATGCTTACCTATAAGAAATCTTCACAATGAGAATTCTTTTTCTTAATGTTTAACTCCTTAAGGACCAATCTTCTGGAATAAAAGGGAATCATGACATGTCACACATGTCATGTGTCCTTAAGGGGTTAAGGTCCTAAAGTTAGAAAACACGTTTCACATCGGAGTGGTTTCCTCTGAATTCTCTAAAGTGTTTTGATTTTTAAGAATACAGGAGCACTAAACATTTCTGACAAAAAAAAAAAAAACTGCCAGATTTCAGCTCATTTAGGCAAAAACCATGTTATTATTATTATTATTATTGCCATTTATATAGCGCCAACAGATTCCGTAGCGCTTTACAATATTATGAGAGGGGATTTAACTATAAATAGGACAATTACAAAATAAACTTACGGGAACAATAGGTTGAAGAGGACCCTGCTCAATCGAGCTTACATTCTATAGGAGGTGGGGTGTAAAACACATTAGGACAGGAATTTGCAGTCAAATAAGGTGGGCTGCCCTTTAGGAGAGGGCAAGAGACAGGTATGTGAGGTAGGGGTTAGTCTTGGAGGCTATAAGCTTTCCTAAAGAGATGGGTTTTAAGGCACTTCTTAAAAGATGCAAGACTAGGGGAGAGTCTGATGGCGGTAGGCAGGCTATTCCATAGGAAGGGAGCCGCCCGCGAGAAGTCCTGCAAGCGTGAGTTGGCCGTACAGGTGCGGACAGGGCCGTCTTTAACATTGATTGGACCCTGGGCATGCATTTGCTTGGGCCCCCTGGATCCTGCCCTCCTGCCCCCCCCCCTTTCCTGCCCCCCCCTTTCCTGCCCCCCCCTGTCCCCCCCGCCACCCCCCCTCCCCCGGAATGTATTTGTGTGCAATGTTAGATGGGATGTATGCATTTACACACGCATATACACACAAACACTGACACAAACACAGTGAGATACACACACCCACAGTGAGATACACACCCCCACACACACACACACAGTGAGATACACACACACACACACACACAGTCAGACACACAAACAGTCAGATATACACATACACACATACAGTCAGATACACATACACACACAGTCAGATACACACACACACACTGAGATACACACACACACAGTGAGACACACATAGTTAGATACACACACACACACACACAGTCAGATATATACACACACACACACAGTCAGATATACACACATACAGTTAGACACACACATACAGTCAAATATACACACATACAGTCAAATATACACACACACAGTCAGAACACACACACACAGTCAGAACACACACACACAGTCACACACACAGTCACACACACACAGTTACACACACACAGTCAGATATACACACACAGTCAGATATACACATATACAGTCAGATGCACACAGAGTCAGATACACACACACAGAGTCAGATACACACAGAGTCAGATACACACACACACACACACACACACACAGAGTCAGATACACACAGAGTCAGATACACACACACACACAGTCAGATATATATATATACACACACACACACACACAGTCAGATACACATACACACATACAGTCAGATACACATATACACACACACACACACACACACACACAGTCAGATACACACACACATACAGTCAGATACACACACACACACACACACACAGTCAGATACACATACACACATACAGTCAGATACACACACACACACACACACACACACACACACACACAGTCAGATACACATACACACATACAGTCAGATACACACACACACACACACACATACATACAGTCAGATACACACACAGTCAGATACACACACACACACACACATATCAATTTACATAGTTTAGCCACCCTCCTTACCTTTACAGAAGTGTGGCTTCCCTGGAGTCCAGTGGGAGCTGGATGGCTGAGATTGATGGGAGTCTTCTTCTTCTTCTTCTTGGTCTGTACCTTCTCTCTTGGTCACCTTCTCTCCCTGTATGCCTCCTCCTCCCCAGCGGCACTCAGTTAATTGGGAGGAAGTGACCTCACAACACTTCCTCCCAGCAGGCAGGAAGACAGAGGCCCGGTCTGGAGCTCTCTTAAAGGGCCGGGGGCCCTTGATTACCTCACCTGCAGCAGCCCACCGGAATATTTCTTAGTATCCCGTGGGCTATTCAGACCTGGCTGCAGGCAGGGGGCCCACAGGGCAGCTGCTTTGGGCCCCCCAGGAGCAACAGGGCCCGGGGCAGCTGCCCAGTTTGCCCCTTGTTAAAGACGGCCCTGGGTGCGGACAACGGACAGGAGGTGGTCACGGGCAGAGCGGAGAGACCGAGAAGGGACATACCTATGGATCTGTGAGGAGATATAAGAGGGGCTAGAGTTGTTCAGTGCTTTATAGGTGTGAGTTAGTACCTTGAATTGACTCTGAACGGAGTACATACTCGAAGTACATCTTAAAAGGAAATTGCCGTGTGAATGGGGGGGGGGTTAGGTTATGTTCTGCAACATAACCTAACCCCCCCATTCACACGGCAATTTCCTTTTAAAGGACCACTCTAGTGCCAGGAAAGCATACTCGTTTTCCTGGCACTAGAGTGCCCTGAGGGTGCCCCCACCCTCAGGGACCCCCTCCCGCCCGGCTCTGGAAAGGGGTAAAAACTTACCTTTTTCCAGCGCTGGGCGGAGAGATCTCCTCCTGCTCTCCTCCTCTGATCCTCCTCTTCTCCTCCCCGTCGGCTGAATGCGCACGCGCGGCAAGAGCTGCGCGCGCATTTAGCCGGTCACATAGGAAAGCATTCACAATGCTTTCCTATGGACGCTGGCGTGCTCTCACTGTGAAAATCACAGTGAGAAGCACGCAAGCGCCTCTAGCGGCTGTCAATGAGACAGCCACTAGAGGACATAGGGGGAAGGCTTAACCCATTCATAAACATAGCAGTTTCTCTGAAACTGCTATGTTTATGAAAAAATGGGTTAACCCTAGAAGGACCTGGCACCCAGACCACTTCATTAAGCTGAAGTGGTCTGGGTGCCTAGAGTGGTCCTTTAAGATGTACTTCGAGTATGTACTCAGTTCAGTTTCTGACCGCAATCTGTCCCACAGCTAGTGACTGTTATTATTTGTCCCCTCTTCATGATTTTGAAATACTATACAATAAGGATGACATGCAAATCTACCAGTCCTCTCCTGATCTCTTGCCATCCTTCTTGATTTGTGTCTCTGCTATTTCTAACTGGATGGCTGCCCACATCCTTAAACTTAACCTGTCCAAAACAAAACTTCTGGTCCTTCCTCCCTCAAGTGTCATTACTCCCGTGTCTTGTTTCCCTCCAAGTCGAAGGCACTACCATCAGCGCTATCTTGCAGGCTTGATGCCTCGGTATTCTCTTTGACTTTAACCTGCCATTTCCACCTCATAGCACACATTCATCCTTATTTAAATGCCCGATTCGGCTACGGTGTTGGTTCATGTCGCTATCCTCTCTTCCCTTCACTAAATTGTGACCTTGATTTGCAGAACTGAACACAAGGCAGTATGTGAATACATTTACACTTATCCAACATTAAAACCATTTTCAATGCTGGACCATCTATGCTTGTTTTCTGTTGTTTTTTTTTGATTGGGAACATATTAGTGTTTAACCCTTTGATGGAACTTCATGAATGTGTAGGACAAACATGTCAAACTCATAGGCTAACATGGGCCGCAAAATAATGAAAACATAAACTTTCATAGAAACGTAGGTTTATTTTGAAAACTACAGAGTAAAAAACAATTTATATGGAAGAGTGTATATTGATGGGAGGGGGTTGTCTGCGACCTTTGTGTTTATGGCAAAGCTATGTTTTATAACTATGTGCAGAGGCGGCTCTCTAATTAGGCGGTTTAGGCGGCCGCCTAAGGCCTCGCGCTAGAAGGGGCCTCGCGGCCGCCTAAACCGTATAATTAGAGAGCCGCTGCAGAGCTTTCTTTCCCAGTAAAAAAAAAATATTAATAAATACTTTAAAGCCGGCCGCCCGATGGACGCATTAAAATTGCCGCGGCGCCGGCGCTATTAAAAGATGAAACCCTCTCACATGGGTTTCCGTGCAGGAGTGAGTCCCCTCCCCTCCTCCTGCACACTTCCTGGTAATCGGCCAATCCGCGATGCCGATGACGTCACGACGCGACGACATCATGACGTAACCCCTCCCTGCATTCCCCCACCTGCGGTACCAAGAAGAAGACAGAAGAGTAGCTGCTGCTGAAGAAAAGAGAGCAGAGGAGAAGAGAGAAAACGGAAGGACTCAGGAGAGCAGAGGAGAAGAGAGAAAACGGAAGGACTCAGGAGAGCAGAGGAGAAGAGAGAAAACGGAAGGACTCAGGAGAGCAGAGGAGAAGAGAGAAAAAGGTAAGGAGAGCAAAGGAAAATAAATAAAAGGGAAGAGCAAAGGACAATAAATAAAAGGCGAAGAGAAAAGGAAAATAAATAAAAGGGGAAGAGAAAAGGAAAATAAATAAAAGGGGAAGAGAAAAGAAAGATAAATAAAAGGGGAAGAGAAAAGAAAGATAAATAAAAGGGGAAGAGAAAAGAAAGATAAATAAAAGGGGAAGAGCAAAGGAAAATAAATAAAAGGGGAAGGGAAGGAGTGCAAAGGAAAATAAATTAAAGGGGAAGGGAAGGAGAGCAAAATAAAATTAAAGGGGAAGGGAAGGAGAGCAAAATAAAATTAAATTAAAGGGGAAGGGAAGGAGTGCAAAGGAAAATAAATTAACGGGGAAGGGAAGGAGAGCAAAATAAAATAAATTAAAGGGAAAGGGAAGGAGAGCAAAATAAAATAAATTAAAGGGAAAGGGAAGGAGAGCAAAATAAAATAAATTAAAGGGAAGGAGAGCAAAATAAAATAAATTAAAGGGAAGGAGAGCAAAATAAAATAAATTAAAGGGGAAGGGAAGGAGAGCAAAGGAAAATAAATTAAAGGCAAAGAGAGCACATTGAAAATAAATTAAAGGGGAAGGGAAGGAGAGCACATGGAAAATAAAGAAAAGGGAAGGAGAGCAGAGCAGAAGAGAGAAAAAAAAGCAGGAGAGCTGTACCTCCCCCCCCTCCCCCCATCTTTCCACAGAATAATGGTGGTATATCATGACAATATTACTTAACAATTTTAAATATTATTAATAATATAATAATGAATTATAATATATTATCATAATTATATTAATTATTATCATTAAAGGAAAACTCCAGTGCCAGGAAAACAATCAGTTTTCCTAGCACTGGAGGTACCCTCTCCCTCCCACCCCCCCAATACCCGGTTACTGAAGGGGTGAAAACCCCTTCAGTCACTTACCTGAGGCAGTGACGATGTCCCTCGTTGCTGTCTCCTCCTCCGCGCTGCTCCTCCTACTGTCTCCATCGGCCGGTGGGCGAGACTGATCCCGCCCACCGGCCGAGGAGACCTAATGCGCATGCGCGGCAATGCCACGCATGCGCATTAGCACTCCCCATAGGAAAGCATTGAAAAAGATTTTCAATGCTTTCCTATGAGGAAATGAGTGACGCTGGAGGTCCTCACACAGCATGAGGACGTCCAGCGACGCTCTAGCACAGATAATCTGTGCTATGAAGGAGGAAGTGACCGCTAGTGGCTGTCTTGGAGCCAGCCACTAGAGGTGGAGTTAACCCTGCAAGGTAATTATTGCAGTTTATAAAAAACTGCAATAATTACACTTGCAGGGTTAAGAGTAGTGGGAGTTGGCACCCAGACCACTCCAATGAGCAGAAGTTGTTTGGGTGCCTGGAGTGTCCCTTTAATAATATATTAATTGTTAATATGTTAATATTAACAATAATATTATGATAATATGTAATATGTTATAATTACAGTATAGTATTATAGTATAGTATTGACTCCTTGGCTGACATCAAAATTGAAGATCTCAGCCAATCCTATGCTTTCCTATGGGAAAGCATTGTGATTGACTGAGATCATCAGTTTAGATTATGTTAGCCAATTGGGTGGATCCGGCGCTGACGGACTTGTGCAGCTATAGAAATTAGGTAAGTTTTTACTTCATTGAGGGGGTGGGGGCTAAATAGTTAAACACGATAGGGTCAGGAATACACATTTGTGCTCCTGATACTGTAGTGTTCTTTTAATACACTGTTGACAACTTTATTTCAGTTTTAGGAGACATCAACAAGAATAACTAAGTAGTCAGCCACAAACCTTTTATCTATACCCAATGTTTGTGTATAGGTATTTTGTAGAATAATTTATTAACAAAAATAAGTTTGTGAATAGTGAGATTATGAGGTTTATTAATGTTTGCCTTAAAATATGCAATTTATACAGTTCATTTTAATATCGGCCGCTTATTTTTTATTTTTAGCGCGCGTGGCGGGGGGGGGGGGGGGGGGGGAGAGGCCTCATATTTGATTTTTGCCTAAGGCCTCAAAAAGTCTAGAGCCGCCTCTGACTATGTGTGTATGATGATTGTCTTCAGGGGTGACTGTGATAGGAGGAGTAAAGGGGTAACTGTGGCAGGGTGAGTGTGACAGGGCGAGGGAATGAATGAGACAGAGTTGAAGGGTGAGTCTGGCAGAATGAGGGAGGGTGAATATGAGCATGGTTGGAGGGTCAGTATAACAGGGTTTTGGTGAATGTCATATGGTTGGAGGAGTAAGTGTTACAGGGCAAGGGAAGGTGAATATGACAGGGTTAAGGGAGGTTAATTGACAGGATGAGTGTGGCAGAGTGAGGGGGTGAGTGTGACAGGATTAGAGTTGTTAATGTCACAAGGTGAGTGTGGTAGGGTTGGGGAGTTGACAGGGTTGGGGTGAGTGTAGCACAGTTGGAGGAAGGAGTGTTACAGGACGAGTGGAGGTGAGCATGACAGAGTGACAGGATTGGAGGGTGACCGTTTGTGTGGAGGGGCAGTGAAATAGTGTGTGTGAGGTGTGGGTGACTGTGTGTGGAGGGGGAATGACTGTGGAGGAGGGTGATATAGTGTGGATGGTGGGCTGATATAGCATAATGGGGAGTGATATAGTGTTGACGAGGAGTGATGTAGTGTGGAGGAGAGAGGGTGAAATAGTGTGGAGGAGAGAGGGTGAAATAGTGTGGAGGAAAGAGGGTGAAATAGTGTGGAGGAGAGAAGGTGAAATAGTGTGTAGAAGAGGGGGTGATATAGTGTGTACAAGAGGGGTTGATATAGTGTGGAGATGGGGGGGGTGATATAGTGTGTAGTAGTTGGGGTGATATAGTGTGGAGGAGGGGGGTGATCTAGTTGTTTCTCTCACACCTCACCTCACCCCTCTGCCAGTCCTTACATTGGCTTCCTGTATGCTATAGGAGTCAATTCAAGGTACTAATTCACACCTATAAAGCACTGAAGAACTCTAGCCCCTCTAATATCTCCTCACAGATCCATAGGTATGTCCCTTCTCGGTCTCTCCGCTCTGCCCGTGACCACCTCCTGTCCGTTGTCCGCACCCGTACGGCCAACTCACGCTTGCCGGACTTCTCGCAGGCGGCTCCCTTCCTATGGAATAGCCTGCCTACCACCACCAGACTCTCCCCTAGTCTTCCATCTTTTAAAAAGTGCCTTAAAACCCATCTCTTTAGGAAAGCTTATGGCCTCCCAGAGTAACCCCTACCCCACATACCTGTCTCTTGCTCTCACCTAAAGGGCGGCCCACCTCATTTGACTGCAAATTCCTGTCCTAATGTGTTTTACACCCCACCTACCATAGAATGTAAGCTCGATTGAGCAGGGTCCTCTTCAACCTATTGTTCCCGTAAGTTTATTTGTAATTGTCATATATATAGTTAAATCCCCCTCTCATAATATTGTAAAGCGCTACGGAATCTGTTGGCACTATATAAATGGTGGCACTATATAAGTCGTGGCTGCGACCGGGCCCGGCCCACCAGGGCGCCCGGCCGCCCCTGCGACCCGGTATGTACGCACTGTGGCCAGCCTCTTCTCCTGGGGGGGCCAGGAGTTGACCACCTCAGGGCCTCCCGAGGCTGGCCCTGCTGTCACCCTACGGCCGGTCCTGCGGGCGGGTGTGCGAGGGAGCACTCTCCCCTGAGTGCTTCCTCTTCAGCTCCCTCACGCACTGAAACCGGAGCCGGGAGAGGAGGTCATCTTCCGGCGCCGGCATCCCTACGCGGCGCGCGAGGGAGCTGTAGAGGAAGCACTCAGGGGAGAGTACTCAATGCTTTCCTATGGACGTTCAGTGTCTTAGAATCGCGGAAGCTCCTCTAGCGGCTGTCAGTGAGACAGCCACTAGAGGCTGGATTAACCCTCAGTGAAACATAGCAGTTTCTTTGAAACTGCTATACTTTCAGCTGCAGGGTTAAAACTAGAGGGACCTGACACCCAGACCACTTCATTGAGCTGATGTGATCTGGGTGTCTGTAGTGGTCCTTTAAGTGTGTGTGCATCTGCATGCACTGGCGTACATAACGCGGTCGCAGCCCTGCAACCAGGTGCCCGCCGCCATGTGTTGCGGCCCAGGCCCGCGCAAAGTAAGTGTGGGTGGGGGGGGGTGGGGGGGGGGACGACACAGATCAATTTTCGCCCCGGGGCCCCATGGATCATGTGTACGCCACTGTAAATGGCAATAATAATAATATAGTGTGGAGGAGGTTGTCGTGTCAGAAATACCTTTTTTTTTTTTATTTCCTAATCCATTCCCTGGTGGTCCAGTGGGCAGCTTGCCCTGGTGGTCCGGAGGTCTGTTTATCTGGTCTGTAGCTGCCCTGGATGTAGAGCTGCAGACCACATGGTAAGTGTCTTGTGATGTCCAGCAGAGTAGGAGCGTTGCCGTGGTAACCTGCGGCAATGCTCTGATTGGCTGGAGATCGCGAGATACTGGGCCTGTGCTTGGCTCTCTCTCAGGCCAGACTGAGGGAAGTGCTTCGCAACCGATGGCATAATGGGCAAGCTGCAGGGCCCCCTCTCTGCGTCAGGCTTGTTAGTCTGCCTTAAGGTGATTTAGGCAGCCGGTTTTCTGTGCAATCCTAATAGAATTCTGTTAAATTAGGATTTATTACACTTTATAATTATGTTTCAGTACTGAGATGTGCTAAGTTGAAGAGACGTATTTGAGAGGATTTATAAAATGTAACAATTATCAGACGTGCCTCTAACGTCGAGTGATAGGATGCTTTTAGGTTTGATATTATGTGCAGTTTTGTAACAAAATAGTGTCTCTGTTATCCTTATAATAATATAAACTTTGTGCCTAATATACAAATTGACATTAGTAAATTTATACCGCAGTAATTTGGAGATTGAATTCCTGAGAGCTGTATATGGTGCAGCTTTATTTATTGGTTATATATACACTAATTGTATGGAGGATACTGTAAGAGACATGAAGTTAGTCTGGTCCGTTCCATTTCAACTTCAGAGTGTGTAAATATAAAGAGGGAACGCCGCAAGAGACTGTTATATGATAATGTCTCAGTGTCATATTGTTTCAGTCCCGTATTGGACATCATACTGATGTGGGTTAACATAAATTGGATATGTGCTACACATCTTTAGATTAAGAGAAGTGTATTAGGCTAAGTAATCAAGTGATAACGCAATTTACTGTTGATTAGGTACAGGGGCCGACAGACCCGGTTGCTATGATAACTGGTGAAACCGAGGCACAGAGGCAGGCGGTCCCTCTAACACAAAGGTCTGAAACACATGTTCATCTGTCCAGTGTAACAAAGACGGACTTATGAGGGTTAGTGGGTTGAGTACTTTCATATTTTGTTATTTGTATATATGTTCTAATAAAGGTTTATAGTGTTGACCATGAAATAAAAGTTCAGCTTTAAATTTTAAAGTCTCAGTTGTGCTGACCATCCTTGGAATGTTTATATAATGTCCATATAAGTTCACTTCAACCTCTCACCTAGCCCCTGTGATAAATGAATACTGTTCTTTCAGAGTCCACTAAAATGCTGGCTCATCAAATTCTTCTTGTACTATTTCAATTTACGTTAGAACATAATGCTTAACGGCACATAAGGACTAATTGGTCCACTCTTTTTCCTAACAGTTTTTAGACTCTACAAATCACTTTATCTGGATAAAGCGTACAAGATATTCCTAAATTCCATCAAGACAATTTATTAGTTAATAAAACATTTATTTTAACTACATGCTTGCAAAGAAGCTGTGAAATAAATATATGTGACTTACTTTAGCATTCCAGATGTGATCTATATCTTTTGAAATGTATTATAGAAAAATGCTATGCCATGGATTCTTGCTGTTTTGAAGCACTAGCCTTGAGTTTGGACCCTTCTTAACATAGTAATTGTTTCTGATATACACTGATCAGTCACAACATTAAAACTATCTGCCTAATATGCTGCCAAAACACCTCTGATGAATCCAGGTATGGACTCCGCAAGTCCTCTGAATGTGTCCTGTGGCATCTGGCACCAAGACATTAGCAGCTGATCTGTCCTGCAAGTTGTGAGATGGTGCCTCCATGGATCAGATTTGTTGTTCCAGCACATCTCACAGATGCTCAATCGAATTGCGATATGGGAAATTGGCAGCCAAGGCAACTTTTTAAGCTCTTTGTCCTCAAACACAAAGTTTGTCTACAACAAGTAATTTATTTGTATATATTATGTGATCTGCCATAATGGACAGACACAGAAAGTGGCTGTGGAAGGTGACAGAGCCCAGGGGGAAGAGCCACATAAAGGTGTGGGGGAAAGACATACACAAAGGGTCTGGGGGGAAAGACACACACAAGGGCTGGGAGAAAGACACACACACAAAAGTGCTGCATGGTTGAGACACACAAAGGGGCTATAGAAGGGGGAAAAGAGATACACAAATGTTATGCAAGAAGAAGGTCTTGCCTAGGGCGCAAAATAGTCCAGAAATGGCCCTGAATATTGGGATTTCAATAAAACAACAAAGTGTGTCTTTTTAAGAACATTCACATTTAAAGACAAAGGCTCACGCAGTAAAGGATCATGGGAGAGCAAAGGTTGAGCATGCATAAATAAAACAGAATGGCCAGCTCTGGTCTACTATTCACGTTAGGGCAGATGAGGCCTAATTAGCATCAGATTTGTGCTGCTGATGAGAGGGAATGCTGGAGTTCCTCCATGATTTAGAGATGGTTTTATTGCTGTTAATTAGCGGATGCATTTGTGAAAGCTGTTATGGCTGTTTTTTTTTTTCTCTTTTAATTTTAATTATGTAGCTTCTACACCATCTCAGAGTTAATAACAAGAAGAAGAGGGGTGGGGTGGAAAACATGTTATAAAACATTAGGATGTAGGTATGTTTGTTTATTCAGTTATTTATTAAATCTCGGAAAACGTGACAAATTGTTCAAGCAGGTCCTAGAGGAACACTGGGTATTCTGTTTTATGCTTTAGTAACTGTTGGAAAGTATGGAAGCTCATAAAAGAACAATGTTTACCATCTGATTGTCAGAGTAATACAATCCATCTCTCTTCTATCCATCAGAGGAGGATTAGCAACATTTGGCCATATGGACAATTATAAACAATCTCTGTTTAATAAATGCATGAGTTATTTTTGCTGTGCTATACCACAGCAATGACGATTGTATTTAAATTGCAGAGACATATGGATCTACCTGAGCCTGTAAACCAGGTGGGGCATGGACAGTGAGGGGAATCGGTAAGATGCATTGCTTGAGAATAACATTTATTTTAGTGGTGCTGATGAGTCCCAGCCAGATAAGTTCATACCTCTTCTAGGTCTGGAGAACCAGCTTGATACATCTCCATGTTGCTAACATGTTCTGTTGCAGCATGACTTCTCAAATTTTTGTAAACTGTATGCCTAAATTGGTTTTGCAGAGCTTTGATAGGAAATTTGGGAAACCAATATCCTCCACCTCTTCTGGATCACTATCTTGACGTGGTGAAGGGGCTTGTGTACTTCATTGAAACTATGAGCTATACCATGTAGGGACACCCAAGATGGGCAGGTCATAGCAGAGAAGTCAGACAAATTGCGGTCCACTAGAGAAGGAACTAGAAACCCACTCCAGTAACTTTGCTAAGATAACTATATGGACAAGCACAACCAGAGACATCCCGATATGGCATTGGAAGATGAGCCCCTCTGGTCAGAAGGTGCCTACCACATTACTGATGAAGAGCAGAGGGCAAGGACGAGTAGCAGCAGATGTAATGAAGTAGTTGGGCCAAAGCCAAAAGGACACCCAACTGCAGATGTGTTTGGAGGGGAAAGGAAAGTCCGCTGCTGCAGTGAACAATTTAACATAGCAACCTGGAATGTTAGAAATATGAACCAAGGCAAAGAAGGAAAACAAAAGGTAGTGGAGATCGGAAAAAAATTGTCTAACTGAATGCAGAATTCCGAAGTATAGCAAGAAGAGACGAAGAGACATTCTACAATGAGCAATGAAAAGAGATAGAAGAAGATAACAGAATGTAAAAGTCAAGAGATCTATTCAAGAAAATTGGGGATCTAAAAGTTACCTTTCATGCCAAAGTGGGTGTGCTAAAAGACAAAAATGGCAGGGACTTAGCAGAAGAAGATCAGATAAAGAAGAGATGACAGGAATACACTGACGATCTATGCAGGAAGGATCTTGTATGTACGTAGTGGGGAATCGCGATGCAGCCTAGACAAAATCTAACCCCATTTAACCCCCCAGTAACGACAGACCACTTATTATGGATGAAACAGGCCACAGCATTTATTATCACAAATAAATTACTGCATAACACATCCATAACTTTATTTATTAAATCTCTTCTTTTCTGTAACCAAAACATTAGACATAAATAAGCATAAATTAACATATATACATATATAACTCCACCCATAGTGTTATACAGTGACCCAACCGTCCTTGCCAATAAAAACCATGGAGTGGTTCCTAATCACCACTCCCTCTCACCTCCCCCCTCGTCATAAAAAATCCTTCCAATGCCTGCCATCAGCCGACCTTATCCACGCTCGATGGGCACGAGACCTCAGGCAACCTAAAGTTTAACCTTTGGAGCAGGGGAGGTTTGAGATCTTAAAAACTTGTTCATCTCATTCCATATACTTAAACGTAACCTCAAACTCAATTGGCAAGGACATACCCCCGGCTAGCTGTGACTAAATATACTAATAGGGTGGGCAGGAGGGAAGCTGTTTGCTGGCCCGAATCCCAAGTGGCACTGAGGTAAGACCTCCCCCACACTGTCTTACACAGAACATAAACACACCCACAGACTCTTCCCAACCAATTCCATGCATCTATCCCCACACTCCTACATGTGCCCTTGTCCGCTTAGCTGCGCTATCTCCCCAGGGCCTTAACAGCAGTGATAACCTCAATAGTTGGTCCAATGAGATGGAACCAGAAATCTTGGAGAGCGAAGTGAGATGGGCCCTAGGATGCCTTGCAGATAACAAGGCTGCAGGAGTTAATGTAATCCCAATTGAACTTTTCAAAATTCTGCAAGATGATGCTGTGAAAATTCTGCTTGCCTTATGTCAACAAATTTGGAAAACTCAACAGTGGCTAAAAGACTGGAAAAGGTCAGTCTACATCCCAATCCCCAAAAAAGGCAATGCCAAAGAGTGCTCCAATTATCAAACAATTGCACTAATTTCACATGCCAGCAAGGTAATGCTTAAGATCCTACAAGCTCTACTCAAACAATATATGGACCGTGAATTACCAGATGTCTCTGGGTTCCACAGATGACAAGGCACAAGAGATCAAATTGCAAATGTACGATGGATAATAGAGCAAGCCAGAGAGTTCCAGAAAAACATATACTTCTGCTTCATATACTATTTTAAAGCCTTTGACTGTGTGGATCACAACATGTGGCAAGTTCTTAAAGAGATGGGAGTACTAGAGCATCTCATCTGCCTCCTGAGGAATCTGTATGTGGACCAAGAAGCCACAGTCAGAACCGAACATGGGACAACAGAATGGTTCAAGATTGCGAAAGGAGTGCGACAAGGTTGTATATTGTCACCTTATTTATTCAACTTATATGCGGAATACATAATAAGTAAGGCAGGGCTGGATGAATCCAACGCTGGAATCAATATTGCTGGAAAAAATATCAACAACCTCAGATACGCTGATGATAATACTCTGATAGCTGAAAGTGAGGAAGAACTAAAGGACCTGTTGATGAGGGTAAAAGAAGAGAGTGCAAAAGCTGGTTTGTTGCTTAACGTTAAAAAGACTAAGATCATGGCAAACAGCAATCTTAGTTCCTGGCAAATAGATGGGGAAGAAGTTGAAGCAGTGACATATTATTTTCCTGGGATCTAAGATCTCTTAAGATGGTGACTGTAGTCATGAAATTAAAAGATTTTTGCTTCTGGGGAGGAAAACTATGGCAAGTTTGGACAAACTGGTAAAAACTAAAGATATTACACTATCAACAAAAGTCTGCATAGTCATAACCATGGTATTCCCAGTAGTAACATACGAATGTAAGAGCTGGACTATAAAGAAGGCTGAGAGTTGTAGAATTGATGTCATTGAACTGTGGTGTTGGCGAAAACGGCTTAGAATCGCTTGGATTGCAAGAAGATCCAATAAATCCGTACTACAGGAAATCAAGACAAACCTTTCACTAAAAGCTATGATCATGTGGCTGAACCTCAAAAATTTTGGCCATACAACGAGAAGGCAGGATTCTCTAGAGAAGACTGACAGATGTACCTGTAGATTTGGTCACGGAGAGTCGGACTTGGCTGAACCACTAACAAGAACAACAATATCCTCCATCTGCTGTCATCATGACCATGATCAGCTCTAAAGTTGATAGGGAGATGACACAATGGGCATCTTGTTTCACTGGTAATTTTGAAAAAAATGTATTGTAGACAGGATGGATATTGAGGATTTCTGATACAAGAAAAAATGTCAATAAATTATGAGGGAGAAATATATATATATATATATATATATATATATACATATATATATATATATATATATATATATATATATATATATATATATATATACATATATATATATATAAAATTGATCACATATAATTCCACTGGAGTCAGCTAAAGGCCTTTTCAGAAAAGGCTGGGTCAAAACAGAGTCCTGTCTAGAAGCAAAAATTGTGGCATATATTTTTCGGTCTGAATTCAATGAAAATGAGATGGGCCTAGAGGCAGCACATAATATTAGGGCTTTACAAGCTGATAAAGGGTTGCGTTTAGCATCTATGTTGTAAATTACGTGCAATACAAAAATTAGGCATTAGAGAATCCATCTGATAGAGATGCGTCTCCAAAGTTTAAAGAGAGAATCACTTGAAATATTACTTCTTTGGTTATGAGGAATGGGCATTGCCCATTTACAAGATATGCATTGATATTAGCCTGAGAAGGTCTCTGGGCACGCAACACCTATCTCCTTTCCAAATGGTTTTTTATCTTTCAACATCAGTTAAGTGCATCTGTAATGAATGGATTTTAGAAATTCTCATTTTTGTTCCTAGAAGGGAGGTGTAATATATAAGAACTCTGTGGATGAGCATTTTATGTTTGAGTCAAATGCTGGACAGCACATCAGAAGCGGTATTTTCCGCAAAAAAATAAAAAAGTAATTTGTGAGATCGTCTGTGAATGGCTGCTTTGTCACGGATAAACTTGGCATCTGGTCATTTATTCGACAGAGACCTCTGCCCTTCCTGAGATATTTTCCATTTATCATTAGTATTAAAGGACCATGATCTGTCCATGAAATATTGGCTACCACTGTGTCTTTCACTTCTTCGAGCAAACATTTATCTACAATAAAACCGTTTATGTGAGAATAAGTCCGATGGAAGAGAAAGAGGAAAAAAAAGTAGAATCTCACGTGCCAGCATTCTTAACTTTCCAGGGGTCACAAAATGATCATGGTAACCAAAAATCTTGAAAAATGCTGACAATGTCATTTTGTGCATTTAGTTCGTACAGAGAAATGTTTGGTGGACAGATCTAATTAATGACTTTAACATATTCAAATCTTAAAAATTAATAACTCTGCTCAAATTTTTGGAAATGTTTGAAAAGCGTTCCCTCTTACTAAAGTTCACTACTTGAGCATACATAATGAAATACCAAATAAGAGTACAGACAGTATCCCCTTTAGGGTCTAACCGCACTAAATGTCTTTAAAAAAGCAATGTCCTTAGTGAACCATAGTTTTTGCTTTTCTTGGACTGTGACATTGTAGTGTGCAGGGAATTCTAGGGAGCAAAAATAACAGTATTTTATGAGTATCAACATGTTTTCTTGAAAAAGTGGTATATGGGCTTTAAACAAAGCCTCCATATCTGCTGCTATTCCCCTCTTATAGGGTGAGGTCAGGATTCACATTTTAAAATGATCGTACATTACCATGGACATGCTGAATGTATGCCATCTATTGGTTGCAAGAGTAAGGGGATGGGATTTGGTGTTAAATACACCAGTTCCAGCAAAGCTTGTGACTGAAGATAGCATTCCATAGCTTTAATGCTAAGTGGATTATGAAGTGAACTTTCTTTCTACACTACTATAAGGCTGTTTAATATTGTTTTAACCTTGTGCACCCATTTAATTGAAGCTACATTATTTTAGTGTTTTGTACTGATAGTGTGCACAATAGAGGTCTTTTAACTTACCTGTAACTGGCAGCTCTGTAATTGCTTTCTGAACATAGCTCTTAGCAAAGACAGATACCAAATACTGTGTATAGTGGCTGTGTAAAAGAGAAGCAGAGTCTCACAGAATATTTAGACAAATAATCTAGTCAGTAATTATTCTAATCTGTATGGATAATAGCAACGTATCTGTGTTTGAGAGAACTATCAATTCTGAGCATTCTCACCTTGGCTGACATATTGGTGCTCTCATTATAGCACTGTATATGGAGGAACATCTCACCTTTATAGGAAAGATAGCAGACACTGGACTTTCAGAGAGAAACAAGGGATGACTACATAAAGAATACTGGGCAAGGAGTAATCTTCAGGGGACAGTGGATATTCCGCAGAACAATTAAGAATAGCATCAATCACAGAAGCCTGAATCCTCGAGCCATCTCTCCTATTAGACTGCTACAAACAGACTGTCTATGTGACTGTTCGCATAACCAACCTGTGCACGGTTGCTGTTCACTTTAAAAAGAATCTCAAAAAAGAATATCATAGTACCTGGTTGTTTTTTCAGCAATCTGTGGACACAGAACAAACAGAGGAAAGCAGATCAAGTCCTGACATTTTAAAGGAGGATGGAAAATAGAGTGAGTAGAACGGAGCTACTTGACGGAAAAGAGTAGGTCGTAGAGTTGGACCCAGAATGAAGGTAAGAAGCAGGGACCTCTTTCATAATATGGCGGGAGAGGACTTGAGTGTTAAAGAATACAGAGTGACTGTTAGCCGTAGAAGAGCAATGCTGTGAATAACACAGAACACAAGTGGCGGGAAGTCAAAAACTACAAATATTTTAAGTGTTTGACAAAAACTGAATATGGTAATTACATAGTTACATAGCTGAAAAGAGACTTGCGTCCATCACGTTCAGCCTTCCTCACATATGTTTTTTGCTGTTGATCCAAAAGAAGGCAAAAAAAAACCCAGTTTGAAGCACTTCCAATTTTGCAACACGCTAGGAAAAAAAATCCTTCTTGACCCCAGAATGGCAGTCAGATTTATCCTTGGATCAAGCAGTTATTACCCTACATTGAAAGATTATATCCTTGAATATTCTGTTTTTGCAAGTATGCATCTAGTAGCTGTTTGAACATCTGTATGGACTCTGATAAAACCACTTCTTCAGGCAGAGAATTCCACATCCTGATTGTTCTTACAGTAAAAAAAACCTTTCCTTTGCCTTAGACGAAATCTTCTTTCTTCTAGTCTAAACGTATGACCTCGTGTCCTATGTAAAGTCCGGTTTGTGAATAGATTTCCACACAATGGTTTGTATTGGCCTCGAATATATTTGTATAATGTTATCATATCCCCTCTCAGGCGACGTTTTTCTAAACTAAATAGGTTTAAATTTGTTAACCTTTCTTCATAGCTGATATGTTCCATTCCTTTTATTAATTTTGTAGCCCGCCTCTGCACTTTTTCTAGTGCCATAATATCCTTCTTTAGAACAGGTGCCCAAAATTGCACAGCATATTCAATGTGTGGTCTTACCAGTGATTTATAAAGAAGCAAAATGATATTCTCGTCCCGAGAATGAATGCCCTTTTTCATGCATGACAATACCCTACTGGCCTTGGCCACTGCTGATTGACATTGCACATTGTTGCATAGTTTGTTGTCTATAACAATTCCCAAGTCCTTTTCGTGTGTTGTTATCCCTAATTCGCTTCCATTAAGGGTATACGTTGCTTGTGTATTCTTTACGCCGAAGTGCATAACTTTGCATTTTTCAACATTAAATTTCATCTGCCATTTGAGTGCCCAGTCCTCCAGTCTATCTAAATCCCTCTGCAGCAAAGTAATATCTTGCTCACATTGTATTAATTTTACAAAGTTTTGTGTCATCTGCAAACACTGAAACATGACTTTCAATGCTGTCTTCAAAATCATTTATAAACATGTTAAATAGAAGGGGTCCCAGAACAGACCCCTGAGGGACACCACTTGCCACCTCTGTCCAGCTTGAAAATTTACCATTAACGACAACTCTTTGTACTCTGTTTTTAAGCCAATGTTCTACCCAAGAAGAAGCATTTTCATCTAGATCGATTTCCTTGAGTTTGAACACTAATCTTCTGTGTGGAACTGTATCAAATGCATTGGCAAAGTCCAAATAGATCACATCCACTGCAACACCCATGACCTATAATGTTGTAGTATAAACCTATTTTGTATCACTGAGGCCATCATAATGTCCAATAATATTCTAAGTGTACGTGAGTCTATCAATCACTAGAAGACACAGATCAATAAAAGAAAGCAGCAACAACGCTTCCATACACATTAAAGTGATAAAACGCCATCCATGGCTTTAAGCCAAAAAAAAAAAAAAAATAGACGATTGAAAAATGGTTTACTAGCTGGGAAATAGAAATGACTCTTTGTGCCCCATGGAGACCATGATTCAAACAACATAAACCACATAATTAAAAATGTATGAGCAATGGATTATAGACGTCACTTTATGATTTGGTACCTTCTGTACTCTTTTTGTTATAGGATTTTTTATTTTATTTTTTTAACACAAAAAGTAATACTAAGAAATGTTCTCATTTATGCTTTGTTTTTGTTTAGTTTTTCAGTCCTAAACTGGATTGCATAAACTACAAAATTTAGGTTTAATTGCAATTGGTCAAGGAAAACAATTCCTAGTTTTGAGTAAAGTAGTAAATAATATGAATACCTGTGGAAAACTGTTCCAACAGTCATGTGATGTGAGCACCATCATGCCGACAGCTAAAGAAAACCATTGGGCTGAATGTGGACACATTTTTAGAGCTGATGATGCTTCAAGGAGAACCTTAATCTGCTGAATTATGGTGCCTATTCTGAATCTCACCCTGACCCACACAGTTACCGCATCTCTAAAAGGCTGGAAGATATGGAAATTTGTAGAAAAATAATAATAAAAAATTGTAAATAACTTAAAAATAACAAATAAAGTTCTCAGCGTCCTTTGAACACTTCAGTGTGATGATGGATGCGGTGTGTTGCTGCTTCCATAATGTCCTTTACGCCATATGTAATGGCCTACTGGATGTCTTGATTGGGTCTGCGTAATGCCTTGATTCATGTCTTGAAATGCTTCAGTTGTGTTCGATAGATGAGATTTGTCAGTACCATCTTGAGCTTTGGTTTTGTAAACAAAAACAAATCTTATGTTTAGGCAGCTGTATTGCGGGACTCTGCCACACTTTGTTGAGTCAGAGTAATGTGGATGCAAGATTATAGTCTTGTAGAAGCTCACTCAAACTTTCCTGGTGTTGACTAACTTCAATATCAAATAGCTCCAGACTTAAATGGAAGAACTGATCTTCTTCTGCTCCAGTTTCCACTGCCACCGTGCTGGGCCTGATAAGCTTCCAGCATGTGTCCCTGGGTTTCTTAATGGTGGCGAGGGTGGAGGCTGACCTTGAGGTTGCATCTTCTGGATTGATTTAGTGACTAGGATTGTCATATTGAAGCAGTCCATTGATTGTTCTCGAAGATAAGCAAAGAGGACACAAAAAACAAAACAAAAACATGGATATATATTTCATTCAAATAAACAAGACAGTGGTTTACTCCTAACCAGTGGTTCTATACTTTCTCCCTGCAGTTCGTTCCTTGCAATGAGATACATCTTCATGGCATTTCTATTTCCAACTGGTCGACTCCTTTGATGCTGGAAGTCCACTGTGTCCCAAACCACCATAATGTTAGATGACACCATTCTTCAGAGACTTGAGCTCAGCTAGATTGAGCTTCAGCTTCTGTTTGGGTATGACTTCAAGCATCATTTTGTTCTCAATCTGGGGGCCCCAATAAGGCAAGTAAGTCACATGTCAGGTTCGGAGCAGAAAATAAGACTTGTCAATCCTCCGTGTGTGTGCTGGAAAGCTGAGATAAAGCGGCATTAACAGGCAGATGGAATTCTCACTTGACGGGGTAGGCAAGTTCTCTAATTCCTTCCTTATGATACAAACGGTATCCCCAACAGTAGATTAGGTGGAACCTACCCATTCATTGGATTTTTTGGGTCAAGCTGTGGCCTAAATATTTCCCTTCATTAATGTTGTCATCTTTGTTTGTATAAGATAAACAGACGCAACTTTGATCCTATGCCTGTACCATTCTATGTAGAATCTATTGTTGATTGTCCTTTATTTGACCTTAAATATTTCATACTGTAACTCTGCAAACCATAATCCAGACATTACAGAATTCCCATATAGCTGTATCCAAAATAAGGTTGAAAAACACTACTCTTAATCTTTTGCAACCCCTGTCTTAATAAATTCAATATACCTGTTAATGTTACGTGAATAAAATACATACATTTTCCTAAGATTATTAACCTTACTCATGTGAAAATATACAAAAAAACAAAACAAAACAAAAAAAAAAAACAGACTGATATCTATGTGCCTCTGTTACTCACTGAATGAGTACATTAAGTTAGACTCTTTTGTTTTCCGATTAAGCCTATTGACCTAGCGCAGGAAAACATTACTGCCGAAGCCTCTACTTTTCAGGCTGTGCTCAGCCGCTCCGAGACATCCCAATACCCAACTTCATTTGCAAAGATGACTGCAATGAATAACAATGTGAAAACCCCCCTCCCTTTTATACTTTGCAGAAATTGGGAATCTGCTTCACTTCGGTGGACAAAAACTTTGTCTGTGATGTTCAGCAGCTTCACTCGAGACTATAAACATCACTTTTCACAAACTGCATGCAGTTCCCACCTAAAGGTATGGAAATGTTCATGCTGTGGCCAGCAGTAAAAGACAGTTTTTCAAACTGGAAGGCAGACTTATTAATAGGATTTAGCACTAATCATCGGAATATGGTCTTACTAAGCAGTAGTATGCAACACATTGCAAACATCATCACGGGATCATTTCTTGGGAATTAATTTCATGGTTTTAAAGTTCGAAGGGATACTCTGGGCACCAACAAAACTAGAATGCATTTGCAAACTTTGGACTCATTAAGATGCTGCACTTTTGTTTAGTGCCAAACCTTTGTCATTTTGTTTATTAAAAAAAATAAAAAAAATACTTTTTGCAGAATTCTGCAAACCTTTGTCTTTTTTTTATCATTTAAAAAAAATTAACATTTTGCAGAAATGTGCAACGCACATCTGCCTTATTTGACACAAATGTCACACTAGAAAATACACTTCCTCGTCAAGATATGTACACAGCTCGGCTACTGACAGGACTGCCTGAGGCGAACAGCTGAAAGTCAAGCATTATAAGAGGACACCCAGGCAGACAAATTGTAAGTCTGTTAAGTATATATAACACCTATAAAAATAGTGGAGCGCTATACATAGGTATCTAACCCTCTTGCACTTGTGATTAACAGGAAGTCAAAGCAGCAACATGTGAAAAAGAAAAACAAAAGACAATGTGTAGTGCAGATAGTGATAGCACCAGGTGAAATTGAATGTGGAATGGTGGGCAGGGCCGGACTGGGGATACAAAGCAGCCCTGGAAAAAAAATCTATGCCAGCCCCATAAGTCACTGCGCCATGCATTGTCGCATGTAATATGTAAGGCTATATCTTGCCACCCCAGATGATTGAGTAATATATATATACTGGTATACATAAGCTCATTGACATAACAACACAAGCTCACTCACTAGCAGGCGCACACACACACACATGGAAGCAAGCTCACTCACTAGCAGGCGTGCAAACACACACACAGCTTAATGTAGTGGTTCTGGTGTCTATAGCTTGTCCCTGCAGGCTTTGCAATGTAAACACTGACTTTTCAGAGAAAAGGGCAGTGTTTACATTGCTTCCTAGTGACACCTCTAGTGACAGACACTCAAACGGTCACTAGAGGTGCTTCCTGTGTTTCTACATTCAGGTCCTCCACGCTCTGGAGGCGCTGAATGTTCCCCATAGAGATACATTGATTCAATGCATCTCTACGATGACATGCTGATTGGTGTAATGTTTTGCAGCCAATCCTATGGCAAAGCATTGGATTGGCTGAGATCATCAAGTTCAGCCATAGAGTCAGGGCCAGTCGAGGGGAGACCAGCATGACATGGAGGAATTAAAAAGGTGAGTAAAAACACTATTTTTAAAACAAACACACATACACCATGACACACACAAATACCATGGCAGACACACACACACCATGGCACAGACAGACAGACACTGTGGGGATATTTATGGGATGATAATAGTAAACAGTTGAGAATTGCCCACTATTTCAATTCTCTAGATCCCAAAGATCGTTATCATGTAAGTGAAATGTATTCCATATAAATAAAATCACAATTTGTTATAAAAATAGATACAATTTATATTATTAAATAATAATAATATGTAACATGCGTGATAATCAATGAATATTTAGTATAACATGAATATGCAATACAATGGCAATACACATACCAATGGTTAACACAGCAATTGTCAAGACAAGATTTATGAGGGGCTTCACAGAGAAAGCTTTCACACAGCACAGCGAAAGGCCATACAACTTTGGCTAGCAGTTAACTAATAACCCTTTCAATGCAGGTTAGATCTTCCTAGGCATAAAATACCTATTCTCATATAATTTTAATTAAGATAACATTTAAACCCGCTCATTAATCATTTCCTGGAACCATCCAATAAGAGTAATCTACCATATTCTATAAGCCGAATTTTAATTTGCCTAAAAAGATATCTTATCTTATTTTAGAGCAAATCAATACACCTGCATAAAAACAACGATATGCTAACATGTGATAATATCACACTAATATATATATAATTATTCTTCCACCTTATTATTATTCCACCTGCAGAATGGAATGTTTATAACTATATATTCTTTAGCTAAATATTGAAATCCGACCGTGATTTATCCAGTCATATATCATGCTATTAGATTTTTAATTAATTTGGATTAATTAAATAAAACCAGCATAATTACCAGTCAATGTTCTCATGAGATGAGTAGGTAGCTAAGTGTCAAGGAATGTTTCTTGAGTTGTGTCCAAGAGAGTTTGAATGTTAGTTAGTCCCAGAGTGAATATCTGTCATGGATCTCTGCATGTCCGAATCTGGAAGCCCAATTTCAACTTCCAACTGACTCTTCTCTGACTCACTTGCTTCCTCTCTGACTCCTTGCTTACTTCCTCACTTAGCCTGTGATCCTGATTTTTAAAGGGCCAGACTTTCTGTTCGTCATTACTTGATAAGCCAATAGGAAATTGAAGGTGGGGTCACCCTGCATATAGCAATTTAGGTATTTGGTCCATAGAGGGCAGTATCACCTCACTAAACGTTCCTATCCAGGAAACAGTTAACTTTTCCTGATGACGATTTTGACGTAATTTGACTTATGTATATGGCTGCCATAACTTAAGTTTACTTGTCAGTTCAAAGTATTTGCCTCAGTCTTTGTGTCGGCAATTCCTGCTGTAATTTCTAAAATTGACAGTTTAAACTTAATTTCACCTTTCACTTACAATGGGAATCTTGTCAAATGTAGAAAGTAAAATTAATTACTAAGTTTTATCTGGTCACTGGTGTCTGGCTTTCTTGTGTGAAGCTAACATTAAGAAGAGTATTCCATCTCCCTTCTCTGTTAGACTCATTGTATCACTTGGTTTGTTTATATAATACATTCCTTAGCTCCGGCTAAGTGGTTAGTCTTACAGAAAGGATAGAAATGTTGTGTCTCTTTGTTAGCCTGAAACCCAAAATGGAGTCTGCTCTGTTCTGAGTGACTCTGGCAATATATACTTTTAATTTCTATCATAGCACAAAATGTCTGCCGATATAAATATCCTGACAACACACACACACCATGACACAGACAGATTACATGACAGACACACACACACACCATGACACACACACACACACTGACAGACTGACACACATAATTGCTACCTGTGGGCGACCGGCCAGGGGGTCGTGCAGGGCAGACAGCTGTCTATACTTGCAGCCGCAGGGGGAGCTCTAACGGCGGCCGCAGGGGTAGTTGTGCTGGCTCTGCCCTGCTCCCCAGCGCGCAGCTTAATGAGACCGGGGCCGGAATATGACGTCATATTCCGGTCTCATTAAGTAGCGCGCGAGGGCGGGGGAGCAGAGCAGAGACAGCACAGCTCTCCCTGCAGCCGCAGGCACAGACAGCTGTCTGCCCGGCCCCAGGTGCCGACAGCCCACCGGGAAATTTCCCGGTATGCCAGTGGGTCAGTCTGGACCTAGTCGTGGGTACACTCACATGAAGTGCAGCCTAGAATTGAAGGCTCGCTTTATATGCAGTTGTGACTTTCACAGTGGCACCCCACCTTTCTTCAAGCCGGATATGTCACACACTCAAGGAGAAAAAGAAATAAGATATCAGTGTAATATGTTAAATTTTAGATTGGTGACGGAAGTAAGGTTTCCCTACACAAATGTTAATTTTTTGTGCATATATCTTTAAGTGGTTTTTACACACTACTTTTTATTATATTTCACACATAGGAAGTATTTCTCTGTCTGTTTGTCTGCTGTCGTGTTGTAATACATCTGAGCATTGAGAGATATGAAACCTGGATGTGACAGCCTATGATGGCGTGTGAGTGCCACCACTAATTGCCCAAAATTAGTGGTCCCACATGGAGAGAAGCCCCACGCAGAGCAGACTATGCAGAGCACTACTGAAACATGGCCCTCGTGCTCTGACACAATTCAACACTACACAACCATGTCTCACATGATGCACTCATGACTCTGGGGAGAGTTCCCTGGTTACCCGCATCTGAGGATACCCAGGACAGGAATCCAAAATCAGGACAGCCCTAGTGGATCCAGGACTGTTGGGAGGTATGGATGATGCATTAAACTGGCACTCTACTGACCAAATACAAAATTAAAGGGAAACTCCAGTGCCAGGAAAACAATCAGTTTTCCTGGCACTGCAGGTCCCCTCTCCCTCCCACCCCCCAATCCCCGGTTGCTGAAGGGGTGAAAACACTTTCAGTAACTTACCAGAGGCAGCGACGATGTCCCACGTCGCTGCTTCTTCCTCCGCCCACCGGCCGGGGAGACAATGCGCATGCGCAGCAAAGCCGCGCATGCGCATTAGAGCTCCCCATAGGAATGTATTGAAAATGCTTTCAATGCTTTCCTATGGGGAAATGAGCGACGCTGGAGGTCCTCACACAGTGTGAGGATGTCCAGCTGGGGACACGGAAGTGCCCTCTGGTGGCTGTCTAGTAGACAGCCACTAGAGGCGGAGTTAACCCTGCAAGGTAATTATTGAAGTTTATTAAAAACTGCAATAATTACACTTGCAGGGTTAAGAGTAGTGGGAGTTGGCTAAGAAAATTCCACTTGTGAGGATGGAACCAAGGGATCGGAACCGTCTCACTGGTGGAAAAACACCTTAATGGACACTCCAGGGATGTCCTGGGGCTTGACCCCTATAATCAAAGAATGAACAGAATACTCAAACAGCTGGAGTAAACCAGACTGGCTGAGTATAGTACTGGAAAAAATAATAATAAATATAAGAACAGTGTAATTGGAGGCTAAATTAATAAGTGAATAAATGTGGTGACTAAATATTGAAAAGAGTGCAATCTTGCCTTAATGGCTCACCTCTATAAAAATCCAGTAATACCTTGGTAACTACTAAGCTCAAATGTCACAACTGGCTAGTGACTTTATTAGGCAATTATAAATGGTCAAGTCCAGTGGCTTGAGCGTATTAGGTAGGAAAATGTCATACAGCTGACATGGGTATCTGGAATATGGTCACTAATAGAAGTCTGAATAGTTGATGTATGCCGTATGGCTGGTGATGAACACCAGTGTCTATATTAACCTACGATTGTGCGACTTCAAAAAAGGTCTGGTTAAATCAGAAGCCAAATCAGCATTTGGGGTAGCATGTGGCTAGTACCCTGTAAAGGAGTCGTCTAGCATCTAGGTAGGATTCATAGTTTCCCCTAGGAGTTATTGCTAGATGACTGCAACTCTAAACATATATAAGTTACAGTAAATACAGGGATGTATTCATCATGCATACCAGTATTCCCCAAGTTACATCAAAAAGGATTAACCTTCTACAGACAAAAATTATGTATAAATACAGTGACCCCAAAAAAAAGAGAGAGAGGTGAAAAACAAAGATTAGAGTGGCTCTATGTGCAGAACCATACTTAGGATGTTGGTTTCCTGCACATAGTGATAGATAGCCCTAGTGAGAGAAAATCAGTGAAAAACGAAAATGAGC
Source organism: Pelobates fuscus (assembly GCF_036172605.1). Lineage (NCBI taxonomy): Eukaryota > Metazoa > Chordata > Amphibia > Anura > Pelobatidae > Pelobates > Pelobates fuscus. The sequence goes on from NC_086328.1 coordinate 96,602,684, forward strand.
CCATAGAGCCCGACGCGCGTTTCGGTGCTTGCTTAGATGCACCTTCGTCAGGGGCTGACTGGAGACTGATTCCTAGTCTCCTTTTATATACAATCAGATACCGGTATCTCTAACTGTCCAATCATTGAGCCGGTCTCTTGTGCATTCCGGCGCCAACTCCACCACGTGATGGTATGCTAATGAGCTAAGCTCCTGGCACTCTACTGACCAAATACAAAATTAAAGGGAAACTCCAGTGCCAGGAAAACAATCAGTTTTCCTGGCACTGCAGGTCCCCTCTCCCTCCCACCCCCCAATCCCTGGTTGCTGAAGGGGTGAAAACACTTTCAGTAACTTACCAGAGGCAGCGACGATGTCCCACGTCGCTGCTTCTTCCTCCGCCCACTGATCCCGCCCACCGGCCGGGGAGACAATGCGCATGCGCAGCAAAGCCGCGCATGCGCATTAGAGCTCCCCATAGGAATGTATTGAAAATGCTTTCAATGCTTTCCTATGGGGAAATGAGCGACGCTGGAGGTCCTCACACAGTGTGAGGATGTCCAGCTGGGGACACGGAAGTGCCCTCTGGTGGCTGTCTAGTAGACAGCCACTAGAGGCGGAGTTAACCCTGCAAGGTAATTATTGAAGTTTATTAAAAACTGCAATAATTACACTTGCAGGGTTAAGAGTAGTGGGAGTTGGCACCCAGACCACTCCAATGGGCAGAAGTGGTCTGGGTGCCTGTTGTGTCCCTTTAATACAAATCAATGTATAGTAGGTATACCTCAAATGAAAACACAAACACATTTAATAAGGCATTTTTCCATTGGAGGTTTATCTAAACATATTATAGAAACAAGTACTCCCTAAGAGAGGAACCTAGTAGGAAGTACAGAATAAGGGGTTATAGGGGTGGAAAAAAGGGCATAACCCTATATATAGCACAAATAAAGAGAGAACATGAGGCAAGATCACCCCGTAACTAACCGGGCTGATCCCCCTCAAAAACCACCCCAATAGGAGCGTCTAAGAACTTAACCAAAATAATGAATAAACTTTATTGAAAAAATAAATTAAAAAGCTAGAAACTCATAGATAAGTAGGTTCTTGATTACTGCAGGGATATGACTGTAATAGTTTGTATCATCAATTTCCTAAGAATGTAGCAATCCAACTCATAACAGAGTTGTTAATAATGGAGACTAGAGATGTCCCGAATAGTTCGCTGGCGAATACTTCCTGGCGAACATAGCTTGTTCGCGTTCGCCACGGTGGGCGAACATATGCGATGTTCGGTCGGCCCCTATTCGTCATCATTGAGTAAACTTTGACCCTGTAACTCACAGTCAGCAGACACATTCCAGCCAATCAGCAGCAGACCCTCCCTCCCAGACCTTCCCACCTCCTGGACAGCATCCATTTTAGATTCATTCGGAAGCTGCATTCTTAGTGAGAGGAGGGACAGTGTAGCTGCTGCTGATTTAATAGGAAAATTGATAGCTACGCTAGTGTATTCAGTGTCCACTACAGTCCTGAAGGACTCATCTGATCTCTGCTGTAAGGACAGCAGCCCAAAAAGCCCTTTTTAGGGCTAGAACATCAGTTTGCTTTTTTTTTCTGTGTAATCTAATTGCAGTTGCCTGCCTTCCAGCGTGTGTGTCAGGCTCACAGCGTATACTGTGCCCACTTGCCCAGTGCCACCACTCATATCTGGTGTCACAATAGCTTGCATTTAAAAATAAAACTACTTTTTTGACTGTAATATAATAGCAGTCAGTTTCCTTCACACGTGTGCGTTTCAGGGCCTGCCAGGGCACAGTGTCACACCAGTGCAACTCATATCTGGTGTAACAGTAGTGTACATTAAAAAAAAAAAAAAAAAAAACTAGAGAAGGCTCTGTGCCAAAACGAGCAAAATTACAGATTTTGGGTGGAAAATTGGGCACTTACCTACCCACAACCTACGCTGCACATCGAAGACACCACGATGGGCAGGAAAAACAAGAAGCCCAGGGCGGACAAGACTCCTGCTAGCCATGATATTGGCAAACTGCTGCGGAACTCTCAGAAAGCCTCATGGGAGAAAATGGCGCTGGGGGAAGAAGGATTCTCAGACTCCTCCGAGGACGACTATACTGACATGGGAGAGGGACCTTCCCTGAACAGACCCACAGGGCGCATCCCCAAACCACCTACGTCTGGTGATCCGATTACTGCAGGCCTCCTGAAGAGCATGTTCGCCGAACAAAGGCAGAACTTAGCCATGGATCTAGCCTGCTTCAAGGACGCCATAGCGGGTGCAACCACGAGGCTCGACCTCCTTGAGACTGCAGCTAATACTCAGGACACCCGACTAACCACATTGGAGCAACGGATCACAGACCTCCAAAAGCAGCAACTCGGCACCGCTGTGAAAGTGGAAGCCCTAGAGGATTATAGAAGGAAACATAATCTTAAACTCAGAGGGGTACCGGACGCCGTCGGTTTATCCGACCTCCCACACTACCTTAGACGCCTCATGGCTACACTGCTACAGCCCAAACAGGTCAAAAATATAAAACTGGACGGACTGTTCCGGTTGCCGAAACCCGCAGCAGCACCACCTACGGCCACTGCGGATCTTATAGTGCGGTTCCAGTCCCTTCACGACAAGGCCGCTTTGCTGGCAGCAGCCCGGGGGAAAACGCTGCTGATCTTTGAGGATTCCCACATCTCCCTGTTCCCAGACCTAACGAGGATCGTTATCGTTTAACACAATCTGTACAGCAAATGTTTACTACCATATTTTGATGTCGCTGTTGTGGCGCACCAAAGCTTACTGTTATTTTTGTGCACAACAAAAATAAAGAATTAAAAAACAAAACAAAAAAAAAAAAACTAGAAATTTGACTGTGAAATAATAGCAGTCAGTTTCCTTCACACGTGTGCGTTTCAGGGCCTGCCAGGGCACAGTGTCACACCAGTGCAACTCATATCTGGTGTAACAGTAGTGTACATTAAAAAAAAAAAAAGTTAGTTGTCTGCAAGCGTGTGTGTCAGGCCTACAGTGTCTACTCTGTCAACTTCTGCCAGTGCACAGTGCCACTCATATCTGTTGTCACAGTAGCTTGCACGCATAGTACCACTAATCGGAAAAAAAAATGACAGCCAGAGGCAGGCCACCCCGCAGGGGCCGTCGTGGTCATGGTGCTGTGATTCCCTTTGGCCCTAGAATAATGCCCAGTGTTCAGAGGCTACGTACCCTGAACTCGAAAAGTTCTGAGAACATAGTTGACTGGCTAACACAGGACACCCAATCTTCTACAGCTTCCGCTCGGAACCTTGACGCACCATCCTCCTCCAGCTTAGCTTCGGGCACCTCTCAAGTTACCACTCGCTCGCCTGCCGCCACCACCAACACTAGCACCACAGCCGCTTCACTTGATCTGTCAGAGGAGTTATTTACACATCAGTTGGAAGAAATGAGTGATGCGCAACCATTATTGCCAGAGGATGTAGATAACAGGGATATGTCTCAGTCAGGCAGCATTACACACATGGACGTACGGTGTGATGATGATGTTGTACCCGCTGCTGCTTCCTTTGCTGAGTTGTCAGATACAAGTGAAGCGGTTGATGATGATGATGCGTCTGTGGATGTCACGTGGGTGCCCGCTAGAAGAGAAGAAGAACAGGGGGAAAGTTCAGATGGGGAGACAGAGAGGAGGAGGAGACGAGTTGAAAGCAGGGGGAGGTCGTCGCAAGGAGCTAGTGGCACAGTCAGACAGCATGCATCGGCACCCGGGGTCAGCCAGACAGCACACCAATCAACGCATGCTGTTGCCACCACCAGAATGCCGTCATTGCAGAGCTCAGCAGTGTGGCATTTTTTTTGTGTGTCTGCCTTGACAACAGCGATGCCATTTGCAACCTGTGCCAAAAGAAACTGAGTCGTGGGAAGTCCAACACCCACCGAGGAACAACTGCTTTGCGAAGGCACATGATCGCACATCACAAACGCCTATGGGATCAACACATGAGTACAAGCAGCACACAAACTCAAAGCCGCCATCCTCCTCCTGGTCCAGCATCTTCAGCCACGTCAACCACTGCTGTCCTCATTGACCCCTCTCAACCATCCGCCACTCCGTCTCTCGCCTTGAGCAGTTCATGCTCATCTGCCCACAGTCAGGTGTCTGTCAAGGACATGTTTGAGCGTAAGAAGCCAATGTCACAAAGTCACCCCCTTTCCCGGCATCTGACAGCTGGCTTGTCTGAACTCTTAGCCCGCCAGCTTTTACTCAGGCGTTCCAAAAATTTGTAGCTATTGGGACACCGCAGTGGAAGGTACCCAGCCGAAATTTCTTTGCACAAAAGGCAATCCCCAACCTGTACTCGATTGTGCAAAAGGAAGTAATGGCATGTCTGGCACACAGTGTTGGGGCAAGGGTCCATCTGACCACTGATACCTTGTCTGCAAAGCATGGTCAGGGCAGGTATATCACCTACACTGCGCATTGGGTAAACCTGCTGACGGCTGCCAAGCATGGAATGTGTGGCTCTGCAGAGGAGTTGGTGACACCACCACGACTTGCAGGCAGGCCTGCTGCCACCTCCTCCATCCTCTTCCATAACCTCCTCGGCTGAGTCCTCTTCTGCTGCTGCGTCTTGCTCCACATCAACGGCACCCCCCAGCTCCCCAGGTACTATTCCACATCCCGGATACGGCAGTGTCACGCCGTCTTGGGGTTGACTTGCCTGAAAGCAGAGAGTCACACTGGACCAGCACTCCTGTCCGCCATGAACGCACAGGTGGATCAGTGGCTGACTCCGTACCAACTGGAGATCGGCAAAGTGGTTTGTGACAACGGAAGAAATTTGTTGGCGGCATTGAATTTGGGCAAGTTGACACATGTGCCGTGCATGGCACATGTGTGCAATCTAATCGTACAACGCTTTGTGCATAAGTACCCAGGCTTACAGGACGTCCTGAAGCAGGCCAGGAAGGTGTGTGGCCATTTCAGGCGTTCCTACACGGCCATGGCGCACTTTTCAGATATCCAACGGCGAAACAACATGCCAGTGAGGCGCTTGATTTGCGACAGACCGACACGTTGCAATTCAACACTCCTAATGTTCGACCGCCTGCTCCAACAAGAAAAAGCCGTTAACAAGTATTTGTATGACCGGGATGCTAGGACAGCCTCTGCGGAGCTGGGAATTTTTTTGCCACGTTACTGGACGCTCATGCGCAATGCCTGTAGGCTCATGCGTCCTTTTGAGGAGGTGACAAACCTAGTCAGTCGCACCGAAGGCACCATCAGCGACATCATACCATTTGTTATCTTCCTGGAGCGTGCCCTGCGAAGAGTGCTGGATCAGGCCGTAGATGAGCGTGAAGAGGAAGAGTTGTGTTCACCATCACCACCAGAAACAGCCTTATCAGCATCGCTTGCTGGACCTGCGGCAACGCTGGAAGAGGATTGTGAGGAAGAGGAGTCAGAGGAGGAATGTGGCTTTGAGGAGGAGGAGGAGGAAGACCAACCACAACAGGCATCCCAGGGTGCTCGTTGTCACCTATCTGGTACCTGTGGTGCTGTACGTGGCTGGGGGTAGGAACATACCTTCAGTGAGATCACTGAAATGGGGTCTTTCATGCTGTCGTGCCTGTTGAGGGACCCTCATATAAAAAGGCTGAAGGAGAACGACCTGTACTGGGTGTCCACGCTACTAGACCCCCGGTATAAACAGAAAGTGCCTGAAATGTTACCGAATTACCGCAAGTCGGAAAGGATGCAGCAGTTCCAAAATAAATTAAAAAGTATGCTTTACACAGCGTATAAGGGTGATATCACAGCACAACGGGAATCTAACAGGGGAAGAGGTGAAAGTAATCGTCCTCCTCCCACGACCACGCCGGCAAGGACTGGACGCTTTACAGACGTGTTGTTGATGGAGGACATGTGGAGCTTTTTAAGTCCTACGTATCGCCACAGCCCTTCGGGGTCCACCCTCAGAGAACGACTCGACCGACAGGTAGCAGATTACCTCGCCTTAACTGCAGATATCGACACTCTGAGGAGCGATGAACCCCTTGACTACTGGGTGTGCAGGCTTGACCTGTGGCCTGAGCTATCCCAATTTGCGATAGAACTTCTGGCCTGCTCCGCTTCTAGTGTCCTGTCAGAAAGGACCTTCAGTGCAGCAGGAGGTATTGTCACTGAGAAGAGAAGTCGCCTAGGTCAAAAAAGTCTAGATTACCTCACCTTTATTAAGATGAATGAGGGATGGGTCCCAAAGGGACTGACAGTGGGCGATACATTCGACTAAAAAAGGCCTGATGAGGGGGACATAACAGGGATTAAACTGATAAGAATAGTACTACTTAACACACCACTCCTATCTGGTGGCACATTAGATTGCACGCGCAGTGCCCCAAATTTGAAGTAGGAGGACCGACCAAGCATCTTTTTCCATCTCCCGGTTCCTAAAATCGATGCCATATACACGTCCCCTGATGAGGGGGACATAACAGGGATTAAACTGATAGGAATAGTACTACTTAACACACCTTATAATAACGCAGAGAGAGGCAACGCAGAGAGAGGAGTCTGAAGAAGAGGAGTCAGAGGAGGAAGGTGGCTTTGAGGAGGTGGAAGACCAAACACAGCAGGCGTCCCAGGGGGCTTGTTGTCACCTTTCGGGACCCTTGGTGTTGTACGTGGCTGGGTGGAGGAAGAGACCTTCAATGACATCAGTGAGGACAAGGAACGGGACATGGCTAGCTTGGTATCCAACCTTGTGCAAACGGGGAGTTTGCGGTTGTGCAAATGGACTGTTTGCGGTTGTTTGCGGTGCGTTAAACGGGGAGTTTGCTCTGTCACTGTGAAGCGGGTGTAACCCTTACACTACCTGATCGATACAACATCATACCTGATGTTTTAAAGCAAGTTATTCCAAACAATTTAGGAATGTTAGGTGATTTATGCCCTTTGTGGATTAAAACCAGACTCTGCATCAACTATGTAATTTTCCATGGGAGTTTTGCCATGGATCCCCCTCCGGCATGCCACAGTCCAGGTGTTAGTCCCCTTGAAACAACTTTTCCATCACTATTGTGGCCAGAAAGAGTCCCTGTGCGTTTTAAAATTCGCCTGCCTGTTGAAGTCGATGGCGGTTCGCCCGTTCGCGAACATTTGCGGAAATTCGCGTTCGCCATTCGCGAACGGAAAATTTTATGTTCGCGACATCTCTAATGGAGACACATGTAACAATGTATACTGAGCCATGCAGATAATCACTAAAAACCAACAGAAACAGTATATTGTGCCGCAAAAGTATACCAGATATCGAAAGGACAGGGAAGAGTATATAGTGGAAAAGATAAAGGGAGAAAGAGTAACTTCCAACAACCCTTAGTATATAGCCCAATGCCCCTCCTGCCTCAGAAACTGGCCGACCAAAGTCTCATTATAGCACAATAGAGACTGCAAAATAAGTTCGCTAGGGTGATAAAAACAACGATGGCAACATCGGTAAAAGCCCAACGCGCGTTTCGGCGGTCTAACTGCCTTTCTCAAGGGCCAAGCAAACCAAATCAGGAGGTCCCCCCTCACCGATTAAATAGGTAGTATTCAGATATTAGAATGCAAGTCCCAGGTCATTAATCTGTCCTCTCGTATATTAACTACTGACCAAAATGTTGTTCTGGGGAAAGGGCTTTCCTTTGTACCTACACCACCATTTGACAAGTTTAGTTGGATTAAGGACCTTCATCTTTTCATTAGAAAGTTGGCTCTACATAAGTTCCACTCTGTACAGAACTAAAGAAAGGCAAGAGACCTCGGACTTGCACCTAAAGACTACCAATGGATATAGATCAGGGTGTTGCAGTGGATGTGATCTACTTGGATTTTGCCAAGGCATTTGATACGGTTCCTCACTAGGTTAGTCTTCAAACTAAAAGAAATTGGTCTAGATGAATATTCTTGTTCTTGGGTAGAACATTGGCTTAAGGATAGAGTACAGCGAGTTGTCATAAATGGTAAATTTTCAAACTCGACAAAAGTGGTAAGTGGTGTCCCTCAGGGTTCTGTTTTGGGACCGCTTCTATTTAACATATTTATAAATGATCTTGAAATGGGCATTGAAAGCCATGTATCAGTGTTTGCAGATGACACAAAACTTTGTAAAGTAATACAATGTGAGCAGGATATTGCCTTGCTGCAGAGGGATTTGGATAGATTGGGGGACTGGGCACTAAAATGGCAGATGACATTTAACGTAGAAAAATGCAAAGTTATGCACTTCGGGGTTAAGAATGCACAAGCAATTTACACCCTAAATGGTAGTGAACAAGGGATAACCACACACGAGAAGGATTTGGGATTTGTTATAGACAACAAATTAGGTAGCAATATGCAATGTCAATCTGCCGTTGCTAAGGCCAGTAAGGTTTTGTCATGTATAAATAGGGGCATAAATTCTCGAGATGAAAATATAATTTTGCCTCTTTATAAATCGCTGGGAAGACCACACCTTGAATATGCTGTGCAATTTTGGGCACCTGTTCTAAAGAAAGATATCATGGCACTAGAAAAAGTGCAGAGACGAGCTACAAAATTGATAAAAGGAATGGAGCATTTTGGTTATGAAGAAAGGTTAAAAAATTTAAATCTCTTCAGTTTGGAAAAACGGCGCCTTAGAGGGGATATGATAACATTATACAAATATATTCGGGGCCAGTACAAACCATTACCTGTGAATCTATTCATAAACAGGGCTATACATAGGACACGAGGTCACACATTTAGGCTTGAAGAAAGGAGATTTCATCTACGGCAAAGAAAAGGTTTTTTTTACAGTAAGGGCAATAAGGATATGGAATTCATTGCCTGAAGAGGTGGTTTTGTCAGAGTCTATACAGATGTTTAAACTGCAATTGGATAAATACTTGCAAAAACATAACATACAGGGATATAATTTCTAATTATTGGGGTAATAGTGGCTTGATCCAAGGAGACATCTGACTGCTATTTTGGGGTCAAGAAGGAATTTTTTCCTAGTTTGTTGCAAAATTGGAAGCGCTTCAGACTGGGTTTTTTGCCTTCTTTTGGATTAACAGCAAAAGCATATGTGAGGAAGGCTGAACTTGATGGACGCAAGTCTCTTTTCAGCTATGTAACTATGTAAATGTAAACCTGTTGGCCCTCCTAGATGAAAGCGATTCGAACACAATACTGAACCGTACTGGTTTAAAACCCAAGAGTCGCTATACACCTAATTTTGCGCGTTTTAGGAATATCGAACTGTTTTTAGAGGCAGCCAAAAGTGAGATAGAAAAAATCAATCTCAAATCTCTCCGTTTCCATTCAAGAGATAATCTCCTTAGACGGGAACAAGGCGCCCTAAAAACTTTACAGGATGATGCCGATATTATCATCAAACCAGCTGATAAGGGGGGAAATATTGTAATAATGGATGTGGATAAATATCTGGGAATGGCTGAACAGGTCCTCAGAGACGCTGAGACATACACAGTTCTCAAGCATGATCCCACAAATGATTTTCTATCTTAGTTCAAGGAGATACTTGATGATGGCCGCAGTGGGGGGTTGCTGTCGGGTGACGAGTATGAATTTATTTTCAATCGTCACCCAAAGATAGCAACCTTCTACTGCTTACCCAAAGTTCACAAGAACTTGGAGGTACCCCCAGGTCGTCAAATCGTCTCAGGGGTTGATAACCTCACAGAAAATGGCAGCCTGTATGTCGACAGAATTTTAAGACCCTTTGTGGAAACTCTACCTTCATACATTAGAGATACAAAGCATGCCCTAAATAGACTTTCGAATCTTAAATTCTCTCCCACTGTTCAACTATGTAGTCTTGATGTTGAATCACTTTATTCCTCTATACCCCACGATAGAGGAATTGAACATGTGAGATTTTTTTTTTTCTTGATCAAAGATCACCTAGGGATGATTTACACACAGCCTTCCTTCTACGCCTTCTTCAGTTTATTTTGTCACACAATTATTTTTTGTTTAATAATCGAGTATACCACCATGTGAGGGGTACTTCTATGGGGACGGCTTGTGCCCCCTCATATGCGAACCTTCACCTGGGATGGTGGGAACATCAGATCCGTTGTTCAGATGTTTTGAGAGAATACTTACCTAAGGTCCTATGGTGGGGTCGCTACATCGACAACATTTTGATTGTCTGGCAAGGCACCCCCCAGTAATTCTGTGATATGGTGGTATTACTTAACCATAATGATGAAAATCTTCGGTTTACATCAGAATTCAGAGGACGTTCCATTAATTTTCTCGATGTGACTATTAATATCAATGAAGATGGTACATTTCAATCCGCCTTGTTTAGGAAACCTGCGGCGACTAATTCTCTCTTACATTGGACTAGTCACCATCCGTGACCATTAAAGGAGGGTATTCCGGTGGGCCAGTACCTCCGCCTTCGGAGGAACTGTAGTGACATTCAGGACTTTCAGATGAAAGCAAAACAACTTCGGTTACACTTCAAAGAGAAGGGTTATCCGAATCGCTGCTTGAAAAAGGCGTATAAAAGAGCACTCCAGACTGAGAGAAGTGAGCTACTGTGTGATCTCCAGAAAAAGAAAGTGAATAGGGATGCTGGAAATATCCGCATGATTGCGACTTTCGATGTAGAGTGGCAAGAAGTACGGAAGTCACTTGAGAGATTCTGGCCTATCCTGCTAAACGATGTACATCTCAAGGAGGCTTTGAGCCCACATGTTAATATCACGGCCAGGCGTGGACGCAATATTCGTGATTTACTGGTACCTAGCCATTTCTCCACCAAACCACAGCCGCGTGCCACTTGGTTGGGAGTCCCTCCAAGTGGCACATATGGCTGTGGCAGATGTGTGGCCTGCAAGTATATCCTCAAAGACTCTAAGACCGTCAGCAACAGTATAGGACAAGGCTCCTTTAAAATTAAAAACTTTTTTAACTGTAATACAAAGGGCCTTGTATACTTACTGTCATGTTCATGTGGACAGAAATATGTGGGGAAAACATTTAGGGCCTTTAAAGATAGGATCATGGAACATGTAAGATCCCCTAGGAATCGTCTTGAGACACCTATTTCGAGACACCTCAAAGAATACTACCATGGGGATCCCAATAATCTTAGGTTCTGTGGACTGGAACTGGTAAAGAGGAATCCTAGACGTGGAGACTTTGACAAAATCCTAAGACAGAGGGAATCTAGGTGGATATACAATCTTAAGACACTTCAACCCCTAGGTTTGAATGAGGGCTTTTCTTTTGCACCTTTTATATAATCATTGATATGAATATTGTCTTCATTTATCTCTTCTCTGTCTATGTAATCTTTGGATACATTTTTTCTTTCATCATATAGCCAGCTGTGTTTTAATGTTTCACTCTTTACCATTCTTCTTTGTCTTTTATAACTTATTATTTTCTACAGTGAATTTACTTGAAAATGTAATATCATATTACTATTTTTTATTTTTCCCCCCTCCCCTCCCTTTTCTACTCTCCTCTATTTATTCTTTCTCTGATTGCTGTATTATCACTATTATTATTTCAGCCTTTATATATATCTGCCTGAGGGTATCTTATTACCTAGCAATTTGAATATGGATTCAGTCTATTACTGGAGATACAATGTATGTACAGGTTTTGTGGCATACTATCCACAGGCTGGGATTAGATGTCATAATACACTCTTTGCCTTAAGTATCTGCGCATGCGCCGATATTTCGGCTTTGACATGCGCACTGACCGCTTTCCCGGCAGACAGTCAGAGAGAGAGGGGGATTGCGAGAAGGCTCTGTTTCTCGTGCATGCGCCGATATTTCGGCGCATGCGCATTGACTTCATCCCCTCCCCGCGAGATGAATAGACTCCATTGCCCACTTTGGACCAATGATGGCGTCAAGTTGGTGGATGGGCGGCGCATATGAGGTATTTAATCGGTGAGGGGGGACCTCCTGATTTGGTTTGTTTGGCCCTTGAGAAAGGCGGTTAGACCACCGAAACGCACGTCGGGCTTTTACCGATGTTGCCATTATTGTTTTTATCACCCTAGCGAACTTATTTTGCAGTCTCTATTGTGCTATAATGAGACTTTGGTCGGCCAGTTTCTGAGGCAGGAGGGGCATTGGGCTATATACTAAGGGTTGTTGGAAGTTACTCTTTCTCGCTTTATCTTTTCCACTATATGCTCTTCCCTGTCCTTTCGATTTCTGGTATACTTTTGCAGCACAATATATTGTTTCTGTTGGTTTTTAGTGATTATCTGCATGGCTCAGTATACATTGTTACATGTGTCTCCATTATTAACAACTCTGTTATGAGTTGGATTGCTACATTCTTAGGAAATTGATACAAACTATTACAGTCATATCCCTGCAGTAATCAAGAACCTACTTATTTATGAGTTTCTAGCTTTTTAATTTATTTTTTCAATAAAGTTTATTCATTATTTTGGTTAAGTTCTTAGACGCTCCTATTGGGGTGGTTTTTGAGAGGGATCAGCCCGGTTGGTTACGGGGTGATCTTGCCTCATTTTCTCTCTTTATCTAAAAATAGATTATAAAAGCTTCAGTACTCCTATATAACTCCCTCTCCTCCTCCCCCTCCCACCCCCTTCTATCCCTGCCCAGACTTTATTTGGCTGTCCAATCACAGACTTCCCAGTGCCGCTCAATGAAAAGTCTTTGCAAGGCAGGTGCTCTGAGCAATTGCTGCCTATTGAGTTTAGCTCCCCTGAGCTAACAAATCCAGGAAGTAAAATGACCAGCTGTCTGATTGACTGTCCGGCATTTCCGTATGCTAAAGTGCTTTAGGGGGTCTGGAGGATCTTTTTCAACGTGTGGGCATATCACAAGTGAGAGAAGGAAACCAGGCACATGGGACAAATATTAAACCTCAAGGACAGGGAGCACAGAGTGAAAGAAAATCATAAGGTTATTGCTGTTTGTTCTGCTCGCTGTGGGAGTAATCTTAACGCACTGCACAAGGACCATACACAGAGAGCTTCAGTTTCACTCATTGCATGGTCTGCCTTGAGGGGAAGGCTCCCAGTCTGACCACTGACTTTATGGGGGCTCCCACCCTTTTTAGAGGCACACCCTCCACTTTCACAGGCAGGTCTTCATCTCTGGACAGCCTGCTCCTTTGTCTGACCAACTGTGTCTTACATGGTCGGCAGACCATATTGACAGGTATCTCTGTCCTCAATAACCCAGTCATGGTCATATTTCTGTGGTTATAAATTGCCATATTACCTGAACTGGACATAGGATATTATTTAACTCAGAATTCGCAAACTCCCCCCTTCCCCCAAATATGTTAGTGAACTACAACCCACATGATCCTCTGGTTATATAGCTGGCCTCCTAACATGATGTGAGCTATACACTCTTGATCATAAATGAGTCCTAACTCAATATGAAGGACTGTTTTATTGTAATGTCTTTCAGCTTTCATCACTGTTAGAATATCAAATTATTGACTTTGAATCCAATCTGCCTTTTTTTATTACAACTTATCCTGATGTACAAAACATTTCACTCTATAACCAAAGCACTGATGTAACACACTTTAATGGTAATTGCTTAGTGTTATGAGGGATCTATTGAGAATTCTAGTGATTACAGGAAACGGAAACACCACTCATTACACTATAAGCACTTCTTTAATTCCTCATTCTAACTAGTTCAGCCCTTCTAATAGGAATGTCTCTACGACTTCAGTAACTCTGCAACCCACAAGTCTTTCTTTAGATGTCTCTACTCGTCATCTTGCAAGTGACGGATACTGATAATGAATCTGTCAGACGATTTTAAGTACAAACTCATGGTCTGCTGATGTGTAATCCAAGTTCGTTTCCTGGTTTCTGGACCCTCGAGTTAAGTTCCTTCCCAACGCTAACTGGAACTCTAATTTGTGTCACATCTCTTCCAGACTATACACATCTGATATTTTGCTACTAGTTTTTTTAAGAGCTGTTCTTTTGTAATAATTTTAATTCTGATGAAGTACGTTGTCCTGTTTTTGTATAATTTATTCTGGTCTAAACTTAATTTACCTTTTATTAACTGCCATATTACTTTATAAACATGTTTTATATGAGATGTCCTGGTACTCTATCCCCACCACACTTTTTAACACTATTTTATTTTCTATATCCAAGGTTTACTCTATATTAGCTCTGCACTTTTCTCTGGACATAATGTCTTTTTCCGATATAAACAGATCTATTTTGTTTACAATTCAACTTCGCTCTCCCTCGTTTTACAGAATTGACCAACATAAGGGCATTTGCAATCTGTGTAACTAACAATTTTCTTCTCCTGTCAGAACATAGAGTCAGTACACTTAATGACTTTTCTAATGTAATATATTGGTTATTTATGTCTGTTTATGTCATCCCACAAATATATTTAATATACTGAAGTTTGAAATACAAAATTAAAAAAGTGGTATATTTTACATTAATAATTTTAGCACCAATTATTTGAGTAACTACCAATACTCAGATACTTTACACCACTAGAGCAAGTTCAAGTTTCAGGTTGTGGTGGGGGTCAGTTGGGTATTATAGTTTTAATGTTATGTTTACATTCTAAATTAGGCTTGTAAGACTGTTATACAGGGCCGGCCCAAGAATTTGTGCTGCCTGGGTCCAAGAATGAAACGCTCCCTCACCCCCCAAAAAACCCATATATGTTTCTGCAATGGTAGTGTCTCTATGTCTACGTGCAAGGGATAAACCGTGTGTCTGTGTGTGTACTGGGGATGAAGTGTGTGTCTAACGGTGTGCTGGGGATGATAGACACCTGTGTGTTTGCTGTGGATGAAGTTTGTGCATGTGTGTACTGGGGATGAAGTGTGTGTCTGTGTGTGCACTGCAGCCAATACACTTACCTATACACTGTGTAAGTGTTTGTATCTGTGTACCTGTATCTGTATATGTGTCAGTGATTGTATTCATTGGTCTATGTATCTGCATGTGTGGCAGTGTTTCTGTGCAACTGTATGTGTGTCTGTATATCTGCACATATATCAGTGTGTCTGTGCAACTGTATGTGTGTCTTTGCATCTGCATGTGTGTCAGTATATGTATCAAATACTGACACAAATGAAGATATTGACATACATACAGATGTACACACACACTAATACGCCTGCAGATACACACTGATACAGACACATACAGATACACACACTACACAGAGACAGATGCACACATTACACACACTATACAAATACAGATATACAAACTACACACTATACACACACAGATATGCATACTACACACAGATACATCCACTATACATACAAGATACACACTATACACACATTAAACATATACAAACACACAGATACACACACATACAAAACAAACACACAAATACATCCATTAAAAAATTAAGCCACCCAGCAGTTTCTTACCTTCTGCTGGTCCGGCCCCATCCTCGCGGCTCCCTCCTCAAGCGCAGCTCGGTCCAGGTGTGTGAGTTGGGAGGAAGTGAGAGGCTGTCACTTCCTCCCAGCTTTCCCTGCGGATAGAAGGGGCCCGGTCGTGCTGTTAAAGCGCCACAGCACATGACCGGGCCCCTCATTGCACATGTCCATCTGGTGGCCCTAAGGGCATGGGCCACCTGATAGACCTTAACACAGGTACCCAATCCGTATGGTGGAGCTGCACCGCCGCCACCGGTTTGGAACTCTTGTTTTAGATGATGACAGGGGCGGCAAAATGCTGCCCCTGTCAATGTGTGCCTGGAGCCGTGGCTCCACAGCGGTCCATGGACTGGCCAGCCCTGCTGTTACATGTACATAATGTTTACTGAACAACATAGGCTTAATAAAAATTGTGAATATAAATATTTTCTGGCATTGCCCTATTGTGCAATAATATTAACCATGAAGGAGGCATTATTAGTTTTTACATAATGACATTAAGCTGCATGAAAATACAAAACATGAATTGCTAAACTAATTAATATTGATATATTTTGATATAGATCCAGAATAAATATAATTCACACTGGAAAAACATTTTTATAATTTTATTTACCAGAGTTTAAAACATCTTCCTTTTTCTCTCAATTCACTACAAGGTTTATTCACAAAATAAAGAATTTTGGTGAATTAAAATTAAAGTGTCAAATTTGGGCAAATTAGCCAAGTTGGAAAAAAAAAATAGGAGTTTGCACGTTTTCTAACTTGGCTATATTATCTAAGTATTTTTATTTTTATTTTTTTAATTATAAAAATAAAATAAATACTTACAATTGACTGTTTAGTTAATGAAGCCTTATGGTTAACTTCCATAATTAGAGTTACAGCTCTGCCCAGCGAATGAGAAGTCAAGCAACAGTTATCGAAACTACTTCATAACAGGAAAATAGAAATTAATAAATAAATAAATAAATAACCCCCATCCAGACATAATTATAATACATGTATTATAAAACACATAACTTCAACGTCTAATAGAAGCTGAGAAATGATAATTATATGTCATCATATTATCATCTTTTATATATGCTATTCTCTTTAGATCCACCACCGTTGTCTCCCTGTTTTACGTCATTCTTTCGAATCAGACAGTTTGGTTCTAAACAGGATTCTACTTCCATGCTGCACCGGAGGACACATCTAAAAATTAGATTGGTTAAGATAACATCTTGCCAAGTAAACTATCCTAATAAACATGTATCTGTATCTGACAGGGAAATACCAGCTTGGGGATATTCCAAAGAGGCAAGAAGTAAACTATTCTACACAGCGGCACAGCCTATGACTGAATTATGCCGTTTGGTTTATAATACTGCTGTGAGACTGTGTGTGTAAGGCAAGCTTGTTAGTGCAGTTTTAATTGGCTGCTGGCTGGAAACATGTACTGCTCAATATTTCGCTCGGAGGATAGAAAGAGCACTCGCAGCACGGAGAACCAAAAATAAAAGTTTGTACTTACTTGACCTGAGGAAAACAGAAGCACATACAATAAACAGCAGAAAAATATAGTTGTAATAACGGTTATATTCACTTCAATAAATGTGTTTTTATTTATTTGTGCCTTACTTCTGGGGATACAAAAAAATAAATATCCACAAAATGAACTGCTGGAATATATCATTAAAAAGTATTTTAGCATTGTGCAGCCATGGCAATACATTCATGCAAGAATTCAGCCATTGCTATTTTAATGAGAAAGGTTTAGGTGACATCAATGTGAGCAGCCAAGGAGAGTGGACTTCAATGCGCATGCGTGATCAATGACGCCTTTACTTTACTAGCCAGTCGGGCTGCTTGACGCCATTGAGTGAGCAGGTGGCTGCCGCATTCAAAATGGCAGAGTGAGTAGAGCAACTAATCTAGAAAAGTAAAGTCAGGGGGCGCATTAGATATGTGTGATAACAGGGGAGTAACAAAATTTATACTTATTCACACTGGTTCTTCATATTATGTATACTCCACCTAAATATAAAAAATAATGCATAGCATAATACTGTATGGTGGGTACAATCTTATTTAGGATGTCAAATTCCAACTCACAATTTTCAGAGCCACGTATAGTAGGCTCTGACTATAACAGCATGTTCACATATCCCTTTGAATGTTTATCCACTCCTCCGCCTTTACAGGTATCACAGCTAGTATCAAGGATCAGCAGGATAATAATTGCAGGTTCTGAGTATAAGATGCTTAAAATTAGCTTTAATCAAAAATAATAATAAAGTGGATATAACAATATAAAATATAAAAATAACACCAACGCGTTTCGACCTGTGTAACTTCTAGTTGTCCGTTTCCTGTTTATATACTCCATCAGATATCCTCTGTTTGGCGCCAGCTGGTTTTTTGCCGCTTTTTTTCTTGCTTCCGCCTGTTCTCATTTCCGTCTCGATCTGATGCCGTATTTCCGCTTCTGTTTGCGCCTCCGTCTTACGTTATCTCTTTACATGGATTCCTCTGTTGTCACACATATCTATTGCGCCCCCTACTTTTACTTTTCTAGATTACCGTTTTGTGTTTTTGAAGTGTTTTTTTTAAACACTGGGGACGTCGCACTTATAAGGAGAGCTACCTAGAACACCTCACCTCACTTGCACTTTGTGTGTTAAGATATTTTGTACTAGAGCAACTAATCTGCATCAAATTTTTCGTTAAGCTTGAACATTCCTCCGCGGAAACTATTCGGATGATTCAGAAGGCCTTCGGGGACGATGCAGTGAGTGCAGCAAAAATAAAAGTGTGACACAAACGCTTCAAAGATGGTCGAGACTTTGTTGAAATATTTGGAGCCCTACAGCTTCTGACTTCTCCCAAAACTAAAAATCACCTTTGAAAGGGAAGAGATTTCAGATCGTCAATGAGATCCAGGTAAATATGAAGAAGCAGCTGATGGCGATTCCAGCAAAGGATTTTGCAGAGTATTTTGAACAATGAAGAGACACTGGGAAAGTGTAAATTGGATTATACAATTAATGCTATTACCTGACGCAGTCTCTTTGCATCAAGTATACAAAGTAAAAAACATAAGCCATAATTTCACCTTTTCTGTTCAATGTATGTATGGACCCCTGTCACATCATCCCACTCTTGGCATTAGGACAATGCTAGCATGTACATTTTTACAAGTATATTTTGTGCATTCATGGATGCATAGATGGCTGGATGGAAATTGCATGTTAGTCCAGCATGCATGTGCCAAGCTTATACAGCTTTTGTTCAAGTAAATGAATGAAATTGGAAGCAAATCTAAAATGCATCCTTCTAAAAATTATGAAGGACAAAAGTTACCGTGTTTTTAGTTGTTTAAGGTAAGCTGGTATGTAACTTTTTAGTGAGTTCATTTTCCAGTGGAAGGGTAAGTTTTCCAAAAGTGCCCTAACCAATTCTTCCTTCTCCCGCTTGTTTGGGATGAAGCACCATAAAGCAGCCATTAAACAAGTCAAGTCATGGAAGGAGGCAGAAGAAAGCTTGTGTTTAAATATCTCGGAAGAGAACCTCTGGTGCAATCATGGGAGAGGTACATGGCTATTTTGGGTAATCAGGAATGTGAGACATTATTTGATTAGGGCTATCGGAATGTTGTTTTTAACAATGTAAAGGGATATTTTAGACGAGACAAAGCAGAGGATTACACTCTTTTAGGTCAGGGCAGTATTGCAGCAACTTTTCCAAGCAGGTGTGATTTCTATCCGTTAATGCGGCACAGTCACCGCCACTGCCTGTCTGGTATGATATTTATTTCCCACATCAAAGTTTTTTTATTAATTTTTTTTAAACCTAATTAGCAGAATTATTTTTTGAGTAAACAGGGCCCATTATTTAATCTCAGAGACTGGCTTTGAAAAAGCAAGAAAGGTTTTAATTTGTGGGAAAGTATTACACCTGGGGAAAGGCGAAATGAGTTAACCTGTGACAGTGTTTGATCATTTAGAGGGCTTTATTAGACAATCAGCAAGAGATTACTAATCAGCAGGATTATTTCATTTGAAGACACAATAAAAAGTGTTCGCTAATGAGTAGGGCCGGTTATTAAAATCTATGGCAATCATCTCAATGAACAAATTGGCTCTGATGTGTGGAAAAATGGGCAACGCATAGAGGGGAGGTATTGAGCAAAAGCGTTCTGTTAACTTCAAATAAGGGAGCAATATATCCTAATACCGGCCGAGCTATCTTATTAAATAGACATGCAAAACTACCAAAACAACTTACGCTTTTTACAAATACGTCCATTGATCCTGCCACCCTTCTCTTTGGTGTAGGTTTTACATCTTGAGATACTTGAAAAAATAACTGCACCTGTCAGCTCACCCTTTCAAAGCTGCCACAACGGGTGTCTTACACTGGCTTTCTAAATACTTTCGCTAATTCATATGAGTTGATGATAAAATTAGATCGCTAGACACCAAGTTTACTGTAGTCCACAATATAAAAGGAAGCCGCACTCATAAAACTAGTAATGCTCTTGAACAAGGGCTGGCAAACGCTCAATGTTCTATAGTCAGAAGAAAAAGGTGGTCCAGGCATTCCATCAATTCAAGCTGTTTTATTGGACACAAACAGATATTGCAATGTTTCGGCCTTCAACTGGGCCTTTGCCCAGCTTGATAAAGGCACTGTTGTGGGCCGAAACTTGTCTGCTTGTGTCCTATAAAGCTGCTTGAATTGATGGACCTAGACCACCATTTTCTTCTGACTAGATGCTAAGCTTAGACGACAGTCATATTATTCTGATGGCTGGTACTGCATTCAATTTCTATACTACATATCCCATAATCCTTTGATTTGCAGGTACCTATAGGATATGCATGGAGCCTGTTGAAAATCAATGTGAAGCTAAGGACTGTCTGTGCAGAGTACACTGCAGCAAGTAAATGTTGCCGTAAAAACGGGTCAACTCCAGGTTTTTAAGTGTCTCTTTAAATATGAGCACATCATCTGCGTTTTGTAATATTTTCTACTCCTAACCAGATATGTCTTACTGACCAAATAACACAGCACGGTCTGCACCTCTAAAGACAAGGAACACAAAATGTGCATGGATTTTTCTTGACACGAAATCCAGTTACTATTATACAAGTGATTATTCTACTAGTCTGAGCAGTAACCACTTTATTTTGGGGAAAGGAGGGAGGAGGGGGTACTGTGACTCCATACATAATTTATAAGCTAGAGCTGCAGAATAAAAGTGACAAGAGGGGGTTTGCCTGAAGCCAGTTCCTAATGATTACTCTAGAGATTGTTCACCTACATTAACCGTGTCTTTAAAAATGTGTTCCTTCAGAGCAGGATCCCCCAGAAATAAAACAGTGGGACGGACCCCAGTCCTGCAAGAAATAACAGGGCTATAGAAGCCAGCAGAAGTATAATTAATGTTTACAATCACTCTATGCTACTAGAGCGGTGGGAGACTGTTCGTCACAAACTATATGAGACATAAACCCACGCCTGTATGTGCCTGTCCTGATTTGTTCATTTCAGATCTCATGTATATGTATGCATTAGTTCTAAAAATATGCATGCAAAAGTTGTCTAAGTAAAATGCATATTGAATGAGATAGAAGATTGAAAATAACTGCACTTAAGTTTAAAATTGGGGGGCCTAGGGACAGCTGTAGCAATAGCAGACATACTGCATAGGTTTGCATATTGTTGAGACTTTATAAAAATGTAAATCACCTAGTAATAAATCCCATTAAACATGAACTCAGCAACATAATTTGGATCACAAAGCAGTTGCTCAACAAAATAAGATCCATCTTACCTCCTAAAACAAATTAGCCAATGTCACATATATCCTTCTCTGACAGTCTGAAAGACATGTTTAAAGGGTTAAAGGAGTAAATTAACATTATTTGTGCTACATGGAATTCAGTTGAACTAAAGCGTAATATCACGGTCTTCAAGGAACATAATCGAAAACAACCAACTTCAGTTTTTACACTTGTCTGATGCTCTCATAGCATGACAAGTGCCCTTCAATAAAGGTGGGATAGATGGATCGATCGACAGATAGATGATGGATCAATAGATAGATAGACAGACAGACAATTAAACACTGATTGAGACTGCGTTGGAATTTTACTGAGATTCCAATGCAATTCAAAGTTATCATAAGACAAAAAAACTTTGCTTTATTGACAAGCCTGAGGTTGACGAAAGGCAGAGCTCGGCCGTCAACTTTTGTCCAGGCCCAGCAGCCGTCACAACTTACAGCTGTGGGATTCAGGTGTTATCTCCATAGACCTCAGTGTTGGCCTCCACTGACCTCAGTGTTGCACTCTCACACATGCGCTAGAGTATATCACCGACGTGACTCCTGGTTGCTAAAGCGCCAGGAGCTGAAGAGACCAGGAGTTTTAAAAATTGCATCAGGCACAAAGGACAAGTGGAGGTAAGTAAAACTCCCCTCCCTAGCATCACTTGCTCACCAGAAGCACACAGGATCGGTCTGTTTCGGAGGTCCTTGCGAGATATGTAAAGTAACTTTATGGTGTCTACTGCAGATATAAAATCATTCTCCTTTACCAGCCTGTACCCAGTGGTTACAATGTGAAGCCCGGCAGATTTCTACCTATCCCATTTTTCTTTTCAATATTTTCATTACATGCATTTCATTTTATATTTTTTTATGGCCAATGGGTGGGGCTGTTTTAAATAGGGACAGGAGACACTTAAGAGTTAGCAATACAAGTTTGTATTTCTAATGTTTTAGTTTTCCTCTAGAATTTATTTTAAAACTTTATCGAACATGAATCATATGGGTATTAATAAAAATAAAAACAACTTTCACCTGGATTAAGCTTGCCTGTCTGTTTCAGGGAAAAATCAGGTGCAAGTCATATTTTATACAACTAATGCATCCAAGTCCTTTGAGTGCAACTGTATATTTCTATTTGCTTGTGTGTTTTATAGGTAGGGTTTATAATTCTTCCATTTTATACAATCTATAGACAATATAAAATGCCTAAGTGTTTGAGGTAAAATGGTATGCTGCTTTTATACATCCCCTAAGCAAACTATAAAATGTCTTAATAGTTTTAGGCAAAGCATTAAAAGAGAGGAAAGACAATATTTTAGATTAAACCAGTATGATATTACTGACATTATATCCTGTACCGTGGGACTTGTGTATATATGTACGCACATATATTTATACAAACACATACACAGAGACATTTCAGATCATTAGTTTCCTTACTCCACCTATAATGGCATTAAGAAACCTGAGAGGTCTCCTACATATGGGCCCCCTTTTCATTTTGTCTTTTTAGAATGTTTGTTTTGTTTGCATCATGACAAAATCATAATCTATCCATAATCTTTTCATTTCTTCTGACCTATTGGCACTCACTGAGATCTGACACATAGAAGGAGCTGACCAGCCCAGGACCAGTTGTTGTTGCAAGAGAGAGTTTGGTCTGCACCTATGGTGAGTACAGATCACCATCAGTGCTCCCTTACTAGTGAATCAGTGGTGGCACCAAATTACTCTCCGTAAAGGCAGGTGCACAGTACCAGAGAGAGAGAGAGAGCATTGACAGCACTCATCAACAACACATGCTCTACCTACTATACCAAGAGCGATTATAGTAAAGCAAGGACAACCATCCATACACTCAGATACTCAATTCTCCCAAAACACATACACAACTTCAAACAACTCCCATGATACACAGAGGAATCCAACACAACTCCCATCACAAACATGGAGCCTCTTACAAAATTATTATACAAATAAACGCACATGTATGTACATGCCCACTTTGCTCCTAACAGCTTTAGAAAACATGCAGCGATTGCTGGGATTCATTGAAGCTATAACCAACAATGCCGACAGACAGGAAAATGTGAACTTGTTCCACCATGAACTATGCAACACGCTTTGATGCATGTGGTGCTGTTAGTGTCCCTTTAAGCGTCATTACACAGGAAATGTTAATTAAATATTTTTTTGTAAATCTGATTTTTATTGTTTGTTATTTGACAAATATTACAGTAAAGTATGGCAATGGCATGTTCAAGCACTGAGACGTGCAGATCTCTCTAATAGCAGCAGCAAGTTTGCATGGTAGTATGTGCCATTCCCATTGTGTCATATCTGCTGCCTAAAGACCTCGTTTGGAGAATTCTCCCTAGGCGGGACCGCCAGTGTGACATTGTCCTTTTCCGTTGCGGTTTATACCTTAACTCACTCTTAAGTGTGTTGTTTTGAGGACCTTCCACCCACTGTTAGGTGGATTTCGTCATACCAAGATCCCTGCTTGAGTTTGCAGTTTGTCATTATCGATTCAGGTATCTGGGTTGTGTAGCTTTCGGAGGGTATTTGCGGTCCGCTTTGTTTCCTCAAAGTATTGGCTTATTTGATCTGTGATTTGTGCTTGTGACGGTTCGTCTAGGAGAAGTGAGTTGTTAAGTCTCCATGACGTGTTGCGCTGCGGTCTGACCAGGGCGTGGGTTGAATATCCGCTTTTCTGAGGTAGGTGAGGCCCTCCTGTTGTATGAACACGTAATCGATGCGAGAGTATCTACAATGTAGTGTTGAGTAGTACATGTAATCTCGGCCCTCCGGGTGTAGTGCTCTCCACGTGTCCACCAGCCTGAGGTCCCTGAGGGACTTGTGGATGGTTTTAATAGCCGAGCTTGGTATACTGCTCTGTCCCGTGGACATGTCCGCTAAGGGGTGTAGAGGTACGTTCAGGTCCCCTCCAAGTATCAGTATCCCTTCTGTGAATTTAGCCAGTTTCAACAACGTTCTGTGTTTTGGGTGGTAAATGTTAGCTATTGTGTATACTTTCCTGGAGATCTCTCCCTTGACAAAGAGGAATCTGCTGCCCGGATCTGCTAGTTATTCCGCTGCTACAAACTGTAAGTTCGCCACGAGTAGAATTGATGTTCTCGTTTTTCTCGACGTGGGGTGGTTGCTATAGTAATTCACCGGGTAGTTTCTATCTCTAAGTAGCGGGTTTGCATCCACCTTCAGGTGGGTTTCCTGTCGAAGGGCAATGGAGACATGCTGTCTCTTGAGGTCTCGCAGGAGGTGCGTTCTCTTCTCTGGGGTGTTCAGTCCCCTGCAATTTTGCGTTGTGACAATGGTGCTGGAGAGTATGCCATTTGTGCGTTTTCTCGCACCTGGGGGGGTGTTTCTATAAGTTCTACGGGTGGAGAGTTCCTGTGACTATCTTGTTAGCTGGAGCCCGAGCGCGTCGGACAGGCAGCCGTGTGGGTGGGCAGGGGAAGGCCAGCGAGGGGCGGGCGCGCTGGCACTAGGGCAGCATTTAGGGGTTTCCAGGAGTTAGGTCAAGGACAGTGTGGTGCAACTCGCCACCCTTCCGTTAGCGGAGGCTGGCGTCTACTTTGTGTGTTTGCAGTGTGGATCGGTGTAGGTATGGTGTGTGTCTACCCGACCAATGTGTGGTTGTTTCTCCCCCTAAGTTGGGGAAGAACCCGTGTAACTGAGTGGACGACCAAGGTCGTACCGCTGCACGTGGTGACCAGAGTGGCTTCAGCTGTGGCTCCCCCAGTAGTCTTGGTTTACACGAGTCTAGTTCAGGTCGTGGTTCGAGTCCGACTGGAGTTGTGGTGTGGGTCGATCTCGTGGTGTGGGTCGATCTCGTGGTGTCCGGTGAGTCTCTCTGCCCACTTAGTGAATGTCTGCGTGTGTGCACTGTGCGAGCATGGGATCAGAGTGGATGTGTACACTTCTCTTAGGGTCTAGTCAGCTGGTGTCCGCGATGTGCCAGTCTGGTCCCTCCTGCCACAGGGGGAGACACTCCTAAGTCTGTCTGTTTTTGTTATCTGCGTTCGTTCCAGGGAGTGAGTAATGGGGCAGTCTACCGTCTCTCGCGGGGAGGGTCAGGGCCCCAACATTTAGTCTTTATTCGTGTGCTGTGTAGCCGCTGGGTTGTGCACCCACTTTAAAAAAAAAAAAATTCCCACTACAATGTTAATAAGGTTTTGCAAATTCCATTATTCAGTGTAGGTCCTGAGAACAAAGTATTCCAGTCCTCAAACCAGACAATAAATACGTTATTTATTTTTAGGTGGGGAATCATTAATTAAGACTGTTGAAAAGCTGAAGATATTAATAAAAGTCTTTTCTTGACTTATTGTTATGTATTCATAATTACATTGTTTGATATTATGACTAACGAGCAACTCATTTAAAAATCGAAAAACAATGTCAGCTTCAATTTTAATTTCCTTGCTTACAGATTCTAGGTACAAAGTAACTTCTCCACCTGACAGTAATTCGTAAAAGCTTTCAAGGTCTCTAGTGAATACAAGTTTTAAACAAAACCATTAGCACTCCTGTGTGATAACTGCTGGATTTGGCAGCTATATTTTTATGATTCTACTTATGTTAACCATTCAGTTACCAATAAAAAGCATCATTTTTTTTGTTGTTGTTGTAGCATACTGCCTCCTGCACATATATGATGGATTGATCAATTTGCATGATATGCTCTGACTATGCCAGGGCAGCCAGTCGTATAAGCTAAATAAATAAAATGACTGAATAAAAAAAAAAACATAAAATAGCACAACTTAGCTTTGGGATGTGCAAACCACTTCAAAGTGATAGTTTACATTCCCTTTAAAATGGGACTTTTTTTTTTTTTTTTTTAAATGCTTCATCTTGAGCATGCACTGTGATGCAGCTGGTTACAATCCCTCCTTGATCACAACTCACCAATATACTATGTATGAAAACGAGCATCTCTCACTTTGGAAAACAGGAAAACTATCCTTCTAATAGCATCTCCTGTTTCCCTGAAGACAAACACATATACAATCAGTATGAATCTCCCACTGTTAAGCTGGGAATGGTGCTAAGTCAAAAACTGCATGTGTCTCCTTAAAGAGACAATCCAGACCACTGAAGCGATTTTTTTTTTTTTTTTTTTTTTTATTCTTTATTTTGTCGTGACACAACGAGTTGCATACACAGTCTGGTACCATATGACAGTGGTTTACATCATTCAAGAAGGTATAACATGGTTCATTATAATCGTTCACCGGACATGCAGTGGGGTTACTAGAATCTCATTGTACCAACCTTCTCGTAAGCTTAATTTGAGGCGGTTATAGAGTAGCATACATCGCTTGATGCCTGGACCTAGCAACCCTCTTGTTGTCCTGTTGATGTAGTGTAACGTGCTTGTCCCCTGTGTTGTGAATGACTGTGCGGCTGTTACTTTTTCCGATGTTTTGAATGTTCGTGTGCCCCATGTGTCTGCTCCCTTGGATGTGTTATGTTGGTCAACTATTTTGTTATTTCTAATTAGAGTCAAAGAAAACAGGAAAGATAGAGCACAGGTTGAAAGATAGGAGGGGGATGGGGAAGAGAAAGGGGGGGGGGGGCAGGATCCGCTACTGGAGTCGATGGGTTACCATCAGGGCCTGGTTATATATTAGTTTTCCCAGGGTTCCCAGATCTTTTGGAAATATTTGGAGGTGCCCCTTATTCTAGCTGTCAGGTCATCCATCAAGTGGACTTCTTTTATTCTATTGATGACCCCTGCGATGGGTGGTGTGCCTGGCTTGAGCCAGTCTGAGGCTACTGCCATCCTGGCTGCTAAGGTTATCTTATGAAGTAGAATGCTGAAGTGATTTTTGCGTGAAACGTGTGTCCTCTTTTCTTCATTTTACAAAAGTTTCAGATTTCAATAGAAATTGTCACTTTTTTTTTTTTTTTTTAATCAAAGAACTTGTTACACCCCCTAGCTGTCAATCAAAAAACTGGTAGTGTATCTCAGTGGAGCTAAACTCAAGAGGCAGACATTGCTCAGAGCACCTGTCTTGCAAAGACTTCTTATTGAGCTGCTTTGGAAAGTCGGTGATTGGACAGCCACAAAAAGTCTGTGGGGTTAGAAGGGGAGGTCTTGCAATGGCTGCAGCTTCTGCAAGCTAATTTAGATATACTAACGTGAGAACAGGTACTGGTGCTATAAAGTGCAAACTTTTTAAATAAATTGTATAAATAAATTTGAACAATAGCAGCTGTAACACTAACTTTTTCAAATACACCAAAGATAGCAAAGTAACAACGAAAAGAAGTGCAGCGCTTATTAAAGTAGTTATATGATATTAGATCGGCAGATACTATACGAAACATCCACATAACAAGTATAGAGCTAATGGACCTAGCTCAGGATTAAGAAGAATTCAGGTCCATAAAGGCAACCCACCCCTGATCTTTCAATCTTGGTCCACCAATCCTATTGTGGAAGTACTGTAAATAAGATAGTATCCTAGAGTAGCACAGTACTGCTCTATATAATGGTCCTTGGAATTTTTTATCCTGCTGAGGAAGCCACTGGAGGTGGTGAAACACGTTCTGGGACTTTTTTTATTCTACATATTCATGGCTATATATTTTGTTTGTATTTAATACCATATATTTGTTTCTTAATTTACCAATAACATTTTCTGCATACTATACGTTCCTTCCACATGGTGTCCGGTGCCCTGAAGCAAGGGAGTGTAGTCCCTTACTACACAACATGCGATTACTGAGCCATATAAAGGCTCCAGGCTTGTGAGTATTAAATTGACTTGCATTTACCATTATATAGAGCAGTACTGTGCTACTCTATGTCCCTATCGTATTTACTTCCACAATGGGATTGGTGGACCAAGATTGAAAGACCAGGGGTGGGTCGCCTTTACGGACCCGAATACGCCTTAATCCATTAGCTCTATACTTGTTATGTGGATGTTCCATGCAGTATCTGTCGATCTGGTAAAAGTATATTCATAATATCAAATAACTACTTCAATAAGTGCTACACTTCTTTTCGCTATTTTAGATATACCCCTGAAAAATGTACAATTAAATACATGTATGTTTTCACTGGTGTTAGAGCTAATAAATAGTGATTTCATTTTGCTTGCATTTGTGCCTTGGGGGTGCTTCAGAAGAGAGCGTAGGCTTCACATTTTAGCCTTAAAACTCCCTGTGGCCTCAATCTGAGTTGGTGAAACTATTTATGTGCTCCAGTTTTCCTGACCTCCGCTTGTCTAATGGCTTAGTATCATATACTGCAGGATCAATATATGCTATGTTTACTGGACTGTGACTTTGTCTCTGCCTATTTGTACTACGCTAATAAATATTGTCCACACACTTCAGTTCAACTTCCTTGAAAATTCCATCGCCGTTCCAGATCTTTCAGTAAGTGTTGTCACCATCAGTGTGTGGATTCTGCTGTATATCAGCGTTGCTTTTCCATCTCATTAAAAGTAGGAAATGCACATTTTCTCAATTTGCAATTCCTTTGGTAGAACATGAGAAGCTGTCTTCCTAATCCAAACCACAATTAATACAGGGATTACTCTATATGATACATAAACAGATACTCATTTTCCGTTTCCGCTATCAGACTACTAACAATTTCCCCTTTGTTTATTTAAGTGAGAGCTTTAAATATGCATGTGCAGATCTAGATCTTTTCTACAGTTCTTTTACTGCAGGATTAATGTACTAGAATTAACAGAAGAAACCAAACCAAATGCATAGTTTTTGGATCACATTACAGGTCCCATAATTTTCTGTAAAAACACACACTAAGTAATGTGCCACCATTCAATAAAATACCTTGAGCTGATGTCAAGATTGAAGATTTGTATATGACCGGATCAGGGTTTTTAGAGGACCAGAACAAATAAACAGATATTATTAATATTTTTTATTATTTATATAGCTCCAGCAAATTCCGTAGCGCTGTACAGTGGAATTGAATATATAAAGATTATCCTGAACAATATGTCTCCCTACTAAATTACATGGAAGGAAGGGGGGAGAGAGAGACATGAAAGGAAGGGGGGAGAGAGAGACATGAAAGGAAGGGGAGAGAGAGAGACACGGAAGGAAGGAGAGAGAGAGAGAGAGAGAGAGACATGGTAGGAAGGGTGAGAGACATGGTAGGAAGGGTGAGAGACATGGTAGGAAGGGAAAGAGACATGGAAGGAAGGTGAGAGAGAGACATGAAAGGAAGGCGGGAGAGAGAGACATGGAAGGAAGGCAGGAGAGAGACATGAAAGAAAGGCGGGAGAGAGAGACATGAAAGAAAGGCGGGATAGAGAGACATGAAAGAAAGGCGGGATAGAGAGACATGAAAGAAAGGCGGGATAGAGAGACATGAAAGAAAGGCGGGAGAGAGAGACATGGAAGGAAATGCTATTGAGGCAATCAGGTGCTGTGGAAATGGGCAGTAAGAGTGAAAAGATGCAGAGAACATGGTGTGAAGAGGAGCAGAGGTGGTGGAGTGAAGCAAGGTAAGAGAAAGCAGGGGGAAATGTATGTGTACGTATAAAATGACCAGGGACAGGGTCAGCAAAATATACCTTTGCATAAGGTGGCAAAAAGTCTTACACTGGCCCTGTCTGTGAGTGTGTGTGAATGTGTCTGTGTATATGTATATGTGGGACCGCGTTGATGTGCTTGTGTGTGTGTGCGTGCATGCATGCGTGCATAACTGTGGGGGATTTGTCTTGGGTCGGCCCTGTGAACCCTTAATGGACCTTTATAGACAGCTTTTATAGCGAAGAGGGGGTCCAGCTCCCAAAATCTGTCTCCAACTCCTGTAAGCCCCCGACCGTCAGAGCATTGCCGCAGGTTATCATGGCAACTCTCCATGCAACTTGCAGACCAGGGTCGCAAGAGTTGGAGAGAGCGCCTGGAAGCTGAAGATTGCATGTGCTTTGCCCCTTCTTTCCTACACAGCACCTGGCAGCTTTCAAAATGCCTCTGGACTAACAGGTAGTGTAATATCCCCCCTTCATGGCCACAGGTAAGATGCAGGGAAGGGGGGGGGGGGGGGGGGGGGAGAATACAATTAATAATAATAAATGTTAAATAGAAAATAAAACCTTTTTCAACCAGAATGCAGCCCCTATACAATCCCACACCTCGCAGGCACTACACTGCATTCCCTACACAAACTACATTGCATCATTTTGGTCAGACTTGGGGGCGGGTTCCAGGGGCCCAGACCTTGAGCTGTGTAAGGGTCCGCAAACTTTTTGATGGCAGCCCTGGAAGTATCAACATTCAGGGTACTTTTCAAAGACCAAATATTATACAAAGTCCTCACTACAACAAAAGACACACAAAGATTTTGGCTTTATGGGTTAAACAAATCTTTTCTGCACCCTGGATCACTTCCTCCAGTTAGATTACCTCATGAAGGCATGATAGGTTAAGGCACCAAGGATGCAACTGGTGACCAATGTAAAGTTCCTTTTTGACAGCCCATCTCCCAAGTGACAAGCTGCTTAGAAAGTCACATGCCTCAGGGCAATAAAACCTCCAGGCCAAACGCACTTAGCAATTTTTAATCTCCAGAATGCATAGGGCAGCATGTAGAAAGTAGTGCATCTGCCCACTCCCAACCACTTACCTGCGGAGGGGATATAACTATATATTTAGCCAAACATTCTAGCTGTTGGCCATACTGCTTTCAGTTTTTAAATAAACTACAGGAGGAAAGTTTGAAAGGTGGATTGTCACATAACCCAATTAATAATATTATATATATATACACACACAAACTCACAAATACACTTTACACAACTAATACAATCAGTTATGTTGCAATTTGTTAAAAGGATAGAGGTTATATGGAGCCCATGTGGCAGAATATAGCTTGAATGTAATTATAGATTTGGTCAAGTAGGCAGAAAATATGAGGATGGCCTCTGGACGCATGAAGAAACATCCTACAGCATTTAGGAGAGGGAAACAAAAATCCCTGTGGAGGAAACCTCTGGGGAACCATGGCTGGTGAAGACAGAGATAGATCAATACACAGAGAAAATAGACTAGATATCGAGCTACATAGATAGACAGGCATTTACACAGGATTTCACAGCTAAGCATCACTGATCCAGTGGTGGATTGCAGAATATCCCTAATAATGAGAGGTCTAGGAGAGATGGGCTAACCTGGGCTGGAGCCCTATTTTTGGGCCCTGAAATGCCATAGGTCTGATTTAGGAACTCTTTCATGGTTTGTCCCGAGTCCCCTGTAATATTGATAGGGAAATTGCATCTCCAATGACATAATTTGTGACATTGCGACTTTAATTCACCATATTCGGAGTTAATCATATACCACCACTATGGGTGCAAGGTCTTAACCCCTTAAGGACGGGGAGGAAATTGTACACCTTTTGATTAAAACAAAACCTAAATACCAGGAACTCGACTATATGTCTGTTCAACCATGATTCATCTCTTTTATATTAAGTGCACCCACACTAATTATATCATTTTGTTCAGGAAACAGGGCCTTCGTTTCTCGTCAACTATTCTTATATGAAACATAATTTAATATGAATAAAATCTAAAAAAAATGTGATAAATTAAGAAATGTTATTTTTTTGGTTACATAGTTACATAGTTAGATAGCTGAAAAGAGACTTGCGTCCATCAAGTTCAGCCTTCCTCACACCTGTTTTTTGCTGTTGATCCAAAAGGCAAAAAAAAACAAAAAAAACAAAAAAAAACCCAGTTTGAAGCACAATTTTGCAACAAGCTAGGACAAAAAATTCCTTCTTGACCCCAGAATGGCAGTCAGATTTATCCTTGAATCAAGCACATATTACCCTACATTGAAAGATTATATCCTTGAATATTCTGTCTTTGCAAGTATGCATCTAGTAGCTGTTTGAACATCTGTATGGACTCTGATAAAACCACTTCTTCAGGCAGAGAATTCCACATCCTGATTGTTCTTACAGTAAAAAAACCTTTCCTTTGCCTTAGACGGTGTGGCATTTTAACTGTAAATGTCATAATTCGGTAAAATAAAATACACATTTGTATTCAGTAATGGTTTTGTGGTTTTTGTGTTTTTTTTAACGTTACAGGGTCAAACATAGCATGTTACATTTTTCAGTTATTTTTCACATTGAAATTCGCCAGACTGGTTATGTTGCCTTTGAGATCGTATGGTAGCCCAGGAATGAGAATGACCCCCATGATAGCATACCATTTGCAAAAGTAGACCACCTAAGGTATTGCAAATGGGGTATGTCCAGTCTTTTTTAGTAGCCACTTAGTCACAAACACTGGCCAAAGATAGCGTCTATATTTGTTTATGTGTGAAAAATGCAAAAAACTAATTTAAATGCTAATTGTGGCCAGTGTTTGTGACTGAGTGGCTAATTGAAGGAGAACTGGAGGAGAGAGTAGAAAGCTGCCCTTTAGGAGAGAGCAAGGGAGGGATAGATTAGATAGATAGATAGATAGATAGATAGATAGATAGATAGATAGATAGATAGATAGATAGATAGATAGATAGATAGATAGATAGATAGATAGATAGATAGATAGATAGATAGATAGATAGATAGATAGATAGATAGATAGATAGATAGATAGATAGATAGATAGATAGATAGATAGATAGATAGATAGATAGAAAGATAGATAGATAGATAGATAGATAGATAGATAGATAGATATGTGAAGTAGAGGTTACTCTGGGTGATCATAAGCTTTCCTGACAAAATTGCTTTTGAGGCATTTCTTAAACAATTTAAGACTATATAGTAGTATATACTTGTGTGTACTACTATATATTTATAGGAGAATTGCCACTGAATAAAATATTAAAAACGATGTGTCAGTTTAATGTTCAGTTTAAAAAAAAAAAAAACATTTAGCAAATTACATGACAAACAAAGGTATAGGTTTTTTGTTTTATCTTCCTTTTTTTTGAAGGGGGAGAGGGGGACATGCCTGTAAGTGTTATTAAAACTTTGTTGTTTTTTGCTTGGAGTAACCCTTTAAATGTAGGGATAAATAAACACAAAATCCCTGGGAATTAACAGTTACCATTTAATGAGTTCCAGTCCAACAATCATCAATTTAAATCAATATCTTCTGTTGCTAGCTGTGTCACAAAGAACATAAAAACAAAGCGAGGGCGAGAACATAGGCAGTAGTAGCTGAACCAAATGCATTTAGTGTATTAGGCACTCTTAGTTATAAGCACCTGAATCAATCACTCTCCATGAACACACTAATTACCAAGATTATCATCATTTTTAGAGCTTTTCAGTAGCACAAATTTTCTGTTCATCACTGATGACAAATCGCAAATCGCAAATTAACATGCACGGGGCTTGCCAATACGTGCTTGTAACAAGGACAATACTTCAATAAATGTTCACATACCTCACAACATTTCAAACTGACATTTCATTTTAGGCACATGAGGGGGGGGGGGGCCTCAGGTGGGCTTTTCGGAGAAATTTTAGATGACTTAGTAATAACAATTTATGCAACTATAAATTATTTGCACAGATTGACTCCTTAACACATTTACTATAGTTTAAAAGGAACATGCATCACATGACATTTACTTAAACCAGCAAGCAAACAAATATACAAAGCAAAATAACGTAAGAAAAACTTTGAAAAGTATGTAATACCCCCTAGAGCCCAGCGGGAGGAGGGCCCTGATGGTTAGGGGGACCCAAGGACACTATAGAGCCAGGAAAACAAGCTGGGTCAGATTGCACTATTCTGCACACCTCTTACCTTGCAGAGTTTCTTCACCCCCCTTTTACCCACCCATCTCAGTTTCAGGCCAGTCCTCTAATGACACAAACAGGGTATCATTGTGCAGCAGGAGAGAGAACTCCAACACCGGATCCTGCTCTCCTCTGTCAGAATGTTGTAAGGTAAAGAGATCTTCCAGTAGCACATATATAAATCTGTCAGGTGTATCCAATGCACTTTTCCCAGCATTCTTAGGGATAGAGCACTGATTAGTTAGTGCATTGTCCCTCCTGGAGTGAGTGTGGAAAGTATAAGAAAGACAGAGCAGGTAAATATGAGGGAGGAAAAACATAATTTGCCTGCTGAGTGAGGCAACGGTCTAATTCAAATCTAAAGCTTTTGAATGAGACAGCTTTCTCAAATTGATGAATGTCCTTTTAAAGACACATTACTGTAGTATTGCTGTGGAGCTCTGTTATATATTCAGACACACCAACAATATGGACCACCTACAAAAAAGGAACATTGGGTTTGTTGGACTGAACTTCTGAAATAAGGACAATTGGGAGGTATTGTTAACCACTTTATGGGACTCATTGTGGTGGAATCTCGGTAAAAATAAATTTAGTAGGCCGAGATTACCACGTGGCATGTGTACGTGCATATACTGGTGTATCGGTCGGTTGGTTGCACGTGACAAAGATACGATCAGTAGTGTACGGAGCATGTGCGAGAATACCGGATACAGTATTCCCCTCCTCCATTGTGCTGGACAAGCCATGCGGTCAAACCGGAAGTTAGTTCTTGTTCATTTCGATTGGTTAAGAGAATGTGTGGGTGGAGCTTATTATGGGAGGAGTTATGTGCCTATATAAGGAGCCTACACTATTGTCCGGGGCTCAGAACTTGTATTTTGGTGACATTAGTCCCTCTGAGTCCCGATCGGTGAACCGAATAAAGCATCTCTTCCTTCCTGAAGAAACCTGTGTCCATCTCTCTGTGCTTGGCTTCCGTCAGTTTCTCCGGTATTATCATCATTCTAGCACTAGAACCTTGGTTGCTGCATGTTCACATGTCTCCATGTATCAGATTCTAAATAATAAGAGCTAAGAATACCTCTGGTAACTGAATAGCAATTTCCCCAAAGATCCCCATAGGAGAACTATGACTCAGAAACCAGAGTTGAATAACTCTCAACTGTCCTTTGTTCAACGAGATCATGCTGAATTCAGGCTCCTGTCCCTCCACTATGGGCTTTAACATCTGGGGACACCAGGCACCAATCCAAGCAGTATGAGTGCATCAATAGTGCAACTCTGTGCATAAAGGTCTTCAAATACTCTCTGCACATCTGTGTTGCTCTGAGCAGGGCTGGAAAGGCAAAATGTCAAGTCAGCCTGATGCGCATCTATTACAGGCCAACATGCTCCTCTGTTAGGTGGGGTCACATGACTGGCATGCCCCCTAACGGACCATCTCAATTTCATACTTCCTAATGTTGGAACATATGGGGTGATGTTTATCACTCATAATAGAAAGCTGCAAGGCATCAACTCTCCTACCAAGAGTGATCTATGCTGTACTTGCTGGCAAGCCACTCATTACATATGCAACATGGACTAATGAGTTTTCCATTTCCAATTGAGCTCAGAAAGATTAAACTAGCTCTGTTGTAGCAAATGTCTAGTGCTTGATTTACAATAGGACAGATATGAGGATGGAAGCCGCCACTGAGTCAACTCTGCACACCTCCCAACATTTCAAAAGGACAAATAGGGACATTTAAATTTTTAAGAGTGATTGGGGCTGCGCTGTTCTGAAATATTCTAGGTGACTTACTAATAACAACACATACAACTAAAATGTAATTTAGAACAAGAACAATGCATTTGATTTACCTAGTCGGTTTTCTAAATGCATTTATCACATTAGTGTGAGTATTATTGCTATGGAGCTCTGCTATACACTCAATAAAAATGGAGGTCCAAGAAAAGAGGGACATTAAAATAGAAAAAGAGGGTCAGATGGAATTGTGCCCAAAATAGGGACTGCTCCTCCTAATAGGGACACATAAGTGGTATCACTCCGGGACACAATTCGAAACAGACCTTGGGTTAAAGGACCACTATAGGCACCCAGACCACTTCAGCTTAATGAAGTGGTCTGGGTGCCAGGTCCATCTAGGATTAACCCTTTCTGCTGTAAACATAGCAGTTTAAGAGAAACTGCTATGTTTAGATATGGGTTAATCCAGCCTCTAGTGGCTGTCTCATTAACAACCGCTAGAGGCGCTTCTGCGCTTCTCACTGTGATTTTCACAGTGAGAAGACGCCAGCGTCCATAGGAAAGCATTGAGAATGCTTTCCTATGAGGCTGGCTGAATGCGCGCATGGCTCGTGCCGCGCATGCGCATTCAGCCGATGATGGGAAAGGAGGAGGAGAGTCACCAGCGCCGAGGGAGCCCGGCACTGGAAAAAGGTAAGGGATTAACCTTTTTCTTCCCCTAGAGCCCAGTGGGAGGGGGGCCCTGAGGGTTAGGGGGACCCAAGGACCCTATAGAGCCAGGAAAACAAGTATGTTTTCCTGGCACTATAGTGGTCCTTTAACCCCTTAAGGACCAAACCTCTGGAATAAAAGGGAATCACGACATGTCACACATGTCATGTATCCTTAAGGGGTTAATATAGCAGAGAATGCAGAATAACAAGCGTAATAACATGGCTTAGTAAATATATGCATCTAGTGGTTCTTTATCATAAGATATTATGTATGCAATGTGCACGCATTTGTCTAGCTCACACATGTAAACGGTGCATGACATACATTACTGTGAATAAAAACATACCTCTGTTGTTATGTGTGTGATTATCGTACAGGAATTGCCTTAAAGGTCACAGCAGGTCTTGTAATCATTAAGCTAAATGGCAGACTCCCTGTGTAGTGCAGATCCCTGTTCTATATTGTATCACAAGCCCCTCTTGCAGAGCTGGAGTTTATTAAAGATATAAAGTCGGCTCCTGTGAGAAGTGATGTATAGTCTGCTCAGCAAAGCACCATCTGATGGTGAAGCTGCACATTAACATTCCCCTCATGTTTCCCACCAATAACTTCCATCACAGTAAAGGGCTATAATCCTTGCAGAATATATTAGATGTTCACAGCTAAACTCGGCTTTTCTTTATGATCGTTAGTTTTCCGCGGGTAGAGGCAATCACACTCATTTGATGTGTTTATATCTATTGATTAACAGCAGTCCTTGTCACATACATAATACAAAATACATTTATTTCTGGACAAATTTTCATAGTGAGAGCACCAATCGCTGCTGCAGGGAATGGAGGCGCACACACACAAAAAAATAAATAAATAAATAAACAGAAGAGAAGAAATGTAACCATAAATCGATTTCATATTAT
This sequence comes from Pelobates fuscus, assembly GCF_036172605.1. Taxonomy (NCBI): domain Eukaryota; kingdom Metazoa; phylum Chordata; class Amphibia; order Anura; family Pelobatidae; genus Pelobates; species Pelobates fuscus. Next base: position 96,640,116 of record NC_086328.1, read on the forward strand.
GCATACTCCCATCTCCTCCTAATACAAAGATACAAGGAAACAAAAACCTAATTGCGCCTAAAACATCAGGAACAATTTGATGAAATTCCTTGTAAGGTACAGGTATCAAGACATATACCTCCACACTGCACCTTTAGACATATATTAGAAAATAAATCCTCCATCTCCCCTAAAACAGAGACTTACCCCCCAACATTGGCATACTGAGAAGCGGGATGATGGTTGGAGTGGGGTAAAGAGGCGTGAATGCCCAAATTACTGGCAGGTCAGCCTAGCGTGAATGCTCACCAGGCTGCCTGTCAATCAAGAAGGCCAGCCTACTGAGGGCAGGGATGCAGGGAGCACTGGTTCAGTGCTTCTGATACACTCGCACTACACTTTTTGGGCACAGTTTCCTAAAGTCCCCAAACAAAGGGAACGTCGGGGCAGGACCCAAAACTCATGGCTGTCCCATCAAAATCAGGATGGCTGGAAGGCATGAGGTTTCAGGCCAAATACAGAATAAACAGATACACCTGAATCAGGACATAATCTACCCACCTTTTGCCCCTCGGTTTCCCCTTGCTATAATTTGCTTTGAAATTCACCTTGGCTTGTTAGTTATACATAAGAAAAGTAGGGACTACATTTTTGTCATGGGGAGTGTGATCAAATGAGCAAATTTGGAATTGGGTGGAGTTTAAACAAGTTCCATTAGAGTTGCTAAGCTGATTTGCCCACAATCCATAATTCAGTAGAATTCCAACGAAGGGCACATTGCTGACTTCAAAGACAGAGGAGAACAAATTGGAGGTGCCTAGTTATTGAGATCTGGTGCAAGGAAGAAAATGTAATATATATATATATATATATATATATATATAAAGAAAGGAGAGTGGCAAAGAGGGGAGGATAATCAGTAAAGGAAAACATATATTCCTGGTACTATAGTTTTAATAGTGCCATTTAGGTCCCCGCCCCCCCCCCCCCCCCCCCTGTTAGAAAGGTAAAAGTTTGTTTACTTATCTTATTTCCAGCACTGCATGGGTCTTATCATGAAAGTGTCTGTTTTAATTGCAGGGACATACTACACATATATAAGATACAAAGGGCATAAGGAAAGAAAAACACAACAGATTACAGAGCTGCTTTAACTCAAATACTGCATTAACCACATCAAAAGATATACTAATTATCATTTCATCAAGTTTTAATAGGAAATAGATTTTTAAGAGCATATTTAAAAAACAATGAGGAAGAACTCATCGCTACCTTTAGTATATGACAGAATCATTCAGCCATATACACGCACTCTGGATCAGACAGTGTTTAGAAATGGACAGTCTCTATAGTCTTCTCTACTACTCCACGGGGAGTGAAGAAGGTAAAACCACAGAGACTGACTGTCAGTTTTCAAACCCCTGTCTGACTCAAGGTGCATGTATATGACTGAAGGGTCCTGTCATATACTAAAGGTAGGGAGTTTTTATAATTTTTCTTTTTCTACTTATGCTTTATACTAGTTTAAAAAAAATCTAAACTTAATGAAAGTATTATTATATTCAAAAATATTTTTTTAGGTGACAGCTTTCGTTTAAGGAATGTTTTGTGGAGGTTAGTCGTTAATGAGGACTGCTAATGAATTGCAGAGGTTTAGGAAGACAGAAGTTTTCACATTCGGCAGTTACGACCAAAAACAAACAATTTTGTAACAATTGATCCGAACATTTATGGATCTATATATTTTCATAAGGAAAACATTTTTTTTTTTTTTTTATCTTTCAGTTGCTTAGCGCCCTGATTTGCTATCCTTATGTGAGATAGCCATAATGAAGGGTGCAAAATTAGGGACTTACCTACTAAGCAAATAAAAGAGCAAATTTAAGAAAAAGGGCTTTTCTTTCTTTGTTCTTTCAGCTGTTTATTAGATAGCTTGATAATTTGCAATTTTAAATGTAGAAAATTGTTGCAAAATTGTTTGCAAAACAACAAAGGGGTTGGTTTAAAATAAGACCACTTATTTTACCTCTAAAATTACTAATAAAACGTAAGAAATAAATGATTTTATTACACATAATATATAAAATGTAGTCTACCTATTGGAGTGTCCATGCGGCCTCCAATATGTAGGTATAACATCTAGACGTTTAAAAACGAGAGTAGCAGAACATTGTCGCAACATTATAAACATTTTATGACACAGCAAAACAATCCAGGTTGCCTAAAATTTACTGGTATACAAAAATGCAAGGAGGAGATATAAGAAACATTTTGGGGAGTATCGAGATGCATTGAGTTTTTGTGTGAAATAGAACTTTTTTGATACAGCAAGTGTGTAAAAGACTGAATTTCCTACGCAGAGGAAAAATAACATTAAATCAAAGCAATCCAATAACAATAGCCTCGAAACGTCAGGTCTTAACCAGTATGGCCTTCATGTTTGTGGTATGTCAACTTAGTACCTTTTCACCCATACTGAGCATGTTGTTATCCCAGGGCCGGTGCAAGGATTTTTGGCGCCCTAGGCAAAATAAAACTTGCCCCCCCCCCCCCTTTTAAATTACTGATTTTTAAAAATTATCTATGCCAGTTATGCTTTCATTTAAGCTACTCTGACCTTAAATCTAGAATTCACTTTAAATTCTCATTTTAGTGAATAACCCTGTAGCTTTTGGTTCAAGACACTGACAAATTGCACAAAAGGCCACAATGTAAAATAAAGTGCGAATTTAAATAGTTTAATACATTAACATTCTGAAAGTGCAATACAACATACAGTTGTTAAGAGAAAAACACATGCCCACATTTATATTATAGTGGCATACTTGCATAATATAAGTGCAACAATAGAAATGGTATGGTCATTCAAAGAACCCCAAACACATAGCAAAATAAATACATAAATGCAGCATACAATGTAAGTGCTAAACAACTTTGTAAACAGCTTCAACAACTTCGTATACAGCTTAAATACTTTCTAACATTTATTCTATCTAAATAAATTTAACTTTTCTTGCTTTGGCATTCGCAAAGTCCTTCAGTAATGTTTCAAAGTCAATCTCCTGTGCCGTCCGATTCTCTATTGATATCATGGCAAGTCCCACAAGCCGTTCTTGGGACATTGAAGAACGAAGATACTTTTTTTTATAATTTTCAGCTTCGAAAAGCTTTGCTCACCTGTGGCAACAGTGATTGGTAAGGTAAACACATTTCGAAGTGTAATTGCCACATTTGGAGCAAATCCATTCCTCACTGTGTAGGCCAAAATATCAACAGGTGTCATTGTAGGTTTTATAACAGGAGCCAATACATTAAGTTCTTCACACAGTTGCCTTCCATCTACATCAGACTCCTTTGATTTTGCATCGGTTAAGACATTCTGCAATTCCATGCAGAACTGCAGGAGTTCTTCTTTTTGCACATCTTTTAGCTTGTGGATGTCATACAAAAATTGAAAATGCGTGGAATGAAATTTCAGCTGTTTATATCTTTCATGTACAGATTATATTGTTGTGTCTAATATTGTGAAGAAACATTCCACTATAAATTTATTTTTAGGATGGGTCATCTGGAGCCTCATACAAAAACAACCTTTTTTTATTTCCTCGTCTGATGCACTTGAGGGGGGGGAACACTGGGTCTATTTCCATTTCCACTGTAGCTCTCCTGCTTCTTTAAGTAAATCCTCAAAACCATTATCTGTCCGATAAGATTGAAAAATTGTCTTGATTGATTCCAAAAGTTCCACAACATCTGGCAGGTAAATTGACTGGCTTTGAAGAACTTTGCTGACAGAATTAATTCGACTTAGTATGTTAAACCAAAGGATGACAAAACACAAGAATTTAAACTTGTTTAACTCCTTTGCCAAGGATGAAGCCTCAATTCTTGCAAGAGCAGCAAAATTCACATCACCTCCGATTTCAATTAAGGTGTCATACACTTCTCCAACATGGAACCTAAATGGCCGAATAGCATCAATTCTGCTTGACCATCTAGTATCGGATAGCGGCTTAACTGTCAGCTTACTCACATGCCTTTTTAGAACATCCCATCGATTTGTTGAACCTGATAAAAAAAAAAAACATAGATTTTCTAAAGAATGCCAAAAAATGTACTGGCATCCCTACAGCACATAGCAGCATAATTTACTACAAGATTTAAGGAATGAGCACTGCAGGGGACATAAAAAGCACGTGAGTTCGGGTCCATGATTCTTTTTTGTACTCCTGAGTGCTTTGCCTTCATGTTGGAGCCATTATCATACCATTGACCTCTCATATCACTGAGAGGTATCTTCAGCATTTCAAGCTCATTCAAAATTGCCTCTGTTAATCCTTCTCTTGATGAGTTGTGAATTGGCAGGAAACCAAGAAATCTTTCCTCAATGTGTATTTCTGGATTTGCAGTTGGCGAGTCTCCTTGCTTAACAGATACAAACCTGAAAACCATAGTCATCTGTTCAACAAGAGTGATGTCAGGGGTGCAGTCAAGTATAATGGAATAGTTCTTGGCATCCTTAAGCAACCGTAGAACGCGTCTCCGTATTTCTTTTGAAATTAAACCAATTAGTTCATTTTGAATGTCTTTTCCTAAATAATGCTGATGAATTTCTGAATTATGTATCTTTTTCAAGTGGCTTTGCATCACACTATCAAATGTTGCCATCATTTCTACAAGTTTCAAGTAATTTCCATTATTTTCAGAGTACAACGTGTCACTGCTGCCCCTGAAGGCCAAGCACTGCTTCCCAAGGTATTGAACAATGGCTACAAGCCGCTGTAGAACATTCTGCCAGTGCTGCGTTTCAGTTGCCAATAATCTTTGGTATGAATGGTCAATAGTACTTCCTGACCCAAGCCTTGTTAACAGTTCTGTCCAGTCTCCCATAGCAGTGAGGTGAGATGGAGACACTTCATGTGTAGCCAGACACTGGGACACATTTTTCCAATCATTGTAGCCTCCCGTTGTCAGGCTCATTTTCGTAGTTGTAAAGAGTTTACAACAAAAGCAAAATATTTTGTCCAGTCTAGGAGAATAACTAAGCCACTTTCTAACATGCACTTCACCATTTCCAAGGCGCCGTCTATAGTGGGTTATAGACTCCGAGAGACCTCCTCTGCTGCGCGCCCACCCTCCCACCTTCACTGTCATGGCGTGGGCGGTCTCATGGGCGGTCGCGTCTCTCTGCGGCCGCCCTCCAGGCTCCAGCTGCATATTGAGCAGTGCTGTGCCGTCTGACTGAGGCTTTCTGTAGCGCTCAGGTGGCACAGCATGAGAAGTGCCGCACTGGCCGGCCGCCGATTCCGGGTGCAGGACGCCGGCGCCCCCTGCTAAGTTGCGCCCTAGGCAGCCGCCTAGGTCGCCTTACAGGTGGCGCCGGCCCTGTGTTATCCTGTAAGGCAAGTATTCTCCCCTGCCGCCAGCCCTACGCCACTCCAGGCCGCTCCAACCCAGAGGCAAACCGGGCACCAGCCAAACGGCATTCAGCATTGAGAATTGCGGTCGAGGGGGTGAAATGAAGAAGTAGAGAAGATTATATGAGAGAAGAGAGGAGAAGAGGGAGGAAAAGAAGAGGGGAAAAATAGGGAGGGGAGGGCGGCGGAGCAGGGGAAGAGATGATAGTCAGTTAGCCATTTGCAAGTCTGGCCAAGTCTGCTGAGGCTACGAATTCCAGCCAGTAGAACCACTGTTGATTATATCTTTCTCGTTCTTTGACCATGGCAGCTTTCAGGTCTTCAAATTTGCTGGTGTCCACGTTCTCTTCTACTCACTGTTTTATCATAGGGGTCTGCCAGTAGGTCTGGATCACCACTTTAGCTGTGGTTTTTATTTTTTTTTGACAATCTTTATTTTGGTTTTGTTTGCATTTTCCAGGTGTATAACATTAGGAGGTGTAAAAAGTTTACTTTCAGCCATTCGCAGGTGGATCAGTTGGTGAACAAGAGCGATGCGTACTAACAATAACGCTCACATGTCAAGGTGTATCATTAACAATTAACAAGTTTCGTTGCTCAGGTGAAGTAACTACGTGTCGTCTGCAAGCAAAACATAGGTTAGAAAATTGGAACTTGCGACCTTCTACTGCTTATGTATTGACAAGTCGGTGACATCTGTGGAGGTGTCAGGTCTGGCCCAGTTTATATTTTTTGTTTGTTTGTTTGTCAATCAGTATTTTATTGAGGGAATGTTAAGGCAAACAACGAATCAAAGTATATGGGAGAAGAGGCAAATATTAGTTATGTCACATCATTGTATACAGACAACAATTGTATAATCAGGTACCGTACAGTGCATTACTCATGTCATACAGTTTTTCTATATCTCAATTTCTATATTTACTTTTTATGACGTTCTTTATTGAAAAGTCTTGCAGAGGTAGTTAGGACTGGTTGCAATACTAGACCTAGCGTCAATACAATGTTTGCTAGTGTAGTACCCGGTTAAGAGTTCCCTCCATTACGTTGCCTCTGTGGCTGGGGCGTGTGTTTAGTGAGGAATAGGGTGTCTCTGCTTGCCTGTTCCATATTACGTTGAGCTGCCATAGTGTCACATAATGAGAGTATCTTGTAGTATGTGCGATTGTCAGCATTAACCGTAGTCGTGATGCTCACCTCCCGGGATACATGGGTGCCACTTACTAGGGGGGTGCCATGACCAGGGCGGCCTTAGCAGGGGAGGGCTGGCAGCCTTAGGCCTGGGGGGCAAAACCAGTCAAGTGGCCCATTGCACCACCAAATCAGTTCACCATCCATGCCCACCTTTTCCTGGTTTTATAACGGATATTGATGTTATGCTAATCAGTAGCACTTTGCCATACCCGCTCCTTCACGGCTCTGACTTTCAATGATGTCAGAGCGCAGGCTGAGAATCTCTGAGCCTGTGCTCCGACTCACTAACTGAACGGTGGAACCACGAGGGAGAGGATATGATCTGACTGCACCTACTGCTGGTGCGCACCAGTGGACCACCAGCGAATCGTTTAAATTAAATATGCTGGTGTACCCAACTTGTGAGCTGTGATGGCCGCCGGGTGTCTCTGTTGTCATGGCACCCTACGTGACCGCACAGCTTGCACAACCCAATGGCTGGCCCTGCTGACACACACTGTTACTACTGTTACTACTAGACATCCCTCAATATTAATACAGACATCAGAGTAAACACCAATAAACTGTGGAAACAGAGCTGATCCCCCAAATTTATAAAGGTTTGCTTAGAGGATTTATTGTAAGATTAAATCATGCCTCCTCCTCTCTCTCCCCCATGCGCTGCTCTGTAGGTTGGGAGGAAGTGAAGAGTAATCACATTCTTCCAGCACAGCGCCACCTGTGGCTGCATGGGGAACAGCTGTGTAATGCAATGTTTGCAGGACGGCCAGCTGCCGCAGAACCTCTTTGTTCCTGTCTCTGCAAAGGGATCCAGGCACTGCTTGTTGTGAGTGTGAGCCACTGTAAATTAGGGGCAGAGGGCAGAGGGCACTTGCACTGCGGTAAAGACGGGTCTGGGCAGGAGGAGAGTGCAGTGCAATCAGTGAACTCCCCTCCTGTGGGTCTCCAGTAGACTGGTGCACCTTCCCAGGATCAGAGCCAGTGCAAGGATTTTTGCCGCCCTAGACAAAATAAAAATTTGCCGCCCCCCCCATATGACATCACAATGCCCCACCCATATAATCTGCCATATGAACAAACGCCAGTGCTGCAGTGTGTGTTTACATTAAAAAGCCTGAAGGGACCAGCTATGACGTCATATTCCGGCTCCTGGCATCACTCTGCGGCACGCGAGGGAGCTGAGCAGAGCGCTCAGGGGAAAGTGCTCCCTCGCCGCCCGAGAAACATAGAAACATAGAATGTGATGGCAGATAAGAACCATTCTGCCAATCTAGTCTGCCCAATTTTCTAAATACTTTCATTAGTCCCTGGCCTTATTTTATAGTTAGGATAGCCTTATGCCTATCCCACGCATGCGTAAACTCCTTTACTGTGTTAACCTCTACCACTTCAGCTGGAAGGCTATTCCATGCATCCACTACACTCTCAGTAATACTTCCTGATATTTTTAAACCTTTGTCCCTCTAATTTAAGACTATGTCCTCTTGTTGTGGTAGTTGCCCCGGGGGAGCCCAAAGGTGGCCAGTCGGCCAGCTCTTTGGCTCCCATAAATCAAGGCAAATAAGATATTTTGAAACAATTAAAATAATTCACACCCACTTAGAAAAATATACAGAGTAAAAAGAATATACCACCTATTGCAGATATAGATATGGTGGTTACATCTGTAAAACAAATGAGACATACATAGTGTTTTCCATATAGGTAAAAACAAACAATTGTATCATATGAGGATTGAACTCACAAGGATGGAGCCTCTTAGGCTCTATGTACTTCGCTCTCGGGTGCCTATTCAGGCTTTCGATAATTTTCAGTTGAAGACCCAGACTCCACGAATTCAAGAGTAAATAAGGGTTTATTAATTGATGAAATATTATATTAAAATATTAATAATATAGGACAAAAATAGGCAGATATATGTATAAAATACAGCGTGGTATGGTACTGCAATAATGGCCAAAATTAAAAGCAGCAAAGCACCACAGCATATACACAAAATAACAATACCGCCAAATGAAAGTCCCAGTAAAAAGTCCAGTAAAGTGCAAACGCGTTTCAGCCCTAGATAGGGCCTTCCTCAGTGCTAAATTCCTGGAGAACCTTCAGGGCTTAAGTAGCCCCCTTGATAAGTCCAACTGCATCCAGCTGTGCTTCAGAAATGCCGCCAGCCATATCACTTCCGGTTTTGGAGAAAAAAAATAAAAAAATAAAAAAATTTTTTTAATAAAAACATGTGACTTCCGGTTGGATGCGGTCATGTGATGTATTTGTGTTCCACCATGCGTTCCACACTCGGGCATGGTGGAATTGACTACAGAAAGTGTTCATATTGAAAGAGGGCATTTGCCCAAACAAATAATACAATAATATAGTAGAATAAATAAACAAATTGAGTAAGCTGTGAATAAATCAATCGGAATAGAAATATAAAATACAAAATATTTGTTAATATAGGTACATATAAAACATCATATATAAAATAGAAGAAATGTAACTCAGGGGGATGTGGAAGGGAGAGGAAACGTCCTAGAAGAAAATATATTAATATAAAAATGTAATATTTAAAAAATAAATAAAAAAATTTATATTATAAAAAATGGACTAACTCAAAATCTAAGTTGAGACCTTTAGGGCACATAGTGTCCAAAGTGAAAATCCATTTACCCTCTAACTTACTAAGTTCTCGGACATTATCCTCTCCTCTCCAATTCATCCGCTTCTTCCCAATAACCATAAAACTTAAGAGAGAAGTGTCACTATTATGGAATTTAATAAAATGTGCTGACACACTATGTTTAGTGTATCCCCTCCGTATGTTCCCCATGTGCTCCATAATGCGAGTTTTTTCTTCTAGGACGTTTACTATATTATTGTATTATTTGTTTGGGCAAATGCCCTCTTTCAATATGAACACTTTCTGTAGTCAATTCCACCATGCCCGAGTGTGGAACGCATGGTGGAACACAAATACATCACATGACCGCATCCAACCGGAAGTCACATGTTTTTATAAAAAAAAAAATATATACCGTATATACTCGAGTATAAGCCGAGTTTTTCAGCCCATTTTTTGGGCTGAAAAACCCCAACTCGGCTTATACTCGAGTCAGAGTCTGTATTATGGCAATTTCCATTGCCATAATACAGACTGGGGGGAGAGGGGGGCTGGCAGAGCTGTACTTACCTTTCCTGCAGCTCCTGTCAGCTCTCTCCTCCTCCGCGCCGTCCGTTCAGCACCTCGGTCAGCTCCCAGTGTAAGTCTCGCGAGAGCCGCGGCTCTCGCGAGACTTACAGTGTGAGCTGACAGAGGGAGCTGCACAGACCGCGCGGAGGAGGAGAGAGCTGACAGGAGCTGCAGGAAAGGTAAGTACAGCTCTGCCAGCCCCCCTCTCCCCCCACTGAACTGCCAATGACACTGGACCACCAGGGAAGGAGAGCCCCCCTCCCTGCCATATATCAAGCAGGGAGGGGGGACGAAAAAAATATATATAAATAAAATAAGAACTAAAATAATAATAAAAAATTAATAATAAAAAAAGGGGTATAAGAAGGACCACTATGGGAGGGGGGGGGTGGGTTAAGGACCACTATGGGAGGGAGGGGGGTATAAGGACCGCTATGGGAGGGAGGGGGGGTATAAGGACCACTATGGGAGGGAGGGGGGTATAAGGACCACTATGGGAGGGAGGGGGGGGGGGGGTAAGGACCACTATGGGAGGGAGGGGGGGGATAAGGACCACTATGGGAGGGAGGGGGGGTATAAGGACCACTATGGGAGGGAGGGGGGTATAAGGACCACTATGGGAGGGAGGGGGGGGATAAGGACCACTATTGGAGGGAGGGGGGTATAAGGACCACTATGGGAGGGAGGGGGGTATAAGGACCACTATGGGAGGGAGGGGGGGTATAAGGACCACTATGGGAGGGGGTGGGATAAGGACCACTATGGGAGGGAGGGGGGGTATAAGGACCACTATGGGAGGGAGGGGGTGGGATAAGGACCACTATGGGAGGGAGGGGAGGTATAAGGACCATTATGGGAGGGAGGGGGGGGGTATATGGACCACTATGGGAGGGATGGGGGGGATAAGGAACACTATGGGAGGGAGAAGGGGGATAAGGACCACTATGAGAAGGAGGGGGTGGGATAAGGACCACTATGGGAGGGGAGGGGGAAGTAAGGACCACTAGGGGAGGGGAGGGTAAGGACCACTAGGGGAGGGGTGAGTCAGGACCACTGGGGGGGGGGAGTGAAGGAACACGGGGGTGGGGAGGTAAGGACCACTGAGGGAGGAGGAGGGGAAGTCAGGACATATGGGGGGGGAGGGGGCGGCAAAAAATTTTTCGCCTACGGCGGCAAATATCCTTGCACCGGCCCTGCACACACTGCATTCACACACTGCATTCATGCACACACACACTGCATTCATGCACACACACACTGCACTCATACACACACGCTGCACTCATACACACACGCTGCACTCATACACACACGCTGCACTCATACACACACACATACGCACACACTGCATTCATTATACACACACTGTAAATAAATATTCAATTAATATATTTTTTTTAGGATCTAATTTTATTTAGAAATTTACCAGTAGCTGCTGCATTTCCCACCGTAGTCTTATACTCGAGTCAATAAGTTTTCCCAGTTTTTTGGGATAAAATTAGGGGCCTCGGCTTATATTCGGGTCGGCTTATACTCGAGTATATACGGTATATTTTTTTTTTCTCCAAAACCGGAAGTGATATGGCTGGCGGCATTTCTGAAGCACAGCTGGATGCAGTTGGACTTATCAAGGGGGCTACTTAAGCCCTGAAGGTTCTCCAGGAATTTAGCACTGAGGAAGGCCCTATCTAGGGCTGAAACGCGTTTGCACTTTACTGGACTTTTTACTGGGACTTTCATTTGGCGGTATTGTTATTTTGTGTATATGCTGTGGTGCTTTGCTGCTTTTAATTTTGGCCATTATTGCAGTACCATACCACGCTGTATTTTATACATATATCTGCCTATTTTTGTCCTATATTATTAATATTTTAATATAATATTTCATCAATTAATAAACCCTTATTTACTCTTGAATTCGTGGAGTCTGGGTCTTCAACTGAAAATTATCGAAAGCCTGAATAGGCACCCGAGAGCGAAGTACATAGAGCCTAAGAGGCTCCATCCTTGTGAGTTCAATCCTCATATGATACAATTGTTTGTTTTTACCTATATGGAAAACACTATGTATGTCTCATTTGTTTTACAGATGTAACCACCATATCTATATCTGCAATAGGTGGTATATTCTTTTTACTCTGTATATTTTTCTAAGTGGGTGTGAATTATTTTAATTGTTTCACTTTACCATTAGGTGTTAAGGGATTACACCTTTCTGTCACACTTACTTTTATTGTCTATTTTAAGTTGGAAGCGCCTACACAACTATACACCTTGTGTATAATTTTTTTGCAAACAAGATATTTGCCTGGGCATTTGCCGCCCCCTGGAAATTGCCGCCCAAGGCAAATGCCTTGTTTGCCTCGCGGCAAATTACATCCCTGAATGTACCAAACGAGGGAGAGCTATCTGTTTAACAATGTTCTTATTTGGTATACATAGGCAATCACACGTAAGGGTAATAAGTTAGGAGAGCTATCTACTATATAGTGTCCTATAGAGATGTCTCGATTTTGGATGATGTTTTCAGAAATGTGTAGCAGTTTTTCTATTTTGTTTTAAATTCATTACCGAATTTCACAAAAGCGAATTTCTGAATTACCGAAATGATACGTAAAGAGTTGTTGTCCCTGTGCACATGTCTACTCTTCACTAAACATTAACTTCTTACATGACAGAGATATGACAAACATTGCAAAGCAATTTGCGTGGTATACCTCTGGCACTGAACGGTTTAATTCCTACACTACACTAATCATTAACCCTTTACACTACTCTACACTAAACCCATGGTACCCGCTTCATGGGCAAGGTGTACGTAAAAGGGGTGTCATGCCTATCCCAGTAGGGATGCCTAAAGATTCCGTGTTTCCTTACCGTACACAAAGAGCATAGGGTTTGTACCTCTAGTGGCTGGAACCATAGGCGTGCGCACGGGGTGTGCCTGGGCACACTCTAATCCCCGCGGCACGCCTATGTATTGAGACCGGCAGGGGAGATCTCCCCTGCCGGCTCATGCAGAGCCGGCGCTATCCGAGCGCCGGCTCTGCTCTCAGCCTCTCCTCCCCGGCTCACATGCAGGGAGGGAGGCAGGAGAGGACCGGCGGAGCTCTTGCCAGCAGCTCCGCCGGGTTCCTCTCGCGAGATCTGAGCATTGCCGCGGCAACGCTCAGATCTCGCGTGAGTGAACTCTAGCCCTGCAACAAAATAGAAAAACTGCTACACATTTCTGAAAACATCCAAAATCGAGACATCTCTATAGGACACTATATAGTAGATAGCTCTCCTAACTTATTACCCTTACGTGTGATTGCCTATGTATACCAAATAAGAACATTGTTAAACAGATAGCTCTCCCTCGTTTGGTACATTCAGGGATGTAATTTGCCGCGAGGCAAACAAGGCATTTGCCTTGGGCGGCAATTTCCAGGGGGCGGCAAATGCCCAGGCAAATATCTTGTTTGCAAAAAAATTATACACAAGGTGTATAGTTGTGTAGGCGCTTCCAACTTAAAATAGACAATAAAAGTAAGTGTGACAGAAAGGTGTAATCCCTTAACACCTAAAGGTAAAGTGAAACAATTAAAATAATTCACACCCACTTAGAAAAATATACAGAGTAAAAAGAATATACCACCTATTGCAGATATAGATATGGTGGTTACATCTGTAAAACAAATGAGACATACATAGATGGACCCTGACAAACACACACACACAGCACACTACCAGTACCCTCACACATAAACAGCACCCTCACACACAGTACATTTACAGCACCCTCACAAGTGAACACACACACAAACAGCACCCTGACACACAGTACATTCACAGCACCCTCACAAGTGCACACACACACACAAACAGCACCCTGACACACAGTACATTCACAGCACCCTCACAAGCACGCACACACAAACACCCTCACCCACATAGTACACTACCAGCACCCTCACATCACACAGCTTTGTGTGTGTGTATATATGTGTATATATACATACATACACATATACATATATATACATATATATATATATACATATATATATATATATATATATACCGCATGTGCTTGTGCTTTAGGTTGCACACCCTAATGCAATAGGCTGCGCACGCCTATGGGTGGAACCCACATAATGCTCCCTTGTGGTGTCATTGCTCCTGAAGAAATGCTAATAAGGAAGAAATGGCAGAAGTGAGAAAAAAAGTCTGGTTGAGAAAGAGTAGAAAAATACAGTAGAAGACACAGAGTATACGTCGGAGATTGACAGATTAAGTTTTGAAAAGAGATTGAAGGGAGATGTGGGGTATAAGATAATGTATCTATCTGGAGTTCTGGGTTGGACAGTTATAGTCATTTTATTGACCCTGAGATGTATTTCATATTTCTTTTCAGACATTCAAGGGTGCTTTTACTAAAAAGGTTGATAAACACCGATATAAAAGATGCAGAACAGTAAAGAGTGTATTAGGGGAAAATAATTCCATCTTGGAGTTTGCAATGTGTTCAGAACCCATTAAGACATTATTTTACCATAATACATGGTTCACCATTATATATCCGCTGTTTCTCTCACACTATTATAGACATGAAGAAAACAAAAAGCCAGCATCAAAAGCCAGCAAGGCATACAAAAGTAATGAATGTAACATAAAATATTTAAAAACCCAAGCCATACAATATGCATCTTAATAATAGCTTGACAAGGGTGTTTGTGTTGGAATAAACATTGAGCTGCAAGATTAAGTTATAGATATATGTGTAGACTTTACATTACAGTGTTCAATATTCACTTCTCGGGGTTCAAAGAGTCCTGCTGCGCTCCTGTGGAAATCGATAACTGCTTATTACAGTCTTTGAGCCTGCATTAACACAACATTCTTAGAGCGATACCTTACGGATTAGGTAGTACTCCACGTGAGGGACTCACCACAGTCCATCTATAACACGTGCAAGCTGTGCGATAGTATGCTGAGCAGGTGTCAATATAAAATGAGATGGCAAATGTTATTTTAAATGTTAATGTTGAAAAAGGTTTGTGTCCAGCCAATATGTCCAAGCAATCTATACATATAGAGAAGGTATTTTTGTAGAAGGAGCAATTATTATCATCTGCCTTAAATATTAAACTGAATCATGAATATCACTTTCCCGCAACGGACTTTCAAGTACAAATTCTGGTACAAAAGGTAACAAAAAGGAGCTTGCTGGTTTGTAGGTATTTCTATCGACAAATGGGACTAGCTTAGTACAACAACAAAAACTCCTTTCCAAAAAGCTTCATATTTGAAACTCTGGTGGTATATTGAAGTCAAATAAAACGAACAAATGGTGAACTGGAGTTCAGGATAAATATTAAAGCTCAACTTTTATTATTAATTAGAACATACATACACACACACACACACACACACCTCATTTTTCAGCCACTCTCCTGTTTTAAGATTGGCAAGTATGAGTCAGGTGTAATAAGATTATAATAGAATCATCGATGTAAACTGATATTCAGTGAGACTAACAAAGTTGAGAAATTGCTAGAGCTCATAACAGCAGCCCTGATGAGAGCCTTCTAAGTGAAATGTTTTGAGTACATGATAAAGTTATAAACGTTAATGTATTATTCTTCTGTTACACATATTAAGTTATTTTTAAACTACACTGTTGTATGCTGAACCGATCATTTCTAAAAGCTCTCTGAAAAATACAAAGCAAATTAATTTGGCTTTTATAATAAACTACATTAATATATTTTAAGCGAGAGAATAAAATATCACATAATAGATTGAGCCATACAAAGTCTTTTATTAAATTATGTTGCTTATTGCAAAATAATACAGCACCTGGATTGAATAAACTGCTAAAAAGAATACAGTTTAATAATCCGCAGTTACGCCTTACAAAAAGAATTTTTAAAAAACACAAACAAACCACAAACTAGTATACATATAGCATTTCAATCCACAAAAATAAAACAATAATTGCCATATGACAAGTTTTTGATCTGTTTCTGGGTTATTGCGGTCAATACTATTACTGGACAGTTCGCGAGTGACATTTTTAAACTTTTTCCAGACATTTATCAAGTAAAGGGGAATGTGTGAAGTCACATATGTTAAAATTTCGGCATTCTGTTGAATTTCTCGGCTTGTTCGTATTCGTGCTATTTATCATTAGATTAAAAATACACTCAAGGGTTTTCCTTCTCTTTCCAATTTTCCCGTTATGGAAAGTTAGTGAAAGTGGTTTTGTATATTTATTTTGCTACAACACACACATGCTTCACACATTCTTTCTCCCAGCAGGAGAGGGTTTAAATCCCCATATACTGGCTAACTCCAAATTTGAGGTCTTGGTAGACCCACTCACAGGAAAAGGAAAAAAAAAAACATACAAATTCCTAGTGACTACTTAAGCTGGCATATATACATGCTACATACTATATGTCAATTTGAAAGGTACATAGGTCAGGGAGCAACTTTAAGAGGGTGTAGCATGGGCACTGGTACCCTGAAAGGGCTTATATTGTGCAACCTCCCCTTCCCCTAAAGCTTGGGGTCATAGAGCATTTCCTCATGCGTATTTACAAGCAGACATTGTTAACATGTCTAGTTATAGAGAGTATTCCACTAGATCGAGCAACTATTATTAATCTTATCTGTCTTCATCGTCAGATTTAATTGATATGTTTTACTTAAAATAACGTTAAATAGCTTTAAAAAGGGCACTAAACAGGGGGAGTGGGGAGGGGGGGCTGACTGCCACGGAGGAAAGACACATCTTGCATGAGCTCCTCCACAAGTTCCATAAAAATAAGCTTTTTACAGCCCAAAAACGGGATTGGGGACAAGCTAATGACTGCCCCTGCTGCCTGGCTTACCTGACACAAGGAAACTGCATCAGCGACACGACCGGACTTAACTAGCTCCACTACGGCAAATGCGGCCTAACATGTGCCTGGCGGGGGATATGGCCAATCCCCCCGGGGGTCATTATTCTTGTGCAAGCACCCAGTTACCCCCCCTTCAGTGGTGGGGGTGATCTCAGTCCCCACTGGAGTGCTACTCACTCACCTCTGCTGAATCCTGCTATTCCCGTGGAGATCACACAGCGTGCTAAGACGGCCGCCGATGGGAAGCTTTCAGCTCCAACGAAGCCCACACTATGGGCCTCAGTTGAGGAGCGACTCACTAAAGCATTTGATCGTCTATGGGAGCAGCCCTGCCTCAGAATAGAGCAACGAGAAATCGGATCTGGAACCAATCCGGTCATCCAGCCTGACCTTCCTGCCAAAGCCCCAGTACAACGCTCAGCTGTGAAAAGCACCGGTGCGGGAGAAAGGTGGGTGGTCACCTCGCAAACCGCAAGAGACTCAGCCATGCTGTCAACCACTGTCATACTGGGCCACGGCCCAACTTTAGGAAATACCCTGTGCACGACCCACGCATTCGGCATGCCATTGCTCAACAAGCGCAGCAGGTGGAATGCCCTTTAGACCATGTCTTGGATGTGAACCGTGAAGGGACATGTGAGACTGTCGCAGTGGACTGGGTGCAGGACTGGGGCTGATGAGGAACATTCAAGTGTGCTTTTCACAGCTGAGCGTTGTGAGTCACTAGGGGGGGCATACAAACATGCTGGGTATCAGCTGATTTACCCAATATATCCCCATGGCACTTGCAGACACTGCCTCCTTCTGCAGATTGCTCTTAGTCTCTTTTACCCCATGATGTTTAATTGTGTTTAGTTTTGCATACCATATCTTTACGCATTCCCACACCCAGTGGCATTACTCATACTCTATCACTTGTGTTTTAAGCCTATACTGTGTTACCTAACGTAATCCTCAGGTCCAGTTGACCTATCTAACCTAGCATGTTAAGAGCAGTTTAGCTACCAGGACATACATGCCTGGTCTGTATTACTCTTATTATTCTAAAAATGAGCAAGTGTATCGAAGCCATGCCAGTGATCCTTATGTGTTATTATGTGCGTGCAAAGGCTGTTGTTGGCAAGCAAGTTTATTTGTATATCTAAGCACACACAAATGTTGTCACAAGTATTTTCCTGAGAAATACAGAATTCAGACACTTGTTGAATCTTAGTCACTTAAAACAATGAGGTTTCAGCTCCATTACCTCATGTACAAGGTTATTATGTTTTCAACTGACAAAATACTGTACTGCAAACAGTTACACTGCGCATGTGCGTGTTGTCCTTTGGCATTATTATGAAGGAAACATTTATTTATAATTAAGAATTGTACCACATTATCCCTTCCTGCTAGAAAGGATGGGATGTGACAAAGAGCAATTGTGCATATGGTATCATGGGGGGAAAAAAATAGGACATTATTTCAGGGTTCTCTTTAAAATGAAACAAAAAGACATTAAAAGAACGCTCTGGGCACCATAACGACTTCATCAAACAAAGTTGTTAAGGTGCCATGACGTCCCTAAACCATTCATGAACAATTTAACCCCAATATCTATGCTGGGTCACTTTGTTCCCTGTCCTCCTGTCTGCTGAAAGCCTTAAAAATGGAAGCTTAGGGATGCCATGGGCAGGGGCATGTGTGTGGTCATGAGTGTGGTCAGCTGCTGATCTTAGACAATTTCCATTCACAAAATGGCTTGAGAAATGTTCAAACAAATTACAATGTAGCGTAAGCTACGGTTTTGAAGCTTTTCAGCAAACAGAAGGACAGGGTGCAGAGAGATCTGGCACTGGGGCATAGACTGATAGACTTTGGGGGTTAAACTGTTCATGAACAGTCTAACTCGTAGAGGTGAGCCACAGCCAGGGACCTCCTGACACTATAACAACATAATTTTGATGTTGTTATGAAATTGAGAGCCATACGCTCTTAGCTCACAAGTCCAGGAAAAGGTTACAATAAGTGTAGCAAAAGACACTTACCAGTTACCATAGTTACTACGAAATATTTCTCATAAAGTGAGCTTGGCTACAAACTAATTATCTGCAGGAGGAAAGTGTAGGAGAGGATCTATGATACAAAGGTTCAACAGAGTTATGATGTGGCAGATGACACCACCAACAGAGCACAATAACCTTCCACTACATGAACATTGGGGCTTTTGTCATGTTTAACGAGATACTCATTTTAAGTATAAAATATTTAATTGTATTGCCTACGAGAAGCAAATGTGAAAATGTTTTTAAGTGGAATGCTATATCGCATAACATACCTCCCGAGTGTCCATATTTAGGAGGGACTGTCAATATTTTGGGGTTTTCCAGGTAGCCAGAATGATAAGCTGCAGCATGGTTTCTAATATTGGACCTGCTGCTGCAAATAGACAACAGGCGAGGGAAGGGGAGACTATAGTGTTAGGAAAACAACTTTGCTTTCCTAGCACTATATTTTCCCTTTAATTATAACCTATAGGTCAATAGGCATTGATAGCGTTTTGAGGGGCTAGGGTGATTTTTATTTTAATTTGCATGAGGCATCTGCTGACATATCCCCTGTCTTTTTGCTAGTGTTGGGGTCATAGAGTTTTCTTTTGGGCTCAAGCCCCGGATGTCTTTGGAACTTTACACTGCCCCTGGACTAAACCCAATATTGTAATCTGATTTAATTGCTGAAGACTAGAGAAAATTGGCTATCACAAAGTGGAATGAGTGTAGTAGAGAATCACTAGGGACATGGCTCAGTGATCTCTAAGTATTGCCGACATTAATCCTGCATGGAAAAAAATAAATAAATAAATATATATATATATATATATATATATATATTGGACCAAGTACCAAATATGCCAATTGCATTTAAAATGTTGGGAGTATGTCCAAAAACTACACAATCCATAGATTACACCCTCAAATAAAAGCTAAAAGTAATAATCACATAACCATTGTTTCATTGCAAAATCAAATAACTTGAATAGGGAACGGCGACAACTAAACTTGTGTGACAATCCAAAAGCTTTCAAAGCATTATAAAACAAGAAAGCTTTAGATCGAAAGCTCAACATAAATAACGGATAGTTACTAAATGTTCTTTCCTATCAGAACAATTTGTATTTCAGCTTTCTTCTTTCATGTGAAATGGTACTTCTATAGGATTCTAGATTGCCACTGACATTTTTTTTTTTACATTTTTTCAGTGCATTACAGCCCCCATTGAATGTTCCTGTGAATCAGTTTAATTCCCTGTTCCTAGGTACAGGATATCTGTGTAATCAAGGTCATCCATTTGTAATATAATGTACTTTTTTGTCCCTTATGGTTTCATAGATCATGTTATTGTTAGTATTTACACTGTTATCTATATTTAGACAGAGATAATGGATGTGTTTTGGGCAAAGCTTTCACTACATGTGTTTTAGTTCGTAGCATTACACTGTTTCTTGTGGTCAATTCATAATGTAAAAAAAAATAAAAAAATACTACAACACAATAAATCTCACAACCGTTCAAAATACAAACATGACTGTTAAGCATTACCTGCATATGTCAAGTTGGACTTTGGAAACTTTTGGGCACAAAGCTTTAGAAATCATGTCTTCACAACTATCCCAAAGATCCCAGCTCTATGTGCATATGAGCGCAGACAGACATCGTGGTTAATACTTTACTTTGCATTTATGCTAGAAGCCTTAGCAATGAACTATTGACCAACAAACAGTCATAGACTGCAAGCACACAATGTAGACATTTTTGGTCACATTTGTTTTTTTTGCGTTTCTGTGCCAAGAAAGACTATCCAAAGACCAACCTGTGAAACACAAGTGATGAGCAATAGCAATTTTTCGATTTTGGGGAGTATTATTGGTGTCAACATAATCTTTCTGGCAAATAGCTATATGCTGCCAGAGAAACTTCAACATGCAGACCAGAACCGGTGCCATGCTGATGAGACTCAAAAGGTCGAAACTGTGCTGTCAATAGCTGGTTTCTGGTCACTGGTCCTTTTGTATTACAACCCGTGCTTTGGTTTAAAAATAAAAAAAAGCTTACTATATGATAAATACGTGCTCATATGGTTTTCTCTAATACTCATCCATTCTTTTATTCAACAAATCTCCCTGTTAATTTTAATAAAAAAATATTTTTACCACATCATTCTCCACCAGAAATACCATTCTAAATAACGAGCGGTATTGTAATAATGAAAGGGATGACTGAGATATTCAAGTGTGGCAGTGGATGGGGCTTTGATACACAACACTGTTTACATGGTGACTAGGAGTATAGCCTGTTTATGTGTCACTGAATTGAGATTAACTCCACTAATTCACTGCTAAAATAAATGACCACAGAAAGAAAATAAACATAGAGGAACAGAAAGGAAAATAAGCAAGGTTACATTCTATGCTAGTCATACAACTATGGAATGCTTAACATCATCTACTTCACCTTCAAGAACAACACAAGGTCACATATAAACAGAGGACATGGCTTTTAAACAAGGTATCCCCCCCATCATCCCTTGCTCATTAACATCCTTCCAGTTTTATTTTGTATCATAGTTTCTTTTAAAGCTCATATAAGCCTTTTTAATACTATACAAGCAGATTGCTAGATCAACTGATTGATGACAAAGCTTTAACAGTGGAGATCTTAGAGTTTTGGAACAGACCACTATGTTTTAATAGGAAATTCAACTGACCACAGTAAAATGGAACCTGATCATTTCTTTTAATAGTATATAGTATATTGTATTGGCTATTATGTGACTTGGAGGCACATGGGTGGAGGGGGAAGTTTTATTTTAAGTCAATAATGACCTTTCCTTTTAAGCAGGGATCAGTCATAAAACCTGGCCACGTGACACCAAGAAGCTGCCAGTAAGTATAGAAATGTATGCAGATTTTGTCAACAGCTTAAAGCAGCACTGTCACCGTCTGGGGATTTTACATAATTGCTGCTATTGTTCCAGGAAAAAGTGATATAGACTTACTTGAACTTGTCCCTCGAGGATGCCATCATTTTCTTCTGGCCAGTCTCTTCTGCTCCTTGAGCGCAAGCATACAGCAATTCTGTGAGATCCCCCATCGATAGAGGTAATATTGATAGTGAAAAGGGGGGATTGAAGCAGCACCTTTGGGATGTCTGCCAATTCAGATCCATATAAGACTATATGCAAAAGTAAGTGCAGAATGATTGCAATTCGGAACAAATGTGTGAACAAAAGAACTGAACTTACAGTTTTATGGTACAATCCCCGCCTGTGCATTTTGCTTGGGGTCTTTATCCAATGGTAGAGCTTCAGAAGTTATAGAACAAAAGACAGAAAAAACTCCAATATAGTGTAGTACATTGGATGCACCAGGTATAAATGAATGTATATATGTGGACGTACACTCACAATTTTAGGATCTTGCTATTGGCTCTCTGTAATGTGTATATAGTCGAGTAATCCACACGCTTAAGTGTACGGGGGTTCTTATTCTTTGATGTATGAAGCAGCATATATTCTAGAGGTATATAGACAAAATAGAAATCTAAACTATAGTACTCACTTAAAAATAGTGAAAATAATAAAAGGAGATGTACTCACTTTTGGGAGAGCAAGAAGAGGTTTTGCTCAATCCGTATTGTGGCGAAAGTGACCTTGCCACTGGTTTTTGGAGGGGACTACTTGCCAGTCTTTTGCCATGTGACTATGGCCCTTTAATTTATTGTGGTTGAGAGACCCTGTTTGTGGCTATTGGGCCTTTAAACAATGGTTCTTCGAACTCTAAAACAGTCGAAGTGGCCGCTATTCGACCACTTGTTTGCATGGACCAAAACCACGAATAGACTTCAGAGGGACTTAGCCGCGAATGCCCTGGAACTATTTTCGGCACGAAAACCTCGCGGTTCCCGGTTGGTCCTTCAGCGGAACTTAACTGCGATTCTATGGAACTGTTTTGGGCATGAAATCAAGTGTTCGCCTGGGCAAAACTATGACTTCCATAGAATTTCTGAACCCCTGATCTGATCTGGGTGATTTTTGGATATGTTGGTCACCCAAATCAGTACTATCAGGGGATGTAAGAAGGGGATATGTTGTGTTTTGAGGTACGTATTGGACTTTATAAAAATATGTGTTTTTTCTGCCTGGGGATAATTAAGTTAATGCTTTATCTGCCTTAATTATATCACAGGCAGAGGGGAGGGATTGTGTACTGTTTGTGGGAGTGTCGTTCTTTATCACATTATTTTTATTGACTTGCATACTTTGTGTCCTGTGCCCAACAAGGTCCACCTGGGCCTTGGGAAACTTGCAAAAAAAGGCCAGTGTGCCCCATTAAAGCAGAGTTCCTGTCTTATGTGTGGGGGAAAAGACTGTATCTACCCTGCGGATTGCTATATCACTATACTCCCCAGGGATTTTAATCACTACGTTCTTTTAAGAGCTGTTCCTGCTTGACTCTCTGGAGGAAGAGAGGTTCACCCACGGGAACCTGGTGCCTTTTCGTAGGTCCAGGGTGGGTAGGAGAGGGCGAGTTCCCAAATCAAGCTGTAACGCTGGACGTGGGGACTGCGGTGCTGATGGTGTGCTTGGAGTCCTCGTGAGCACTAGGAGCATCCGTCGGAGGAGGTACTCAACCGGGGTACAGGAAGCTCCGCTACACGTATGGCATAGGTGGTATTTTCCCCAAAGGAATTTCATGATAAAATCTTCAGGTAGAAAATAGGAAGGTCCAAGTATAGATGAAAAGCACTAGTTTGATTGAAAATGCAATATAAAACAATAAAAGTGTAACACTATTGTGTTTCATCTTTCAAAAGCCTTCTCAAATTGTTTTGAGAAAGCCCCTGAATTAGGAAAAACGCATCATTAGCTCATCTATGACTCCCCTTTGCTCTCCTAAATATCTACTGTTCTACTGATAAAATCCCAGTTACATTTTTATTGTTGCATTGATACTTTAATTATAGCACGCTATAGAAGTTCCTCTTAATGAAAAACATTGCTCTACTCGCTGCAAAATAACGTAGTCACTACTCTATCCTAATTCTCCTTGACCTGTCTGCAGCTTTTGACACTGTTGATTATCTCATCCTCCGCAATATAGGTCTACAAGATATTGCTCTCTCCTGGTGCTCCTCCTACCTCTCAGTGTTTCTTTCTCTGTTTCTGCTTCTTCTCCCCAACTCCTCTCTGTTGGTGTCCCCCAAGGTTCAGTCCTTGGTCCCCTACTGTTCTCTATCTATGCTGCCTCCCTTGGTAAACTCATTAGCTCCTTTGGCTTCCAATATCATTTACATGCGGATGACCCGCAAATCTACCTATCCTCTCCTGATCTCTCCCCGTCCCTCTTGCCTAGTGTCTCTGACTACCTCTCTGCTCTTTCTAACTGGATGGCTGCCCACTTCCTTAAACTCAACTTGACCAAAACTGAAATTCTGGTCTTTCCTCCCTCAAGTGTTGCTACTCCTGTGCCTGTCTCATCAGCTCCACCACGCAGGCTCGCTGCCTAGGTGTTCTCTTTGACTCTGACTTCTTCTTCATGCCTCATATCTTCCTGTCCACCCGCACCTCCTACGCCTCACCCTTCTGTCAGTCCCTACATTGGCTTCCTGTAAGATATAGGCCTCATTTTAAAATTCTGGTTCTTGCTTTCAAATCTCTATATAATGCTGCTCCCACCTATCTATCCTCCATAATACACAAGTATGTCCCGTCTAGGCCCTTACGCTCTGCTGAAGACTTACGTCTATCTTCTGTCCGTACTCCTACTTCTGATGCTCGCCTTCAAGACTTCTCGAGGGCTGCAACGTTCCTGTGGAACTCACTTCCCTCCTCAGTTAGATGCTCACCCAGTCTCTACTTCTTCAAAAAAATAATTAAAAACCCACTTCTTCATGAAAGCGTATCAATTAAACTGTTAATAGCTCCCGACTGATTCCTCTCTTGCAACTTTCATAAGTCTAATAATATCCTAACCTTTTGTGTCACTTTACCCCACTCCCTCTAGCATGTAAGTACATTGAGCAGGGCCCTCAACCCCTGTTCCTGTGTGTCCAACTTGTTTGGTTACAACTACATGTTTGTTCGTCCACCTACTGTAAAGCGCTGCAGAATTTGTTGGCGCTATATAAATAATAACATAATAACAAAAATTCCTTTTTGCACTTCAAAACATCTCCTAGAAAGCTGTTTTGTCAGTTTTTATGGCATCTGAAAGTATAATACACAATCTGTTTTATTAGGAGTTGACTCCTGGTCACCAAACATTTTTTTTTTTTGCATTGATGGAACCCAGCGTAGGACACTTAAATAGCTAGGATGTGTTCTTCAAACAGATTTATCAATGGAAACTTCAATAGAATATATTAGTAAAAAAAAAAAAAAAAATATTAGTCTTCTGTATAACCTTTAAATTGCCTGTAAACCCCTTTAACTGACATCAAATTCAAATGCGGAACCTTTAATCTTTATTGTGGTCATGTAAAGTCTACGGAGGGGATGGGTTGGAGTAAACAAATATCAACACTAAAATAAAAATAAATAAAAAAAGAAGTAACGGTTTACTAAAATTATTTCTATTACAAATAATAAAGTTTACTTTGGAACACTGGTGCCCATAAAATGCCCTCAATATCCCCAGTATGAGAAATTCATATGTACAGATGGCAAATGTCTATTGTTATAATTAGTTCAGGCATATATTGGAGATTAGATTAATTTTTGGAAATTAAAACATTATCCATTTCATTTGCTCTTGCATTGTGAATTGAGCGTCTGGTGTATAAATAGATCACTTCTGGGACATAAAAACCAGAGCTGATATAGCATAAATTACAAACACAAAAAAAGGACAATTAGCAAAAAAAACATTGAAAATATATATTTTTTCTTTTTTATTATTCTAAATTTCTAAAGACATAATTTGTACGGCAAAAAGAGGTATTATAAATAAAACAATACATTGAAATACAGTTAACTCATGTTGAGCCAACAGAACAATCAGGCAAGCTCCTGATGGTGCCACAACTATATGTCTACGACAACCAACGCAGTACTGGGATGGACTTTAAAATAACATTTTCTTCACAGAGCGAGCGTGGTTATTAATCTCGGTCAGCCCTCACTTTCTGTGTTGGCTCTGACACTGCTGATCTTTTCCTGGCTCTCCCCAATTCTTAACAGCAAGTGATCAGTTGCGTGATCTTCACTGTAAATAGAATGTCTGGATTTGCCCTGATCACTAGAGACACTGACCCAGTCACTCATGCATGTTCTAACTCTTAATGCTGAGTGATGATACAGCACAGAGAACCTATAAGAACATTTGAGAGTATGTTTCACTTTAAGTTTTTATTTTTTTACCTCCTTTTTATTATTGATTTAAAAACAAAAAACTTTGACTAGGATTTCCACCCTTTGGACACAAATATACATTTTATTAGCTGCAAAACTAAACATTTCTGATGGCCTATTCAGTATTAACGAGAGTGTGTTTGTGTGTGTTAGCCACATTGAGCTGGTATTGATAAAACAAACACTAAAGCACCATAAATACTACAGTGCGGTATAGTGGTGATGGTGCCAGGAGTCCCCAGGTGCTTCCACCATTGTAGGTAGTCAA
Organism: Pelobates fuscus; assembly: GCF_036172605.1. Classification (NCBI taxonomy): domain Eukaryota; kingdom Metazoa; phylum Chordata; class Amphibia; order Anura; family Pelobatidae; genus Pelobates; species Pelobates fuscus. The sequence goes on from NC_086328.1 coordinate 96,666,435, forward strand.
CTCTGGAGTGCTGTACTTCCTACCTGGGGTCCTTTAGATGCCACTCCCTGCTTTTACTACAGCTGATAGAGAGTCAGAGGCTCTCTGTCTTAGCTAAGCCTGGCAGTGCAGGACTTAGTTTATTCGCTGAGAACAATGAGGTGATGCTCTCAGTCAATGAGCTGGCCCTGGACTCAAGGGCTTAGCTCAAGAGGGATAACAAAAACACTGAAGAAGGAACTTCTGTTTTTTAGTGGACTAGGGAGCAGTTTCTGGGGACCCCAGGTATGAAGTCAAATCACTCTAACACAGGGCACTACAGGCACCTTATAAATATGATATAACCATTACAGCATGCTCATCTAGCAACCTCATTTTAGTAAATTGCAGATTATTTGTACAAAACGTGTTCACCGATCTAACCTTTTTGGTGTGGCATTATGCAACAAAGTTACAAGAAGATTCTCAATAGGATTGAGGTCTCCTTTTATCCCCATAGCAGCCATTGATGCAGAGGTATTCTTTGCAGCATGAGATGGTGCATTGTCATGCACGAAGATGATTTTATTACGGTAAGCATAGTTCTTCCTTCTGTACCAGGGAACAAAGTGGTCAGTCAGAAACTCCACATACTTTGCAGAGGTCATCTTTACACCTTCGGGGACCCTAAAGTGGCCGACCCACTCTCTTCCCATGATTCCGGCCCAAAACATGACTCCACCACCGCCTTGCTGACGTTGCAGCCTTGTTGAAGCAGGATGGCCGTCCACCAACCATCCACTACTCCATCCATCTGGACCATCCAGGGTTGCACGGCACTCATCAGTGAACAGGACTGTTTGAAAATTAGTTTTCATGTATTTTTATGCCCAATGCAGCGGTTTCTGCTTGTGAGCATTGGTTAGTGGTGGCTGAATAGAAGGTTTATGCACAGTTGCAGGACTCGGGAGGACTCTACACCTTGATGTCCGTGGGACTCCAGAGGCACCAGCAGCTTCAAATATCTGTTTGCTGCTATGTAATGGTATTTTAGCTGCTGCTTTCTTGATCCGATGCATGGATCTGGCAGAAATCTTCCTCAATGTGCCTTTATCTGCACAAACCCGTCTGTGCTCTGAATCAGCCACAAATCTCTTAACAGTGCGATGATCACGCTTAAGTTTTCGTGAAATATCTAATGTTTTCATACCTCGTCCAAGGCATTGAACTATTTCACTCTTTTCGTCAGCAGAGAGATCCTTTTTCTTCCCCATATTGCATGAAAATGGTGCTCTGCTTAATAATGTGGAACACCCTCCTTTAGTAGTTTTTCCTTAAATTGGGCTCACCTGACAATCTAATTATCACAGGTGTCCGAGATTGTTTTCAGTGATCAAAAGAGCCCTGAGACACAATGCCACCCATGAGTTAAACTGAAGAACAAAATATTTAATATTTGTGACACTTAAATAGAATTTGCATAATAATTTGGAACAGGGTGTATATATATCTAAATATTTACATTTTTTCCTCAGTCCGTCCCTGCATGGAGATATTTTGCAGCACAGGCATGTTTACTTAGCAGGCGTAGCTACCCTCATACTCACAGTGCTGTACTTAATTTTAATCACACCACTGTGGTTCATCTCCCTTCGAGTTACAGTGCCTTCTACTGCTAATGCTTTGTTTGAGCTGAGAGCATACGGTCGGTTTTATCTTGAATACTAGCGTTCCTGCTGGTGTTTTTTTTACTTTATTTTTTCCACACTTTTTTCAAAGAAAAGGCAGTGTTTACATTGCTGACTAATAACTCTAGGGGCAGTCACTCAGACAGCCACTATGGTTACTTTCTGTAATATTGCTGTGCAATGTGCAGAACTATCGTACAGTGTCTGCATGCACGCTGAATGTTTTGCATAGAGATGTATTGATTCAATGCATGTGCAATAGCCTCCCTAAGCTTTCCTATGGGAGAGCAGTGGATTGGCTGAGATAATTAAAATTGATGAACTCAGCCATGGCGGCGGAATCAGGCGGGGCTAGCCACGGTGAGACAGGTGCAGTATCGGAGAAAAGGTGAAAAAAGATTAACTTTAATCTCTGAAGAAGGGGGGTCAGTGGCCTAATTCTGCATTCCAGGACTATAGTGTCAGTTATACATATTTGTGTTCCTTTAATTTTAATTGGCAGAAGACTTACGCAGATGCCATGATGTGAGCTGAATAAATACATTTTGTTTGCTGTTCTAGGTTAATATAAGCAACTGTAGACTAACGTAAATTAGATAATTTTACTTCAATTTTGTACAATTCTTGCCATTTTTTTTTTACCATTCCCTTTTGTAATTCCCAAAACGTCATTAGAGATTGTTTTACCTGCTAAAACCCAGAGACGCTGCAAGTTCAAACACAATTACAATAAGATTATATATAATTAAATTTTCATGCAACCCAATAAAGCCAATTAGATTTGGACGTTTCTTTAACAATGCTTCAGTGTTCTCCTTGCCACTAGTGTACTCCCTTGCAAGTCTACAAAACCCAGCATCCAACAACCACTGGCAAACTCACGCCAAAGAATTACAGCTTACAAGATGGTTCCACTGTCAATTAGTGTGCGGCCAGAGTTTGTACAATTAGCGGTCAGGGTCAGGCTGATGTCACTAGGACGGAGTAGGAAGCATTGTTGCTGGGTCAGATACACGAGACAGGAGCAAAGAAGGGAATATCGCAACAACAGGATGCAACATCTACACTTTCCTAAAATTCCATAAGTGCTTAGTAAGTGAGTGAGCAGCAGTGATTCCCACTGTGCAATTTTCACAGCACCAAAGACGCACAACAAGATGTGGAACAGTTACAACTGGCAACTAGGTAAGATAGATCACGACAGTAAATTCAAGACTTAATATGTCTTTGAAAACGAAAAACCAAAAAGGGAGGTTTATCACAATCGGAAATCATACAGTGTCTATAATGTCAACTGGCAGTAACTGCATTTTCTCCGCCTAGAGAATAATTATGCCACTTTTAGCCTAATAGATAAAGACCATAAATGTATCGCAAGATGACAAAATGACAATGTTATTAGAGAATATAAAAAACATTTCTCACTTTGTAAACTCAGTAGAACAAACAAACAAATCATTACGCAAGAAGGATGTTTAAAATGTTTTAAAACCATAAAGGTACAATAGACTGTACCAGCAATGCTATTTATGACCAATGACATGTTAGACATACATCTTTGTTAATATACGGCTAAGGTACATTAGCCATTCATCATTGCTAATATATGACTGGCACAAGTAAGGCTATAAATCATCCTTACTGTGTAATTGAACAGAGAAAGATATAATGCCAAACATTTCATAGTTGAGGTGTCTCTCTCATTTATAACAATAAAATGTATTTTTTTTTATTTAAAAATAAATTTATTTTTTTTAAAGGATATGAACCATTTAGTGACTGCACGCATGTAATAACGTTTCTAATCTTAGCTAAGCTAGCAAAAATAATATATAAACATTATATATATATATATATATCTATCAGAGATATCAAAATTGCTGCGTTCAAGATTTTTCCCAATTTGACTACTTTGGCATAAAATAAGCAATTCCTGGTATAATGAGGTTTATGAATAAATGCCATACATCATTAGGTTATTGACATTAATACATCACGAGAAAAAGTAGGGGAAAGATAGAGCACTGTATACAAACAGCTATAATGCATTTAATATTCAGTATTAAATGGGAAACAGTATTCCACAGGATTATTAAAGATGATTAATTTATTATTTATTTATTGATACCATTAAACATAATATTGAAAGTCACCTATGCCTTGCTGTTTTCCACGAGATGCTCGGTTATCTTTAGAATTTATATTAAAGAGGTAGCAAATGGCATCATAATCCAGTCTAGACAAGGCAAAACATTATTTAATTACTTTTGTTCTCTGTATGCTTTCTCTATGCTGTCAGGTGCTTATTAAAATAATAATAATAATAATAATAATAATATGGCATCATGCTAAGATGGAGGTACCCAGATACATGATAAAGAAGAGGTGTGGATTTCTACATTTTGTTTTAGTTTTCACATGTCACAAATACAGATTTGATAACTATAGGATTATATAAAATAATATTTAAGATCACAGCCAGCGGAGGTGGGGCTAGGGCTGCATAAAGCGAAACAAAAGTAATTCAACACAAAACTGCTTCATTAAAGGACCACTCTAGGCACCCAGACCACTTCAGCTTAATGAAGTGGTCTGGGTGCCAGGTCCTTCTAGGGTTAACCCATTTTTTCATAAACATAGCAGTTTCAGAGAAACTGCTATGTTTGTGAATGGGTTAAGCCTTCCCCTATTTCCTCTAGTGGCTGTCTCACTGACAGAAGCTAGAGGTGCTTGCGTGATTCTCACTGTGAAAATCACAGTGAGAGCACGCAAGCGTCCATAGGAAAGCATTATGAATGCTTTCCTATGTGACCGGCTGAATGCGCGCGCAGCTCTTGCCGCGCGTGCGCATTCAGCCGACGGGGAGGAGAAGAGGAGGATCGGAGGAGGAGAGCTCTCCGCCCACCACTGGAAAAAGGTACGTTTTTACCCCTTTCCCCTTTCCAGAGCCGGGGGGGAGGGGATCCCTGAGGGTGGGGGCACCCTCAGGGCACTCTAGTGCCAGGAAAACGAGTATGTTTTCCTGGCACTAGAGTGGTCCTTTAAGCTAAATTTGTTTTGGGGACTATAGAGTCCCTTTAATATGTATTAATATCTTGTTTACTTATCCCCTATATTAACCCCTTAAGGACACATGACATGTCTGACACGTCATGATTCCCTTTTATTCCAGAAGTTTGGTCCTTAAGGGGTTAAGCAAATCTGTGTTTGTGAGATATTAAAAATAAAATTAAATGAAGAAATCCACACCGCTGTATGTTTATTATTTATTTATAAATTATTTTACCAGGAATGATACATTGAGATTTCTCTTGTTTTCAAGTATGAACTTGGTCCACAAAACATTGCATCGACATGGTAGGGTACAATAACATACAAAGACAATAGTAATACACAATATCTACAAAATGTTACATAAAACAGATAAGAAATATAGAATCAATGATTCTGTTTTGAGATATATAGAGAGGGATCTCAAAGGATTCTAGTCTGGGGGAAGATTTGAAAGTGTGCGGGAGGTCATTCCCTAATTGCGGTGCTCTGTAGGAAAAGGAGGATCAAGACACTTTCTTTTTGTATTGAGGTAGACTAAATAAAGTGCTGGTAATGGATTGGAGGTTATATGAGGTGGGAACAGCTGGGGAGAGCATTCTGCTCAGGAAGGGTGGGAGCTTCCCAGAAAAGCACTTAAACACAAGGCTGGAAAGATGAAGGGTGCTTCTGGATTCCAGCGACATCCAGTTTGGTTCTTTTAGCATGTCAATATGGTGGGTCATGTAATTACAAAGCGGCAGAAAGAATAATACAATGTATTAAGCTTATTAAGGTGGGTTTGTACTTAATATGCTATAAATGAGGGCATATATCTTGGTTCCTTCTCAATTATTGTTATAAGCTCTGTCTTTGGATCTCTCTGTCAACATAAAGAGGGCTAAGAGAGATTTTGAGTAACAGGAAGTCTAGTGTCCTGTTCTGAAAAGCGATGCATGCAACCCAACATTTAAAGAATGGACAAAGAGAGACACTTTAATTTTAGGAATGTGAGTGAGCTTGTGACCAAAGTTTTAGGTGACTTATCAATAACTTTTTATGCAACTAAAATGTAATTTGGAGCAAGAACAATGTATATTATTTACAGACACTGATTTCTAAACATATTTAATGCAGTTTAAAGACACATTATTGCTGTGGAGTTCTGTTATACACTTAGACCCACCAACAGTATGGAGCTCCTAGAAAATTAGCATATGAAAGAGGGACAGAGGGATTTTGGCCCATACTAAGCCCTATTTGGAAGAGACACGTGGTGGAGTGGTTTTACTTGTATTTTGTAAAGTTTATTGGCTACTTTATTTTGGTATTGTGCCATACACCTTTTTTCTAGTTTTTCTTATTTTTTTATTACCTGGCATCCTGCTTTACTTTTTCAGTGAGGATCTCATGAAGCATCCCAGGTGGGGATTATACCACCTATGCTGATAAAACAAAGGGGGTTATCTGCTCAGAAAATTGTGAGTACGTTTTATCTATTATTACTCCTGGTCTATTATTTTATACAGTGAGCACTAGTGTTGCTTTTTATTCTTTTTATTCTCTGCCACGACATCTGCCGACTGTACCTTCCATTGATATCCTATAAGTAGGGGATCAAAACCACTGCATGCGCATCACACAAGAGCTGGTTTTAGCTCTACTATATGTGAGTAGAAAATGTGGAAGTCTTTTATATTGTGCACTTTATTTTGGACCTATTGCACTACTGGAGTCTTGTTTCTCTCCAATAGAGCATCTCGGTGTTGGTGTATAATTTATCTATTAGTTCCTATGTTGTAGGGATTTTCTGACTTTTCCATCTGAGAGCTATCAAGTGTTTAGCTGCGAGAATTACATGTGTGGCTAGTACCCGGTGGAACCAGGGCAACGTGTTGGGGAAAGCCATGCAAAAATACGTGAATGCCTCTAGTCGAATAGTACCTATTGTTACCGATTTGAGGAGAGCCCGGACCTGGGTCCAGAACAGTTGAATAAGTGGGCATTCCCACCAGATATGAATGGGCGTGCCTATGGAGGGCATACATGGTCAGTGGAGGGGTTAATCTTATGTAATCTATCTGGTGTCCAATACCACCTGTACAGGAATTTCCTGTGTGTCTCAATATGATTGTAACACTAGGTGACACCTTTCAGACCATTCAGTTACTTGATGCAGACCTCCACATCACAGTCCACCCCACAGTCCCTCTCGCACAGAAACATGTATTTCTGTGTTATACTATCATGTTCAGGTCTTGATTGGAATCCACGGTAACACAAAGACAATGCTTTGGGTTTGGTAGGAGTAGACCAACATCTTAAGTACATACGATGGATATCTGGGAAGTGGGTCATGTGTGTGTCCCAACCTCTATCCACCAATTTCAAGAGGGCACTCTTAAGTTGGAAGTAGAAGATGTAGCGGGATGGAAACGTGAATGAAGTTTGTAACTAAGGAAATGGTGTAATTTTGTTACCCTTCATAACTTGTGATATGGATCGTATGCCCTGTTCTAGCCATGGAGTCGTGTTGATATTCTGTTAATGCTGCCTGTAGGGCTGCTATCGGTGCTGAAGGGGAATAGAGTTTGGGTGATTTTACCCTGACGCATGACTGAGTCCCACGTCTTAATGGCCAGGGATGTAGTTGGGTAACAGTGGTGGGATGCCTCTCTGAAACAACTGGGTGTCCACATCAAGAGAGCTATCGGTGGCACGCCAAGTCTCGGAGTCTGGTATGATTTCATGTCCAACCACTGAAGGGTACCTTCGTCATTGTGTAGTGCCATTGCTTGTGCTAATATTGTGGCTCTAAAATAAGCTTCTATGTCTGGGACACCCATACCTCCCCGGGCAGTAGATTGTTTTATCAATTTGTAGGACAGTCTCACCCCTCTTTTTTTTCCCCCAAATACCTGACTGCATAACATTTTGAGCATCTTTGTGGAAAGATTGTGGAGATGAGATTGGCATTGATCGAAAAACAGAGTTGTTTAGGGACTATCGTCATTTTGATTGCGTGTATGCAGCATGCCCACAAAACCATGACATTTTTCCAGGTGCACAACACCTTTTTAGGTTACGAAGAAGGGACTGGTGGTTGCATTTGTGTAAAAGAGAAATGGATTTTGGGATTTGTATTCCCAAATAAGTTAGATAATCCTCCAATCGAGGCTGAACTTCTGTTGTACTTCTATACCTGATATGTCTATCGGGAGAGCTTATGTTTTAGCCTTGTTTAGTTTATAAAACGACAATTTTCCAAAGTCCTCCAACATGGTCATCAACAGTGGCAAAGAGGTAGCAATGGAAATCAAGATCAGGAAAATGTTGGCAAATACTGTAATCTTATGGACTTTATTATTGATCTGTCCATGTATTCCCTGATATTGTGGGCTAATGGGTCAATAGAATGTACAAACGGTAATGGGGATAGGGGGCACCCCTGTCTGGTCCCTTGGTGATGTTAAACGCCTCCGGTTTGAATCCTGCTGTGGTCAGTCTAGCAGTCTGCTTTTCGTATAGGGCCCCAACACCTGTGATCATTTGAGTTGGTAGGCCAAATTTGTGTAGGACACTGTGCATTTAGTTCCAGCTCAGTCTGTCAAAGGCCTTTTCCGCGTATAACGCAAGGAAAAGACCCTGTTGGTGGAGTTTCTCAAGATGGTGAAGTATGTTTATCACCCGTCTGGTATTATCGGACCTCTGTCTCGCTCTGGTGAACCCCGACTGATCATAGTGTATGAGATTGGGGAGGATTTGAGCTAATCTACTGGCGATGAGTTTCGCATATAGCTTCATGTCCCCATTCAAGAGAGAAATCAGTAGATCATTTTGACAGGTCATAGTTAGCTTGCCCGGCTAATTACATGTGCTTCCAGCATTTATTGTGGTAGCACTCCTTTTGAGTAACATGTGCTGAATAAGTGTTTTAGGTGTGATGCTAAGGTCTGTTTAAAGGTCCGATAGTAGCAGTTTGTGAGACCATCTGGACCATGTGATTTGTGCGGAAGCAGAGCGGATAGAGCTAACATGATCAAACTCTCTGGTTAAAAGAGTCATAGTCCGTCGTGGATATTTGTGGTAGTCGGATCAATTTTAGAAAGGTGGCAATTTCTGATTGGGTTGGCAGGTGGGTGGTCTTATCTTCTCACAAATTATATTGTGTTTCGTGTAGTAAGAAGCAAATTTATTAGCAATGTGTTTCAGCTTCGCTATTTTAGACCTATGAGCTGATATGAGGTGTGCTATTTTGTTCTGTGCTTGTGATTTCTTGAGTCGCAATGCTAAAAGTGCACCTGCTTTGTTCCCCTGTATATATAATCTATGTTTCAATCTGCGTAAAATGAAATTACTTTTTGGAGCTCCATTTCTGCTAATTGGTCTTTACATTTGTTGATTTGTCGCAATAGTTTGCATGTTGGGTTATGTTTGTTGCGACTTTGTAGGTCTAGTAATTGGGATGAGATATATAGACTTTCTTTGCATGTTAATGTAGCTAGCATGTTTTATATGGGTGCCTCTGATGAAGGCTTTGTGTGCTAGCCACACCGACTCAACTGGGACACCTGCAGTGTTATTTGTTTCAAAGTATATGTGCAGCTCGTTTTCAACGGATGCCACTAGTTTAGTGTCTGTCAGTAAGTGGTCGTTGAGACGACAAGAACCCGGTGCCTTATAGGGGAATGGTTCTGTCAGTGTCAGAGTAGTGGTCTGACCACGTGAATGTCCCTATGCTAGTCACTTGAACTCTAGGGAGAGTGGAAGTGTGAAGGAGAAATCTGTCAATAAGCGAGTAGGAGTTATGCACCTGGGAATGAAAGGTATACTCTTTTTCTATTTCATGGGTTGCCCGCCACGCGTCTACATACTCTTGTGTGTGGAGGATCTGGTTGAGTTTACTGGATTTAGACAGTTTGTGTAACTTTGTCTTGTGAGCAGTGTGGGTCGAAGATGAAAAGTCTAATGTGGGCTCTAACACAAAGTTTGTTTCTCCTCTCATGACCACCGTCCCCAGAGAGTGTTTGTGTATCAAGTTAAATATGTGGTTTAGAAACTGTGACTGGTTCTCGTGTGGCCCATATATATTTACTAGCGTTTAAGGTGCTTCATTTATGTGGCATTGTATTAGCAGGTATCTGCATTCTTTATCTTCCATTTTACTTATCAGCGAAAAGGACACATCTTTGCTGATGAGTATTGAAACCCCCCTTTTCTTAGATTTAAAGTATGAGTGATAGCGGATTGGGTATTTTGTTGGATGAGAATTTGGAACTTTGTCCGTATTTGAAATGTGTTTCTTGGAAGAATAAAATATGAGCTTTGTGTAGTTTCGCTTCCTGGAGTGCTTGTCTCCTCTTCTGGGGGGTGGTGTTAAGGCCTTTGGCGTTTAGGGACAGAAAGTTATGAGCTATCTCATAACCGTGGATGTTGGAGGCCGGTCAGTAATATCTTTGCAATGTTTTGTGTAGGAAGAGGGGTAGTGTTGAACCTGCACTCTGGGCATGTGGGTGGTTACGCATCCGTAAGTCCTAATGAGTGTACTTATTACACTTCTCTCGTCTGGTTGGATAATGTCTTGAGAACAGAAGTAGGGGTAAGTAGAAAGGATAACATAACAAAAAACAGCAAAAACATATAACAATATATGCAATTGCCTAGTGACAAGATGAAGGCGACTTTGGGGCCATTCCCATGGGAGGACCAACATGGTTGGAGGAGAGGGTCTCGGAAGTGTGCTGGACGGTCTAATCCTCAGGTGGTGGTGAATCCTCATCTAACATGCACAACCTCCCCCTCCCCGGGCGAGACCCCCCATCAGGTGGATCACGCTGTTGCCACCTCCTAGTGAGGTAAGAAGAATAAGCTGAGGGCACACAGTGTGGGGCCGCTCTCCTGTGGTACCTGGTCCACAGCAAAATGACTTTATTTGTACTGTACAGTTAGGTTGCATTATCTTCTCGTAAGCTAAAAAGCATGTCTCGTGCCCGGTAAACCAGAAAATGATTGTGTTAGTATAAAATAGTCTGTGTTTGATTATTTTTTTGTAGTTTTGTAGTTGTTTTTTTTTTTTGGGGGGGGGGGGGGGGTTTGTTCTTGTTTGTGAGTCAGTGATATCTATCTAGGAAGGAATTGTATCCCTAACAAATATTGTGAGTTTATTAGGGGATGATGCGTGAGGGCAGGTACCCCCGTCGTATATGTGTATTCGTGTCAACGAATATATTAACAGATGAGACTTCTATATACAGTTAGAAATCACTGATGGAATGAGCCTGCTGTTTCCACTTCTTTCCACTGTGATTGTCCCAATTGTAGTACTCTGCACCACTATGCAAAACACAACACATTGATAACTATTTCCCATTGTTTCAGTTTCTGCAAGTCAATGTCAACTATTAAATCTGTAATACAAGTTTAAATGTTAATTCAAAAAGGATAATTCAAGTTACGTGTGATTTTCAATATTTGATTTAATGATGCAATATCCAAAGAAGTAATGGTTCCATTTTAAATGATGCACGTCACAATAACGTTACATACACATTTAGCCCCTCTATTACTCCATTAATTACTGGAATCTATCATTTTGGCACATGACATCCTAATTGTTAGTCCACAAACTACAGTAAGTGCACATACTGTTTTCTTTAAGAATATATATATATTATGAAAAAGGGGATTAAGAAGAAGCATTATAGATGTAATACATGACATCCCGCCTTACTTAATTTATGGGTTTCTATTACAGAATCTTATTATCTACAAAGTTCTACGCATTTCATTTTCCTGGCATGCAACCTTACATAGTCAACTGATCCTCCATACTAAGAGGTCCCCTGGGTCATATCAGCTTTTATTTCTAAGGCTGTGGTTTGTGATTGAAAACCATATCCGCATTTAATATAATCACTGCACAATTTAATTATGAGATTTGTTCCCTCTACTCTCTAACCGCACGTATCTCATGTGCAATCTTTGATTACCTGCTGGCCAGCGATGGAGATCTGTTTAGAACAAGTCATATTAGAACAAACATTACAATATTGACATCAGTATACACGGAATTATAACCCAGCATTCCTGCATAGTGCTCACTACTTATCTGATGATAAATGTAAAAAAAATAAAGTTAAAAATGCAGGCAACTGTCACAAGGAAGAATTGCTCGATCAGGTAAGTCTTTATACAATTTTGACAAAATAAAAAATAGGATTATTCAAAGGAAAATCAAAATCATACCTCCATTGTGTCTTGAAGACCTGAATCCATCTGTCACTAAATTTGTATCCTAAAATTCTCAATTTATATGAGCAAACATTTATATTGGTGTTTATTAAAAATGTTACAGCAACGTGCCTTTAAATGGCAAAAAATATCAGACACACATCAACAGTGAGATAACTCTGTGGATAGAGCTCCAGCTGTTGTATGTCACAGTCACCGATCTGATTCCTGCAAGGTCAACAGCCAAGTAGTTAATCTTTACGAGGCTGATATAATGAGTTCCATTAAGTTGAATACAAACAAACTCCCAGGATGTATATGGAAAATTGATCAAGGGTCCATGCACCAATTTTGGTTAACACATGACGGAAATATTCCGTCATGATTCTCTTCTATTTCAGAAGTTGTGTCCTTAAGGGGTTAAACATTATTATTACTACGTATTACTTCTTGTTCTCAATGTCAGGGCATATAGCATGTCAAAATTACTTGAAAAGTTCTGCCATCCTGATCTCATCCCTTCCGTCACATTCCCTAAAACAAGTTTCCATATTTAGCAAATTGAAAGGGTTACCAGGTATGCAAACTTGCAGTACAAGATTAGATTATAAAATCAGATTTAGTTGAAACTAAATTGTGCATTGATGTCAGGTCTAAAACTGCTTATGTCTATTTTAACAAAGACAGAAGAGATGGTCGTATGCAAATAAATCCAATTAAATTTTGTGACTCGAGTCTGTCCGTGTCTGACATGTCCTCATGGAAACAGCTGAAGAATCTTTGAGAGACAGAAAATTCCTTAACATTTTAGAACTTGATTAGCAGCAAACCTCACACATTGCAGCTCATATGCAGCACAAGCTATATTTAAACAGCGGCAGCCATTTAAAATATAATTGTGTTAAAGTAATATATAAAAAAAGGCCTTTGCGTTCCCAGAAAGCAATTTAAATGTTAATCCCCTGGAATGAGAGGTTCAGAACCTGTGCTCATTAAGCAGCTTAACACGGTGGAGATTTTAGAAGTGCATTAAAGCTAAACTCCTAGAGTCCAGGTAGGTTGAAGAATAAAACAAACCAGTGTCCCCGTATGTCAAGAACAAATAAGAAATAGCAGAAAACTGAGATAATTGCTCGTTTAACCTTCTGCTGTTGAATAAGAAAGGCATGCCTAAATTGTAAACTGCATAGAATGCAACGGGTCTTAAATGGATTAAGCACTTCTGTAATTTGAGAAATGTGTGCTTAAAAGTTGCAAATTGTCAATTATCTGCCCTTTGCCAGATAATGTCTTTGTTCAGAGTTTCAATGATTCAGGGGATGTTAAAATTCAGCCTAAATTTTTTTTATTTCTTTATTTCACAGCTTGTCAAAGCAGATGAAATCGACAGCTATAAAGGGACTAGAAGGACATCACAGTTAGGTTTCCAGGAATAAAAGATTAATTACAAGCAAAACATGAGTACTGTTGGAAGCTCAGAGGTAAACTCCTGCAGAAGCAACATACATTAGAATCCTACCCCAGTTGTGTCTATTGTGTCATGTATCAGGTACAAATTGTTGCCAAGAGTCCCACACTGTCTTTATGGACACATGTCTAGGTCTGCGCCCCCGAGACCCACCTCCGAGACCACCCACAAGGATGCCGTTAGTGCATGTGTAGTGGATGCAGTGTGTGTGTGTAGTGCATGTGTAGTGGATGCAGTGTGTACAAAGTGCATGTGTAGTGGAGTTAGTTTGTGTGTGTGTGTGTGTGTGCAGTGGATGAAGAAAGAGTTCAGAGTGGATGATGTGTGTAGTGGCTGGGTGCTCATGAAAAGCTGAAGATCATGGTGTGGGCTCCATCTTTACTATATAGGCTGCTAGGGGCTCACAGGGGCAGTGGTGGAACTAATGCGGAGAGGGCTCTGGTGCAAGAATATTTTTTGGGCCTTCCTCTAGCACAAGGGAGGTCAAAATGTAGATCCCCATCTGTCACACAAGTGCCAGAATGCATTGACTGCTGGGGATCTAAAATTTGCCCATTCTTGCAAGGTTATATTTAGACTAGAGCAGTGTTTTTGTGTTTGAATGCAAACATGTTTTTGGATGGAGCATGTGTATGTTAATACTAGTGTTGGAATGCACGCACAAACACTGACACAGATATACACACATACATACAGAAACACACTGACATACATGCAAATACACAGACACATAGACACACATACACTCAGGTGTACAGTAAGATGCAGACACACATACACACAGAAATAGATACATACATTCATTCTGGTGCACACCGACACAAACAGCTGAGGCTGAGTAAGGGTCTGGCTCTCACCTCATCTCTGGCTCTTCTTTCCCTGTGCCTCCTCCCTCCTGCACGGGTGTTAGCTGGGACGAAGTGACCAATGCTCACTAGCGATAATCACTATAGATATGTGCACATTTGGAGTGTGGGGCCCGTGTGCCCCAGGCCCATGACAACTGTCATAATTGTCACCCTCTGATGGTGACCCAGAGTCTCCTTATAAGCACTATAGCATACAACACTGCTAATCCCGCCTGGGTGTTTGTCAGCACGAGGGAGCATGAGCGTGTCCTGTCATATCTAGCACCAAGGCATTAGCAGCAGATCATTTAAGTCCTGCAAGTTGTGAGATGGTGCCTCCATGGAAGAGATTTGTTGTTCCAGCACATCCCACAGATACTTAATCGGATGGATATGTGGGACATTTGGAGGCCAAGGCATCACCTTGAACACTGTCATGTTCCTTAAACCATTCCTTAGTAATTTTTGCAGTATGGCAGGGTGCATTATCCTTCTGAAAGAGGCCACTGCCATCAGGGAACACCATTGCCATAAAGGGGCGTATGTGGTCTGGAATAATCTCTATGTAGGTGGTACATGTCAAGTAACATCCAAATGAATACCAGGACCCAAGTTTCCCAGAAGAACATTGCCCACAGAATAACACTGCTTCTGTCAACCTACTTTCTTCCCATAAGGAAGCTAGTGAATTAGGAGGTTTTGGCTCTCTGTGGGAAGTAGTGGAGGCAAAAAATGGAGCCCAGTGAAACCCAAGTAAGAAGCCAAACCATCCTAAAACAGACCACTTAGAATGGGGAACAGGATGCTACTTACAATGTGGGGTCACTGGTTTTAGCGCGTTGACAACCCCCTTTATGTAACAAAGAAACAGCTTTTAACAGCAAAAAGAAAACATAAATGTCAGACAAGAATCAGTTAATTCTAAAAAGCCTGCACAAGCAAGCCACATTCTCCCCAGGCCTTATCTTTACTTCACACAAAAGAGTATAGTGTCATTTAGATAGATGTACACTGTACAAGCACATTTTTTTTTTTTTTTACATTTATTTGAGGACCCTGAGAAGAGAAAATAGTTGCTGCTTTTAGAGGAAGGAAACTATTTGCCTTGAGCTTGACTAATATTATCTGTTAATGGTCATTTATTACAAGCCAAAGCGGCATCGCTTAGATTATTGATCAGAACAGTCTAGTATTTATGTGTTTGATTCTGGCACAAATTAACGCAAGTGCAGACTTATCACATATACAATCTTCATGACACAACTGAGGGTTTAAAAATCAAAGAGAAATAGATTTCCATTGCTGATACTTAAACCACTAGGCAATAGTAGCATGAATCCCCCACAGACCCTGGACAGACGCATTAATAGAGATAACTGATTCCAGTACAATTTCCTCTACACTATTCATATTTAAACGGTCTTTAAACATATCAGGAAATGATCACAAAGAGGGACATCCCACAAGACAAGGCAGCTGCTCACCCCCGAAGGAAAAATGTACCATGCTGCTGTCCCATCTCCATAGCTTAGATCATCAAGACTGATGATCTCAGCCAATACAATGCTTTCACATAGAAAAGCATTGGGAAAGTAATGCTTATGCGGGGCAAAACGCAGCACTGTACCAATCAGATGATCTCTACAAGATCATCTGATAGAAACCGCAGAATTTGACTCTGCTATTTCAAAGAAAGTCAGATTGACAGTCACTAGAGGCATTTAAACCCTGCAATGTCAATGTGCCATTCCTCCAGACAGATATGGTTCCCAGGTCAGTTCACAAAGATGTGAAACCACATGATTTTTTTTTTTTTTATTATTTTCAATGACAGTATTGGGCTTTTTCTTTTTTGCTTATTTGTTTCAAAGCAGCTAGAATTCCAGGCATAGTCTGTTCCCTCAAACTCAACGGGTAGATAGCAACAAACTCATCCTTCAGGACCTGCACGCAGCGAAGTAGAGAAGAAGCTTGACATTCAGGAATGGGAGTTATAAAGCCCATTATCTTACTGGTTGAAGACAAGGACGTTGAAAGGGAAACTAATCAGCATATAGTTAGTGGGTTCTGTCAACGTCCTGTCATGATAATGGCAGCTGTTGTGCCAGCCAGGTGCCGTATTGAAAATTCCATGGTTACCTGGGCGTCCTCTGAGCTTTCTGGCGTCAATCCAGGATAGATGCTGCCCAGCCTTCATTTATGACGCGAGCCATACAGGGCTCTGATGTGATGACATCATTAGTGCACACTGCATAAGATACTGTCCAATTAGAGAGTGCCTGTGCTTTTATAAACCCCTTCAGTCTGTGCCCCGTCATGGTTTCCATTCTGGTTATACAACAGTGGGTTATTTATATATCTGATTCATTGTTTATTTATCTTAGCTTGTATCTTATTTCTTTATCCATGACCTTGGATAGTTTAGCAATTCTGTGTACCTCTATTATTCTTGACATTGCCTCGTTTCTTGATTTCGCTATTTTCCTGTATTTTATATGTTAAGCGCTGCCACTCTAAAGTCCCGAAATATGTAACTGTCAATTTCCTTCTTAACCTGTCTGGTGTGATTTAATGCTGTGTGTGTAAGGTGATGACCTATCCTGACATATTCTGCAGCTCTTGATATGCATATTGTGATACAGAAATGTTCATGTCACAGCTGCCTTGTGATGCAGAAAGTACGGTAGTTAATAGTATGTGCATGTATCTTTATGTGTAAATGGGGGAGTTTGTGTCTATAACTGTGTATGATGAAACAGATTCTTAGAATCCAGTTGTAGGGGAATGAATTGCAAGAGGGTGTGGATGTGAGGAGAAGTACTGGGGTAATACGGCTGTAAATTAACACGAGTATTATATGTTGGCATTTTGGGGTGCACAATTGGAAATCACTTATGAGTGTGGTTGTTACTTTTGTTATGTGTACTTGATTATCTGCTGCAGAGCATTCTTGCAACAAATTTTCAGATTCGTTGAACTAGGTTTAGTATAAAGTCACATTTCTAACAGTGGCTGAATGAAAAGCAATGACAGTTTAGAAAATCACCATTCTCTGTCTCCAGGCATTTTCACAGTTGATGCAACATATCAGGAGATCGATGCACTCTGTTCAAGCCACGGGGGTTGTAGGCTGTAAAATACCAAAAAGGTTGCCCTCTTGCTTCTAAAGTAAAGAAAATTAGTAGCACTAGGGCACATAAAACCACCTCTACCCCAGGTTATGAGAGATGCAAGAAACTTGTTCACAAAGCAGAGCAAAAACAGGGAGCAACTGAAAACTGCATAAGGAAAACGTGTAAAAAAAAAAAAAAAAAAAAAAAAAAAAATACAGTATGGTATATATAGGCCAAATTGACCAGCAGAGATTTATTTATTTTCCTATTTCTTCAAATACAGAACCTCCCCCTCCCCCCCGTCTGTTCAGCCAAAAGAAAATTAATCTGGGTGAATAAGTCTCATCATCTAAATGATTCATCTTGCAAACCTATGAGGACCTTCAGGATGTTTCAGCCTCTACATCATCAAGTATGACCCAATGGCACGAAGACACTGGTGAGGAACTTCCTATGATGATTGACTTGGGATACTTGGGAACACGTACTTATTAATGCAGAAAATAAGCTCACAGAACTAAATTTCACTGGCAAGGTCAGTTACCCGATATTGGGAACACTTAACATTTGAATCTCCATCTCAAACTAAACAAACAATTGCAGAATTTTTAAAAATAGACTCAAAACAAACTTGAGATACACCTTCAACATATTTCAGAAGATCTCAGTTGTGGGACTTCTTTGGTGTGCGGCTCCTGAGCAGGAACTTTCCTCTCTTTTCCTTCGACTATCATGGCTGATTTTTTTTTCATATCTATTCTTTTCATCATTACTCTGTATTTTCTTTCTCTTTTCACCTTCCCCATTTGATTGGCCACATATTACGGTTACAGTAAAACCATGATTATACGGCGATAATGTTTGGATGACAACGATATCATCCTGCAGTGTCTCTACTCTTTCAAACTTATAAAAGTTACAATTTATAAATAATTTATATAAAAAAAAAAAAAAGAACAAACCTTTACAAAAGATAAAAACATTTAAGTAAAAAAAGATTGCGGCTAAAAGCAATTTAAATATGTATCTCTCATTTAACAGTAAACATGTAGAAATAGTGAATTCTAACTGCAATAAATCCACTATAATAGCATACATCACAATAACTGATGGATATATCAAACAATAATATGTATAAAACATGTGAAATAGGTAGAGCATATAAGAGGTACTTGTAAAAAAAAAAAATGTATTTATACTTGTACACAATGGTATAAAAGACTTCTACAATATAACACACAAAAGTATAATTTTGTATATAATGAACAATCTCCTGGAAGGAAGTGCAAACTGCATATTAGTTATTCCAGTGTAAAGTGCCAAAATAGTTTAGCGGAATAAATAAAAATCTCTTAGAGTAGTTTAAATCACAAAGGTTACAGTCATTTGAATGAGATAAAGTTGCATGCAATGCACTTATCTTTATTTAATGTTAACAATGGAAGCAACTGGCAATCTGATAGAGGTGTGTGAAAATAGCCTTAACCCATGTATTACTATGATGATCGTAAAGCTACACCCAGATATATACAAATTATGTGCTTGACCTGAAGCGTCCCAGATGAAAAATGACCAGGTGATGTAAAATCACTGAACTCTGATAGCATGGTACACTTCCTTCTTAAAGGACTAGGTAGAGTGGCACATAGTAGTCCTCAGGTCTCTAGTAATCAAATTAATGTTGGTAAATGGCAATAAAACCCAAAAACGTTTTAACAAATGCACTATCCATGTCCCTTCCCCTGGTATCCTTGACTTGGTTTTCCTTGATTAGTAAATTTAAACAAAATGACACAATCACAAGCTCAGAACGTTTAATCACAAATATCGAGAGAAGAGGAGCTAATTGTCTAAATTCTGTGGTATTCAGTAATTAGCCTGATTGCTTTACCACGTTAACATTTTTAAAGACCATTTTCAGTACTATTGACCCTTTCCATCACTTTTTCATTCATCAATCTTAACCCGCTGGATCCTCGTCATGCAGTTAAAGGTTCTGTAAATCCATGTGCAGACACATCAATCCGTTTATAATAAAGGGCTCCTTGGAAGGTCACAGCATTATTACAGAACAGAAACGCAGGCATGCGAGAAAAGGTCACCTGCCAGCAAAACAATATCATTCCTGGCCTCACTTATCAGAATCGAGGAAGGGAGGGAAAGCGGGCTAATAATCCCATCTGCATTCCACCGTGGCCACTGCTAACTATGGGACTCCTTGACCAGAATGGCTGCTGCGTAACAGTATGCATAGTAATAACCTAGATAAGGAAAGCTATTGAACAAGCCTGTTAGGCTCATTCTTTGACGCACAACAGAAAAACTGTTAATTTGCCAAGCTACACCGTCTCTCAGCAGTCATTGCTGCCTGGTCCAGTGGATACACAGCTATTGGGGTGAAAATTATATATGTCCTGATATAAAAGGTGTAATGAAATTACAAGGACGTGAATTGCATCCGTTCGGCTGTCATCAGTGCAAAGGTATTAACACTTCCACTGTTTTACATTTTTGAAATGCTGTTACAAAAAAGAAAGTGTCCTCTTTCTGTAGAAATGCAAAGATAAATCATCTTATGTCAATATTACTAAAGAAGCAGCAGCAGGGACAGCCCTTGTCTGGAAGCCTTTAATATAAGCTTTACTTATGCAAGTTTTTTAAAAGGTGTCATGCTGCTGCTAAAATGTGAAACTTGTAATGACTGGTAGTAGAAACAAAGCTTTCTTGTGAGAACTCCTCTTGCCAACAACGCCATTTACATCAAAATCATAATCACATGGAGTAAAAAATATAATGCTAAACGCTGCATTTTGTTTCCTGGCAATGCAGGATCCTGCAGTGCCCCTCTCCCTCCCACCCCCCATCCCATGTTGCTAAAGGGGTGAAAACACCTCGGCGCTGGGTCAGGCTCGGCCCACGCTACTCCCCTGCCGATGTCCCTCACTGTTGGGTCAGGCTCTGCCCACGCTACTCCCCTGCTGACGTCAGCTGGCAGGGAAGACCTAATGTGCATGCGCGGCAATTGCCGAGCGTGCATTAGACCTTCCTATAGGAAAGCATTATTCAATGCTTTCCTATGGGGATTCCGGTGACGCTGGAGGTCCTCATGCACAGCATGAGTACGCCCAGCGTCGTTTAAAACACTTTTCGGGTTTTAAGAACCCGGAAGTCCCTCTAGTGGCTGCCGGATAGACAGCCACTAAGAGGAGGAAAAACTGCAATAATTACACTTGTAGGGTTAAGGGTGATGAGAGTTGACACCCAGATCACTCCAATGGGCAGAAGTGGTCTGGGTGCCTGAAGTGTCGCTTTAACCACAGGTACTACACATTACAAAAAAAGTCTGTAAACTTGTTTTCCCACAGATATTCACAGCATGCAGATTGTTTACTGAAGAAAATGATTATGGGTAGAAATATAAAAATAAGCCCATATTAATTAATTTAAACCATATTGTTGGTCTTAGTTTGCTTAATTGCAGTGTAAGTGACTTAAGCAAGAGTATGTATGTGGGATTTCTGGGATGTTTATACCGGACATTCACTAAGTTACACTTGCCATATTCCCATATTTCATTGCAAGGTTGCTCAAAGACAAAGGTTGGAAGTTGGAACCCACTAACTACCATCCAACATATATCCCAGACAAGGATTATATTGTCAGATGCTGTTCTAAGTGAGCTAAGTGGTAGCTCTATTCTTGTGAGTGTATTGCTTTATTTCTCAATAATTTACCCTTGGTTTTACAATTTCACACTGTTTGGTTTCTTTAGGTGCTTTGTTGTCGTTTCATATAGATCATGGTGAATTTGGAGAAACAATCAGACTGTGGCTCAAAATCCCCTGCTACAATTAAGAACTTTTGGCATATTCAAAGACTTTTTGAAAGTAACAACTATTTATGCGTACACTGTTAGTTATTTATCAAGATACACAGGTTTTTTTTTTTTACAATTGTCCAACATTTAGTTTATGATTTTATTACATTCTGTCATTTGTTCTATTAATTACTAGGCACAACATGTCCCTTTCCTTTGTTTTACCTCATGCAAACAATAAAACAAAAACAAAAAAACTTTACTGAAACATCGGCACCAGTGCTTACCAGAACCTAAGGAGGGCATAGGTCTTCCATTGCTTATAAAATACTACAGAACAACTTACCTCCTTTGCATAACAGATTGGCCTGATTCGCAACGCAATAGACATTGGCCATTCACAGAACTCAGGTCTGCTCTTACTCACTTCCCTAAAAGGGGGAAATCTCTAGGGAAGTATTACAACACTTATTTATAGGTGCAACCCTTCATACTTAATTTGCTGTCTGACTCCACTCTGCTCTCACTACGTTGCCCATCCTTCTTACTCTGACTTTACCGGCCCTTTACGGGTAACTTTCCACACTTCCCGCCCCCATCCAGAAGTTCCCCTTCTCATCTTCCTATCTCACAGCTCTTCTAGAAATAGAGAACTAAGTGCCCTTACAGACCTGTCTAATACCCCCATGTTGACCCTGTTCTTTTATATCAACTCCTTTCCTCTACAGAAGGATTTATGTAACCCCCATACACTCTTTGAGCGACTATGGTCCATGAGCGAATGCCTCCATAAGGGTATTCTGGAATTATACAAAGCTGCTTTTAATGAATGGCCCCCTACCGCTGTCCAGGTTTGTGTGCCATTGGGAGTAGGCATTAGGGTGAAGCAGGGCCAGTGCAACTATAAGGTGGCTTTATTACTCAATAAGTAGGCCGCCCTATGGTGCTCCTGCCTGGGGGTAGCAGGTTCCAGGTGACCAGTAGGAGGGTAGCACGGTAGCGTGGTAATGAAGACTGCAGTAGAGGGTCTTCTGTATTCTCTACTCTGTCTGATGGGAAGCTGTTTATTGCTCCAAAAGCGCATTTCCTATGAGACCGGGTAGAGGATACAGAAGATCTTTTATCACGGTTAGCATGGCTACACTACAGAAGGGAGGTAAGGAGGCACAGGAGGAAAAAGACACACAAATGGGGCTGTGGGGAGAAAGAAAATGCATATTTGCCTGTGTGGGCAAATATCTTAGCCCTGGGGTGAGTTTTCAGCGAGGAACAGTGGGCACAAAGTTTTATTGTGCATCTTTAGAGCACTACATATTCTAAAATACAAGAGACAAACTACAAACTCCTCTAAGGGTGCTACTAAAGTCCAAAGCTTTTGAATCCCATGTACCAACATTAGCCTAGCACAGGGATAGGCAACCTTAGGTACATCATGGCTGTAAGAGCATTATGGGAGATGTAGTCCAAAACATATGGAGTGCCGAAGGTTGCCTACCCCTGGCCTAGTATCTGTTGAAGTTGTGGAACAGATGTGGCAACTCTGCTGCGTATATGGTGGGGATTTTCCAACTTGTGCATTTTTGGAAGAGTATACCTTCTACCTTATCTAGACTACTCTAAAACTCTCTTGCCAAACATGTCCTGAATGTGGGCAAAATTGTGATCTGGCCCTCTGGAAGAGCACTCACCCTCTGATGTTCCATCAATGGCTACTGAAAGTAAAATAAATTAGGACCAGGGAGGAAATCAGTGTCTCCTCATATTAAATACAAAAACGCTACAGCTCAACCTGGGCCCCATGGGTAGCATAACTTGGTGAGGTACGCCCAGTGTGTAAAGCTTGCATTGGAGCCACAGAGAGGGAGGGCAGTCACTTCCCTCCTCCTGACTGAATTTAATCTAGCCTCTTTTTCCCCCCCAAGTGGACAACTCATACCTTTCATCTCTCTGCCTCTTCTTCTTTTGATATCCTTTTTTTAGTACCTGTTCCTCAAAATATTTAGTTTACTCACTTACTGTTTAAGTAATGCCTTTAAATACTGCCCTTCAGTTTTTGTTCTTAGTTGGCATGATGTTTGTAAAGTATAACATTATGCAGTATCCTGAGTTTATGTTTATCTATTTCATACAATTGCCTGTGTGGGATACCTCTGTTGACTGTTTTTGAAGATTGATGAAAAAAAAAATATATATATACCTATAACTAGTGAAAACTGCGACAGACGCTCCTATGCCAGGGCCTTTTGGAGAGGCTTGAAGGCCAGCCTCTTACCCACAGACTATGAGCCTGGTCCCAAAAACCACTGAAAGATAAGTGTGACAATCAATGTACAAACTATTCATTGTTACTTGAGAACTCTGCAGCGCCCTCTG
Source organism: Pelobates fuscus (assembly GCF_036172605.1). Classification (NCBI taxonomy): domain Eukaryota; kingdom Metazoa; phylum Chordata; class Amphibia; order Anura; family Pelobatidae; genus Pelobates; species Pelobates fuscus. The sequence continues at coordinate 96,689,960 of NC_086328.1, forward strand.
CTGGCTGAATCAAAGTATGTGCATTTACATTATGCAGGTATACAAATGAAGACAACCTAAAATGTATTTAAATATATATATATATATAGTTGCTTTTTATTGTGTATGAAAATGTTATTTGTATTATACAGTTCATATATTAATTTTAATTGCTCATTTGCTAATATTCTATATATTTGTATCTACCGTAAAATGTTTGTCACCACATATTTAAAGACTAGTCCCCAAAGGCTAGTCCTTGTCCAAAAATAAAGAATCATATGTTAATTCCTTTTGGAACTGTGTCCTGTGAGGATTTTTAGGGATCCCAGTAACAGAATCTTCTTACCTGTTGACTGGCTGCACAATCTCTCTAGACCCAGAGCTAAAAGAGAGCAAGGTCTGAGAGCCGCAAATGTCTTTATAAAGACATGAGCTATCACATTGCAGAGGTGCATGACTGCTTGGAAGGAGGACTGCAGAGGAATAGGCAGAGGGGACAATACTTGCCTGGAAGGAAAAAGCTTTACAGAGTTCCCAGTCAAGCTTAGGCGACTTGGGCTGCAGCGTCCCAGGGTCCCTGCAAGTGGCAATACAGCGCACTGGACGGAGTACAGGAGCACCGACACAAAAATACTTTTTTTTTCGTGTGTGATGCTATGCTTTCTTTTACATTTATTTTAAAAATTTAGCAAATTGCATACCAATATAGTTCAGACAAGGCAAACAATGCAAATGAAGAGGAGAAAAATAAACTTTCTTCTGTGTGAGCATTCTTTGTCTTGACTGCCAGATGCAAATGAGTACCCTTCTCCCTTTCTCTATGAAAGATTCTTAAAGCAACAGGATTGGCTGAAATATTGTATAAATATGTAAAAAAAACTTAACAAAAACATGTATTTTATCTTTGATAGTATTTCCACTCTTGTCTTCTGTGGTAGTGTTCTATTTACCCATTCCTAGTAGGTTCTTATCATGTCACAATCTTTGATTTCTCTTTCGAAGTACCAATCTCCTGTTTTGACACCTTTCTTAGGCTACCTCATTTTGTCCATCTTTACCATCACTCCCCAGTTCTTACCTCTCTTGCTTTCTTCGCTCGCCAATCTACCTGCTGTTGAGAGCGCATTGCAGCGGCATCTCACGTGGGAATTCTCAATGACAGTCATATCGTTCATTAATACATTATTTAAATAAACAGTGATATCAAAATCTTAATCTCCTGTGCTTCCAAATTATCCATGTATTACAATACTATTAATATCAAAATAAACGTTAAACAAAATAAATAAATGTTATAATGCAATAACAGCATAAAAAAAAGAAACACTGTTTTTCTATTAGGTCCTGCTAGATCGTATGTGGGATTGACTCATTAATTTAATAAACATATCACTGTCATTGTGTCACATGGGATGCCACCTCCAGGATTATTAATTGCTATAAGAAGCACAAGAAGAATTTCATTAGAATAATTTCTAGCTGGTGTTGTGGCTATCGAGTTACACTTCAAAAAAAGATAAGGCAGCAGAGGTAATTTCTGAGAAGGTCTTTAAAGCCTTACTCGGTTTCCCTAGAGTGGCTCTTACAATAAAATCATTTTAATCAGCCAAGTGTACAGAGCGGAGGAACTTCTGAAGAAAAGATGAGTAAGTTCAATGAATGTAAATTAGATGCCTTTTCACCACAGCCAAGTTTGCCCGCTCAAATCCAAGCATTACCAGTGGGACTCAATCATATTAAGTTTCTGAACCAACATCCAATGTCATTGCAGAGTGTTTCAGAAATCTGGTTATATATAATTAAAAAAAACAAAACATAAAAATCATCCTGATGAGACTTTTCAGTACATCTGCACATATTCAATGGTACCTACACATTTTAGGACCTTCCAGTCTAATGGCTACAAGATAAGAATTCTGGATAAGGAGTTTATCATTGTGTAAGCAAAGATGAACCCAATGTGTGAGGGAGCCATTACTTCATATTTAAATGCCAAGGTCCACCTTAAATCACCACCCTAAATCGGTTTCATGTTCATCTTCACTCAATCTACAACTTTTTTTTTTTTTTTTTTTGGAGCTTGCTATGACACTTTTAATGATGTTGAAGATTTTTTGCTTCACATCTGGGCAATCCATTGCCTGTGTCGTATTATCAAGTACTTCAGTGCTGCACCAGTGGAGTCCGTGCAGTTTTGTTGCAGTTCCAGTACAGTTGGATTTGCTCCAAACTCCATTTGAGATCTTCCTCATGTGGTTCCCTAAGTGGGACTTTATACACAACTCCTCTCATATAATATAAAGGGTCTATGTACACCTGGGAAGTGATCAATGGCATTGATGGATTTTTCTACGCATACAGCTGCAATTATATTTGTGCAGGAAAGCCACTTTAGAGCAAATAACTTACCTTCAGTAACGAAAAAATTATCTCTTATAGTAACTATGCAATTTAATAACTATGTGATTTCCAAATGCAGAGGTGTTGCAGTCCTCCTAGTTGCTGGTTGATTCTGACCTAGACAATACCTCACCTCAGCTTGTGCATTGTTGGGTATTTTTTAATCCTATGACTAGGAACTTCACTTTATACTCTCACTCTACAAATAATGAGACTGGATAGTTGGGAACATGTAGGATGGCATTGAGGAGAGCGAAAACTGGAGTTCAAAAATGTAAAAAAAAAAAAAAAGGGGGGGGGGCAGAAACAACAAGATGTGTAAGGAACCAGGGAATGTAACATTACATGTACCACTTATTTTTATTAGTAGGTTGTGATTACTTTTATTTTTTAAAACATGCCTCAACAAAAGTAAAATAACATCAAAAACACAATATCTATTTTCAATAGACTGTTTAAAATAATGTGTTTCTTATATTGTATAAAAACACGATATTCCTAATTTAATAGTTGCAATTAAGAGATATAGAAGAGCCAAATGAAAGTGAGCAATGAACACAATAGACACGAGCAAAGTGTGAGAAAGAACTGTGTGTGCAATAAACAAGGATTAGTGAAAGACTGCTTGCATGTCATATCAAAATAGTGCAGCAGAGCGAATGATGGCTGTGATTAATATAAAAGCTGTGCAGCAATATGACACAGATAATGAGACTACCAAAAAATACTTGCTTGATAAGATTGTGGAAGCAAAGTGTGAAATGAAAAAGAAAAAAAAAAAAAGTCACATGAATATTTAGACTATTTCTCTAGCATGGACAGACGGAGATCCGTGACCATGGGTAACATGTTCTCTCTCCTGGTTCTTTTTGACACATATAATAAAATTAATTTGGGTATTCTATCCTCACCGTGCTGAACATAAAGACCAAATACAAAAGTCTCCTTAATATTTAGCATTAGAAATAGTTATGCCCCAGGAAGGGCTCCCTGCTCAGTATATATTACATATTTTTTAGACTTGCCAATCAATATTGCTCCCTTGCTATTCCTTCTAATCATTTTAACTTTAATTATCTACTTAAACCAACGATGCTAGAATAATTTCTTTACTCTTAATTTTTATTGTCTGTTATGCTTGCGTCTATGTTAATTTTATCTGGGGGAAAAAATCCTACCATAATTTGGAGGGTTAAAAAAGTTACACAGCATATTCAGGTTATTTCAATACTCAGATACAGAAAATAAGAATAAATATAATTTAGATGCACAACTATAGTCACGCATTTGATTAAGAAGTATGTTGTCAATAGAGGAATTTTAATAACATTAATTCTGCTGTTTCAAGGCTTAGTACCCGATTTAATTAGAGGAGTCAGGGGATGGGGATGTAGCTGTTGCAGGTGTCTAAGAAAAGATTTGTAATGGTAAAGGTGATTTGCCCATATTTTTTGTAATTGCAATTTTTGAGAAAATCTGCAACATAGACAAATAATGAAAGGAGAAAAAAAAAGAATGCTAAAGAAGTATTTTTGATTTCTGCTAAGCAACATAAAAAAAAAAAAAAAAAAAAAGAAGAGGTGGCTGCAGATTGAGATGTTGAGGAAAGTTCGTAAGAAGGAATGGTCCGTCTGGTATTTCCTCTAAGTATATTAACTAAAAATAGCAGCTACGTAATGAATCCATACATGCTTTAATCTTTTTATTTTTAATTGTGGTCAGATTCTATAACTGGGTCTTGAACTGTCTGGCATAAAATTGATGGGAAATCACAGTAAATTATTTAGACTATTATTCGTTATAAATTGCTTGAGGAAAAAAATGAGCCTTCATTAACTCATGTGTGGTCATTAGGCCTCTTCATCTGTTGACTAAATGTGTCAGCCTACAATTTCTGCAAAGCCAGGGCTTTGAGTGGATATTTATCAGCTCACTACATGCGTGATTGTGTTGGTTATTAGTTTGACCTGACATTTTTAAACCATCAAGCCAGAGTATTTCAGGAACAAACTGTGTGTTCTCTACGTTTAACATATGTGTTGTTCAACGGAGACAGGCTGGGCTGCAAAGGCATTTTTGCTGGGGATCCAACGACCTTGAGCAATATCATTTTGCCATTTTACACATTAATAGGAGCATAATAGGAGGACAAGCTTTTCTGAAAAATAATTTTGACAGACATACAAATACAGTCAAAGGTTGTGTGCCAGAGATGGCAAAAAAAAATAACCTTATTGCAAAACAAATTGTTGCCCCTCCCTCAGCTAATCAAAGAGTGATTATAACTTAAACAGAAGTATGACGCTTATTTCGGGGGGGGGGGGGATAAAATAAAACAGCACAGTTTTAGATCGAGTTACAAGGTCAGAAGCTGGTAGATTCTGGGTATGATGTCAAAGTTCTACTTTATGCAACAACATGTAGGAAATGACATACAGCATATGTGATACACATTAACAGACAAAGGGCACATGTATTTAAAAAGCTTGTTGCAGGCAAAAGCGAGAGATATATATTGGTAGAACAAGTATATGCTAACAGGCTCTAATAACCAATAAACTAAACTAAAATATTACCGAGCATTCACACAGATCTCTGCAGACACAGAATGTTTTCTGTCCCTAATGACAGACAAAATCTATCTTATGAATCTGGCATTTATACACAGTCCAGTCTGACAGCCTTGTCAATCCTGGATACTGCAGTCCACTGGGAAATATTCCAATGGACTATCTAGGCCTAGATAACCTTGTGATGGCAGGCCACCAGTATATTCTTAAGACTACACAGTGCTGGGCTAGAAAAGACTAGCTTGCTGCTTCACACCTACAGCACTCTGCCAACAGATATCCCAATGCACCACCTGTAATTAAACCTGAAGAATGGTGTAAGGCTGCAGCACAATTTGACCTTGTTAGCCCCAGCACTCTAGCAGCCCTGGTGTGCAATTGAAGACCTCTAAATAGTCCTGATTTCAGCACTAGACTGCCTTTTTAATGTTTCTGACCTCTCATCCTGCATTTGGGAACACCACAGAACCCAAAAGCAGCACGGTGCGAGAGCATCATTAGATGCACTTGTACTGTGAGTGGGCACTAGGACCATGCAGAGACAGCTTCAGCAGCACTATCTGCATGGCCCCGAGTGGTGAGGGCCAGCCAGACAGGCTGTCATTCAGCTTGGCATGCTTGATGCATGATATGCACAACCAGTGTGAGCGTTGCATCACCAGTGACGCCCTCCTCAGCGGCCGCTCAACCCAATGTTGCGAGACAGGCAATTGCTTCTCTTCATCCATTGCCAGCCCTATTATATGGCACATTGTTACAGAAAAAATAGGACTAGGAGTAAAAATGGGAGAAGTCTTATATTTGCAAATATGAACTTGTCTACGTGGATCAAAATGGGAAAAGCTTATGACCAGACCCTAAAAATGTAGAATTATATTTTATCTGTGTCTCCAATTCCTTGTATGAGGTAATGATAAGTAACACTGCTTTGGGCACGTATAATCAGCTAATCATACTCACTGTTGCCCTTAAGCCCTTCATCTTTCTGCATCCTAGAAAAGGATGTCAAGCTGCCTTCAGGTCAGGTATTACTATATGCAATGTACGTGCTTCTACAACTCCTTGACAACTAGGAGAAAGGCTGGCATCTGGCACAACTAGTTTTACATACATGAAAAGCAAACAATTATGAAGATATGGTTAGAACACAACCTCAGTGTTTGGAAGGGAAGGGGGGAGGGAGTAGGAGGGTTAAAGTTATTTGGGGTTTGGGGTGGGGAAGATAGGGATAAAGGAGGTACATGAAAACGTCATGCCTAAAGAGCAGTCTTCAATGCACATAAAAGGTCCAGGTTAGTTGAGTCTGGAGTGCCGAGTTTGGGAGCAACAACTGTTATTGAAATGTAAATCCCGCCCTGCAGCTGCAGGGTCATGTGGTTTGAGGTTTCAGAACAAAACAGAACAAAATAATTAACAATATGGCCCTATAATACTGTGCATATGTGGAATAGTGTGTACATGTATGTGCCTGTGCATTTAAGACAGGGTGTCCATGTCTGAGGACAGGCACATCTGCAGCTGTGCTTCAAGGTATCTGTATATGCATGAGCCTGTACTTGAGAATATATTACAAAGTCTGTTGAACTCCCACACTACCAAAATGCACAAACACATAGTCAAATAGTCAACAGCATGTAGTGTGGTATATTACATTTTTATATTCCCAACAATTTATATGAATGTTTGGATGAATGCCTTCCATGATTTAGGATTGTGAGATCCACAAAGGTTGAAACAGCTACCTGTGGATAGAGAGTTATTGACCAATAGAAATTAAAGCTCAAAGTTAAATTCCATACAACATAGTCATGCACATAAAATAATATGCAATAATGAGCAAGCCCGGAATTTTTTTGGGGGGTTTGTTAAAAACCACTCTTTAAGAAGAGATATCCAAAGTATTCTGTTGTTTACAGTACACAAATTTCAGTAAAAAAAACAACTTGAGCACATTGGTTGGACACCCTTGACATAAAATAATGTCATGTGATCTACTTAAAGTGGAACTCTAAACAACTTATTCACTACAGCTATATATAGTTATAGTGCTGAGTTCACATGATGAAGCGGTTTGACGAAAACAGAGATTGTTCCGGCACTGCTGCTGTGGCTCAGTTAGTTTGCTGCCCAAGTTTGGGAAGGAAAGTGTAGAAGTACAGTTCCACATTAGTCATGTGGTGGACAAGGGGCTATGTGTTTTAAGTTCTGAGGTTCTCGGTTTTTGGCAAACTGCTGAAAAATAGTTTGACAAAATCCAGTGGAATCATTGTCTATAGACTCTTTGTAACGTAACAATGAGTTGTAGTGGTTAACAAGAAAATAAAGAACACTTTGGGTTGCTAAATATATGGCAGCAACTCTCATGTCATACTGGTTGTACCTTCTGCCTGTATCCCCACGTAATGACAAGGCAGGATGCAGGGGTTACTGAAGCAAGAGTGACGGAATTAATGAGCATATAGATTCCTTCTGTCTGTAACTGTGATAAATTTGCAGGGGATACAAAGTGGCAGTACTTATACTTTTTCATTGCCAAATATTAAGTTGCATACAGCGAATATCAAATCCACTGGCGGCATGACTGCTGATATGGAAATACTAAATGATCAAAAACATCTAAAATGAAATTAAGAAAAAAAAAATGAGCATGCAGAATTAGTCAAACCCTTTCTATCATGCACAAGCCTTGTGATCAGGAAGGTCTCATAGTAACTGAAAATGAAGCGGTTTTAGGTTCAGGTCATGACCTAGATAGAACATGATATTTCTACTTCTCATTTGTAGAGCACCAAATGTTTATTATATCACAGTAATACAAGGCCATGATAATACTTTGGTGGGACACAAGCTTGGGTACATTCTTATACAAGGGGATGCAACCTAGTATTCCAAGTGTTGTGGGACTACATTTCCCATAATTCTTTGCCAGGCACAGTAATCTAAATGTAAGGGCCACATTTTTGGAATTTATATCTATGTATATATTTGTTTATAAAATCATCTGTTTTAGGAAATAACCCTGTCTTCATTGATTACGTGACTATATGACATACAAGTGGCGAGTAACACGTTCTTAATAATGTAACAAAAACATCTCTTATTTCACTCTCTGTCTTTTAATAGTGCAAGGATACATGCCTTTGCACTAAGCCATTCACCTAGTGCCCACCATGTCCCCAAATAAGCACATGAGTTTCACACCCTTCCGATGCCAGGCACTGTAAGCTCTGCTCAGTCTAAAAGACATCATGAAGTCCTTCATCACTACCACAAATTTGCATCATATACAACACTCATGTTTTGGGTCCTGGCTATCTAGGAACCTCTCCAGCTTATAAATACTTGGGCTTTACATCTGTTTAATGCCTTGTTGCGGATTCCGTTTTGGTTGTCAGAGAGTGTGTTACTTGCTTGATTTCAGGTTTATTGATCCCTGCTTGTCTCCACCGTTCCGATTTCAGTATTTCTGATCATTGGTTAGATTTTTTGATTCTGTCTACCTCCATTATCCTTTATATTTGGCTTGTACCTTGTCATTGCTTACTCTCTGTTAAGTTAAACCTGGCCAACGAACGTCTGGTAATACATATATGCTTATTTTAACTTGCCCTGTGTGACTTTTCTACGTGCTGGGTGATGACCAGTGATGAAACATTGTTTTAAATTTCCTAATTTTTTAAAGTAATATATTTGCATAGCAGTGCAAGAAAACAAGACAACTGTAAATGATTACAAATAAGAACAATGGGGAAAAATGATGGGGAAAATACTATCTGCGATTACTATTCCTTATGTAACTTGCCCTTGCAAATGATGTGAAGTCTAACCCTTGTCCTCCAGCTAATTCCAATCCTAGTCTCCAACTAAAAAAGGCCTCTCTTTTGTGCACTGCAACATCCGTAGCTTGCTCCCTAAACAGGATGCACTACAAGCCTGGTTTTCCCATTACAAACCAAAAATCACTGTGCTCTTGGAATCACGGTTAACAACTAAAATACCAGACTCCGCCATTGCAATACATGGTTATTCATGTTTTAGAAATAACAGAGCAAAGCGAGGAGGAGGCATTGTTATTTATGTTGAGAAGTCCATAAAATTTATGTAAACCGAGGTGTCGATTGTGCCATTGTTTTACACACACACACACACATTTTGAACGGCGCATTTTTGTGCACTTCTGCTTTCTTTTGTGGGCATAATTTATCCCAGCTAAATTGCCCTATGGACCAAGTTCGGACGACCAGAACCATTTCTTTCTTTTTTTTTTCCCCTTGCAACCAAATGTTTTTGCTGCGCACAGTTTCTCGAAATATAAATATATAGTAGCTCTGTTGCTTTTTTTGTGAAAAGTCATTCTGAAGCCAAAATTTCTGAGATAATCACAGGAAGCTGATTAGTCTGAATACACTGTTCAACTCAGAACAATGCTGATTCGTCAAGAGATACAAGTAAGCAAAATAATTATGTTCAAGGAGATAGTAGTATCTTTCCACAGAAGCAGATTGTGCTGATCCTTTCATTTAACCATTTTAAGGCAGTAGTGCCTGAGAAAACAATGCACAGCTAGGTATTACTCTGCCTCTTATCAATTCTGTTTAGTTTGAGGAGTCAATGCCAAGTCACACGAGAAAAAGAAAATTTGCAAAACATCTAACAGGAACTATTATTACCTGATTACAATATGTGTCGTTTAAACACAAAGCACAGCAAAAGCCAGAATGCTCCTATTAGTGTATTCAATGTCCTTCTCCAACATGTATTAATCTTATTCATATGTAAAAATGTACGGTTTTTCATAGAATCCTTCTAAGTGGATATGAAGTTTCAAGAATCCATTCTCCTATTGCCACAAACATCAGCAGGGCTGAGCAAATGGATGGCTCTAAGTAAAACCAAGCAGGTTCCCAGTTGTGATCTTATATAAAGTTAGTGGAATCTGTATTATTTGTGCCAACACAAAATAGTCAATAAATACTTAATAGTATCCTAACAGATCTCAACACTTCTCTGGCACAATCAAGCCTAGTATTGCAGGAGAAGGATCATGTGGACCAGTCACAGACAATGGAATGTCTGCAAAACGTGCTATAAACCGTGCTAACAAAACAGTTAGCAAAATGTATAAACTAATTAAACCGATTAAAAGCTGATTGTTTGTAAGTTTTCACATAGTATATTGTGATCAACTCTGGACATTCAGAAAGACATAAATACACTATATCTATCGACCTGTCTTTCAAGCCTATCTGATTAGTTGCTCTGTACGATCACCACTGATCACTGAACTTACTGTCCCAGACCAAAATTCATCGAAGGCCTAGTAGGGGAGGGCAATGTCTGCAGAGCAATACAATCACAGTATCAATAGCTTGGAGCAAAGGAAGGATATGTACAACATTGTATCACACAGTTGAGCATGCATTGACTAGTCTCTCTAGCAAAAGGGAAAGAGACTAATATAGTCAAAACTGGGGATAGACAGGCTACTGTTCTAAACAGGAAACAAAATAAAAGCCTCAAATAGATACATTTATGTTGTAATGTAAATGTTATGATCCAGGTCTCTGCTTTAGGCCTCAACCACATTTGGTTGATGTTATAGTGCCAAGCGTGGTAAAGTAATGTACACACCCCTATACATGCATGTTCTACATTCTTTAAATAATCTCATGTACCCGTCCTGTATCTTTAGTCTCCTACAGAAATAACCAAGAGTCATTTGCCTTCTACCATTGTGATGCAATTGAAAAGAAATGCTCCGTAACAGTGATGAATGTAGTCAAAGACAATGCATACAAGAAAAAAATAGGAATTACTTCATATCAAGTAAATATGGTTAACTTTCAATGGCAGCATTTCAATACCTCAGGCAGCACAAAGCAGTCAGTATATGTTACATTATTTTTATTTTAAGAAAAGAGTTTGATGCTCATTGTATAGTGTACATTTTAGTTCATTCAAATTTCACATTTTTACCTGCTTCCAAGTATAGCCTCGCCAGATGCCCCTAATGCGGAGTAATCCATGCCATAGAAATGCAGCCCAAGCAGGATCTTCTTTCTCCATTTGGACTCTGGATCCAGAAGCTGCACGCAGGCTTGTACCCATGAGATCGGGGAATTGGGTCCAGGTCTGTAATGGAGACATTTAGGGTTAGGGTTGTGGTTATATACCAGGCTATTTTTGGATTGTCCTGTCAGACAGGATTTTGAGCAACTGCCCAGTGGCCGCTTTGTGCGATTGCAAATTACTTATGTTGAGCAAAGAAATGTGCAGCATTGAATTCATTATTCTGAACAGTCAATATTACAAGGATAGATCAATGAGGTAAGTTGTGAGGACCCCGCACATGCCCTTAACACATGAAGGGAAATGATGATAGGTAGGTGAAATATACAAAGAAATGGAAAATTAGATACTGGTTTTCCCACTGTATAATTTAAACAAAAAAAAAAAAATGGCTCTAGGTATCTCTTTGCAATGGTTGAGTTTTTTTTCTAAACTGTGAAAATATGGAGATATTTTATTTTAATCAAGATATCTGTGTTTTGCTATTAAGATTCTAAATCAAATAATTGAACAAGGTATATACAATAAGACAGGAGTTAGTCAAATAGCTCCAAAGGGAGAATGCTTTTGTATATCTATTGTTTTGGCATCCTTTACCGGATACCAAGTCTGAATAAAGATTTTTTTTTAAAAGGGGGGATGGTCATGTTGACATTAATCTGAGATCCATGGACCAGCAAAGATCACGCTCCTTCAAGTTCATAAAACAAGGTAGGGCATGCTCTCCAATACACTAACACTTTAATACATGGCTGTTCTCATGTAAGCATCACCATCACTATTTCAGTTTAATTCTTACACTCTCTTTCTCCAATCCTCTCTTTTAAAATTTTGATTTAGAAAATAATGCATCTCAAACTCAGAACATTCAGGAGAGTAATGGATTTTGAGAAATTTACATTTTCATTAGTCAGTGGTTTTATAATTCAAGGATATCACTCACATCATGAAAGGTGAATGTACAGGTAGAGATACATAAAGAAAGACTAATAATGATGGTAGATAAGAACGAATAGCCTATCTAGACTGCCAAGTTTATTATCTACCTAGGCCTTGTTCACCAGAGTAACCTTAATCATGCTGAACATATTTGTTGGAAGTTTTTGCAGTGTTGTAATGTCATTCATACTGAAAGCCTTCGCAGGTTTATCACAAGTACAGCAAATGCAAATACATTTTATAGCATGACAGGAGGCTTCATATTTGCTTAAGTCTCTCTTTAATAGAACTCCACAGCAGCACATTAACAGAGAGATAAACACCAAAGACAAAAACATAAGGTATCTATATAAGGCTCCTCCTAAACCACCATTTCCTCTTTCTTTGCTGCTCTGCATCAGTACAGGTCAGAGTACCACTGCCTCCTGCTTCTAGTGGGTGGCTTTGGGATTTAGTGTGATTTATTTATGGTTGTTATGAACTATGCTTGGTTGTGAGATTTATGTGCCTTTCTGGCTCTTTTATTTTCTTTGGGGAATGTTTCCTTTACATTACTGGTAGTTTGCCATGTGTTTATTTATACAGATTACTGACAGTTTGCCATGTGTTTATTTATACAGATTACTGGTAGTTTGCCATGTGTTTATTTAGACAGATTACTGACAGTTTGCCATGTGTTTAGTTATACAGATTACTGGTAGTTTGCTATGTGTTTAGTTATACAGATTACTGGTAGTTTGCTATGTGTTTAGTTATACAGATTACTGGTAGTTTGCCATGTGTTTAGTTATACAGATTACTGGTAGTTTGCCATGTGTTTAGTTATACAGATTACTGGTAATTTGCCATGTGTTTAGTTTTACAGATTACTGGTAATTTGCCATGTGTTTAGTTATACAGATTACTGGTAGTTTGCCATGTGTTTAGTTATACAGATTACTGGTAGTTTGCCATGTGTTTAGTTATACAGATTACTGGTAGTTTTGCCATGTGTTTAGTTATACAGATTACTGGTAGTTTTGCCATGTGTTTAGTTATACAGATTACTGGTAATTTGCCATGTGTTTAGTTATACAGATTACTGGTAGTTTTGCCATGTGTTTAGTTATACAGATTACTGGTAGTTTGCCATGTGTTTAGTTATACAGAGTACTGGTAGTTTGCCATGTGTTTATTTATACAGATTGATGGTAGTTTGCCATGTGTTTATTTATACAGATTGATGGTAGTTTGCCATGTGTTTATTTATACAGATTGATGGTAGTTTGCCATGTGTTTATTTATACAGATTGATGGTAGTTTGCCATGTGTTTATTTATACAGATTGATGGTAGTTTGCCATGTGTTTATTTATACAGATTGATGGTAGTTTGCCATGTGTTTATTTATACAGATTACTGGTAGTTTGCCATGTGTTTATTTATACAGATTACGGATAGATTACCATGTGTTTATTTATACAGATTACTGGTAGTTTACCACGTGTTTATTTCTTTTGTGCCTGTTTTTTCCTTGGGAGTTTTGTTTTACCCTGTTGGCTTTATTGTTCGGTTTCCTCTGGCTTATTGGCCGTGGTGGTTGCCGAGAAGCGGTCTTCCGACCGCTCCCCGTGCCGACCGCCGGGACCGCGGAGAAAGACTCCTGCGGTCCCTCGTGTGTTGCCTTTGATTCCCGCCCGCGGCTTCGTCCGCCGAGCGGGAATCCCCGTTTTGTTCTTTACCCTGTCCGCGTCCCCGCTCACTCGCTAACACTGTTATCAGAGTGGGGACGGAGCAGGGATCTACTCATTTGCCGCGGGAGCCTCCGCTCCCGGTCCCCCTCCCCGCGACCGCATGGTCGGGCAGCGGGTGCGCGGCTCTCCACTGTGTTTGCCGCGCGCGTCACTGCCTTATTAAAGGTACAGTGACTAGTTGGTCCAGTGTGTTTCCCCATCTCCTGGGCGGTTTGGGGGTGCGTATTTTTTGGTGACAGCTTTCTTTTCTGTCCATGTGAGGCAGCTCTGTGAGCCCTTGCATCATAAATTATGCCCCATATATGAGGGTCGCAGATTCAATCCCCCTCACCTCCCCAAGTAACTAAGCAATAGACTTCAGTTTTCGATTCTTTGCATGTGTGCTTGCCCTGCATGTTTTTCTATGGACATGGTTTTACGGTTTACTGGTTTTCCTGACTTCCACATGGCACTGCGTGCCTCCTGCAGGTGTCCCTGCCTGGTGTCCTTACCCAATTATTGAACTAGGACTGCTCTAATCAAGCCTCAGTTGCCTGATGGAGGTCGCACTGGCGTCCAAAGCCAGGGATTGTGGGTTCAGGCCCCATCTGGGTGGTTGAGCATGGCTCTCGTATTTTATGGCCTAATGGATTAGGCACAACCATATCAAAACTAAAGTGTTTCGCTATCTTGAAGAACCTTGCCTATAAGGACCCAGCTTCGTCTCTACCCTGCATCCTAATAGTCAAGATTCTACTACATGTCTAAAAGGATCTAGGTTTCCGCCTGCATTATACCTCTGGGTCGGTACCGCCCGTACCCTTATACTGGCCTGCCTTGTCTGTGCCTTTATAATTGGCCTGCTTTGTCTGTGCCCCATGATTGGCCTGCTTTGTCTGTGCCCCATGATTGGCCTGCTTTGTCTGTGCCCCATGATTGGCCTGCTTTGTCTGTGCCCCATGATTGGCCTGCTTTGTCTGTGCCATACTATGCATGCTATTGGACTGGTGGCTCCATACCCTGGATACGGTTTGTTGAGCCTGCATGCATTATTACTTGCCTCTGCCAACACTAGGGGTGCTGCCCCTTTTGCCTGCTAATGATACCTGTTTTCTAGCTTCGTAGGTATCAAGTATCATAGACTCAGACTTTATGGACGCCTCTGCACAGGAGCAGAATTTGCAGGCTTTACTTAAGGCGGCTGTGACCGCATCTGTTGAAAAAGCCCTGGCTAGGGCCCTCCCTCAACCACATACGGACAGGGGTGTGTGTGGAACCCCTCATTTGGCAGAAGACTCGGATGAGTCAGACTCTCAGGTGCGAGAGCATGCAAGTGCGCGAACGCGCTATTGAAAGGGTGAAGACCCTGAACCACGCTCCCGGACGGGCAAGACTCCGGCGAAGTGACGTGGTTTGAGGTTGACAACCTCGCCGGCCAGGCGCCACCGCCTATCGGGCGCAGGGGCCGCGCTGGATGTGTGGCGGGCAGACCAGCCTCCCTCAGATGGAGAAGATGTTTGGGTTGAGGACCTTGGTGAGGGTCCCGGTGGACGCTGGGAAGAGGAAGACGCGCCACCGACTAGGGCCCCCACGACAATGTTGGGGGACGATACCCTTTTGGGCACTACTGGAGAACCTCTGTTAGAGCCTCAATCTATCCGACGCCCCAGGTCCTCGGACTAGTCACTGCCCGACCACTTGGCACAATTCGTGCGCTACTGGGTCCGTTGACCCCTTGGAAGTGAGGCCTGCAAGAAGCTGCGGGCGGAATGCCCCAGACCGGTACTGCCGGACAGGGTGGCGGTTACCCCGGATGTTGGCCCTAACAGACGAGGCCTTCATAGAAGGTAGGGCTCTGGACCCAGCCACCATGAGGGACTGGGCACTTCGTTCCATTTGCCTGCTGGGCAGTGCCACTGTGGCCCTTTGCACGAAACCCAGGAAGACAGCACTCTTCCATATGGACAACAAGCTGTCGGATTTGGGAGCCGAAGATGTGGGACCCCTGGCTAAAGGTCTGCTGTTCAGGGAGCCTTTCGTTGAGGAACTGCAGAAACAGGTTATTCTGTTTACCTCCCGGGACAAAGCGAAGTCTTCGATCGGGAAGGTCTTCCGCCCACGGTTACCTTCAGACGTATGGGTCCTTGGGACAGTGCGGAGTTAGGTCACAGACTTCCACTCTTCCCCTACACAGGTTGGACGCCCGAGGATCCCCGTCATCACAAGAGGCCAACAGCCCTTGTTGGAGGTGGAAGTTCGAGCTCCGCTAGCCAAAGGCGCGGTCCTACAGGCCCCGGATTTGGGGGGTTTCGTCAGCTCAATTTTCTCCTGGTAAGGGAGCAGTCTGTAGAATTCCGTCCAGTGATCAATTTAGGAGAAATGAACGCCTTCGTGGTATACAACCACTTCGAGATGGAGGGCATTCACCTTCTTAGATGCCTTCTCTGGCCAGTAGACTGGGTCACGAGACTGGACCTAGAAGACGCTTACCTCTCCGTCCCGGTGGGCGGGGCCTGTCGCAGTCCCCTCTGATTCGTATGGAAAGACTCTCCGTACCAATTCCCATGCCTCCCCTTCGGCCTCAGCTCGGCCCCTTGGTGCTTCACCAAGCTCCTGAAACCGGTGGTCACCCAATTCAGATCAGAGGCCGTACGCTGCATCATCTATCTGGACGACTTGCTTACCTTTGCGAGGACCCCGCCGGGCTCAGATTTCGGATGCGCTCTGCGTTTTCCTCATTGGAATGCCTGGGGTTCGTGGTCATTCTGAAGAAATCGGCCTTGGAGCCTGCGCAGACGGGGGAATTCTTGGGTTTCGTAGTCGTTGCGCAAGACAGCATTCTCCACCTGCCTGTGGCGAAGATAACGCCCATTTGGAAGGAGATCAGACGTGTTTTCGACAAGACCGGACTCCCCTCCGGAGGTTGGCTTGCTTGGTGGGTCTCCTCTTGGCCTCGATACAGGCGTTATACCCGGGCCCACTACATTACAGGGCCATGCAGCGGCTGAAGGCGCACTCTCTACGCAAGAGACCCTCTTAGGACCAGATGATCTCCCTGGCCTCGGACGTGCAGGCCGGATTGAGCTGGTGCCTCCTGCATATATCCGCCTGGAACAGCAAGGCGATATTCGGGATGACCCTGGACTCTTTCAGGGGTGCCTGGAATGTCGAGGCGTTATCGCAGTCGGCTAGTGGCCTTCTCTGGGATTCCTGGGCCTCTGGGATGAGGAGGTGTTATCTCTCAACATGGAGCTCCTGGTGTTGCTGGTGCTTGGGACAGGATACCGATCCCTTTACGGGTCCTGTATCTAGCGTGCTGAATTTCTTGTCTCATCTCTTTGACCTGGGTCGGTCATATCACTTGGTTATCGTGGTTAGATCAGCTATCTCGACGGCACATGTCCCGCTTCGAGTTTTTCCCCATCGGCCAGGATCCGCTAGTCTGCAGGCTCCTACGTGGAATGAGACTGGTGCGCCCTCCGGCGCCCAAGTATTCTTCCCTCTGGGACGTGCGTTTGGTTTTGGCGTTCTTTCGGAATTGGCCTGATAACCAGGACCTTTCTCTTCGCCAGCTTTCAGCGAAATTTGCCCTCTTGTTGTGTCTGGTCTCGTTCAGACGTGTTTCGGATGTCCGGGCCTTCGATGTCAGCGCTTTCTCGTTTTTCTCCAGAGGGGATCTCCGTCAAGGTGCTTAGACGTACCAAGTCGGAATCGACGGTTGTATCATGCCCTTACTTCTAGGACTCGCCTAAGCTTCGTGTAGCGAAGGCACTGGCGCAATTGATAAGATGTCTTTTGGCTCTGGCGGGCGTGGATGCGACCTTCGGAGCGCTTTCGGTTAGGGGCGCCGCAGCTTCCGGAGCTTTTTTGGCGAGCGCTTCCCTTCAGGACATTTTGCGTTCGGCGGACGGGTCCCGTGTAGAGTTTTTTCGCCTATTTTACTTTAGACCGTCGGAACATGCTTCTTTTGCTTTGCTGTCGGAGCGTTAAAACAGCAAATATGAAGCCTCCTGTCATGCTATAAAATTGTAGATTATACTAGCTTTAGTGTAACTATAATCTTAATTTTATTAATGACAGGAGGCGAAAATTTCCCACCCAATTTGATTTCTTCCCCCCCCCCTTGTTTTGGATGGATTGCATTGATTGTATTTCTGTTGATTTGTCTGATTATCTGGGCTAGGTTGGTGAGTCTGGGGTGATGTTGTGGGAAGTGCATGTTATACTGTATTGACGGTCATTAGTATGGATTTCGTGTCTTTATTCTATCAGTACTGGATCGTGGGATTTATGTTTTATCAGTGCATTTCGTTCACTAATCAGTGTTTTCGACTCTGTTTATTTCGTTTCAGTTTAATGGTTCGACTTCAGTTCATAGGATCGGCCGTTTGGCGGGTTAAAGATCAAGTTCATCCATTATCCAAAGTTTTTCCAGATGACATTCATAGTTATGTTGTGAATTTTTCTTTATTTAGTTATTGTCATTGTTGTGTACGTTACGTTGTCGCAGCGTGAAAGAGGAAATGGTGGTTTAGGAGGAGCCTTATATAGATACCTTATGTTTTTGTCTTTGGTGTTTATCTCTGTTAATGTGCTGCTGTGGAGTTCTAGTAAAGAGAGACTTAAGCAAATATTCGCCTCCTGTCATTAATAAAATTAAGATTATAGTTACACTAAAGCTAGTATAATCTACAATTACCAGCTACAATACATTCTGACAAATGAAGGCAAATTACATTTGAAGACATTAACCCGTTAACCCCTTAAGGACACATGACATGTGTGACATGTCATTATTCCCTTTTATTCCAGAAGTTTGGTCCTTAAGGGGTTAACCCCTTAAGGACAGAGCTTCAGAAGCTTGTCTTTCACTTAATGACAACGGCATTTTTTGCTGTTTGCGTTCAACTGCAATTTGCATTTTACTAATTTATTGCACCGACGCATATTATATACCGTTTTTTAAAGGACAGAAAGGGCTTTAATTTGATGTAACATATATATACATAAATGCTTATTTATTATTAAAAAATACAGAAAAATGCAAAAAAAATGAAAAATTGTGATTTTTGTTTACAGTTTTTGCAATTATAACGTGTGCACAATTAGTGCAGGTTAAGGAAAGTAATTAAAAATAAATTAATTTAGTTGTTCTGATTTACAGAATATATAATGTGTCTGGGATTTTCAGTTTTTGTGGTAGTTACAGGTCACAAAGCACAAGGAGTAAAATAAACTTTTAATGTGGAGCGATTTTAGAATTTGGTATGTTTGTCTTGTAAGCCTAATAGCCATAAAAGAAAACAAAATTGCCACACAAAAGTATATATTTATATAAAGTAGACACCACAGGCTATTTACCTAAGGTTGTTTTGACACTTTCTACGTAGCCATTTTACCGCCAACCTCTGCTAAATATTGGAGTAAAATTGTGTTTTTGGGGGGTTTTCGCACACAACTTATAACAAAGAACTTCTCATGTGTATTTTGTAAAGTTGGTGTGTGCTATTCCTTTACAAAGTTTTATTATGTGTTCAGTTACTTCTGCTGAGTACAACAGTACCCCCATTGTATGTCTTTGGCACTTTTTCGTGAAGCTACAGTGCCATATAGGAGACCTATCCTTTTCAGTATTCACAGTAGAATTTTGAGAGACGGATTTAATGAGCCTATGCTTCAATTTGGGGTATTATAACAGTTTGACTGTTCAAAAAAAAACCCACAAAGGCCTACCATTTGTAAAAGTAGACACTCCAGGGTATCTCATAAGGTGCATATTGTGCCTTCGCATGCCCCCATTTTTTTACCATTAAATGCCAAAGTATGTGGTAAAAAATAATTTTGTGCATTTTTTACATACGGATTGCAGTTTTGCTGGGCATTTTGTATATTTCATATGTGCCACTAAGTTCAAACCCCCCAAATTATGCTCAGCTAAGTCTTCTGAGTAAAAGGACACCCCCATTGTATGTCTATGGCACTATTTCGTGAAGCTACAGTGCCATACAGGATACCTGTCCTTTTCAGTATTCACAGTAGAATTTTGAGAGACAGATTTAATGAGCCTATGCTTCCATTTGGGGTATTATAACAGTTTGACTGTTCAAAAAACCCCCACAAAGGCCTACCATTTGTAAAAGAAGACACTCCAGGGTATATCATAAGGTGCATATTGTGCCTTCGCATGCCCCCATTTTTTCACCAATTTATGCCAAAGTATGTGGTAAAAAATAATTTGGGGCATTTTAAATACATTTTTTAGACATATGCTTTTTTGTGGAGAACAATAAGATTGAGTCAAAATGGTTTTTTTTTTTTTTTTTTTTTTAAAAACTGAGGGTAACAGTTATATACATAGAAAGAGTTGCCACCAGGAGAAATGGCTAGAAACAATCCCAAAGAGTCAATTAATACAGGTGAGGAGAAATTGTACAAAGAAATCAGATTACAGGGAGCAAGCTAGGCATCTAAAAAATAAATTCATAGCAAAGAAATACGAACCTACTATGTTGGATAAAGAAATTGAGGAAATAGAAAAAAAGAATAGAAAAGATCTAATGACATCTAAACCTAAGAAAATCCCCCAAAAGGATTATAACTCTCTTTTATTACACAGTATAACACACAACATTGGAAAATCAAAAAGATTTTCAACAAACATTGGAATATTCTATGTAGAGATCCCATATTAGGTAAAGTGTTACCCAAAAAAATGCCAATGATCTTTAGGAGAACAAGAAATTTAAAAAACATTCTTGCACCTAGTTATGCATTAAAAATCCAACGAAAGGGTAGACCACTTAACATCAATGGTTTCAACCCTTGCAACACTTGTAAAGCATGTAAAAATCAAAAATACACACAAAAGAAAGAATTCATGAGTTTTACAACAGGAGAGAAATTTTAAATAAAATCTAATATAAATTGCAACACCAAAAACGTAGTCTACATGCTCCAATGCCCATGCGGGAAACAATATGTGGGAAGAACTTGTAGAAAACTTAAAGAAAGAATATTGGAACATCAAAATAATATTAGAAAAAAATCAATTAAACATATAGTACCTCTGCATTGCAATTCTTGCAATCAATTTGGTTGGCAAAATGTTTCCTTCGTGGGCATTGAGCATGTGGATCCCTACTGGAGGGGAGGAGATCTGACCAAAAAACTCTCACAAAGAGAAACATTCTGGATAAATAAATTAAAAACACTCCAACCCTGGGGTCTAAATCTGGATATTGACTTGTGGAGTTTTTTTGAGGATTAACTTTGGTTGTGTAGAATGTTTCTTCTTGAGGATTAACTTTGGTTGTGTAGAATGTTTCTACGGATGTCGCACTTCCTTTTCTTCATTTCATTTTCATGTATTTTTTTAACATTCTGATGGGGGTGCCATCAAAAAAATCCTGAAAGAATACCTTATATATATATAATATAGCCTATCATTGGCACTGGCATTAAGTATTGGGCCATATAAATAATATAGCCTTTTAACAACATTAGTATTAACTGTGGGGCTATTTAGAAACTCCAAAAGAGAAATCTATAGAGGTAGGAAAATGTTTAAGCACTACAGAAAGGGAGATGAAGGGGAGGTGTGCGAAATATATAAATATATATAAAAATGGGTTCCACCTTACGCACTTAATCACCAATATATTATAAAGAAAAGTAAAGTGATGATATTTGGTTGTGTATCTGTCCATCTGCTTGTCTTGTACACATTCTCAGAATGGGGAATGTAAGAATTAGTATATAAGGAAGATGTAAATATATGGAGTTTTATATTCTGTACTTCAGATTTTCTTCTTTATTTTGAATGTAATAACTTAGATGTATATACTTGTTTTATTGTATTTTATTTTACTGATTAGGATTATACATATAGTCTATATAAAGTTTATATATATTTTTATTTCATTTATATATTTATTATTTTCTGTAGTTTCTAATATGATAATAAGGGATATTTTTATCCATAAAATATATTGTGCTATCCAGAGTTCTTTTAACTTCTTTCCCCCTCATATGCCTCTATTTGCCCATATGTCTCAGGGAGAGCTGAAGACCCATGATCGTCACTCACTTCCGGGTATGTGGAACGCACGTTTGGAACGCAAGGGGCGTGCGTGCGTGATGACGACATCTCATCCAAGCAGGAAGTGCCGCCCGAACAGAGAAGAAACACCGGCCGGGAATCATTGAATAATGAACTCCGGGAGGGGATATATAAGAACTGGCGGGGGAATATTTTTATACACATTTTTGCTGTCATTGATGCACCAAGTCCCTGAGGAAGTCCCATCTTAGGACGAAACGCGTAGGACGCCCAGTGGTGATATGCTCATTGTTTTTAACTTATATGTAAGTTATTAAATTCTTTTTTCACTTTACTCTGGAATTGCACTTTATTTTCTCCCTATATTTTCTCTTTTGAGCAAATATTCTGATTTACTGATGGGAGTGTGAAGATGAACATAGAAAATATTGAAGAAAAGGATTTCACTCAAAGCTGTTTTACATCTGACAATTTGTGAGTGGCCAATTGTAAATTATACATCTTCATTTACTCTCACACAGTTAAACGCTATGTTTTTCCATTTGATCTGTATTTAGCAGATGATCCCCTACTCTATTTTGTATTTATATTGAAGACAAGAGGAAGTCTTTGGGGACCTTTTTCTGGATACTTTACCTTACACAGGGAAGTTCCGTTTTGTTTATAAATCATCACTATTTTTCACTGGGGTTGTGTTCACACATTCTGTTTGTATGCACTCACATGAGTAAGAGCTATAGCTAGCTCTAATATGGACAGCGTACAGCGGTACAATCCCCGCTTATGGGATATGGTGCAGGTGTCTTGCTTCAAAAGGTATGTTCAACACTCAAAGAGAATAAAATAGAGACAACCGATAGTGCTCTCTGAATAAAACAATGGTGTTAAAATATATATAAAATGGTACTCACAAGGGTGGGGCAGACAAAGTGCCCACTGGTATAAGCGTTGGTGGTTTGATCCCCACCTAGGATGTCTTGGAGTTCACAACGATAAAAATGGCAGGTAAAAATCAAAAGAATTATTGTAGAGTGTATAAAAGATGATTGGCACAAATAAAAGTAACCAACAGAGCTTTTAATGAGTAAAATACACAATATAAAATCCACAAACGCGTTTCGCCTAAAAGGCTTTCTCAATATGGATTTTGATTCTATAGCCAAATCAACCTAGTTGGTAGCAATCCTCAGCAGTACGGGAGAGCAGGCAAATCATTTAACAGTATACACACACACACACATTATAAACAATTACATTACACACACCCTGCACCTATAATGGGTACAGGGTGACTAAAACAAGAAAAGTCCAGCAACCTACATAAATAGTCTGTCTGAAGGTCCAGGTGGTTACTACTGTCACAGCAGAGTCACTACTCTCTTCTAATTTTCCTTGAGCCTTTTGCTGCTTTCAACACTGTTGATCAATATAAATTTCAACTCATCCTCCGTAATCTCTGTCTATGAGACTCTGCTCTTTTCTGGTACTCTTGCTATCTCTCTCAGCGCTCTTTCAATGTTTATTTTTCTAATTCTTCATTTTCTACACAAACCCCTTTCTGTTTGTGATCTCCATGGTTCTCTCCTTAGTCCCCTACTGTTCTTAATCTATATTGCCTCCCTTGGTAAAACTCATTAGCTCCTTTGGCTTTCAATATCTCTTCTATGCAGATGACATGCACATCCAGGGCCGGCGCGTCCATAAGGCGGCACAGGCGGCCACCTTAGGGCGCACGATTTCAGTGACGGGCAGGAGGGAAGCTCTCCCTCCTGCCGGCCACCATCTCCGCCCCCGGCGCGGCAGGGCTGCGATCAGGCGCTGCGAGGGAGCTCTAACCTCTCTGCTCTGCTCCCTCGCGCGCCGTCTAGTGATGCCGCGGGAGCCGGAATATGACGTCATATTCCGGCTCCCGCGGCATCAGCAGACAGCCCGCGAGGGAGCAGAGCAGAGAGGTTAGAGCTCCCTCGCAGCGCCTGATCGCAGCACTGCCGCACGCCGCCCAGCAGCCCCACTGGACCCCAGGGAATGATCCACACCAGCTCTCCAGGTAGGGAGGCTGGGTGGATATTATTTATGTATTAAAATAATTTGTGAATGTATGTGATGTGTCTGTGTGTGAGAGTGTCTGTGTGTGAGAGTGTCTGTGTGAGAGTGTGTGTGTGTGTAAGTGTCTGTGTGTGAGAGTGTCTGTGTTAGAGTGTGTGTGTGTGTGAGAGTGTCTGTGTGTCTGTGTCTGTGAGTGAGTATGTGTCTCTGTGTGAGAGTGTCTGTGTGTCTGTGAGTGAGTGAGTGTGTGTGTCTGTGTGTGAGAGTGTCTGTGTGTGTGAGTGTCTGTGTGTGAGTGAGTGTCTGTGTGTCTGTGAGTGTGTATGTGTCTGTGTGTCTGAGTGTGTATGTGTCTCTGTGAGTGTGTGTCTGTGTGTGAGTGTCTGTGTGAGTGTCTGTATGTGAGTGTCAGTGTGAGTGAGTGTCTGTGAGTATGTGTCTCTGTGTGTGTGTGTGCGTGAGTGTATGTGTTACTGTGAGTGACTGTGTGTCTGTGAGTGACTGTGTGTGTGTGTGAGTGAGTGTCTGTGTGTCTGTGAGTGTGTATGTGTCTCTGTGTGAGTGAGTGTCTGTGTGTCTGAGTGAGTGTCTGTGTGTCTGAGTGTGTATGTGTCTCTGTGTGAGTGAGTGTCTGTGAGTGTGTGTCTGTGTGTGAGTGTCTGTGTGTGAGTGTCAGTGTGTGTGTGTGAGTGAGTGTCTGTGAGTATGTGTCTGTGTGTGTGCGTGAGTGAGTGTATGTGTTACTGTGAGTGACTGTGTCTGTGAGTGACTGTGTGTGAGTGTATGTGTGTCTGTGAGGGTGTGCGTGAGTGAGTGTATGTGTATGCGTGAGTAAGTGTATGTGTGTCTGTGAGTGTGTGCGTGAGTGTATGTGTGTCTGTGAGTGACTGAGTGTGTGCGTGAGTGAGTGTATGTGTGTCGGTGAGTGTGTGCGTGAGTATGTGTGTCTGTGAGTGACTGAGTGTGTGCGTGAGTGAGTGTATGTGTGTCTGAGTGATTGTGTGAGTGTTGCATGTGAGTGTGTCAGTGTATGTGTGTGTCTGTCAGTGTGTGTTTGTGAGTGTCTGTCAAATCAGTGAGAGTATCTTTGTCATTGAGTCTGTTTGTGACTATCAGTGTGTCTGTCAATGAGTGTCAATCAGTGTGTGTGTGTCAGATCAGTGAGTCTCTGTGTTTGTCATTGAGTGTGTGTGACTGTCAGAAGAACACTAAGGGACAGGGAAGGGAGGGGACCAATAATGGACGGGGAGAGGGGCTGGTTAAGAGGCACATAGGTGAAGATGTTATTTTTGAATGGGGGGGGGGCGGAAAAATACATCTTCGCCTATGTACCCAAAAATCCTTGCACCGGCCCTGTGCACATCTATCTGTCCTCTCCAGATCTCTCACCATACCTCTCGACTTGGGTCTCTGACTGCCTCTCAGCTATTTCTAACTGGATGGCTGCTCATATTCTTAAAAATAACCTGTCCAAAACAGAACTTCTGATCTTTCCCCCGTCAAATACTGCTACTCCTGTGTCTGTCTGTCTCTAAGTCAATGTCACTACCATCAGCTCTACCTCATAGGCTTGCTGCCTGGGTAATCTTTTTTGACTACAACCTCTCCTTCATCCCTCATGTCCAGTCAATCAACAAATCCTGCCACTTTAATCTCAAAAACATAGTTTGCATTTGCCCCTTTCTAATGCTGGATGCGGTAAAGGTGCTGATCCGTCCTTTCTCACCTTGATTGCTGCAATCCGCTTCTCTGTGGTCTTGCGCATTTACAGCTTTCCCTGTTACAGTCTATAATGAATGCAGCGGTGGAACTCATCATGTCATACCGCACCACAGCTTTGTTCCTCCATCAGTTCCCGGGGTTTCCGTAAGATATAGGGCTCAATCTAAGATTCTGGTAATTGCTTACAAATCTCTACATAACATTGCTCCTACCTATCCCAACTAATACACAAGTAGGTCATGTCCAGACCTCTACTTTCTGATAAATACCTATGTTATCATTTTGCTTTCACTCAACACTGACCAGTCTCCCAGACCATTCTGCAGAAAAACACCCTTAACGCATGATTTTACCACCATCATGTTTGGCATTGTGCAAGTAATGAGTGCCTGGTTTCCTCCAGACATTAGCATTTGAATTGAGGCCAAACAAGTCAATCTTCAATTCAACAGACCAGAAAAAGAGAACCTTTAGAGTGTGATGGGTGCCCAACAATAACTATAGTGTTGAAACGCCCGTCGGGATGCTACTGTGTGTATGTATAGGGAATTTTTTTCACGGAGCACTATGACATGGTTTTCAAATAATGAGGGCAATTGACAGGATGAGATACCGGTACTGTTTCCTATATGTATGGTGCATAGGGACGTTTTGTTTCATTTTCTATTTTTATTTCTATTATTTTGTAGTGTAGTGCTGCCAGTCAGGTACTTGGAGTGACAGCTTCGGGAATTCTCAGACCATATAATTAGGTTGGGCATTTTTCTTTGAACAACTTTGCATGTCTTTAGTGTGTGCAAGTGGGCTGTTCCACTTTTTCTAAAGTACATTGTACAAAAGCGTAGATTTATTACTGGTGGGAATGCAAGTAGCCTTACATGTGTTTTAATGCCCATACGTGGGGAATAAATTGCATTCTATTGATTTTATTATTTGGACTAAAGTCACTGTTTTTCTCTGCCTTATTTACTATTCTGGAGTGCAAGGGCCACACCTTTAAAAGTGAACAAGCAATGGGAACAAGCAACGGGTCTAAACAAAGATTTAAGGTACTAAGAAAATGCTTCAAGGGCATTACATTTTCCACACTGATTGAATTTTTAGTGTTGAGAGAAAACTGCAGCGGACAGGTATATTTCTAACAATATCTTACCAGAGGCAAAGAAGTTTGTACACGGACGCTTAGAACTTACTAAAAACTGCAGAATGCGGAGTGAAATTACAAAACCTTGCCCATTGTACAGACATGCAGGTAACTCATGAACCATCCTACCATCTACCAAAGAACCTGGGAATTGGTACTCTCCATTGAAATTGAAGAGCAGCATAAAGGAATCCTACCCTGTGATTCACTGGTTGAAGGATAAGATTACAGAGACTTAAATGACTCAAATGTCATGTCTTGAAGTAGGAGTGGGTGCTGTGGAATGGAATTAAAAAAGTCCGGTGTTGATGAAATCTAAATTGTGCAATAAAAGAAGGGTTGGAGTGCTCAATCAAAGCTGGCAAGAATTGGATATTACTGTCAATGTGTAGATGTCTAGCTTGTGGGATAAGATATTTAATGAATGTCATGGTAACAGAAGCCTCTAAGCCTGGTATTAGGACCAGATTGTGTACAATTGACACAAGACAGCCCTAATTCAAATGCAAGAGCGTGCCACACATGAAGTGTGGTAAATATGAAAGGATGAGAGAATGCCAATTTGGTGCCAACGTTCAGGTCCATCCAGACAGCACCATCAGTGGACTACTCACCTGAGTGTCCTCCACCCCTTTATATAACTTGCAGACTCCAAGTTTAGACCATTCCACTTTTCACAAGTGTCTTTACAGTGAGACAACATACCCTTGTGTGTCAATATGGGTATATGAGTATATGTGAATCTGTGCATGTCAGTGTGTAGTCGTATATGAGTATGTGTGCATACATCCCAGCATTCAAATTCACACCAACACTACATAGAAACACACCCCTCCAATCAAACACTACATGCAAACACATCCCTGTACTCAAAAGCCAACACTACATACTATAACACACCTGTGTATGAACAAGCCAGCATTGTAGATAAATACACTCCTTCAATCAAACACCAAAACTACACACACATACACCCCTTCATTCAAATACCAAACCCTCATACAAAGACAACCCCACATTCACACACTACAAACAAGTATACCACTGCTTTCAAGAGGCAACATTACATACAAATACACATGCATTCAAATGCCAAAACTACACACAAATAGACCCCTCTATTCACAACCTCCATACAATACCATGATTACATTCAAACACACAAAAACTGCCCACAAATAAAACTCTGCAAGGATGTTAAATCTGTAGATTTATAGCTGTGAGAGATGTATGGCAGACTTCTTGTGCCAGGGCCTTCTACATTAGCTCCATCACTGATGGTGACATCTTGTCACACAAATGTTATGACTAAGAACATGTGTTCTCTTGCTTCAGACTACTAAGATGTTCTTATGTTAATGAGCTAAACTCAATTAACATGTCTGGTAAGGACATATTGCAGAAGCTAAATATAACTGCACACTTACTTTCTCTCTCTTCCTGTGTGTCATCATCCAAAGGTCTTGGTATAATGGAATTTAGATCATATGCCAATTACTTGCATGCTCCTGTGTGTTATGTGGTTAATTATAGGTAGTGAGTGTGTTGCTCAAATTAATTGTGTACCATTTACATGCATGTTGTGGAGTGTTTGTCTCATAAACACAGCCCACCCAACTGTCCCAATTTTGGTGGAACACTCCTGATTTTTGGGTTCTGTACCGCCATTCCAACTTGATTCCCTGGTGTCCCAGCATTTGGTGAATCAGGGCACTGTCCCAAACAATGTCCCCATCAAGCATCGCACGAGTGCATCATTGCCATGTTTGCCCTCAGTTGGCCTACCTGAATGATGGCAAATGATTGTCATGGTGTAATACCCCACCATGCAGAATTTAGGATAGCAAGGGTAAAGACTAGGAAATAACGTATTACCGGGCCTTAGAATGGCTGGACTAAATGTTAGAGAAAAAGTGTAATCAGAGACGAGACAAGGTCAAGGTAACAGAGACAGCGAAAACAAGAACAAGCCAGAGTCAGGTACACAGTAATCAGTCAGACGAGCAAACAAGACAGGAAAGGGTTAAACATAAATTCAGAGTCGGATACAAAACCAAGGTCAATATCAGAATAAACACAAAAGATCAAAGAACGCACTTAAGGGTACTGAAGCAGAAACCACGATAGGGCAAAGTGGATATGGCTAGGAAAGCTTAAATATCCTTAACTAACATTTGATTGGCCCACGTCAAGCCCACGCCTCCAAAACATGCGTTTGTGGGGGTGCCGGAATTACGTGGGCCAATGGGAGCCTGAATCTAAGAGCTCGCTCACTGCAGTCAGTTCACGCGGCCCGCTCAGAAGGGAAGATTGAGCAGCGCGCGGCTCGTGTGGAAGCAGGACTACCGCCACAATACCCCCCCATCAGTCGCGGAAACCCAACTGTGTTCCTCCTGGCCATACCCTTTCCAATGTGCCAAGTATTGGAGACGACTCCTAAGGAGACGAGAGTCAAGCACAGCAGCCACCTCATATAGAGACAGGAGGAGGGGGAGAAACAGGCCTGGTGAACCGGTTACAAAGAAGAGGCTTCAACAAGGAGGCGTGGAACACATCGGGTATACGCATGTTCCTCGGAAGGTCCATGGCATAATAAACAGGATAAAATTTATGCAAGATGCGGAAAGAACAGATATAGCGGGGAGCCAATTTCCTAGAAGGAACTCAGAGATGGATATTACGAAAAGAAAGCCAAACCCTTTCCCTTACAACATAGAAGGGAGCTGCCCTACGATACATATCAGCCTGCACCTTTTGACAAGCAGAACAATTCACCAAGGAATGCTGAACTTGTTTCCAAGTTTTACGCAAACCGGATGCCGGCCATAAAAAACGTAAAACGGATTGTTACCAGAAGACTCGTAAGTAGCATTATTACGAGCAAATTCAGCCCAAGGAAGCAGGTCAGCCCAATAATTCTGAAGATATTGCTCTAGGGACTGGACGTGGTTGGCACGTTCAGCAGCTCCATTAGACTGGGGGTGATAGACAGAGGAAAAGTATAGAGAAATATCCATCTCTGAACAAAAGGTTCTCCAGGAAATGAACTGACTACCGCTGTCGGACACTATAGAATCAGGTATGCCATGTAATCTAAACACCTCCCTGGTGAATATAGCAGCCAAATCTTTGGAAGACGGCAATTTGACAAGTGACACAAAATGAGCCCTCTTAGAGAATCTATCAACGACCATAAGAATGACTGTTTTACCATTGGAAGGAGGAAGTTCAACAATAAAATCCATGGACAGATTAGACCATGGTCTCTCGGGTATAGGTAAAGGTTGTAACAACCCATAAGGAACCCTATGGGAGGACTTCATACTGGCACAAGTGACACATGCTTGTACATAATCTGTGATGTCCTTGCACATAGAGGGCCACCAAAAGTTCAGTGAAACAGCAATTAAAGTTTTAGAGATACAAGCATGCCCAGCTGTCTTAGTATCATGATAGAGCAACATAATGTATCGTCTTTCAGTGAGAGCAACATATAACATATCAGCAGGTTTCTCCTTCTCCCTTGGTTTTGTTTAGTTTGTATAACCTGTAGGATAGACGATGAAATAGAGAGAATAGTAGTAGCGATTATCCTGTCAGGCGGTATGACAGGAGTATCATCAAATTCCTGTTTATCAGTAGTTCAAAACTGCCAAGACAGAGCATCTGCTTTGGTGTTGCGGTCACCAGGTATATAGGTAATGACATAATTGAAGCGTGATAAAAACAGAGACCACCTCGCCTGTCTAGAAGACAACCTCTTGGCTTCGCTTAAATATGAAATATTCTTATGACCTGTTAAAATTATAACAGGATCCTTTGAACCCTCCAGGACATGCCTCCACTCCTTGAGTGCTACGATGGTGGCAAGTAGTTCCCTGTTGCCAATATCACAGTTTCTTTCAGCCTTAGACATTTGTTTGGAATAAAATCCACAAGGATGCAATGGTTTGTCAGGGGACTCTCCTTGGGACAGGACTGCTCCCACTCCCACTTCTGAGGCATCAAGTAAAAAAGGCAAGGAAGGGATAGGATGCTGAAGAATAGGAGCAGAAGCAAATGTGGTCTTGAGAAAATGAAAGGCATCAAGTGCTTCAGGGGTCCAGGCATGTGTATTAACGTCCTTTTTTGTCATTCTGGTAATGGGTGCAATAATAGAGGAAAAACCTTTTTTGAAACGTCTATACTTGTTTCCAAAGCCAATAAATAACTGGATGGCTTTCAAACCATGTGGTAAGGACCAATCTAGAACTGCAGAAAGCTTTTTGGGATCCATACAAAAGCCTTTAGCAGAAACAAGATAGCCCATGAATTGCAATTCAGCTTGGTCAAACAGACACTTCTGGAGTTTACAGTAGAGGTCATTAACCAGAAGAGTCTTCAAAACCTGTTTGACATGCATGTGATGAGTACGCAGATCGGGTGAACATATCAATATGTTGTCCAGGTACACTATTGCAAATGTGTGTATGTACTCCCTTAAGACATCATTGATAAAATCCTGAAAACTGCTGGGGCATTACAGAGACCAAAGGGCATCACGGTGTACTCAGTGTTAAAGGCAGTCTTCCACTCATGATCCTCTTTAATACGTACTAGATTGTAGGCACCCCGTAGATCCAGTTTAGTGAAAACGGTAGCCTGTTTAATTCTATCAAACAATTCCATTATCAATGGAATGGTTAGGCATTTTTGATTGTGATCTTATTTAGACACCTGTAGTCAATACACAATATTAAATCACCTTCCTTCTTAGATACAAAAAAGAAGTCAGAGAAAAGGATTTCCTGATAAACCCTTTCTGTAATGATTCCTTGATGTACTCCTTCATGACAAGGTTCTCTTGGGAGACAAAGGATAAACTCACCAGGTAGTAGATCGATCGTACAATCGTACGGTCTATGGGGGGGTAACTTCTCAGCTTCTCTTTTGTCAAATACTCACGATCTTAAAGACATGTACTGAGGAGGTATAACAGTAGACAAAGGAGGAGCTGTTGGTATGTTAATAGAATTCAAAGGAAGTGACTTTAGTGATACTAGACTCCTGACATTTGGTACTCCATGATTCTACTTGACCTGACTCCCAATTAAAGGTGGGATTGTGTGAAAGCAACCAAGGATGTCCCAATACAATTTGGGAAGGAGAATAAATGACCTGTAACTGAATAGTTTCTTTATGCAACAACCCAGTAGACATATGTAGGGGTTCCGTTTTGTGAGTATTCACAGGGGAACATAATGGTCTACTATCTATGGCCTCAATGGCCAAGGGTGTTTCCTTTTCCCTTAAGGGTATCTTGTATGATTTTGCAAGGTTGGAATCGAAGTTCTCAGCCACACTGGAGTCAACCAGGGCTAGAACATTCCATGTATCTATTAAAATATTTAAACACAGGGAAACAGGGAGAAGCAGTCTATTTAGAATGTAGGGAAACTCTGATGTCACACCCAAGGCTGGTCCCCTGTGCAGTCTTAGGTGCAGGAGTTTTCCAGGTGAACGGGACACTCTTCGCATGTGGCCTTTCTTGCCACAGTAAAGACAGAGTCCTTCTATCCTCTTATACAATTTTTCAGCATCAGCTTGGTAACTTCTAATTGCATAGGTTCTACCTCTGGTAACTTGGAAAACTCAGGAACTTCAACCATAGGCGTAATGGATACTGTAAGGCATCTATTTCTGTTCCTGGTGTATTATCTATCACAAATTATATTGTCTATATCGATGAGGTGGTGAATTAGATCCTCCATGACTACAGGGAGGTCTCTGGCCGATACCTCATCCAATACAGAAATAGAAGAGAGATTCTGTCCCAATAATCTATATAAAGAAGCAAAAATAAAATAAGAAATACTTTATTGAACAAATGCTAAACTACAAAACACAGACAAATATGTATCAATGTGGATACTACAGTTTGCCACATTCAGGAGATATGATGTGGCAAAAAAACTCTAGTATACTAAGTAGACATGGACAAGGGTAATAGTAGGGGAAAAGGATAAAGGACGACAATATGAACATAAAATACTGGGTGAAAGTCAAAAAGACTACGGTGTCTATAAATGCACCCTAGTGAAACTAGCTAAAGAGAAACTGGATATGTTGACACAGTAGATATTGATAGAAATCACTGCCACAATGATACAACAGTTTGTATAAATATAAATGCTGCAATACTGTAAAAGTCTAAAGTGTAACAATATCCAGTGTTGACTCAGTGGGTGATATCAGTAAAGTCACAGTTCAAAATCTAGGTGAACTTAAGCAACCATAAGGGCTACTAGGTTTGCTGAATACAAGTTATCCCATATATATCAATAGGATATGAAATGGGATACACATCCAGGGTATCTGGATATAGATAAGAGATGTAACGGCTATATGAACAAAACAAAAAAATAAAAGCCTGGTGGTTGCTCTCAAAACAATAGTTGGATATAGAGACAGTGGAGAGACACCCAGAGCACATCAAGCAAATACTGATATCCCCAATAGATAAGGATAAGTTAATAACCCTGGACCAAAAATACAGGGTTAAAAAAAACTCTATAGATGTAATACAGAAAGCATTTGGTTAACCTCAATTTGTCTAATCCAATAAAGAGTAGGACGTCCTAACAATGTAGTGATATCTAACTGTGGAGAAGGATATCTTGAACAATCTCTAGTATCGATAACCCACAGTATATATGGGACTTGACAGAACGGAAAACGAATAGGAGTAGTGCTGATGTGGAAGATAGAAAATAAGTAAAAAAAACACACGAATGTCAACAGAGCCTAATATCTATTCTGTGCCTTCAAGGGCACCTGTCCAAAGATAAATGTATCTAAGCTATCTGTATACTGTTATACTGTGACTAATCATGCAGAATATCTCCTGAGATCCTAGCTAGTCGATCCCTAGTCTGTGCCTTCGAGGGCACCTATCTCAGGCTGGGGAGAATAACTGACTAACTGACTTAGTATGAACTGCGGTCCATGTCCGGTTGCCGTGAGAGCGGTAAATAAGGATAAGCTAATGGATATCTAAAATTAATATAAAATAAAAGATAAGCTTGAAGGCATCACGGGCATCACTGGAACCAGTGGTCAGTATAGGAGCATAGACATCGATTTCAATTCCTGGTGTATTATCTATCACAAATTCTATTGTCTATATCGCTGAGGTGGTCAATTAGATCCTCCAAGACTACAGGGAGGTCTCTGGCCGCTACCTCATCCAATATAGCATCTGATAGGCCTTCAATAAATGCTGTAACAAGCCCACTGTTTGTCCAGTCTACTTGAGAAGTCAAGGTATGAAACTGGATAGCGTAGTCAGCAACTGACCTGGATCCCTGTTTGATTCTTATCAATGCTTCAGCAGCATTTTTAGCCCTATTGGTAGTATCAAAGTTCCTCTGAAAAGCTATAAGGAAAGTTCGGAAATCATGAACCAGAGGACCATTAGCCTCCCTTATGGGATTAGCCCACTCAGTAAGCTGCTGCATGAGAAACTCCACCTTTGACCAGTCAGTGGGAAAGGATCGGGGATACATCTCAAAGTGGAATTCCATTTCATTGAGAAACAGCATACAAGTCTAAGAATCTCCTTCATACCTAGGTGGAGGAATCAGGTGTGCTGACGCATTAGGCAGGTTAGATGCCTCTGGAATGGGAGGTACAGGTTGAGATGGTACGGATATTGGATTCTCAGGAGCCAAATAAGTGGTTCTGGACATATGTTTCTGAAGCGCCTGGGCCATCTGGTCCATACGATGGTCCTGCTCTTCAAACTTTGCCTCAAAGGTGGCCATTTGCTGTTCCAAACCTGCAGGGTCCATGGCCCTAGCGTAATGTCACGGTGTAATACTCCAACATGCTGCATTTAGGATAGTAAGGGACAAGACTATGAAATGACGTATTACCGGGCCTTAGAAAGTTGGACTAAACATTAGACAGAGAAAAAGTGTAATCAGAGACGAGCCAAGGTCAAGGTAACGAAGAGACAGCGAAAACAAGAACTAGCCAGAGTCAGGTACACAGTAATCAGTCAGACGGGCAAACAAGACAGGAAAGAGTTAAACATAAATTCAGAGTCAGATACAAAGCCAGGGTCAATATCAGAATAAACACAAAAGATCAAAGAACGCACTAAAGGGTACTGAAACAGAAACCACGATAGGGCAAAGTGAATAGGGCTAGGAAAGTTTAAATATCCTTAACTAACATTTGATGGGCCCACGTCATGTCCACGGCTCGAGCAGAGGCCCCCCGATAAGGTAAGTACCGCCACAAGCATGCATTCATGCCCTTTGTGGTGCAGGGCCAGAGGCATGATCACCTCACTGGCTTGCCCACCTTACTCTCTTCCACCGACGTCCCACTTCTCGGGAATCTGGAATTGAGAGGTATGTAAGTTGGTAAAAGGTTCATAAACTGGTCACCCAATCCCCAGGTGTGTGAGCAATCAAGCCCTGAGGGATTTACAGTAAAGTAGTGAAATAATGAACACTACAAAAAGACCACAGTAGGTGTGTGGCTAGGAACAGCAGAGCAGCAAGGATACTAAACACTATTACATTCAGAGGTTTCAATCAGACTCATTGCCACCAGTGAATAAAATCAAGCACCTAGCCATTTGCAAACATTCGTGAAATAATTGTGCTGGGTTATGAAGAGCTCAGTGAAATCATGCGTGGTACTGTGATAGGAATGGTTTCCTGCATCAAGTACAATGCCAAGAGCTGGATCAGTGGTGGAACTACCACGGACGCAAGGGTTGCAGCAGCGACCATGCCTGTTACTCGAGGGGCCCCAGCTGCCCTGTCCACCCCTGCGACCGTGGGCCGTCCAAAGGTGGAGGGACCCAAGAGAAGCCCTGTGACAAGGGGTCCTGAAGGTAGCCATC
This sequence comes from Pelobates fuscus, assembly GCF_036172605.1. NCBI lineage: Eukaryota > Metazoa > Chordata > Amphibia > Anura > Pelobatidae > Pelobates > Pelobates fuscus. The sequence goes on from NC_086328.1 coordinate 96,725,498, forward strand.
TGGCCACCTTAGGGCGCCCCCGATGTGTTGTTTATTCAGTAAGGCAGAGTAGGCTACTTAACCCACATGGCATGTTTCTACTTTGCTGATATATGCTAGACTGGGGGGAGTGTGGCAGGCACCTGGCATTGGCGGCGAGGGAGGTTAATCTTGCAGCTCCTCACTAGCATGCACCCTCTGTAATGCCGGGAGGCGGAATATGATGTAATTCCTGCCCCGGCATAGTAAACAGCGTGCGGGAGGAGTGATGAACTGCCAACACTGGACCCCAGGCAGAGGACCGACACCAGCCCTCCAAAAGGTAAGGTTGCTGGGTGGGCCTAAAAAAAATTTTTATTTGTGAGAGTGTGCATGAATTTTTTGTGTGTGTGTCTGTGTGTGTATGCCAATGTGTGTGTGACAGTGTGTGTCAGTGTGTGTATCTGTAAATGTGTGTGTGTGACAGTAAGTGTGTGTCAGTCAGTGTGTGTGTGTTTTCATCAGTGAGTGCGAAACCACAAGTGAGTGAGTGTGTGTGTGGTTTGGAGAGACTAGGAGGAGCTGGGGGTGGGAGATACACATGGGAGAGACTTACTTTCAGCGAAGGCAAATCTTAAAGTTTTAGCATGCCAAGACATTTAGGACAATGCTATGCTTCCAACTTTGTGGGATCAGTTTGGGGAAGGCCCTTTTCTATTCCAGCATGACTGTGACCCAGTGGATAAAGCAAGTTCCATAAAGACATGGTTGGATGAGTTTGGTGTGGAAGAACTTGATGTAAAGGTCAGGTGTCCCAATATGTTTGTCCAGATAGTGTAGGTTCTCTGAGAATTAGCAAATTTGTAAATACAGAATATGTCCCACAACATCAATAACAAGATAATACATATAAGAAACCAAAAAAATGTAATAAAAGAATCACATTCTAAGTTGTGTAGTAGGGTGACAGCCGAGATCCATTATATAGACTCAGATGTAGACCCTTAAATAAATCCCCTGAACCCAATTGGTATACAAAGTCAGTACCATATATATGTGTAAATATATATATATATATATATATATATATACACACACATCCACACTTAAAGGGACAATCCAGGCACCCAGACCACTTCTGCCCATTGGTGTGGTCTGGGTGCCAACTCCCACTACCCTTAACCCTGCAAGTGTAATTATTGCAGTTTTCATAAAATGCAATGTTTACCTTGCAGGGTTAAGTCCTCCTCTAGTGATTGTCTACTAGACAGCCACTAGAGGACACTTCCATGTTCATAGAGTGTGTTATAACAACGCTGGACGTCCTCACGCTATGTGAGGACCTCCAGCGTCGCCGAAATCCCCGTAGGAAAGCATTATTCAATGCTTTCCTATGGGGAGGTCTAATGCGCGTGTTCTGGTGGCGGTCACTATTATCTAATCCTGCCAGGTGGAGGATTATCTTTTGTAACTGTACCATTTGGCACTGTGGTCCTCTCAAGTCAGAAGACCTCATCTGTTAGCCCCTACAGATTATTGCACAGCACCTGAACATCCACTTGGATAGAAGCGTGTAGGTGGGTAGTTGTCTTCCGTAGGTTTTCGTTAGTTAGCAAAGCTGTGATTAAACTGACCCAAACATTATCAAGTGGAGCCTGGGTTGTATTGAGACCGAGGCTGGGAAGTCTGGTGTAAATGCCTGGATAACTGAAAGCATAGATTGGGAGGCCATGTCCGCAGGGGGCTGAGAAAAGAATGGTTGAGTTGACATGTTCAACTCTTTCTGCCATGTGCAGGCTTAGAGGAGCCAGGAGCGGTCATCTGTGCAGGGAAATGACGATGGGCAGCTCAAGAGTCGTCAGTAGCTCAAGTTAAGCGACCATCTTCCTCAGTGGCTTGACTACTCCCCTCAGATTAAATATTTTAGGCTGAATAGCATCAACATTTTCTTTTCACCATCGTTTTTATTTATCCAAAACTCTTCGTCCAGTGAATAACTACAACTAACACATCAGGTACACAGACAATTAAAGCCATACAAATGTTTCTAGTGCACAAATACAGTAATGTATTGCATGGTAGTTAAATATTCAGACACCTACTCCGATTGCTACACATCTTGTGCACTTTGACCTCAGCTCTCAGATAGTATGAGAAATATCTCATACCAACAGATGCAGCTTCTGGACAGGATCAAAGGTATAAACACACCTATAAAGACCTTTTCCCCCAAAAAAGAGATATCAGCCAGGAGCAGCAAAGCCATCTGGCCTGTGCCTGTGCCAATCCATGTACATTTATACTGAACATCAGAAACGAGATGCTCCAAAGCTATTTTAACATCCTGCTGTGCATCAAATGTTGAAGAGCATAGCAGGTTAAAGAGCTGCAGAAGTCTGTAAAGTTAAGTGTGTTCCAATAAAAGTAATAATAACCTGGTATGCATCAGGATTTTATTTGTTATAAATGTAATTGGCTTTGATGGAATCAGAAGGAGTTAGTTTAGATCATTCAGGCAGGTATTCTGTGTTTCATATTACATTTGTTTTGACCTATGTATATGAACCTAACAAAGACTTCTTACCAGAACTTATCTTACCAGACGACGCACTCGTACCGTTGTCAATGTCCCAGAAAATGAATGACCTCATGTTTCAAAGTCCAGCATTGTGATCATGTGTCCTCTTCTAAGTCCCATCAGAAGCTAAGACATACTCTGCATCAATGTTCAACCTGAGCAGGGCCACCATCAATGCATGACAACCATAACGTTTGTCATGGGTCCGGCGGTCCTGGGGGGCCTGGACAACTCTGGCAGTCCGAACCCCACATTCCTTAGGTGCACATATATAGCAATTTTTGCTATATATATATGTGCACTGTGAGCCCCCTGCTACCTGCACACTGCAGAGGGGGCCTAGCAGCACACTCTGTTCTCCTTTCCAGATTTTCTCTATCTAACTTTTCTGAGCCCTGCGCTTGTCAGAGTGTTGCCATGGGCCGGTTTCGCGAGACTGTGACAGAGAGGAGCTGGAAAGGGAACACAGAGTGTGCTGCTGGGACCCCTCTACAATGTACATCAGCAGACTCCATCATACCACCCGACCACCAGGAAATGCGATCTCCCGCCTCCTTTGCAAGGTAAGAAGCAGGGAGGGGAGAATAAAATAGAAATATACACAAATAAATGTAAAAAAATCCTTTTCCACCCTATTTTACATACACTCTGAATCCTTACAAGAACACACTCTGCACTCACTACACACACTACATTCACTATACACAATTTGCACTCACTACAAACACACTACATTCATTATACACACATGCTACATAAATGTTACAGGCCTACCAGTACATCAAATGTCCCTGATTTTACAACCCCATGAGGCAAATGTATATCACAGGGTTGTGCTTCAAACAAATGTAAATTACAGGTACAGAGCTTTCTCTGTTGGGACACAGGTGGTAAACTTTAAATATCAGACTAGACGTGACTTTGTCCGTATCATAATCCCACTATATGATTGCATCTCAATGTATCCTTCCTGGTAAAATATTATATTATAAATAAATAAATAGCCCCTAAACTCCAGTGTGTCTCCCTATTGTTGCTGGAATGTCCTCAGTAGTGTTTGCAGCAATGTTTGTTTGGAATGTTCTAAGAGAAGACAAATCAATAAGGCAGGTTGTTTATGCCCATGATTAGAAATGTATAATTAGATTTTAAGTTTCATTTCTTTTCTTTGCCTCCCATTCACAAAGCACAAACCTCGGAGCAGTGACTAAATTGTAATAAGATACTCTAATATTTGGTTAGTTCTCAGCCCGAGCAGACAGCACTGTCATTTCTGTAAATTGTAAGAGTTCTTCAATTTCCTCAATCACAGCCAGGCTAAATTAAATCTCCCAGTGCTGTTAAATGATACAATGAACTGCCTGTGAGCCTATGTAACCCTTTACCATCTAACGCAAGTTAGACATTTTTAATAGTACTAATAATTTTCAATTTGTATGGCGCTTTTCTCCCTGTGAGACTCAAAGCACATTACAGGTATACAAACATAAAGACATAAAAGTTAGGAGTTTCTGAAGGTCAGCTGAGCGGACTGAATGCCTGATGGAAGAGGTGGGTCTTTGGCTTTTAAAAAAAAGTCTGTAAGGACGGTGCCTTTCTAAGCAAGGTAAGGAGTTCCAGAAGGTAGGGGCAGCATGGCTGAATTCTTGGCACTGACAGGTAAGATTTGCTGGCTGGCCGAAGTTAACGGGATGGAATATAGGTGTCTCTGGGCCTTGACTGTTTAAGACTTTGAAGATTAGAAGGCCAATTGAAATATATGCTCGCTATTTAATTGGAAGCCAATGCAGGGAGTGGAGAAAAGGTGTAACATAGAAACATAGAATGTGACGGCAGATAAGAACCATTCGGCCCATCTAGTCTGTCCAGTTTTCTAAATACTTTCATTAGTCCCTGGCATTATCTTATAGTTAGGATAGCCTTATGCCTATCCCACGCATGCTTAAACTCCTTTACTGTGTTAACCTCTACCACTTCAGCTGGAAGGCTATTCCATGCATCCACTACCCTCTCAGTAAAGTAATACTTCCTGATATTATTTTTAAACCTTTGTCCCTCTAATTTAAGACTATGTCCTCTTGTTGTGGTAGTTTTTCTTCTTTTAAATATAGTGTCCTCCTTTACTGTGTTGATTCCCTTTATGTATTTAAATGTTTTTATCATATCCCCCCTGTCTCGTCTTTCCTCCAAGCTATACATGTTAAGATCCTTTAACCTTTCCTGGTAAGTTTTATCCTGCAATCCATGAACCAGTTTAGTAGCCCTTCTTTGAACTCTCTCTAAGGTATCAATATCCTTCTGAAGATAGGGTCTCCAGTACTGTGTACAGTACTCCAAGTGAGGTCTCACCAGTGTTCTGTACAATGGCATGAGCACTTCCCTCTTTCTACTGCTAATACCTCTCCCTATACAACCAAGCATTCTGCTAGCATTTCCTGCTGCTCTATTACATTGTCTGCCTACCTTTAAGTCATCAGAAATAATCACCCCTAAATCCCTTTCCTCAGATGTTGAGGTTAGGACTCTATCAAATATTCTGTACTCTGCCCTTGGGTTTTTACGTCCAAGATGCATTATCTTGCACTTATCCACATTAAATGTCAGTTGCCACAACTCTGACCATTTTTCTAGTTTACCTAAATCATTAGCCATTTGGCTTATCCCTCCTGGAACATCAACCCTGTTACATATCTTAGTATCATCTGCAAAAAGACACACCTTACCATCAAGACCTTCTGCAATATCACTAATAAAAATATTAAAGAGAATGGGTCCAAGTACAGATCCCTGAGGTACCCCACTGGTGACAAGCCCAAGCTTCAAATATACTCCATTGACTACAACCCTCTGTTGCCTGTCACTCAGCCACTGCCTTACCCATTCAACAATATTGGAATCCAAACTCAAAGATTGTAGTTTATTGATAAGCCTTCTATGTGCAACAGTGTCAAAAGCCTTACTGAAATCTAGGTAAGCAATGTCTACTGCACCACCCTGATCTATAATTTTAGTTACCCAATCAAAAAAATCAATAAGATTAGTTTGGCATGATCTCCCTGAAGTAAACCCATGTTGTCTCTAATCTTGAAATCCATGTGTTTTTATATGTTCAACAATCCTATCCTTTAACATGGTTTCCATCACTTTCCCCACTACTGAAGTAAGGCTTACTGGCCTATAGTTGCCTGACTCCTCCCTATTACCTTTCTTGTGAATGGGCACAACATTCGCTAACTTCCAATCTTCTGGGACTACTCCTGTTATCAATGATTGGTTAAATAAATCTGTTAATGGTTTTGCTAGTACACCACTAAGCTCTTTTAATAGCTTTGGGTGTATTCCATCTGGTCCCATTGACTTATTTGTCTTTATTTTTGACAGTTGAAATCGAACCTCTTTCTCTGTAAACTCACGTGTAATAAATTACTCATTTATCCTTTTTCTTAACTGAGGTCCCTTTCCTTCATTTTCATCTGTAAATACCGAACAAAAATATTCATTGAGGCAGTCAGCTAGACCTTTATCCTCATCTACATACCTTCCTTCTTTTGTTTTTAATCTAACTAATCCTTGTTTTACTTTTCTTTTCTCATTTAGGTATCTAAAAAAAAGTTTTGTCCCCCTTTTTTACTGACTGTGCTATTTTCTCTTCTGTGTGTGATTTGGAAGCTCTTATAACTTGCTTAGCCTCTTTCTGCCTAATCTTATAGGTCATTCTGTCTTCCTCACTCTGGGTTTTTTTATAATTACTAAATGCTAACTTTTTGTTTTTTACTATTTTGGCCACATCTGTGGAGTACCACAGTGGTTTCTTGAATTTTTTGCTTTTACTGACAAGCCTAATGCAATTTTCTGTTGTCTTCAGTAGTGCAACTTTTAAATAATCCCATTTCTTTTGGACTCCATTTAAATTGCTCCAGTTTGATAATGACTCCTTTACACATATTCTAATTTTGGAAAAGTCTGTTTTTCTAAAGTCTAAAACTTTTGTTTTTGTGTGGTGTGACTCAGTCACTGTTCTTATATTAAACCACACTGACTGATGATCACTGGATCCTAAACTTTCACCTACAGTAATATCTGATACCAAATCTCCATTTGTTAACACTAAATCTAGTATGGCCTCTTTACGAGTTGGCTCCTCAACGACTTGTTTTAGAGACAATCCCAGTAGGGAGTTTAGAATATGTGTGCTCCTGGCACAAGTAGCTATTTTTGTTTTCCAATTCACATCAGGAAGATTAAAGTCACCCATGATGATAACTTCCCCCTTCATTGTCATTTTAGCTATTTCTTCAACTAGTAGATTATCTAACTCTTCAATTTGTCCTGGGGGCCTATAAATCACACCTACACGAGTTACTGTGTGATTACCAAATTCTAACGTAACCCAAACGGACTCTATGTTCGCCTCACTAACCTTTATTAGGCTAGATTTTATGCTATCCTTTACATACAGGGCCACCCCTCCCCCTTTCTTGCCTTCCCTGTCTTTTCTATATAAAGAGTACCCTAGTATTGCTATGTCCCAGTCATTTTTCTAATTATACCATGTCTCAGTAACAGCGACTAAATCTACATTATCAGTTGCCATTATTGCCACAAGTTCATGGATCTTATTCCCTAAACTGCGAGCATTTGTAGACATGACTCTAAGCTTATCATTTTTTAACACACTTGCTACAGGCACCTTCTGTCCTTGTTTTGGGGGACAATTGGATTGATGTTTTATCACCCTTTTGCCCCCCCTCCTAGTTTAAATACATCCTAGCAAAACCTCTGAACTGCTCACTGAGAACATTTGTTCCCTTTTGAGAAGATGCAAACCATTTTTTTTGTACAGTTTATTTCCATTCCAAACAGAGCTACCATGAGCAATAAAGCCAAATCCTTGCTCCCGACACCATTCACCAAGCCACAAGTTTAAGTCCCTAATACGCATCCGCCTGTCGTTCTGAGTGTTATGCACAGGCAGAACTTCAGAGAATGACAGTGTGGAAGCAACCTGCCGTATATCATTGGCAAAAACACTAAAAATTTCCTGAACCTCTGAAACCTCATTGCAAGCCAAGTCATTTGTCCCTAAATGGACAAGTACATCCAATTCCCCTTCCTGCTTTGCTTGCTTAACAATATTACAGATACGTCTTCTGTCTCTGTGAGCAGTAGCTCCGGGAAGACACCTCACAAGACCACCATTGTCCATCTCCACACCTCTTATGATGGAATCCCCCAACAACAACTGCTTTCTTTTAGGCCTCACCATAGTCTTCAAGCCTCTCTGCACAACACCACTAGCCTCAGTGCCTCTCTGCCCAACACCACTAGCCTCAGTGCCTCTCTGCACAACACCACTAGCCTCAGTGCCTCTCTGCACAACACCACTAGCCTCAGTGCCTCTCTGCACAACACCACTAGCCTCAGTGCCTCTCTGCACAACACCACTAGCCTCAGTGGCTCTCTGCACAACACCACTAGCCTCAGTGCCTCTCTGCACAACACCACTAGCCTCAGTGCCTCTCTGCACAACACCACTAGCCTCAGTGCCTCTCTGCACAACACCACTAGCCTCAGTGCCTCTCTGCACAACACCACTAGCCTCAGTGCCTCTCTGCACAACACCACTAGCCTCAGTGCCTCTCTGCACAACACCACTAGCCTCAGTGCCTCTCTGCACAACACCACTAGCCTCAGTGCCTCTCTGCACAACACCACTAGCCTCAGTGCCTCTCTGCACAACACCACTAGCCTCAGTGCCTCTCTGCACAACACCACTACACTCTGAAAGTGCAGAAAATGAATTATGTAGAGCAACAGACTGTGCAATATGCCTTTTATCCACAACTCCAAGTCTACCAGATCCTACAGTAATCCATCTGCCATTCCTAGTATGTCTCTGCGGCAGTGGCTTTGCAGAGTTATGTGGCAGGACCGAGTTTGATTTGTCAGTAGTCTGGCTGCTGCATTTTGTAAAGTCTGAAGTCGATGGAGCTCGTTTTCTGTGGGGCACAAGTAAAGAACATTGCAGTAATCTAGCCAAGATGATACAAATGCATGGAATAATGTTTGCATATCATTCTGTGGAATTAAGTGTTGTATCCTGGCTATGTTTTTCAGATGAAAGTAGGCAGATTTTATTACGGAGGAAATCTGCAGTTTAAATGAAAGTCCAGAGTCAATCAGCACTCCGAGGTTTCGTACCATTGATGAACTGATGCGTTCAGAGCCTCCAAGCTCCAGGCCAGTTGGGATATTTTGGTTGCCTGGGGTCCCCTCACCAAGAGTAACTCTGTTTTGTCCAGCTTCACTTTAAGCAAACTAGCATTCATCCATTCTATGAGGTCTGCTAAGCAACTGCTGATGTGGCATGTTGGGTCTGTGGTATCTGGAGCAAAATAGAAATATAGTTGTGTGTCATCAGCTTAACAATGATACCTTAGGCTATGTTATCTAATGATGTCTCCCAGTGGTAGCAAGTAAATTGCGAATAGCTTGGGAGACAAGATGGATCCTTGTGGAACTCCGCAAGCCAGTTATGTTATGTTGGTGCCGATGAGCTTGATCCTGGTGTTACTCTCTGTGATCTACCAGTGAGGAAAGATTTAAGGTCTGTGCCTCCTAGACCACAGATGTGCTGCAAGTGCTCTATTAAAATCCTGTGGTCAATGGTGTCAAATGCAGCTGAGAGATCCAAGAGGATTAGGATGGAGTAATCACCTTTGTCTCTCGCCATAAGGAAATCATTTAGCACTCGGCCTAGTGCGGTTTCAGTGCTGTGGTGGCATCTAAAACATGACTGGAAAGGATCAAAGATGTTCAAGCTTGATAGATGGGCCTCCAGTTGAGTTGCCACTGCTTTTTCAATTATTTCCCCCAGAAATGGAAGGTTGGATACTGGTCTGTAATTAGCCATGCAGTCTGGGTCTAATAAAGGTTTCTTTAGGAGTGGTTTTACCACAGTTTCTTTTAGAGCAGGGCTGTCCAACCTGCGGCCCCCCATATGTTGCTGAACTACAACTCCCATGATTCCCTGGCTATCTGTTTCATTGAAAGAATCATAAGAGTTGTAGTTCAGCAACATCTGGGGGGGCGCAGGTTGGACAGCCCTGTTTTAGAGGATCTGGGAAGTCTGCAGTTTTTAGTGAACACTGCACTATTTTTTTGTGAGAGCTGGGGTGAGTGTTTCAATGCATGCAGATATAAGCTAAGTTGGAGCAAGGTCTAAGTCACATGTAGTAGGGTGTAACTTTTGCACGTTTTTTTTTTTTTTAAATGCCTTTATATCCACATTTGTAAAGGTGGATCATAAACTGGGGCAATCTGGCATTCCATTGTGGTGTGTAAGGGTTTGGCCTGCTGTGATAGAGGCTCGGATTGAGGATTTTTGCACTAGCCTTCTGTGTAAACGGCTGGAGCTTTCATGGACTGGCAAATATGTTTCCAAAGAGATAAAACATTGATCATTTCACGTCCCAGTGTTTCTTCTTCATAACTACAGCTCCTTGGTAAGCACACAATGCAACCCAAATACACATATACTCACAATGCAGCCCCTAGATGCACACGCACACACTTTACAGGCCCTTGCAACACACACACATAAATTGCTATTTTATTTTTATTTAAATCCACCCAGCCTTTGGGAGAGCTGAGTGTTTCCCTGACGTCCAGTGTGTCTCCTCTCAGTCTTCCTGCAGTTTCTCTCTGCTCGCTCTCTATAGTGATGCCGATAGCGGAGTGATGTCATGTCAATAAACAGCACGCAAGGGAGCAGAGAGGAACTGCAGGAAGGTTACTGCTCCCTCATGTGCTGTCTTCATGCTCCCCATGGCGGCCGGCTCTCATGTTTCCTGCGCGGCTTAGCAAAGGGCTGACAAATGCCAGGTGCCAGGGCGAAATGTCTAGTCGCCATGGTGACCTGGCTCCTGGAATTTGTCGAGCCCTGTGTATGTATGTATAAAGACCTGAATAGGTCAAAACTTTGATCTGCTGAACTCTGATTACATGGACACATTAAACTGAACACTTTTTCAAATCCAGGAGTGCACCTTGTTATCCTTACTATATATTTCTTCGCTGGTTTTGCACCCTGGTATGTATATACATATTTTTTTCTATTGAAAGGTAGAGTGCCAAACCTATCCCTATTTTTTCATATATATATAAAAAATATATGTATACACACACACACACACGTTTTATAACTGCCCCCCTTCTTTTGTCCCTGGCCCCTTATATGCCCCGCCTAAGTATGAATCCTGGAGACGCCGCTGACTAAATTGCCAGGGACGAGCCAGCTTACCGTATAGAGAGGTACGAAAGCTGGAAAATAAAATTGAAATGGGGAGGAGACAGACTAAAGAAGAGTAGATTATAACTCACATTACTATGAGGGTGAAAGAGAGTATTTTGATGGCTCCACAGGAACAGAACTTGTGCTAATGTAACGTGTCATTATTTATGTAGAGCTTCTCAAAAATATAACTCAGCATTGCAAGATGTGGATGAAACAGGGATTTCTCAGCAATAAAATTCCCAAAATGAGCAGTCTGTTAATTGCTATTAACTTACCCAAGTTTATATGGCAGATTCAGGAGAGGCTACTGTTGGAAACGGATACGTAAGGCTTTGCGATTAAAATAAATTTTACATTGTATTTTGTTTAGTTTTTACGTATATGCTAAAACCATCTACCCGATACATAGCATGTTATTCTTGCACAATATTTGCAGGAGCATTGTCAGTACCAGTGGTATAAGAATGGCATTCAAATTTTCACACTGCAATCGAAAATATTATTGTAGCCACACAGGAGATTGAATGGGGACTTACCGTAATTTTTTAATTCATAAATTCATCTGATTCCATTTAGAATCATTTCTTACACTTTTCTCATGTAAACACTACCTTCTGGTACAACATTATAATTAATATTTAATTGAGTGCTATTAAGTAAACATGAAACTCTGAATAAAGCAATCATGTTAGCGGACATCTGCACTGGGCTTCTGTTTGGAAAGCAAAATAATGGTATCAATGTAGACATATGAGAAAGGGCCAGTAAGAGCAAAAAAACTGACATTTTACATTCTAAAAAAATGACAGAAAACTGTTATTTGTTTTCTGTTAGCTGAACTGCTGCAGCGACACTGAGGAATACATTTACGTGGTTATGTGGTGACCATTCAAGTCTTAACCCCTTAAGGACACATGACATGTGTGAAATGTCACGATTCCCTTTTATTCCAGAAGTTTGGTCCTTAAGGGGTTAAACAAATTTTTTCACACCAAATTTCAAGTTCTCTTATTTAACTACAATTGTTGCTTATGTTCCCTTCCGAAGCAGTTAAGAGCAGCATTTACCAGATAGAAAGTCACACTGCTATGCCTGGCAGTACTCAGTGTTGCTGCAGCGGTTCATCTAACAGAAAAAAAACAACACAGTTTTCTGACATTTTTTTAGAACATAAAAACATTTGGTCCTATTTTTTCCAAATTTAGCATTGCTTTTTTTGGGGGGCGGGGGGAGCTTTTAATATTGTCACCCTGGTGTTGTGAATTGCACAATAAAATAAATTAATATATCCTCTTTTCATTCCATGAGATGGTACCAGAATTGTGGTTGCATCAGCTGACATTACTGGATGTGCATGCGCAGTTAGATGCTTAGAAACCATATTATATTATAATTATTATTATTATTATTATTATTATAGCATTAGCTCACTTGGATTCTACCGAGTAAAAAAGGCAGAACCTCAGAGTGAGGACAGTTGACGTTATTGCAGTGTGAATGTCTAGGATTCCAAACATGTTTTATCACTTATAGATTAAATCATAGCAAATAAAATGTTTGTTTTTTTTGTTTTGTTTTTTTTAAAAGCAAAGGTTGGCAAATTAGTTTGTTGGGACTTTCAGTCACTGAATCCCAAAAAGATCCCAAAAAGTATATATTTCTAGAAATTAAACACCCGAAAATAGTTAGCTTGCTACAGTTATCAAGTAACTCTTATTGCCAAACTCGGCCAAAACATTTGGTCAAATTTGTCCAAATTTAGCATTGCTTTTTTGGGGGGCTGTTAATATATTCTCATCCTGGTGTTGTGAATTGCACAAAAAAATAAAATATATATATATTCTTTTCATTCCATGAGCACAACTTTACTACACAGTTTGTAATTTTGTCAGTACTTTAGAAAGTTATCAGGTCAATTTTTTAAAGGAACCCTGTAGTACACAAACATGTATTCCTGACCCTATAGTGTTAAAATCACCATCTAGCCCCCCTGGCTCCATCTTACTCCGCTAGATGCAGCAAAATGTTACCTTTACTCCAGTCTGCTGCTGGCTCTGCCTGCTAGGCTGACATTATCAGAAGTGTTGAACTGAGCCAGTAACAATGCTTTCCCATAGGATTTTCTGAGACTGTTAAGGAGGCAGATCAGGGGATGGGTCAGCACAAGCCAAACACAGCCCTGGCCAATCAGCATCTCCTCATAGAGATGAATCAAATCAATGCATCTCTATGAAAGTTCAGTGCATCTCTATGAAAGTTCAGTGTCTGCATGCAGATGGTGGAGACACTGAATGGCAGTGCTGCTCACTGTGTAGCACTGCCCCAGGAAGCACCTCTAGTAGCCACGTGAGGAGTGGCCAGTGGAGGTATCCCTAGGATGTAATGTAAACACTGTCTCTTCTCTGCAAAAACAGTGTTTAAAGCAAAACGCCTAAAGGGACTGCTTGATACTCACCACAACAAATACAATAAGCTGTAGTTGTTCTGGTGACTATAGTGTCCCTTTAAGGATTCAGATCAGTGATTGTGACTGGGTCCAGGTCACTTTTGGGGTAGAAAAGCAGCTCCAGAAACTATTTTCATCAACATACCATTTTCATTAACGGATTAGCTGGTTGATTTTGCATGAAATATTTTTCTTTTACCCCTTAAGGACGGCGGGCGTTCTATGCTGTCCTTAAAGGGCTGGCTCTAAACGCTGCCAGGTGGCATAAAACGTCCTAGCTGTTCTTGCTGCCCACGTGGCCGGCGCCATGAGCCTGCTGCAGATCGCAGTTGGGGGGCATGCCTGGCCCCCCAGGCACCCCCTCTGTGCCCAGTGACCGCAGTCTGCAGCCTCCGATTGCAGTGACAGGCTGCCCCCCAGGCAGTCCCCCTGCGGTCAGTGACCGCGATCTACTCAGCCTAATATATATTATTAAAAAATGGGAGAAAATAATATAATACATTTTATTCATATTAAATTATGTTTCATAGCTAAATATTTGATATTAAATGAAAGCCCTGTTTCCCCTGAATAAAATGATATATCATAAGTGTGGGTGCATTTAATATGAAGGAGGTGAATTACGTTTGGACAGACATATAGCGCAAATTCCAGTTTTTGTTTACATTTTGTTTTGATCAGAACGTGTACATTTGGCTCAGTCCTTAACCCCTTAAGGACCAAACTTCTGGAATAAAAGGGAATCATGACATGACACACACGTCATGTGTCCTTAAGGGATTAAGGGGTTAATCCTTTTTTTCACATTGATGTTTCATAAGTAATTTAAGCTGAAATTGCCTATATGGTATTTTCACCCGTGTTTTTCACTTGTAAATTGCGTTTTTTGTTTGTGGTGAATTTTACGTAGACTATCTGCAAAGTCCATACTGTTGCATTCTGCTACATCTCTCAAGCATAGCAATACCTTAGCCACTGACACAATCTGCTAACCAAGTGCTTCACTCCTCCACGTCTCTCAGAATTCACAGCTCATCATGCAAATGAGTACAGATAGGCATTATATATTGCAGACCTCATACTACATTTACCCAGGCACCCTTTGCAAAGGAGTACTTTTTCAAACAGAGTGTTTTTTGTTTTTTTTAACCAAAGCATGGTAGTGCAAATGACTAGAAACAACAGTGAACTGTACAGTTTAAACCTTTTTGGTCGTAGTGAGCACATTGCTTCTTCTGGTCTAAAAGTTAAAGTATATCTGTCAACATACAACTAAGTACTAAATAAATTGTGGGGAGACCAGACCATAAAAAAATTCCTACTGGTTGATCCAAGTTCACAATTTACTGTTGTGTATTATTTTTACATCTCAAGTAGGACCTTGGTCCACATTGGGTACACATATGTAGATACGTAGATGATGCACAATACATATAGAATTTGTGTACTTCTAAGCAAATAGTAAACTTAACCCTAATTAAATTGATAAAAAATATCTACAACAATTTTGTCTTGTCCCTGCTGCAAATTAATCACGTTCTTGGCACTTACCGCTGTGGGTTTGAATAGTCATACGTCATGAGGCTAAAACTGTCCACAATTGGAGCCAACAGGTCAAACTCCTTTCTTCCAAACATGCCAAGCTGGTCAGTGCTTAAATGAGAAAACATGACCAATGTTAGGAAATACAATCACATACCGACGCCAGCATTTTGCTATAATTAGAGATGAATAGAGAAATTAAACAGAAAAATAAAATATGAAAGCACGTGTTTCTACATCTCAAGTGACAAAAATCATATTTTGCGGCTAGTGGCATAGCCCATTGATGGGGACATATGAAGTATTATTTACTTAAGAGAAAGTGAACATTGATAGCAATGTGATCTGCATGGAACCATTGAGTTTATTTGCACTTCCTTTATATCCTATATATTCCTTTATATGAAATAATAAAAAATCTAAAATAAAATAGCTCAGCCAACCACATTGTTAATATACATGACAATTATCGGAGTTTCACTGGAGTGATTTGTTTTTCTTGTTGTCCAGTTTAGCGAGCAAATGTTTTTCCTTGCATTTTCTTTTTTATTAAAATGTATTTTATTTTCATTTTAAATTTACATGACACAGACAGTCGCATGTATTATCATAATTTTTAAAGCGACAACATATTATACAGCACAGTTTTACATGGGGATAAAAAAGGAAATAAGAGACAAAATACTACATATTATAAGGGTACAAGAGGTTAATAAGGGCCCTCCTCAAACGAGCTTACAGAATGTGAGAAGAATAACATCTGGGGGATGAGATCACCAGGTGCCAAGCCAATATAGTTAAACTAAAAGTAGATGTGTGAACGAAAGCTGGGTGGTGGGAAGCTGAGAAAGTGCAATGAACTTTGAGTCACTAATCATGTTAGAAGAGACAGGTTTAAAGACTGAAAATGCACCTGCTAAAAGAGATGACTTAGGTGACTTCTTAAAGGACAAGGAGAACTTTTGTTGGCTGGCTGTCCCATGGAAATCAAACTACAAATGAGAAATCCTGTAGTTGAAAATTAGCATAGAATAGGACAAAGGACAGGAGACTGTTGCTGGAAGACCACAGTGACTGAAAAGAAGTGTATTTTGTACATCATATTCCGGCCCCGGTCTCACTAAGCGGTGCGCTGGGGCGGGGGAGCAGAGACAGAATGACCAGCTCACCCATGCGGCCACCAGCACACAGGTAGCAATTATGTGTGTCAGTGTGAGTGTATGTGTGTGTGTGTGTCAGTGTCATGGTGTGTGTGTCTGTCTGTGTGTCATTGTGTGTGTGTCTCTGTCTGTCATGGTGTGTGTGTGTCTGTGTCTGTCTGTGTCACTGTGTGTGTGTGTGTCTGTCTGTCATGGTGTGTGTGTCTGTGTCATGTAATGTGTGTGTGTCTCTGTCTGTCATGGTGTGTGTGTATCTGTCTGTGTCATGTAACGTGCGTCTGTGTCACGGTCTCTCTGTGTCATGGTGTGTGTGTCTGTCTGTGTCATGTAACGTGCGTTTGTGTCACGGTCTCTCTGTGTCGTGGTGTGTGTCTGTCTGTGTGTCATGGTGTGTGTGTCTGTCTGTGTCATGTAATGTGTGTCTGTGTCACGGTCTGTCTGTGTTATGGTGTGTGTGTCAAGGTGTGTGTATGTCTTTTTTAAGGTGTGTGTCTGTCATGGTATGTGTGTGTGTGTGTGTCTTGGTATGTGTGTGTCTGTCATGGTGTGTGTGTGTGTGTCTGTCTGTGTCCTGATGTGTGTCTGTCATGGTGTGTCTGTGTTTCTGTCTGTGTCACGGTCTGTCTGTGTCAAGGTGTTTGTGTGTGTGTATTTTTACTCACTTTTTTCTCACCCACTTTGTGCTGGTCTCCCCTCGACTGGCCCTGCCTCTATGACTGAGATCACCAAGCTTGATGATCTCAGCCAATCCGCACTGACACCGGAAGCACCTCTAGTGACCGTCAAAGTGTCTGTCACTAGGAAGCAATGTAAACACTGCCTTTTCTCAAAAAAGTCAGTGTTTACATTGAAAAGCCTGCAGGGACAGGCTATAGACACCAGAACCACTACATTAAGGTGTGTGTGTGCGCGCCTGCTAGTGAGTGGGCTTGCTTGTGTGTGTGTGTGTTGCCTGCTACTGAGTGAGCTTGTGTTTTTATGTCAATTACCTTATGTATATCAGTGAGATTGTTTGTCTATGAGGCTGTGTATCAATCAGCTTGTGTCAGTGAGATTGTCTGTGTCTGCATGTGAGTATGCTTACTGTATACCGTATTTTTCGCTCCATAAGACGCACCACACCATAAGACGCACCTAGTTTTTAGAGGAGAAAACCCAGAAAAAAAATATTCTGAACAAACTGTCCCATAGTGTTTCTTACTATGGGATAGTTTGTACAGAATATTTTTTTTTCTCCCCTGTCCCATAGTGTTCCTTACCACCCACCCCCCTCTCTTGTCCCATAGTGTTCCTTACCACCCACTCCCCTCTCCTGTCCCATAATGATCTTTAACCCCCCCTCCCCTGTCCCATAGTGTTCCTTACCACCCACCCCCCTCTCTTGTCCCATAGTGTTCTTTAACCCCTCCTCCCCTGTCCCATAGTGTTCTTTAACCCCTCCTCCCCGTCCCATAGTGTTCTTTAACCCCTCCCCCCCGTCCCATAGTGTTCTTCAAGCCCTCCTCCCCTGTCCCATAGTGCTCTTTAACCCCTCCTCCCCTGTCCCATAGTGTTCTTTAACCCCCCCATCCCCTTGTCCAATAGTGTTTTCACCCCATAGTGTTCCCCCTCCCCTCATCCCATAGTGCACTTTCCCTCCAATAGTGTCCCCCCCTCCCCTTGTCCCCTCCAATAGTGTCCCCCCTCCCCTTGTCCCATAGTGTCCCCCCTCCCCTTGTCCCATAGTGTCCCCCCTCCCCTTGTCCCATAGTGTCCCCCCTCCCCTTGTCCCATAGTGTCCCCCCCTCCCCTTGTCCCATAGTGTCCCCCCTCCCCTTGTCCCATAGTGTCCCCCCTCCCCTTGTCCCATAGTGTCCCCCCTCCCCTTGTCCCATAGTGTCCCCCCTCCCCTTGTCCCATAGTGTCCCCCCTCCCCTTGTCCCATATTGTCCCCATCCCCTTGTCCCATAGTGTCCCCCCCATCCCTTGTCCCATAGTGCCCCCCCTCCCCTTGTCCCATAGTGTGTCCCCCTCCCCTTGTCCCATAGTGTCCCATAATTACTTACCTGTCTTGTAGCGTGGGCCGGCTTAACAGCGTGCATCGTGGTACAGGAACTTCAAATTCAGGTTCCGGTTTCCGGCGGGACTGAAAGTAAGTGTGCACACTTCCTTTCAATTCCGCCGGAAAACAGAACCTGAATTTGAAGTTCCTGTACCGCGGTGCGCGCTGTGCTGCCGGCCCACGCTACAAGAGAGGTAAGTAAAGCTAAACATTCGCTCCATAAGACTCACAGACATTGCCCCTCACTTTTGAGGGGGAAACAAATGCGTCTTATGGAGCGAAAAATCCGGTAATTAAAAATTTTACTCTGAAAGGACCAATATTTTATATTGGAAAAAGCAATACATCAATCACCTAGGGTGGCAAGACATAGCCTTACATATTACATGCGACAATATATGGCACAATGACTTATGGGGCTGGCATAGATTTTTTTTCCAGGGCTGCTTTGGAATCCCCAGTCCGGCCCTGCCCACTACAGAAGTACGGGAAGCCAATGGAAGGATTGGTAAAGAGGTAATGCATGTTAAGCAAGAGGCAAATAAGCATTTAAGTCTATATACATATAAATTAAACACAAAAAAGATTATTAAACACAGAGTACCACTTGCACCTAATTTTAGCTTCATGAACCCCCCAACAATCATAACGGTTTCTACTGCAGTATAACTAGTAAATATGTAGTATCAAAGAACATTGTGCATTTTTCTCATTCTTTAGAGTGTTGGGCAAAGACACTAGGTCATCCATTACATTGCAATGGAATGTTTAGCCCATAGATTCATTTCAGGAGACAAAGAGCGGTACAGGCATTTCATTGTCAGTAGGATATAAAAAAAAAAAAATACATCACAATATATTCAATTACAGAGCATAATTGACATAAAATAAATATGGTCCTTGTATTTGAAGAAAGATAGGTCATACATTAGCGGGAAGGTTACCCATAAGTGTTTCTTTACTTTTTTTTCTCATTTCAAAAATGATTAGCATTATATGTGATAAAGCCATCTGATGTTTAATGTACTAATAAATAATCTCGCTTCAATACTTTCCCTGTTGTTGCTTAGCAATCTGTAAAGTTAAGCAGAGATGTGCTGTACTATTGTTACGGCTTGTAGGGAAAAAAAAAAAATATGACTCTTGAGCTAGGTCTACAAAATGGAAAGCATTACTTTGGGACTTAGTTGCATCAACTGCCTTTGGAGTAACTTCTATTGGTTTAAGGAGATCGCCCTCGTCCCCGCCGCATGCTGCAGATATTTCAGGAAAGCTATAAATTATAAGTCGGAGACTCGCTTTCCATTATAACAAGAAAATCAGAAGGGATTCGACTTGCAATACAGAGTGAAATATGCAGTTAGAACTTCCCTGTATTAGGTAGCTAGGGAAGCCAGCTAAGCATATTACGGACAAGATGTGAAATTTCAAATTTAATGAAATATTAAAGAAGGTGAAAATACACAGGACAACCACACTAAAAAGTAACAGCAAGAAATGACTTATTTGTGTATAATAATATGTTTTCTGTGTACTAGTCATCTTGCTACTACTTAGAGACTATATTATTGATGAACCCTTAAACCTCTAATGCTGAGCACATTCATTGTAACAGAGTATTACTATACTTAAACACACATACAGGTTTATATATATATATATATATATATATATATATATATATGGAAAAAAACACATAAAAAAAAAAGATATATTTTTTTTTTTAAAGATTTTTTGAGTCCTGGGATTCATATGGATGTTACCTTGTTGTACCAGCAACCTAGAGAGGTTTAGCATTAGACTGCAACAAGTTCACAGTGAGGAGTTAACATACGTTGGCAGAGTTTGTTGTAGAGAAAATGCATGGGCATATTTCTGTATGTAATGTATTGTGTTTGTATATGTGAATAGAGTGAGTGTATGCAGCCGTGTTAATTCAATTACAATAATAGAAATGGTTATGGTAAAGGGGGAGGGTTGAGATTATATACAGGGTAATAGAGAGATTACATAGGGTATTTATTGTTGAAAATGAAAAGCTTATGAGAGATTATAGTTGTGCTACAAGGGGTGTTTAGAAATATTTAATTAGAGTTCTAGTGGGGTTAAATTTAGTATTTAAGTACATGGTGGGTTTAATTTTTAAGAATAATTAAACCTAGGATTAAGGTAAAGGTTTTCTTTTCCACGCTTGGGCTTTGAGTACTTAAGTTTGAAACTAAAGAAAAAGTTTGTTTAAGTTTGCTTTTTGTGGGGCTGTGTAGCTGCAGACCGGTCAGAGTGCCCATGATGACCCCTGCAATCGCAGAAAGCACTTTTAATGGGGAGATGAGCATCATAACAGAACCATGGAGCAATGGAAGAAGGTGGCCTGGTCTGATGAATTATGTTTTCTTTTAGATCAGGTGGATGGCTGGGTGCATTTGCGTCATTTACACGGGGAAGACATGGTAGCAGGATGAACTATGGGAAGAATGCAAGCCGTAAGAAGAAGGCAGGCCGTCGAAAGAAGTGTTATGTTCTGGGCAATGTTCTGCTGGGTCCTGATAATCTTATGCATGTTATGTTGACATGTAATACCTACATAGAGATTGGTGCAGATGATGTACACATTTTTAGGACATGTTATTCCCTGATGGAAGTGACCTCTTTCAGCAAGAAAATGCAAACTAGAAAAATTGTTCAGGAATGATTTGAGGAACATGACATCGAGTTCACGGTGTTGCGTTGGTCTCCAAATCTCCCATCTCTCAATCCAATTGAGCATGTGTAGGATGTGCTGGACCAACAAAGCCAATCCATAGAGGCCCTACCTCATAATTCGCAGGACTTAAAGGATCTGATCAGAGGTCTTGTGGATTCCATGCTTCAGCGCAACAGAGCTGTTTTGGCAGCATGAGAGAGACCTACAGTATATTAGGGAGGTGGTTTAAATGTTGGGGCAAATCAGTGTGTGGATTGAAGTAGATTGAGTAGATTGAAATGTTGTCTATGCGTTATATGGCAATAAACGAACAAGCTTAATTTAATTTAAGTCATTTTGAGTGCTTCACTTCTAAGCATATTACACTCTAATGTGGATGGGAGATTATTTCTGAGCATCTCCTTCAACTACTGTTTAAAAAGGAACTTGGCTACTAAGAATATCAAGGTATTGGCATGTAAATACTATAGTCAGGGCAATCAGCGCAGTACTCACATCAGTACTGCACATGCTAAAGTGTGTCTTTAGAAAGCAAGGCAATTCTGTTGTGCATGCTTGGACCACCTCCAATCTCTCTCACTGCAGATAAGTGGCTGGCTGAAATATTCCTGCCACTTCTTATTGCTGAAGGGGTCTGCATATGATACTGTGACGAAAGCCACTTCGCAAATAGACTTCAGGGGGACTTAGCCGTGAATGCCCTGGAACTATTTTTGCCATGAAAACCTTGTGGTTCCCTGTTGGTCCTCCAGCGGCACTTCGCCACGATTAGATGGAACAATTTTGGAAATGAAATCCTGTGTACGCCTGGGCAAAACTACGACTTCCATAGAATTTCTGAACCCGCTGATCTGACCTGTGTGATTTTTGGATATGTTGTTACAGGCTCGATGTAAGATTTATGGTTATGTTTATGTTATGTTTTGGGGTACTTATGGGACTTTATAAAAATGTGTGTTTTTTCTGCCTGCGGATAATTAAATTCATGCTTTATCTGCCTTAATTATATCACAGGCAGAGGGGAGGGATTGCTTACTGTATGTGGGAGTGTCGTACTGTTAATTACTGTTTTCATTGATTTACGTCCCTTGTGTCCCTGTCCTCCATCATGTCCAGTGGGTGTGCCTCTGGCCTAAACAAACTGTATAAAAATCCAACCTGTACCATTAAACTCTCAGACCTTATTACCCTCAATTCACAGCCTTGTCTTGTGTTGTAGGCAACTGCTATATCACTACAAGGGATTGCTATGATCACCATACTCCTTTGGATAATCACTAGCTCTTGTAAGAGCTGTTCCTGCTATGCTCTCTGAAGGAAGAGAGGTTCACCCACTGGAGCCTGGTCGTAGGTCCAAGGTGGGTAGCAGACGGCAAGACCCCAACCAAGCTGTGGTGGTTCGTGGGTTCTGCAGTGCTTTTGGTGTCTGGTGCGGTGCTGATGGTCCTTGGTGAGCACTAGGATCATCGATTGACGGAGGGTCCGTCACAGATAAAAAAAAAAAAAAAAAATCATTTTGGTGGAAGGAGTGCTAATTACAACCATGAGTAATGCAACCTGTAAATGCAAGATGTTAAAAAATAAATAAAATACTGTCACATATTCTGAATGTACAGAAAACAAGAAAACGTGATAAATCACCCAAAACAGATTGGCCAAATATAAATAATTGCCGATGTTTGCAGTTGTGGAAAGCCAGGATACAAAGGGAACTAACAAGCCTCGGGAAACACATCTATTCCTAGAAATTGATTTTAATTGCTCACAAGGGCAAACAAATAAAAGATAATTAAAGTGAACATTAGGTTTTATAGTAGGTTGTATTATTTTGTAGTTCGAGGAGTTCACGAATGTGACTGATGCCGGAAAAGCTCTTAGGAGACCTGAGGGAAATGGGGATCTAATCAAATACAACATTGCTAGTATTCATGGGGCAGACTCCCAGCATGGACGGTGTATTAAAATCCATGCTTCATCTAAAACAAAACTACAACAAAAATAAGCTTTGTATTAAGCTGAACTGCAGGCAAACATATACTAAACATATGTTTTAATTGACTACATTCGTACCTGGAAACGTGCCAAGTTTGACCTTGAGTCTCCAGGTTATCTAGTTGGACTCTGGGTGAACCAACTCATCTTTTAGAGAGAAAATGACCTATAACTGCACCAACAACTTCAATGGGCCTAAGCATGGGAACCAATCCTATTCTAGAAGAGAGACTGTCCATTCATTGTCAGACAAATTTTCTCTCCCACTAGGAATTTGTGACTTTATCCTTTTCAAAAAAAAAAAAAAAAATCTAGGTACGTACATGGTGTTATCCCGTTCTTAAAATATACAAAAAAAACAACAAACTGGAACTCCCATATAAATTTGTACTGCGGTAATCTATTTTTCAGAAGAATACAGCAATGAGCAAATGTTTTGCATGCATTTATAAAAGTTTCTAAAATGCCATATACTGAAGAAAGTTAAGGTGATTAAAAAACGCTGCCTTCAGTACATAAATTTTGTAGAACATTTATAGGCACATTCACATGTCTCATACGGATCTAAAAAAAATGATTAATCACACAATATAGAGGATGAGCTTCAGGCAAGTATTTCAGGAAGAAACCTGTAAATGAGTACTTTCAGCAATCATTCTCCCTGCAGATTGATGGAATCAGACTACGGTCCACGATACTGCCCCAAATTCCCATCTAACAAGCTGACAAGTGCAGTAAAGGTCACGTCAGTTATTAATGTACATTTATAAATACACAGAATGTGCTACTATGAAGTGCTAAATATTTTTTCCTCCGCAACCTATTATGTTACGGCACATTTAACTAGTGAAGAATATGATGTGCTTTTTATATGGTGGTTAGCTAGGTTGCTGTTTGACCTCCTCTGTTACCTTGTTGTCATTATGTGGTGATAAAAATAGTTTTAAGGTCAAACTGCAATAAATTAAGAAAGTCAGCTCCAAGGGTTTTCTGCAGATACACCAACTATGTCAAAGCAACACTAAATGGTGAATGGGTAATAAGCCAATATAATTAGTGTTGATACACTATAACACCCATAATGCTTATCCCACAAAAATAGTAACAAAATAAAAGAATCATGAAAAAATAAGTGATATCTTCTTAGAAATACTTCCACAAAAAGCAGCAAATAATCAAGAAAATATATAGTGCATATGGACATGTGACTACAGAAGGCAGTGACAAAACATATACCCACACTCACACGGACTGGAGCCAAGCAGTCTGGCTCCAGATATAAAGATGTTTGTGGAAATATTATCTATATGTTCTCCTGTTATTTTTATTTTTTTTCATGCCAATATTTCCCTGGGCCTTTTGAGAAAAAAAAGAATTGATGGAGACAACATGAGCGTATTCAAGGCCTGACAAATTTGTTTGGAATCTAGGAGCCAGCTAAAAAAAAGTTAGGAGCCAGTTTTTTTTTTTTTTTTAAACTACAGTCATCAGAACCACTACAGATTAATGTAGTTGTTCTGGTGCCTGTAGCCTCTTTCTGCAGCCTTTTCAATGTAAACGCTGCCTTTTCAGAGAAAAGGCAGCGTTTACATTGCTGCCTACTAAGACCTCTAGTGATGTGATGTAATTCCAGTAAAATACAAGTTTAGCAGGCTAAGATTGCCACAAGGCATATGTATGTATATGTGTTTGTAGTATCAGTTAGTTAATTACACGTAGCTAAGATACTGTTATCACTGTACTGACCAGGTGCAGGAATGTAAGAACTGGAATTACGCGTCCCTCTCCTTTGTATCAGATGAGCCACGTGGTTAGACCGGATGGATGAGTTTAGACTCTATTTATTAAATAGGTTAAGGGTATGTGTGGGTGTAGTTAATTGTGGGAGGAGCTACAGTGCTATATAAGGAATGTACTCTATGTATTCAGTACTCAGACTTTGCTGTATTTTGGTGACGCTAGTCCCTCTGAGTCCCGATCGGTGATCCAATAAAGAATCTCTTCCTTCCTGAAGAAACCTGTGTCCATCTCTCTGTGCTTGGCTTCCGTCAGTTTCTCCGGTATCATTTGGTGCATTGGCCGGGAAGCTCATCGTTCAACGGTAGCTGAGAGGCAGAGGCGTGAGACGGTCTATCTTTGCCCACGTTCTCTACGGCTGCACCCCTGAACTTCTGCGTGGACCTCCCTTCGTCTCGGCGCCACTGGTCTGTTGTCCAGGAGATCATCGGCCTCTACGTGAGAAGTGCTGGGGTGTCCCCGTCGATGAGTGTGAACTCAGGTTCAGGAACGAGGAGGTAAGACAACTGCTGTTTTAGACGGCAGGACCCACTAGGGGTATACCGATTGTGCGGTAGGCCCAAAGGGGTTTTGAATCTGTGTATCTGCCCCCTCTGTCGGAGGGAAGGAGCGAAGGCGCACCGCTCGATCGAACGCTCTTTAGTCAGACCGTTTGATTTGGTTAGTCAGGCGGGGTCCTGGTGTAAATAGCCCTAGCCGGACACCGGTGTCTTGTCTAGACTAGCGTTCTAGGGTGTATATTACGTTCGCTAGGTCGGAGGGACCGGGAGACTAAGCGGCGCCTGTGTAAATTCGGTTCGCTAGTTCTCATCCTATCTGGGCTAAGTGGGAAGGCGTGTAAATTTGGAACCCACTAGACTTTTGATAGTGCGACTAAGAGGCGCCTGTGTAAATTCGGTTCTCTAGCTCGCTATATATGTGGTGATTGGGCAGTGTGGCTAACCAAAACGGGTGTATATAGTTTTAGGTAGTCCATTCAAGGTACTGGCCAATAGTTTAGTTGGGAATTGTAAATGTGTTAACGATTGTTTTAGTAAAGTGTATATCTTGTTAGATAGCGCGAGCTCAGCCGTCTAGCGAGAGTGTTAATAGTGTGTTGCTGTATTATAGTGCACGGTACCATAACCCTGTATATTTACTGACATTATATAATAAGTACTAATCATTGTCGTCCATTGCATGTTTAACACCATAACCACTAATAATTGTATTGTGACCTTAACTTGTGCTTTGACCTATGCTAACCGTACTGTAACCGCTATTTGTAAAAGACGATGTTACTGGGGTGTGTTATAGACGGGTAATTCGTATATAGAGAATTATAGCGTGGGTGACTGTATAGTTACGCCAAAGGGCATAATATTGATTATATAGTGACTGGTGTAACAGCTGTGTGTGTACGGGAATTCCCTGAGTGTTTATTGTTATTGTGTACGTTTCACTTGGTAACCGTACCACGTGGTGCTGTTGCCAGAGGAAACGGGTGTGACTGTTGAATAGTACGCGTGTATAGTATTCGTTGTCGACGACGTTCCATTGTTAAGTATGGGTGCGTCGCAGTCAACGATTCCGGATCCCTTAGGATGTATGGTTAAGAATTTTAAAAAAGGGATTCAAAGTTTGTGATTTTGGGGTAAAGATGTCTCCTGTACGTTTGGTCACTTTGTGTACTAGGGAGTGGCCTACTTTGGTTGCGGCATGGCCGCCACGTGGCAGTTTGGATCCAACTCTGGTACAGCGCTTACACGTGGCTGTATCGGGTAGGCCTGAACTTTACGGCCAGTTTCCTTATATTGACTGTTGGAGACAGGCCGTAAATGACTCGCCAAAATGGCTCCAGACATGCCACGAGGAGCAGTGTCGCCTCATGGTAGCTAGGACTTGCTCGTCCACTAGGACTGGTGTTAGGCCCATTTTGGACACGCCCCCTGAGTCCGAGATCCCTTTGCCGCCCCCTTACTTTCCGTTAAGAAGAAGTGACGCAAACGCAGGAAGTCCTGCACCCCTCCCCTCATTACCCTCATCCACTTCCGCTTCCTCCTCCAGTACAGGATCCACCCCCCCTCGTACTAAATCTCCCCTTCCGGAACCAGAATCCACCCCCATTAGAAACGAATATCCTGATTTGGCGCCACTTCAGACTTCCGGTCAAGCTTCATCTAGCTCGGCTCGAAGTGTTTTATTTACGACCTTTTCCCAAAACCGACCTCCCACATCCCCATACCCTATCTCTCCCCGACCGGAACCCATGACTGACGCCTCTCTACGTAGCCCCATCCAAACCCGACAGTTGACTGGTGCCCAACAATTAAAGCACTATCAGATGCCTCTTCGTCTGAATCCCGGGTCAGCTTATATCGATGCCGCAGGTCAAATGGCACACGCTGACCCAGTCTTCGTATATGTCCCATTTACCACAACCGATCTTTTAAACTGGAAGACCCATAATTCCTCGTATACTGAGAAACCACAAGCTATGACTGATCTGTTCACCTCAATAGTACAGACGCATAATCCGACATGGGCTGATTGCCAGCAGTTACTAATGACTTTATTTAACAATGAGGAAAGGACAAGAATAAATCAAGCAGCCATTAAAGCATTAGAGGATAGAGCCCGTGCTTTGAACCAAGCCAATCCAGCAGCATGGGCCGCGACACACTATCCCAACACCGATCCCGATTGGAACGTAAATGGTGCTGATATGGTTCAACTCAGAGCCTATAGAGACGCTATAATTGCTGGCATGAAAGCCGGAGGAAAGAAAGCCATTAACATGTCGAAGACAGTTGAGGTGATCCAGAAAAGCGATGAAGCGCCCAGTGTCTTTTATGACCGATTATTGGAGGCATACCGCTTGTATACCCCCTTTAATCCGGAAGACGCAGACAATTCCCGAATGGTTAACTCCGCCTTTGTCAGCCAAGCATACGGAGATATTAAGCGCAAGCTACAAAAGTTAGAAGGGTTTGCAGGTATGTCCATCACCCAACTAATGGAGGTAGCAAATAAGGTCTATATGAACAGGGATACAGAAAGTAAGAAAGAGGAAGAGCGCAAGATGCGTAAAAAGGCTGATATGCTAGCGGTAGCGATCGCAGGCGTAGATAAACGGGGCCCAGATAGAGGCGATAGTAGATGGAATAGGGAGCCTTTGAGTAGGAATCAGTGCGCGTATTGCAAGGAAGAAGGGCATTGGAGGAACGAATGTCCGCAAAGAGAGCAGTACGAGAGAGACCAACCCAGGGCAGGCTACGGAAACTTTAGAGGTAGAGCGAGAGGTAGAGGAGGCCCCGGAGGGAGTAATGGTTATAGAGGGAGTAATGGGAACAGAGGAAGTGTTAGGGAAGACAGGTATATTCCAGCAGCGCAAAGGTCCCGCGATAGAGAAGGTAGGGACTTTGTAGGATTGGCTGACACTGTCATGGAGGACTATTGATACCGACCGGGCTCCATCCCCCTTGGTCGAGCGGAGCCTATGGTCGATGTATCAATAGGGGGGAAAAGGAGTGCGTTCATGATCGACACTGGTGCTGAACATTCAGTGGTGACTAATCTAGTTGCTCCTCCATCTGGAAGGACTATTACTGTGATAGGAGCAACTGGAAGAAGTGCTGAAAAACCGGTTCTTAAAAGTCGACTCTGTACATTGGGAGGCCACGTAGTAAAACACCAATTCCTTTATATGCCTGAATGTCCAGTCCAATTGCTGGGACGTGATATGCTATCAAAATTACAAGCGCAGATTACGTTCCTACCAAATGGAACAACATCCTTAAAGTTTAATGGACCTTCAGGTATTATGACTTTATCCGTACCAAAGGAAGAAGAGTGGCGACTTTATACAGTGTTGACTAGCCAAAACCCTAGGAGTGATGAGACATTGTTTAACATACCAGGAGTTTGGGCAGAGAACAACCCACCAGGACTGGCCCGCAATATTCCACCAATAAAAATTGAACTGAAACATGGGGTTTATCCAGTGAGCCTAAGACAATATCACATTCCGCAGAAGGCTAAGAAGAACATCCAATCCTATCTGGATAAGTTCATACGGTATGGTATCCTAAAATTCTGTACTTCCCCCTGGAACACCCCATTGCTGCCTGTTCAAAAGCCCGGTACAGATGAGTATCGACCTGTACAGGACTTAAGAGCAGTCAATGATGCGGTTGTTAGCATACATCCAGTTGTACCCAATCCATATAACCTGCTTGCTTTAATTCCGGGCGGGGCTACTTACTTCACAGTCTTAGATCTCAAAGATGCCTTCTTTTGCCTCCGAATTGCCACAGAAAGTCAATGTATTTTCGCTTTCCAATGGGAGAACGCTGTAACGGGCTCAAAACGCCAAATGACTTGGACAAGACTGCCCCAAGGGTTTAAAAATTCACCTACCCTATTTGGTTCAGCTCTAAGTCAAGATCTACTGGATTTCGAGTCTATCCCAGGAGAATGTGTATTGTTACAATATGTAGATGACTTGTTGATAGCAGCAGTTACAAAAGAAAAATGTCAGCAAGCAACGCACGATCTACTACATATTCTCTGGAAGGCAGGATACAAGGTGTCCAGGAAGAAGGCTCAGTTGTGTTTGCCAACTGTCAAGTATCTGGGATTCCATATCTCTGAAGGTCAAAGGATTATGGGGCCAGAGAGAAAAGAAGCTGTCTGCCAAATACCAATACCCAAGAATAGAAGACAAGTGCGAGAATTCTTGGGGGCAGCAGGCTTCTGTAGGATATGGATTCCCAGCTATGCGATACTGGCAAAACCTC
Source organism: Pelobates fuscus (assembly GCF_036172605.1). Classification (NCBI taxonomy): domain Eukaryota; kingdom Metazoa; phylum Chordata; class Amphibia; order Anura; family Pelobatidae; genus Pelobates; species Pelobates fuscus. The sequence continues at coordinate 96,754,790 of NC_086328.1, forward strand.
TGTACGCAGCCATCAAAGGTACAGAGCACGACCCCTTCTTATGGACCCAAGAACAGCAAACGGCATTTGAAGATGTGAAGAAGGCTTTGATGAGTGCCCCAGCATTAGGTCTACCTGATCACACACGACCATTCTACTTATATGTACACGAGCAAAGAAGAATGGCTGTGGGAGTATTGACACAGTACTTGGGATCATGGCAAAGACCTGTTGCCTACATGTCTAAGCAACTGGATGCAGTGGCCAGCGGACTTCCACCTTGTCTAAGAGCCGTAGCTGCAGCCGCCCTGCTAGTAGCTGAAGCCGATAAACTCACTCTGGGTCAAGAACTTTATGTACGAGTCCCACATGCAGTACAGACGTTGTTGGATTACAAAGGAAATCATTGGTTTAGTAACAGCCGTATGACCAAGTATCAAGCAATGTTGTGTGAAAACCCAAGAGTGCATTTAGAGACTGTAAACACCTTAAATCCAGCTACCCTTTTGCCGCAACCTACTGAAAGTCAACATGATTGTTTGGAAGTAATGGATGAAGTATTTTCAAGTAGACCAGATCTTCGTGATTTTCCCATCCAGAACCCCGATGTTCAATATTACACCGACGGCAGTAGTTATGTGAAAGAAGGGATCCGCTATGCAGGATATGCAGTGACAACAATAGACAAGGTGATAGAAGCTCGGCCACTGGCGAAAGGAACATCAGCACAAAAGGCAGAATTAATAGCACTAACACGAGCGTTACAATTGGCTGAAGGTTTAAGAGTAAATATCTATACGGACTCTAAGTATGCGTTTTTAACCACTCATGCCCACGGAGCTTTGTATAAAGAAAGAGGACTACTGAATTCAGAAGGCAAAGAAATCAAGTACGCAGCTGAAATCCTACAACTATTGGAAGCAGTGTGGGAGCCGAAAGAAGTCGGTATCATACATTGTCGAGCGCATCTGAGAGGAGATGGTGATGTAACCAAGGGAAATCGGATGGCAGATAGTGCAGCTAAGCGTGCTGCTGAATCAGGAAGACAGGAATATGTGGGGCATATAGCTGCTCTTATACCAACTCCACTGTCTCAATGGACTCCAGTTTATACAGCTCAAGAAGAGGAGTGGTTAAAGACTGAACCGGGAAAGTATTTGGAGAACAAGTGGTATCAGCTAGAAGATGGAAGAATAGTCATACCAGCATCACTAGCGGTAGAAATTGTCCAAAATTATCACAACGGGACACATTCTGGGAGAGACAGTACTGAAGAATCTCTCAGGAAACATTTCTACATACCAAGATTGTCCAACTTGACTCAGGCCATTGTACGCAGATGTGTAACGTGTGCTAAGAATAATGCAAGACAAGGACCAGTAAAGCCACCAGGAGTCCAGTTTATGGGGGGACTCCCCATGTCCGATCTACAAATAGACTTTACAGTAATGCCTAAATCGGGTGGACATCGTTACCTGTTGGTAATTGTGTGCACCTATTCAGGCTGGGTAGAAGCATGTCCTACTCGTACAGAGAAAGCAGGAGAAGTTGTAAGATTCCTGCTACGAGAAATAATACCCCGATATGGACTACCCTGTTCTATAGGATCGGACAATGGTCCAGCTTTTGTTCATCAGTGCCTACAACAACTGACTCATATGCTTGGTATAAAGTGGAGGCTTCATACTGCATATAGACCCCAGAGTTCTGGTAAGGTAGAGAGAATGAATAGAACTATAAAGAACCAGTTGGCTAAAATGTGTCAGGAAACCCAACTTAAGTGGAACGTTCTCTTACCCATAGCTTTATTGCGAATCCGCAGTACCCCTACCAGAAGGATGGGCCTCTCTCCTTTTGAAATCATGTATGGGCGACCACCTCCCGTACTTGGTAACTTAAGGGGGGACTTGAGTCAGTTGGGAGAAGGAATTACCCGGCAGCAGGTTGTAGAGTTGGGTAAGACTATGGAGGAGGTACAGAAATGGGTACAAGATAGATTACCTGTGAATATTTATCCCCCTGTTCATAGTTATCATCCAGGAGACCAAGTGTGGATTAAAGAGTGGAATAATGTACCGTTAGGGCCCAAGTGGAGAGGTCCTTATGTTGTTCTTTTGTCTACCCCTACAGCGATAAAAGTAGCCGAAGTAACTCCGTGGATACATCACTCCAGGGTTAAACCAGCAGCAGTCGATTCTTGGCAAATTACAGCAGATCCAGAGAATCCCTGCAAGATCCGGTTGAAACGCACTACTCAGTCGGAGTAACGAGGAATTATTGTGGATTACAAATTTTATTGTTACAGGTGTGAGTGAGAAGGCCATAATAAAGCCTGTCCGCTTACCAACACATAGTGTATAAGCCAGGAAAGTCTCGAAGGGACACCTGTGAAGACGAGCAGAACTCCATTCCCTGCAGCCCTCACATCCTGGAAGCTGAGGTTCCATCGCACGGACGAAGACTGAGGATGACGGCGAAAGATGTGCTTTTGATTGTGTTTATTTATATGTGTTTTTATATTCAGGAAGGTAGAGGTACCGACACTCCTAGCTGTGAGGTATGCATTAAGACTATGAGAACAGGTAACCATATTTCCCAAACCCTAATTTGGCATTCACAATACGAATGTAAAGGAGAGGTATCAAGATGTAGATACCTAAATATAGACTATAGTGTGTGCCATTTAGGAGTAGGAGAACCTAAGTGCTTCAGTCCAGAGTATCAACCTCGTACAATTTGGTTGACTCTCAGGAATGGAGATCCTCAGGGGACCCTAATTAATAAGACGGTGTTAGAATCCGTACATTCTTCGGGTGTTCTGCTATTTGATGCATGTAAGGCGATATCAAGTGGTAGAAAACCGTGGAATGTATGTGGGGATCTTAGATGGGAGAGGACGTATGGGTCTAATGATAAATATATTTGTCCCAGTAGTAAAAATAAATATGTGAGTCCTAGATGCCCAAATAAAGACTATAACTTTTGTCCATATTGGTCTTGTGTGGGGTGGGCGACTTGGGGACAGACAGTAGATAAAGACATGATAGTGACTAAGTTGCCGACTAGCCCTTATTGTAAGTCTATGGAATGCAACCCAGTCCATATACTTATTAATAACCCCGACAAGTTCCTAGATAAGTATGGAAATTTATTTGGGTTTCAGATATACGGGACGGGTTTAGATCCTGGGACATTATTGTTTATAGGAATAGAGACTGATACGGTATCCTCCCAGACTCATCAAGTATACCATTCCTTTTATGAAGAGATGAGTATAGATAATAAGATCCCCCATAACGCTAAAAACCTGTTCATTGACCTAGCTGAAAGTATTGCCGGTAGTCTTAATGTTACCAACTGCTATGTGTGTGGAGGTACTAACATGGGAGACCAATGGCCTTGGGAAGCAAAGGAGGTAATGTCCGGTTCTGAGGCAGTTGACCAACTAATATCTACACAAGCCGATTATCATATGAGTGTTAGAGGTAAATCTGAGTGGAGATTAAAGACCTCCATCATAGGTTATGTTTGCATAGCAAGGAAAGGAATAATGTATAATACTTCTGTAGGAGAATTAACTTGTCTAGGGCAAAAAGCTTATGATGATGATACTAAAAATACAACTTGGTGGTCGGCTTCAAATGTCTCAGAACCATCTAACCCGTTTGCTAGATATGCCAGTTTAAAGGATGTGTGGTTTGATTTATCCATCACATCTACCTGGAGAGCCCCAGCAAATTTGTACTGGATCTGTGGTAAGAAAGCCTATTCGGAGTTGCCACAGGACTGGGAAGGGGCATGTGTGTTGGGTATGCTCAAACCATCCTTCTTCTTGTTACCGATTGAAACAGGTGAGACTTTAGGTGTTAAAGTGTATGATGTGAATCATAGGAAGAAAAGGGGACCCTTAGAGATAGGCACCTGGGAAGATAATGAATGGCCTCCCCAGCGTATCATAGATTATTATGGGCCAGCCACGTGGGCAGAAGATGGTACCTTTGGTTATAGAACCCCAATTTATATGCTCAACCGTATTATAAGATTACAGGCGGTGGTTGAGATTATTACTAATGAGACCTCACAAGCACTCAATCTTCTAGCGAAGCATAATACCAGGATGAGGACAGCAGTGTACCAAAATAGATTAGCCTTGGATTACCTTTTGGCAGTAGAGGGAGGTGTATGTGGGAAGTTTAACCTGAGCAATTGCTGTCTTCAAATAGATGACGAAGGGCAAGCAATAGCTGAGCTTACTAGCCATATGGTTAAACTAGTGCATGTGCCTACTCAGGTATGGAAAGGGTACAATCCAAGTAGTTGGTTTGGTAGCTGGTATGAGTGGTTTGGAGGGCTTAAGGCAGTGGTAGGTGGAGTCCTACTGATTTTACTGTTGTGTCTACTCCTACCGTGTCTTATACCCTTAGTAGTTAGGTCTGTGCAAAGCCTGATAGGAAGTATAGCAGAGAGGAAGGCTGCTGCACAGATAATGGCGATATATAAGTATAAGGCTCTAGATCAAGGAGAACCAATGCAGGAAGATGAGTGTTAAAAGATTCACATCATAAGATAAGTCTGGTCTGGTTCATGGTAACCTGAGGTATATGCAAACCAAGGTTAAGTGATGCCTCAAGTAATTGTGAAATATCAGAGGCATCAAAGGGGGGAATGTGATGTAATTCCAGTAAAATACAAGTTTAGCAGGCTAAGATTGCCACAAGGCATATGTATGTATATGTGTTTGTAGTATCAGTTAGTTAATTACACGTAGCTAAGATACTGTTATCACTGTACTGACCAGGTGCAGGAATGTAAGAACTGGAATTACGCGTCCCTCTCCTTTGTATCAGATGAGCCACGTGGTTAGACCGGATGGATGAGTTTAGACTCTATTTATTAAATAGGTTAAGGGTATGTGTGGGTGTAGTTAATTGTGGGAGGAGCTACAGTGCTATATAAGGAATGTACTCTATGTATTCAGTACTCAGACTTTGCTGTATTTTGGTGACGCTAGTCCCTCTGAGTCCCGATCGGTGATCCAATAAAGAATCTCTTCCTTCCTGAAGAAACCTGTGTCCATCTCTCTGTGCTTGGCTTCCGTCAGTTTCTCCGGTATCAGTGACAGTCATTCAGACAATCATGTGATCGGAGGGAGTACCGGAATGACGTCAGATTCCGGCTTCCGGCATCATTACACAGCGCGAGGGAGCAGAGAGTAGCTGCAAGAAGATCACTGCTCCCTTGCGCGCTGCCCCTACCTGCCGCTTCCATTCTTGCCTCCACGATCCCTGACCTGGCCGCCTCCAAACAGCCCAGGGCAGTCAGCTATATGCTTCCTGAGCTGGTCGTCCCCATTTTCCCCAGGGCGGCCGGCTACATGATCCCTGAGCTGGCCGCCTCCATACAGCCCAGGTTGGCTGGCAATAAAGTTTCCTAAGCCGGCCGCCTCAATACAGCCCAGGGCAGCCGGCTACAACGCTCCCTGAGCCAGCTGCTTCCATGCTCCCGCGGGAGAATTACAGTATGCTGAATCCAGGACCATCGGAGGATTAGAGAAGTGGCGACCAAGGGACACGAAGAGACCCTGCAAACCCATGACACTTATATTAACAAAAAAAATATGTATTTTTTTAGTGATGCTCCACTACACTTTTTTTTTTTAATTGATCACAGCATTATGTCAGTTTTATAGATAATGAAAAAATAGGTGTTTAGCATTGTATTTATTAAAAGGTACTCTGTGGCTAGAAGGGAATCTAATCCTGGTTATTAAGGTGCCGGATGGAAAGATAGCACCTGTCCACTTGCAAAATGAATAAAGAAATAGTTTAGGGACAGAGATACAAAAACAAAAATACAGGGAAAAAAAATGTGTGCAAGCATTTAGGTCAGCAATATGCTAACACTCTGAGGGTGAGAACAACAATGAAGGACAACTTGGACTTCATATAAGTACATGACAGCATCAGTTCTACGACTGCAATGCTAGGATCAAAACGAGTTTAATTTCCGATTGTCTGCTGGTAACACATGGCTTAGCAGGTTTTTTTGTTGTTGTTTTTTTTTTGTGTTCTAATCAGTAATGGTCTACAATGGCTCAAAATTATAATGAACTTCCAAGACAGTCTTCTCCACTGTCTAATTCAGATCATTATGGTCATAACAACAATAGGTTATGGGAATTTTTACATAAACATAATATTAATCTGCTGTGCACACTATTTAAATGGAAACTCAACACATTATGAAGGGAGAGAATATTAAACAGCCTTAATTCTAATTCCAGTAATCTGAATAGTAAGCTCTTTACACATTTAATATGCAAAGAGTGGTGGCTTACTAATATTACTGTGGATTTCATAATTGTATGAAGGTTGGCTGAGCATCATGGAATCTTTAATTAAAGGGACAATGTAGTCATCAAAACAACTTTAGCTTAAAGCGGCACTAAACTTACCTTTCTTTAATCGATCCCTCTTCTCTCCCTCTCTCAGGATCTGTTTTTCATTTCTTCCTGTCTGCTCTAGTTTTCTTTAAAACATAAGACAAAAGGGGGGGGTGTCCTGACCACGCATGTGAGCGGACGTGCAAAACTGGAGCTCTCCTGGCCCGCGGCACTAACTCGGCTATAACAGCAACACAAACCGCGCAAACTGTGCAGAAAGCGCATACCACGACGGGTAAACATCCCTGCATAACATGGCTACGAAAAAACTAAAGCAAAAAACGCTAAACTCTCACTTAGAGAGATCTCAAAACTCGGAGCCGAAAATCCAAGATGGCGCCGACGGACGGCAATCTTCCGCCCATAACTCTGAGGCAGGAGACAGCCACCTTGAGCAAAACAGCCCTGCCACAAATTCATCCATCAGGCTAATTATGCAAGAACTGCAAGCCTCATTTAAAGCTGACCTCTTGCAAATGACTGCAGACATCAAGGAAGACATCCACAGCATGGGAGAGCGTACTACCCGTCTGGAGGACAGGACAGAAGAATTAGTGGAGGCACACAGCCCTGGAAAACAAAATAACATCCTTGGAGGAAAAAGTGGCAGATCAGAAAGACAGGAGCAGGAGAAACAACATCCGCATCAGGGGTATACCAGAGACTGTCACACAACAAGACCTACCCAGGTATGTCAAAGACCTGTTCAAGGCCCTGATCCCCTCCCTGTCTGAATTTGACCTGATACTGGACAGAACCCACCGGCTTCCCAAGCCTAAACATCTCCCGCCAGACATTGCACAAAACATCTCCCGCCAGACATTGCACAAGACACCATCATTAGAGTGCATCACTTCACTATCAAAGATAGACTCATGCAAATGGCCAGAACTATCACCAAATGGCCTGAGATGTACAACAAGATCAAGCTATTCACCGATCTCTCCTCGGCGACCATGCTTAAACGCCGTACATTTGCAACAATCACAGAAGCACTCAGAAATTCAAACATCCCCTACAAGTGGGGCTTTCCTGCAAAACTGCTCATCAAAAGAAACGGCATAGACAAATCCATTATAAACCCAGAAGATGGAAAAAGAATGCTGCAAGAATGGAATATACCGTTTCCTATCAACGACCGCCAAAAGAGACAAGCACTTGCCCAAGCACCGCAGAAGCTCACTAAAGAATGGTCCAAAATGCCCGGAACATCGCAGACAACGGATCAAGAAACAGCACCGACCTGAAAGATCCATGAACTCACACCAGGCCATCGTTACACCAATGGACTTGAAATACAGGTTTACTCCGTTTCTAGTTTATGTTTTCGTTTTAACTGTTACCTTAAGACGCATTGAAAGGTTTGTTAGCAGGCCACAAACATAGCCGCGGCGGGCGAGTAACACCCGGAAGCACTACGCTCAGACTTAGACTATTGTAGATCTCACACTAAGCAGGATCTTGTTACTCCAATCCTGAGCAAAACACCCCCAAGTCTCTAGTAGTCGACTTCTCCGTTGCCTACGGCAATCTAATGTCACTGAGAGGTGACTTACGGAACACTGTATATAGTTTCTCCCCTGTTTCCTCCCCTCCCCACCCCATCCCCCCAAAAAGTGTATTAAACATCTGCACCATGCCTACCGTAGTGGGTTTCCAAGCACCTAATGCACCCAAGGCCACGGTACCTTTCAGTGCCGCTCAACTCAAACACAATACTGGGGTTGTTGAGATAGTTGAGACGCAAGACTCCTTATCACAGCATACCATACAATGGCCAAATGGTGATTAAAATATGTCGCTGAACGCCAAGGGGCTTAATTCACCCAACAAACGGCGACTGGCAATACAGGAAGCAAAAAAATGTGGGGCCCAAGTGGCTTTTTTTCAAGAGACACATTTCAAATGGAACTCCAAACCTAAATTTACCTCCAAATGGTATCCACTTGATTTCCATACATGCTATTCAGCTAAAAAGAGAGGGATCTCCACCTTGATTAGTAAAGACATAGCGTTCTCGCTGGTTAGAAAAATTGGTGATAAGAAAGGCCGCTATTTAATTTTACAATGTATGTTAAATAATGCACCGTACACCTTAATCAATGTGTATAGCCCAAACGAAAACCAATATGAATTTATGCAATTAATTCTGGCGTTGATGGACATGTACAAATATGGGGAGGTAATCATTGGAGGCGACACCAATTTTTTATTAGACAGCAGGATTGACTCATCCTCCACTGCAAGTTGCACACTCAAACATAGAACAACGCTGTCGACTAAAATAAGCTCCACCCTAACAGCAGCGCACATGATAGACCCGTGGCGCATGTTACATCCCACAGAAATAGATCATACGTGCTACACAGCGGCGCATAACAGCTACTCACGTATAGCCAGATTCCTCATCCCCGCCACTTCGCTACCCCGAATAGAAGAAGCCACGATTGGGACGATGACGTGGTCAGACCACGCTCCTATCACACTTAGTATCACAGAATCATTCGCCAACAAAGGGTCAGGTTCATGGAAACTTAACGAATTCCTCCTAACAGACCCATCTATAGTCTCTCAAATAACAACAGACTTACAAAACTACATTACAGAAAACAAAACCGCTGACTCCCCAATTGAACAAATATGGCTAGCACACAAAGCGGTTATTAGAGGCAGCTTTATAAAGCATGCCAGTTATGCTAATAAACAAAGAACAGCAGAATATACCAAACTCTTAGGAGAAATCCAAACCCTAACACACTCTAACAAACATGACCCACAAGTCACTACGAAAACAAGACTCTTAACTCTCCAACACAAACTTAAAGACATCGAGCTAGCCAAAACAACAAAGCTGCTCAGGAAGAACAAACACAATTTCTTCATGAGTGGCAACAAAGCTGGTGCTATTTTAGCGTCTTAACTCAAACGTAGGAATGTCACTTCCAGGATTGCCTTCCTAAACAATCCCACTGGCAAGAAAATAACAAACCCCCAAGACATTGTCGACCAATTTTCCCAATATTACAGTGAATTATACAATCTCAAGCATGACCCTAAGGTCATCACACCAACCCCAGACAAAATAGACGAATTCCTGTCCAACCTAAACCTTCCCAAGCTAACTGAGGACGACATAACACCCCTGAAACTACCATTCTCTCTAGAAGAACTCACAACGGCAATCTCACAACTCCCAGCACACATATCCCCAGGGCCTGACGGTCTAACGAACGAATACTATAAAACCTTCTCACCAACCATAGCACCACTATTTTTACAATTAGTGAACAAGTGGGCCACAGAAGGCGTACTGCCAAAGGAAATGCTCCTGGCACACATTTCCACGCTTCCCAAGCCAGGCAAACCTCCCACCAAGTGTAAAAACTTCCGGCCCATCTCCCTCCTCAATGGAGACGCCAAACTATATGCGAAATGATCAGTAACCGCCTCGCTCCCCTCCTGCACAAATCCATCCATAACGACCAATCCAGGTTCATAAGAGGACGCCAGGGCTCAGATAAGACTAGGAAAATCCTAAACATGCTATCCACAATAGAGTCCAAAAAGTCGACAGGTTTTCTCCTTGCTTTAGATGCAGAGAAGGCTTTTGACTGCCTAAATTGGACCTACATGACCAAAGTCTTAGCACAGTTCAACTTTCCCAAGTCCGCTCTCCACACCATTCTCCATCACGAATGGAACCCGCCAAGGATGCCCCCTGTCGCCCCTCCTATATATCCTCGCCCTAGAACCCCTAGCCCAAAAGATCCGATTACACCCCGAGATTCCAGGCATCAATATCCACAATAAGATGTACAGCCTAGCCTTGTTCGCGGATGACATCTTCAGAGCACTGTCAGACCCAAAACGTTCCCTTGACCCCCTACTGGATCTACTACAACAATTTGATACCATCTCATATTATCGCCTAAACCAGGACCCAAGCCCTACCCCTAAACTTACCAAAGCCCCTCATGGAAACACTTCGTGCATCCTACCAGTTTGACTGGAAATCAAACTCTATAACGTACCTAGGGGTGAAAATAGCACCAACAATACACGCTACCTCACAACTAAACTACAAACCTCTCCTAACATTATGCAAATCAGAAATGAACAGATGGCGACACACAAAACTCTCCTGGTTAGGTAAAATAAACACATACAAAATGATGATCCTTCCACGTATCCTCTATATCTTCAGAATGATACCCCTAGGAATCACACCCCAATACTGTAAAACATTATGTGGCACCTTTATTTGGAGTAGTAAAAGACCCAGAATATCCTTGGCACTCCTACAAACAGTGCCACGACAGGGGGGTGTGGGACTCCCGAACATCCAACAATACCACAGGGCAGCGATACTCTCAACTGGCATACTCCTCCATGCCCAACCCGGCACGCTACATTGGGTTAACATGGAAAAAGCACAATTCAAAGAAATAACCCTAACTGACTACATGTGGACACCTAAGAAATTCAAAACTAGACGCACAGACTTATTCCCGACAACACAACTCACAATCACATTATGGGACACTTACATGGAGTCTATAGGACATAAAGATACACTACATGCTAAATCACCAATCTCAGTCCTAAAATCACTGGTACCCAATATCCCCCTCAAAGACTGGACCGAGGCAGGGCTGACAGAGATATTGCAACTACTAGACGCCGAAGGCATAATCCCTTTCCCAGATTTACAAACGCGATGGAAGATCCCGAACAGAGCAATCTTTTCCTACCTGCAACTGAAAAGTGTACTGCAGGCACATGCACCGCCACCATACAAAACACAAAACCCTGACAGAATCGTCTCATGTCTCGTTCTAGACAGATGCTGGACATCACCCACAAAGCCCAAAACACTCTATACACTATGCTACAAGGCATGGCAAGAGCTTACAACAGCCAAATCACACCCCTATAAGGCACACTGGGAAACAGACTGTGGGGTGGTACTGACGGACAACGATTGGTTGCGGGCGCTTAACGGCCTCTCCAAATTGACCAAATGCTACACGCACATCGAAGCCCACGAAAAGCTCCTTTACCGCTGGTATATGACCCCGCAAAGACTTAACCGCATATATCCCAATACATTTCAGACTTGCTGGAGATGCAACAAAGCTGTAGGAACGTTAGAACACCTGTGGTGGTCATGCGGTGGCATCCTACCCCTCTGGACCGCTGTAACCACGACACTAGAACAGCTCCACATCCCCAAGTTCCAGCTGTCTAAAACCTCATGCCTCTTGCTGATACTCCCAGATAACTTAACCCTATGACAAAAGCAAATCACAGCCCTTACCATACTAGCAGCAAGGAACCTACTAGCACTACACTGGAAATCACCAATCTGCCCATCTTTAGCTCAACTCCAAACCAAACTCACCCAGTACAAAACTTACGAAAGAATGACGATAATGTCCCCACGAAAGAAACTCGAGTTTGACAGGGGCTGGGAGGGCTGGGACGGGGTATTGAACGGGGTAGATGGGATGGATGGACACGAATAGTGAGGGATGATGATGGAAAGCAAGCAAAACCTATGGCTCCCCTATGTGCATACTCTAGGCCCAGTCTCAACTGAATCAAGATAAGGAAGAAACACATATAAAATAAAAGAAGAAAAAATTGACACACTGCATCCCCCCCCCCCCTCACCGCCCGACCCAAGCTTCCCCTCTCCAATAACCTACGCCAAGTTCCCACCCACCATGGGGAATACCCACCGACATACCCGTTCAACCGACAAACAGAGTCAACCCACTACACACTCCAAACTTGATGCTAGGGAGGTATTGACTATAAAGGGCAACCACATACCCTATGGGAATCACTACGAGTAACCACCGAAGCCGAGTCGGCCCTCCGGAAATATAACCTGAGCCCAAGAGTGAACACCTCACCTAGCTCGTACCTAAACATTTAAGGTACAGGTACAGAAACAAACGCCTGTAAAAGAATCACAAAACTGCCTCACGCAGTCAGTCAACCGACTGTACCTACGAGAATATATGTACCAATTGACATTTGTCCTATTGACTGCAAACCGTCTTGAGCAAAGCAATAATCTGTATACCCCCATTAACCCATCCCTTTTTTTCCTTCGGTATCCCACCTTGCATTTTAAAAATAATAAAATACAAATTTGAAAAAAAAAAAAAACATAAGACAAAGTAGGGACTATTTGTCTTATGGAGGTTTCCTACGCCTGACCATCTCTGACCAGCGGAAGAGCAAAGTGTGCTTCATTTCCAGTGGTAAGAGCAATTTTCCCATAATCCTTAATTTTCCTCCCTGTTCCCACGATGCTTCCTGTCAGTATTGCCGAACGTTCTGTCACTTAGACAGAACTCCGGCAAAACTGCCGAATTGCGTCCTAACAGAATGAGAACAGTTTCTCCGTTCGTGTTAGGACACAATTAGGGACTTTGGTCAGATCGGAATTCATTCAAATTAATGAAACTCCGATCCTTAGTAGATAACTCCCTAATTCCTACGGTATCAGGGAGCTATCTCCCAAAAGGCTGAAAGACCTAAATTGGTCTTTCAGACAAATTTAAAGATTACTTAGTATTAGTAAATTTTGCCCCTACTCGCTACATCGTGAGTAGGGGCATGTCTACTAAACAGTGAGCAGCCTGTGGCTGCTCACTGGTAAAAAATAAATAAATAATGTATCCCCCCTCCCGAGCCGCGTGAGTGGGGGCTATTAAACTGAGCGGCGGGTGGGGACCCTAAATAACAATAAGGGGGACCTAAATGAGAATGAGGCGGGGACATATTGTCTCCCCTCCCCGGTCCCCACCCCTGAGCGGCGGATAGGGGCCCTAAATAACAATGGGGGGGGACCCATTGTCCTCCCCCTGAGCAGCGGGCGGGGGTGATAATATTCCATATTAATTAAGAATGATTGCTTGATCACTAATGAGCAGATTAAACTCTTATAGATAGTTAAGATGGCGCCGGTAAGCACATAAGCACACACAGGCACTATCACTAGATGGTGGTCCTGAACAGCCTGGCCAGCTGCCGGTCCCATCCAACTCTTTTGCAAGGTCTTTGCTGGGCTGCACTGATAAGGAAACTTGGTAGAAAAATACAGACTATCCATCCCATTGGTAAAAAAGGTATAAAAGATGAGAAAACCTGGCACTCACATGGAGTACTACCCACCTGTAATATGGACGTGTATTGCTGTTTCTGCGGATTCCTATTCAGAGAGGGTCTCTTCAAGCCTGATTGCCAGAAGTTCTTTCAGTCGTGTGCAGCGGAGTGACAACCAAGCTTCTCTAATGGTGATGTATAACTTAAGCTGAATATCTAGATAATGAAACTGTTTTCTTAAGCTGAATGTGCACTATAGATGAAATGTTATTACCCCCCCATCCCCCAACCCTGAGCAGCGGGTGGGGGCCCTAAATTAAACTGTTTAACACCCCCCCAAAGTGACTAGGGGTCCCCGAACCCCTAGTAATCACCCCCAAAAAATGAATAAACCCCTACCTACCCCCCTCACCCTAAAAATCGTGAGGGGGGGGGGGGGGGAGAATAAGTACCTGTAAAAAATTAAATAAAACTTACCATTTGATGTCTTCTTTTTGCCCCAAAAAAGGCCAAATAAAAATCCATAATAGCGGCTAACCAGAGCGCCAAAAAATAAATATATAATAATAAAAAAATCAGACTGAAAAAAACAAAAACCTGACGCAAAAAAGAAATTTAAGTTCACCCACAGAGGGCACGGCGCAGACTACGCAGACTAAGCTCCGCGAGGCGGGGAAAGGCCTTTAAAGCCTTCCGACGCCCTGCAACTAGGCTCAGAGCGCACTGATTGGTTGGTTTTCCTCCTTGCAACATTAACTTTAACAAAAAATGCGCTATTCTACGGGATAGCATCAAATAAAAGATGTGCAAAACCAAATCATATCTACAAAGGAGACTGACATTGTCAACAGGGTGTATAAGGCTCAGTCGGTAGGCGCTGGCATCGCCCCCAATCCGCGTCCTTGGCTGACATCATCAGAAGTGATGATCTCGGCCAATCACAATGATTTCCCATAGGAAAGCATTGGATTGCCTGAGATTGTCAAGAAGGCGGGCTGGGGGTGGAGCCAAACACCGCCCTGATGCAGAGTGTGAAGACACTTAACGTCAGTGCTGCACACTGTGCAACACTCACCCAGGAAGCACCTCCAGTGGCCTGGGAGGTAGAGTTTTAGGTGTCCTGAAGAACAACTGCCTTAATTAAGTGATGGTCAAACCAACCATAAAAATAAGGTTTTACAGAATCTGGTGAAGTCAGATAATGCAAAAATAATGTATTCTACAGAAGTAGTATCAATTAAAAAAAAAAAAAAAAAATTTATAAAGTGCAAGTGCCAAAGCAATGCTTCAGCATAGCCAAATATCCAGGACATTGAATTAAAATAAAAAACGTAAAAAACCTTAATTTAAAATACTCTTTGCTTATAAGCATGCCTTGACTAACTCACGACACACACATAATGCAATCTTGTATATTCATACCTTACCTTATTCACTTGATATTCCTGTACCCCTCATCTCTACTTCCTCATCTCAATACCTGTCCTCCTCCTGTCATGGGGGCAAGTGGCTGGCTTAATGTAGGTCTGAAGTTCACAAGGGCAGCGGCATCCTTTGCGACACATGGAGGCATTTCCCATGCCAAGTATTGGTCTCAACTTTTTTGCCTTAGAGGCATTATCTTTGTGTCAATGGGCCCTTGGGAGGTATGGCGTGTCATGGTATCAATACCTTAGGTGTTGCATAGTGTTTGTGTGTCATAATGGTGCAGGTGCACTAAACACCCATTAAAAATACTGGCAACACAGCCCACATGATGTAGTCATCCCTGTGTTCAGAGAATGTCCACAAAAGTATGTCTTTTTTTTCTGCTCGAGTCTTCTTTGCTCAAGGAACCCAGAAGAATCTACTCCTGATTCCTCCCTGTGTTCCTGCTCCAACTTCCTGCCCCAGTTCATAAACTCTTGGATTTCCTGGCCATTTGGTACACATACATTGCCCAGTGAGAATTGATAAATAAGGTTAGGGACAGTAATGAAACACACAATGAAAAAAAAAAGGAAATGGACATTAAACATTTTCTGATAAATATATCTTGGTATCCTGCTCTGACATAAAAAATGCATGAGAAGTGAATTAAAAATAACCTGGATAAACCTTGTGGTAGAGAAAGAAATGAAAACAAATAAGGTGACATCGTGTTCTAAAATCATAAAAATGCAGAAAAATTGTTATTGAACTAATGCTCTTTTGTACTGAACTAAAAACAATAATGTAAAACTGAAGAGAAAAATAAGTACTTTGTTTAACCTTAAAGGACCACTAAAGGCACCCAGACCACTTCAGCTTAATGAAGTGGTCTGGGTGCCAGGTCCATCTAGGATTAACCCTTTCTGCTGTAAACATAGCAGTTTCAGAGAAACTGCTATGTTTACCTATGGGTTAATCCAGCCTCTAGTGGCTGTCTCATTGAAAGCCGCTAGAGGGGTTTACGCGCTTCTCACTGTGATTTTCATAGTGAGAAGACGCCAGCGTCCAAAGGAAATCATTGAGAAGGCTTTCCTGTGGACTGACTGAATGCATGCGTGGCACACATTCAGCCGATGACAGGGAAAGGAGGCAGAGAGTCCCCACCGCCGAGGGAGCCCGGCGGTGGAGAAAAGGTATGTCTTTAACCCCTTCCTCACCCTAGAGCCCGGTGGGGGGGACCTAGAGACCCTATAGTGCCAGGGAAACGAGTATGTTTTCCTGGCACTATAGTGGTCCTTTAACTAAATATATCCTCGTACTGATGTCGTAAAATATATTAAAGGGTCACTCGAAGCACCAGAACCACTACAGCTTAATGTAGTCGTTCTGGGGCAAAGAGATAGTCTCTGCAGTCTCAGTGATGTTCAAACTTACTAAAGGCCTGTGTGTACCTAGGAGAGATGGTTAATTGACCACTATAGTGACCCAGACCACTTCAGCTGAATGAAGTGGCCTGGAAGCCAGATTCCCCAGGTTTTAACCCTGCAGCTGTAAACACAGCAGTTTCTATGAAACTGCAATGTTGACATTGCAGGGTTAATCCAGCCTCTAGTGGCTGTCTTCCTGACAGCCGCTAGAGGCGCTTCCGGGACCAGCATTGAGTAATGCTTTCCTATGGGCGGTTTGAATGTGCGTGCGGCTCAACTTGGGAGCTGATGTCGGAAGGGGAGGAGAGGTCACCAGCGCCGAGGGAGCCTGGCGCTGGATTAAGGTAAGTGGCTGAAGGGGTTTTATCCCCTTCAACACGGCGGGAGGGGGGGCCCCAAGGACTACAAAGTGGCAGGAAAACGAGTTTGTTTTCCTGGCACTATAGTGGCTCTTTAAGGTGTATATATGCTAGGCTTCAACTAGTCCATTAGATCACAATCAATTCAATTATTTAATGACTAAATAGGGACAGAATGTTGGCCCAAACAGCAGAGGGAGAGGAGTTACCTGCAGTCAGTCAGTATATACTGTTCATTCATAGGACCTGATGTGGAGAGTCCATGATCTCCAAAACAGGCCCTATGTCAACATGTCTGGCTCATTCAATTGAAAAGTTGTATTGATATGGATTCAATGAACACATGGAAACATAATGTGCATTACACCCAATTTGTATAATAAAAGCAGCAGGGGGAAAAAAAGCTCTCTTTATTAGCACATTTCCTTCTTTTTCCTTAGTTCTAGTGTAATTGTAACTGTGAAGAACCTAAGGGTAGCACTTTGTGTCTGATTAAGTCAGTAATGTCCTTTGTGATTCTGAAAGTAGCACAAATCTGCAAAGGCGAGGATGCCCTGCCAGACTCTAAAGAGAACACAGAGAAGTAGTGTGTTATTACGGATTCTAAGTCAATATTCTATAAACAGGCTCTCTCTGCAAATTAAAATCATAGAGCTTTAATGAACACCATGGCTCTCCGCTGGTCAAATTGTTAAGGATAGAGAAGAAAATCTACTTAGAAAAACAAGTGAATACACAGATCGATGGCTGGATGTAATTAAACAGTAAAACCCAGAAAAGTAATAGGATTTGGCCGCTCGTTTGTTTTATCAAAAAATAAAAAAATAAATCCTACACCACAGTGCAACCCTAGGGGAAATTACGGTATCCTCGGCCCTGTGCTCCTTTGTCATCCCAAATAGTTTTGCTTAGATGACTGTCATTAACACAAACCCTGTACAACAGTCAAAGGTTTAATTGGACGCATGATATATGAATAGTGTATTTTTGAGAATAGTAGTAGAATTGCAACTCAGTTGACGAGTGCATTTATGTATAAAATGACTGCCGTCAGAGAGAAACATTAATGTGTCAGCTGCATTATAATAGAAAATTGATTGAATTACTGTTTAAGACTTTTGTAACAGCCAGTGTATAAAAACATAGAAATGTGGGTTCTTTGTCACTTCGTAGCACTATTATAGGAAAAGAAAAGAAAAAAACCTGATATGATGGAAAATAAAAAGTTGAAATTGTGTGAAAATGTTATAATATACCAATTTTATAACTGCAAAAATTCCAACTAATTATTTTCAACCAGCATTAAATGTCATTTTCCATATAAAACATACAGTTAGAGATATGGCAATGTAGTTCTTATAACCGCAAGCATATAAAACTACGCTCAACAACAAACATAAGCAATGTCCCTGCGCGGACAGCACAATGCCAAAGGTGTGATTTCCACACTTGGCGAAGACAGGCTGGGAAGGCAAGAACACCTGTTCTAACCAGCTACCAGGTTCCAGATGCCAACTACTTATGTCTGGACATACAATTGGTAAAAAGACACAAGATTGGGGTGCAATTGCTTCTCAAACTATAATCAGACAAATGCGCCCTACTCTCAGTGAGCCTGTTCATAGTACAGCATAACTGCAGCAGTGTAGGGGTTTAAGATATTTCCACCCAGAATGTATTGAATAATTAGGACTTCAGCCAGGCCCTCTGACAACCAGCATAATTAAAATGACCAGAGACATGCATTTACACAGAGAGTGTGAATTAAGAGGACTGGCTGACACATTTAATAACAACACGGAATGCAGTGAGAGAACAGCAGTGTGCTGGTAAAAACGCGGATTTTAGCAGTCTGTAAGGGCACACAGATTAGAGGCCTCAAACTGTACGTTTTGCAAATCTGACTGGTACAGGAACCATTATTTGATGCAAATGAATAATGCCAACTATCACATTCCACTGTCCTCTAGAGTGTGTTTGTTTTTTTTTAACCTAGTTTAGCGACATAGAAAAAACTATTTCTAAGCAGAGTCTTGGTGGAAAATGCAGGTACTGTATTGCAAATCTGATAACTGGTCCAATCTGCAGTTTAAGAAAAACTTCCACGTATACTTCATGACTACCTATTCACATCCATAAACTCTGCAGATATGTCTTGGAAACGTCAAGTTTGAAAAGGTAATTTTTGGAGTTATTTCCACTCACTCTGTAAAAAGGACAAAAACAGTACCTAGAGACATATCTGGACAGGTGCTGTCATAGGACAACATAAATATACAGTTGGAAGAAAAAGTATGTGAACCCTTTGGAATGATATGGATTTCTGCACAAATTGGTCATAAAATGTGAACTGATCATCATCTAAGTCACAACAATAGACAATCACAGTCTGCTTAAACTAATAACACACAAAGAATGAAATGTTGCCATGTTTTTATTGAACACACCATGTAAATATTCACAGTGCATGTGGAAAAAGTATGTGAACCCCTAGACTAATGACATCTCCAAGAGCTAATTGGAGTGAGATGTCAGCCAACTGGAGTCCAATCAATGAGATGAGATGGGAGGTGTTGGTTACAGCTGCCCTGCCCTATAAAAAAAACACACACCAGTTCTGGGTTTGCTTTTCACAAGAAGCATTGC
The DNA here is from genome assembly GCF_036172605.1 of Pelobates fuscus. NCBI lineage: Eukaryota > Metazoa > Chordata > Amphibia > Anura > Pelobatidae > Pelobates > Pelobates fuscus. Next base: position 96,774,172 of record NC_086328.1, read on the forward strand.
CTGATGTGAATGATGCCTTGCACAAAAGAGCTCTCAGAAGACCTACGATTAAGAATTGTTGACTTGCATAAAGCTGGAAAGGGTTATAAAAGTATCTCCAAAAGCATTGCTGTTCATCAGTCCTGGGTAAGATAAATTGTCTATAAATGGAGAAAGTTCAGCACTGCTGCTACTCTCCCTACGAGTGGCCGTCCTGTAAAGATGACTGCAAGAGCACAGCGCAGACTGCTCAATGAGGTGAAGAAGAATCCTAGAGTGTCAGCTAAAGACTTACTAAAGTCGCTGGCAAATGCTAACATCCCTGTTAGAGAATCTACAATACGTAAAACACTAAATAAGAATGGATTTCATGGGAGGATACCACAGAGGAAGCCACTGCTGTCCAAACAAAACATTGCTGCACGTTTACAGTTTGCACAAGAGCACAGCAGTACTGGCACAATATTCTGTGGACAGATGAAACCAAAGTTGAGTTGTTTGGAAGAAACACACAACACTATGTGTGGTGAAAAAGAGGCATAGCACACCAACATCAAAACCTCATCCCAACTGTGAAGTATGGTGGTGGGGGCATCATGGTTTGGGGCTGCTTTGCTGCGTCAGGGCCTGGACGGATCGCTATCATCGAAGGAAAAATGAATTCCCAAGTTTATCAAGACATTTTGCAGGAGAACTTAAGGCCATCTGTCTACCAGCTGAAGCTCAACAGAAGATTGGTGTTGCAACAGGACAATGACGCAAAGCATAGAAGTAAATCAACAACAGAATGGCTTAAAGTGGCTAGTCAGAGTCCTGACCTCAACCCAATTGAGATGCTGTGGCATGACCTCAAGAAAGCGATGCACACCAGACATCCCAAGAATATTGCTGAACTGAAACAGTTCTGTAAAGAGGAATGGTCAAGAATTACTCCTGACCGTTGTGCACGTCTGATGTAGTGAAATTTCGCATGTGCTGAAAGTGTTTTTGTTTTTTTACTGCAGTCATATGAGCAGTTCTCAGTTGTAGCCAAAGTGGCTACATTACAAAATCATATTTTATAGTGTTATCAGCACATCCCCTAGCCACAGGTAGATTATTCTCCTACGCCTCATCTGAGAATGGGGTATGGTAGAAGTAACATATAATATATATATATATATATATATATATATATATATATATATATTACCACAATGGCTGCTTGATTATTACTAGAAAATCCAGCTACTGCTACCAGACCACAGTTTATACTTAATAAAAATTGTATACGCCAGTGACGAGATATAAATGATTTTATACTCTTGGCATCTCCTCCATTTTGATGCCAGTTTGTGTACAATTAAGAGGCCTCTAGTTTGTACTCCTTCTAATCATGAATAACATACACACAAGCCCACAAACCAATGAGACATGCAGTGGTCGGCTAATGAAATCTAGGACCATAGGCATGCGAGTGTCCCCAGGCATGCCCTATTTGGCACGTATCGGTCAGCTAGTTATGCTTTTGAGGAAACAATTCATGAATATCTCCATACATCTGATTAGTTTTGCCTTTTCACTAAAGCAAAATTTAAGGTTTTGTACCTCATTTTCTTTTTGTTTAAAGGAGTTTTAAGTGAGGTTTACATGATAATAGTATTTCAAGGATCTGCTGGCCAAATTTTTTGTTGTTGACATAAAACTATGTTTTGCTATGCTTAAAAAATAAAAAATGCATTTTCGGTAAAGTTGTAATAAACAACCTATTTGCACATAGAAAGCAACATTACACAGGAGTATACAGGACACCATGGACAGCAATGCCGCCTACAATGCATTCTATAACGGAAGGTTTTAGACACACATTATCCAGGACTAACAAAAGTCTGCCTTAGGCATAATGACACAAAGCCAGGGGGAAATCGAGGTAACAGCCAGTGTAATATCACTCAGTCGTAATGTAAAAATTCCACCTACATTATTAATATATGCGTCACTTTATATTAAGCATCTGGGAACTACTGTTTAACTGAATTGTCTAACTAATATGTAAATGCCATCCTAATTCCATATATAAAAACAAATAACAATTACAGAAAAGATGCTGCTACATCTCTTACTGCTGGATGGGTGGCCAATATCTTGTCCAGGGACCTTAGACAGAGGTAAATGTACTAGGGAGGGCTTGAGGGAGAGAGGTTTTTAATGGCAGAAAAGTACACCAATATTCTTTAAATTTCTCCTCTAAAAGCCTAACCTAAATACTATTCAGACATGATAAAATGATTTTGTGGTACATAAATATGCATATTGGGTTTAATACACAGTATCTATCTTGTACACCTTGTTAGTAGTAATAGCTCAAATTGCCATAAAAAACAAACAAACAAAAAAACACAACGGTCTTCTTTTTCTCCATTAACTCTTAATTGGATCTTTTAGTTTTTTAAAGGTACGTTTTAGTCCAGGCTTCCAGGTCTTTAGCTGAAGTAAATGATCGCCATCTTTCTTCCCACCACACGATTATTCTAGACGGTTGTGCCCATTTATATTTCATGTTATTTTGCTTCAGTGGTTCTAAAGCTTGATGAAGTTTTTCTCCATAATCTTGTTTGACTTGAAAGATCTTAAAATGTGGTGATATCTTTAAATTTCTCAGATAGATTACCTTTGTTCCTCAGCAAGTTTAACACTTATTGTTTGCATGAATAGGAAAAAAAACATGCAATAACATCTCTTGGGTAGTGAGACGGAACCTCATTGGGTTTTCTTAATCTGTGTGTCCTTTCTATTATAGGATAATGATCCTCACTCTGAAGGGCCAGCTTCTTGAAAATATGAAAGTAGAAAATCTTTTAGTTGATCTTGAGTTACAGATTCCGGTATGTTTCTAAACCGCACATTACATCTCCTCGAGCGGTCCACCAGATCTCTAAGCTTCAAATTAATTTGCTGTATGTTACATTCTGTTTGAATATTCTCTGTTTGCAGATCCGTTATTTGGTCTTCTATTATATTAATTTTTTCTAGTGCAGAGCTCAGTTTTGTGCTTATTATCTCCATCTTTGTTTTAATTATATTGGAGCTATTAGTAATCTGATTGAATATAAGTGCCACTTGCTCATCCAGCTTGGTCACCAAAAAATCTTGAGAAACATAGTTCTTCTGTTCTGCATTCTAAACGTTTATTGTTTGAGTATTCTGGTCTTGATAGACTGTATCAATATCCTTAAGACCTGTTTTTTCTTTATTGGGGGAAAAAAAAAACAGACAATCTTGTTCGCTGAGAGTCATCTTTTTTATCTCTAGTTTTTATTTGTTTCTTAGACGACATTTTGGGGCTCCTTTCTTTACCCCTTATCTTAGCTTCTGTTAGACTTCTGTTAAAAACTTCTGTTAATCAGCTATTTAGGGGAGAGCACCGAAAATATTCCCAGTTAAATAAGGCTGCAATAGTTTCAGGTATACTCCACTTCAACTTATGCAGGGCTTTGGTCTTAATATGCACCAGCTGTATGTAATATTGCTTAAAAGGCTGACCCAAATGGCAGCCCCTCACACCCCAGCTTTAGCAGACCTCTTAATGAAACTTGCAAACACTTATCTTTTAAATCGTAGTTTGATCTCCCCTTTTCAATCTTAGTTTCTTTCTCCTTCTTCTTCGACTTATTAGGTCTCTTCTAGCCCGCAGGTTTCATTTATCGCAATCCGGTTCCCTGGGGTTTGTGCCGTCAGATCAATCTAACTTCGCGTCTACTCCATCGGACCTCGCCTCCCCTCGCCGTGCACACATCCGCTCCTCATAGACCCGCCTCTCGACGTCACCTACGTCATCCCGCCAGCAATACGGGTTTACGTATTGCTAACAATACGGGTTTACGTATTGCTGTATTAAAGCCAGCAATACGGGTTTAATACAATATATAAATGCCTTATTTAAAAACAATCTATAAAATATCTTTACTATTATGTTAACAATGGTAGGAGACTCAAAAAGACAGGCAAAATAACAGTAGGTAACAATCATTTCTGCCTGCATAGTAATGAGCAGAATAAGTCACCTTGTAGTACCACCACATGACAGCTCGGAGGTGAATCAACGTGGAGATACGTGAACATTTTATAAAGGAAGATATGATGTGATTTGTGTCGGTATCTTACAAGGACCATATTACACCCAAGCAATTAATTTGTCAGCTCCACTTTGGTAACACATGAGAATTCTACCTGTCCATTAGCTAGAATACTGCACTTCCAAGATTCTTTGACGTGCTTGTGGTCTAAACACATTAAAGCCCATGGATTCACAAATGAATTTGTATACAGAGGGCTTCCTGCATTGGGAGGCTGATTGTTTATGGGGAATACAAGTCAAGAAGCATTGTGTAATAATAATTACATAACAAATGACATTGCCACTCCTAATCAAGAGTTCATATAGGAGAGATATCTGGCATGATATGGACCTATGGAAACGGGCAACGAAAAACTGCGAAGCCATCATATTTCTTTGAGTCCAGTTTATTAGTGACAGACAATTGGTCATCAGCCAAATTTACCCTCTAGAAAACTGTACTTCATTATATATTGTTTGGTTTTAAAGATAAACTAAGTATATGTACTTGATTATCAATTATCCTTTCTCCTTCTTCTTCGACTTATTAGGTCTCTTCTAGCTTTCTTTTCCTATAGATCTACATATTCTAAACAGACTCCATGATGACTTAATTTGACCAACTCCCCTTACTGCTGATTGGACGACAACAGTTCTGCTGATAACTAGCTGTTTTAAAAAAAAAATGATACTACCAGTGTTATAAAAGTTCTAAAAGATGAAATTGAGAAAAAAAAGGTATATCACCAATGAATGATCTGCTCCCCGACAGTGTACCCTGAAACAAACTCACTCGTAGATTAGCTACTCTGTATCTCCATTACTAGAATTAATATTAATATTGATTTGATGACATGCTTTAATGGGACAGTTCTACTGTGTTCTATTAAATTACATCTTAACCTCTCCTCATGTTGCTTCTTGGACTTTAACAGGGTTCCCAGCTGTCCTGCATTTGGTGGATCTGCACCTATTGTGAGGTCCTGGCCCTCCATCCCAATTTAGTTCCCTGATGTCCTAGAAGTGTTTGCACTGTGCTGTGTGTACAAGAATGATGCACAGAGAGCCTCAGCTCTTTGTAAGGTCCTGGAAAATGGAGGCCAGGCAGGAGACTGCCAAGTATGCCAAGCTGACAACACGCTTCACTTCCTAGGCAGGTTTGCCCATTATGGGTGTTGCCAGTGACGCATATTCTGTCGTTGACAATGCCCGATCAAAGGCCCGCCCACCTGTCCCGATTCCATACCTCTACATGCTGGGAGCAATGCTTTCATTGTCAATTCTAATAACACAGTAAAACTTTACTTTCATCTCACTCTCTTTCATAGTGAAATCAAGTCAGAGAAAAAGGAACCGTAGCCTAACATTTACAGATTGTAGATAGCGTTTGCCACCAGAGACTGTGGCTGTATAACACAGTGTTGATTCTTCTTGTCAATCTCATATCTGGTCTTTGCTAATGAGGCTTCTGAATATAAACGGCAGCACTTACCATGTGTACAAAAGATTTGATCCCTGGAAAGTACATGGTTTTACCAATACCACACGACCGGTTAACTCATATGCTTATGCAAATATATTCCAAAGAACATTCAAACTGCAGCAGATTAACTGAGAATATCAGATGATCAAGTCTTTTTTTTTTTTTTTCTGTTGAGAAAATATATCCTTGCAGAGTTTTTCCTTGGGGTGTGCTGTGAATTTTGTAGATTCATGTCATGGTGGCAGTGCCATCGTCTTTATTACAGTAATGACACTAAATAATAAAACATGTTCAGTTCTACGACAAGTTGAAAGGTTCAGAAATGCTCTGATGGATAAAATATAACAACTCAAAGTTACTATGACCAGGTTATTAATTTTTTTTATGAAAAACAGTCACTAATCAGGATTTTTACTTATCAAACACATGTTTAATATAAACAATTTCTTTGTGAGTCTGAAAAATAAAATAAATGTACAAAATTGACACCACTATCTCTATTTTAGAACTGAGTGCCTACATCTTGGCTCCCTGTCAGTACATTTTATATGCTTTGCCCTTTCCTGCATAAAGACAGCATAGAGAGGGGATGATAAACAGAAATATATCTCACAACTTAGACACTTACAAAATCGAGATGGGGGGGGGGGGGGAGGGGGGAGGGAGGAGGGGAGAACTTCATGGTGTAGTCTCCACAACTTGGATTAATGGGGATGCCCACAATGGTTGGGGCAGCCCAGAAAGTAGGTTGATCCGTCCACTGAAGGTTGCATATGAGCCTGTCTACAATCACAGACAGCCTCCTACATAGAGGACAATGCAGAGAGTGCTGCTGAAGCGTTCTCTGCATGGTCCCCAGTGCCCATGGGCATGTCTAAAAATACACTTTCACTGTACTATCCCTGGACTGTTTACTGGTGTTTACTGATGTCCCCAAATGCAGGATACCAGGGAACAAAATCAGGACTGTCCTGAAAAAAGTGGGACAGTTGGGAGGCATGCTCAAGCAATATTTTTGTTTCTCCTCCTCTAGTGCAATAGATGTCAGAACAGAACTGCATTATGCTGTGATAAATATTTAATAAAGTTTTTTCAATACTGTAATTTCTAGGGAACGTTCCCCTTCAGTAATTTCTTAAATGGGCACTAAATGCAACAGAACCACTACAGCTCATCGTAGCGTTTAGGTTACCCAGGGTGTCTCTGCTTCATTCCTCGGTTCAGTAACATTTTTAGGAATGGTTTAATATAAAACTGGTACTCTTAAAATTGCAGAGGGAACGCCCCTATCAAGGTTGTAGAGATAATGTGAAATTAACACTTCCACATGATCAATATTAATATCATCCAACCTGGCAAATTTCAGGGTACTTTTCAAATGATATACCGAACTGTGGAAGTATGATAGTGGAACAGTTTTAAGCCCAGAACAAAAGTTAGTCAAATGGAACTCTACTGTTTAATAATCCTCTACATATTAAAAAAAAAAAAAAAAAAAGTTATGCTCTGCGGTTTCATGTAAAAAATTAACAAGTCCCGCAATTTTCAGTGAACGATCTGTGCTCAAAAAGGAGCACTTTTTAAAATGTGGCAAACTTGTTGACTGCAATCAGAGATTAATTGAATGAAGAATTGTACACCGCCCAGATGTATGAGCGAATAGTATTTCAAACAACTGAAACCTGCAGCACACAGGACTTGTCACCATATTAAAAGGCTTAATTGAAAGCGTTTATTAATAAAGGCACTCATGTTTTGCTCAAGTGAGTCTGTATTGTGATTAGTTACCAGGCAAGTAGAAAACAGGGGTTTAATATAAACACAATGAGTGGAACATTTTGCAACACTAATCCACTCTTGTTTATCTGCAATACATAGTTACATAGTAGTAGGTTGAAAAAAAAAAAAGTACGGTACTTAAATCCATCAAGTTTCAGCCTTGAAACTCATTCTTTTCTGGTGTTGATCCAAAAGAGGGCAAAAAAACACAATTGCAGCCAATTCCAGTTACGCCACACAAGGGATACAAAACATTCCTTTGTGATTCCATAATAGCAATCAGATTTCTCCTTGGATCAACATGTTCACATACATATCAATGATATCCTTGAATATATCCTTCTGTGTAAGCAAAAAAAAAAACATCCAAACAATACTTAAAGGGACACTCCAGGCACCCAGACCACTTCTGCCCATTGGAGTGGTCTGGGTGCCAACTCCCACTACTCCTAACCCTGCAAGTGTAATTATTGCAGTTTTTTATAAACTGCAATAATTATCTTGCAGGGTTAACTCCACCTCTAGTGGCTGTCTACTAGACAGCCACTAGAGGGGACTTCCTGGATTATAGCAAAGATTTCCTTTGCTAGAGCGTCGCTGGACGTCCTCACGCTGTGTGAGGACCTCCAGCGTCGCACATTTTCCCATAGGAAAGCATTGAAATTATTTTTCAATGCTTTCCTATGGGGAGCGCCAATGCGCATTAGGTCTCCCCGGCCAGGGGGCGGGATCAGTCTCGCCCACCAGCCAACGGAGACAGTAGGAGGAGCGGCGCGGAGGAGGAGATAGCGTCGAGGGACATCGTCGCTGCCTCAGGTAAGTGACTAAAGGGGTTTTCACCCCTTCAGTAACTGGGGATTGGGAGGGAGAGGGAACCTCCAGTGCCAGGAAAATGGATTGTTTTCCTGGCACTGGAGATTCCCTTTAAGATGCAAATCTAAACAAATGTATTATATTTTTCAATTATATTTATTATTTATTATATTTCATAATTATATATTTATGAAATATCTGAGATTCACATGGTAGAGAAGGTAACAAGGTGATATGATGTAATAATGGGACACTGTAGCATTGTAACACTTTGCTCTCATTTAAGTGGTTATAGTGCCTGGAGTCCTCTGGCTTTGTGCTTCCATTCAGAGTTAAACCATTTTTAAGCTTTTAAAGAAACACTCCAATGGATTTTTGTTTAAGAATTTAGGAGTATATAAGGGTTGTTGTCATTAGCTTGGCTAATATAGCTTGGTTGCTTCATCTAAGTGTTGCTTCTAAGTGTGTGTGGTTGGAGATATTCTGGAGAGTGCTGCTTCTAAGTGTGTGTGGTTGGAGATATTCTGGAGAGTGCTGCTTCTAAGTGTGTGTGGTTGGAGATATTCTGGAGATAAACTGGAGGTAATCTGAGGTATTCAGGAGGATAAATAAAAAGTTAAAATTTGTTTGATTTAAATTATTCACCTAATTGGAATGGCAGACTTCGGTGTAATAGTTGCTATGCATCTGTTTTGCGTTCCACTTTTTGGAGGTTTGGTTGTTGTCTAATCTGTAGACAGTTCTCTATCTTGCGGCAGGAGATTGTATTTTTGAAGTCTGAGATTTGTAAATTATCTGGTAAACAAACTCAGGCTGGAACTGCTGCAAAGCCACTGCCGCAGAGACATACTAGGAATGGCAGATGGATTACTGTAGGATCTGGTAGACTTAGAGTTGTGGATAAAAGGCATATTGAACAGTCTGTTGCTCTACATAATTCATTTTCTGCACTTTCAGAGTGTAATGGTGTTGTGGAGAGAGGAACTGAGGCTAGTGGTGTTGTGGAGAGAGGCACTGAGACTAGTGGTGTTGTGGAGAGAGGCACTGAGGCTAGTGGTGTTGTGGAGAGAGGCACTGAGGCTAGTGGTGTTGTGGAGAGAGGCACTGAGGCTAGTGGTGTTGTGGAGAGAGGCACTGAGGCTAGTGGTGTTGTGGAGAGAGGCACTGAGGCTAGTGGTGTTGTGGAGAGAGGCACTGAGGCTAGTGGTGTTGTGGAGAGAGGCACTGAGGCTAGTGGTGTTGTTGAGAGAGGCACTGAGGCTAGTGGTGTTGTGGAGAGAGGCACTGAGGCTAGTGGTGTTGTGGAGGGAGGCTTGGAGACTATGGTGAGGCCTAATAGAAAGCAGTTGTTGTTGGGGGATTCCATCATAAGAGGTGTGGAGATGGACAATGGTGGTCTTGTGAGGTGTCTTCCCAGAGCTACTGCTCACAGAGACAGGAGACGTATCTGTAATATAGTTAAGCGAGCAAAGCAGGAAGGGGAATTGGATGTACTTGTCCATTTAGGGACAAATGACTTGGCTTGCAATGAGGTTTCAGAGTTTAAGGAAGTTTTTAGTGTTTTCGCCAATGATATACGGCAGGTTGCTTCCACACTGTCATTCTCTGAAGTTCTGCCTGTGCATAACACTCAGAACGACAGGCGGATGCGTATCAGGGACTTTAACTTGTGGCTTGGTGAATGGTGTCGGGAGCAATGATTTGGCTTTATTTCTCATGGTAGCTCTGTTTGGAATGGAAATAAACTGTACAAAACAAATGGTTTGCATCTTTCTCAAAAGGGAACACATTTTCTCAGTGAGCAGTTCAGAGGTTTTGCTAGGATGTATTTAAACTAGGAGGGGGGGCAAAAGGGTGACAAAACATCAATCCAATTGTCCCCCAAAACAAGGAAAGAAGGTGCCTGTAGCAAGTGTGTTAAAAAATGATAAGTTTAGAGTCATGTCTACAAATGCTCGCAGTTTAGGGAATAAGATCCATGAACTTGTGGCAATAATGGCAACTGATAGTGTAGATTTAGTCGCTGTTACTGAGACATGGTATAATAAGAAAAATGACTGGGACATAGCAATACCAGGGTACTCTTTATATAGAAAAGACAGGGAAGGCAGGGAAGGGGGAGGAATGGCACTGTATGTGAAGGATAGCATAAAATCTAGCCTAATAAAAGTTAGTGAGGTGAACATAGAGTCCGTTTGGGTTACGTTAGAATTTGGTAATCACACAGTAATTTGTGTAGGTGTTATTTATAGGCCCCCAGGACAAATTGCAGTTAGATAATCTACTAGTTGAGGAAATAGCTAAAATGACAATGAAGGGGGAAGTTATCATCATGGGTGACTTTAATCTTCCTGATGTGAATTGGAAAACAAAAATAGCTGCTTGTGCAAGGAGCACACATATTCTAAACTCCCTACTGGGATTGTCTCTAAAACAAGTCGTTGAGGAGCCAACTCGTAAAGAGGCCATACTAGATTTAGTGTTAACAAATGGAGATTTGGTATCCGATATTACTGTAGGTGAAAGTTTAGGATCCAGTGATCATCAATCAGTGTGGTTTAATATAAGAACAGTGACTGAGTCACACCACACAAAAACAAAAGTTTTAGACTTTAGAAAAACAGACTTTTCTAAAATTAGAATATGTGTAAAGGAGTCATTATCAGACTGGAGCAATTTAAATAGAGTCCGAGAGAAATTGGATTATTTAAAAGTTGCACTACTGAAGGCAACAGAAAATTGCATTAGGCTTGTCAGTAAAATCAAAAAATTCAAGAAACCACTGTGGTACTCCGCAGATGTGGCCAAAATAGTAAAAAACAAAAAGTTAGCATTTAGTAATTATAAAAAAAACCAGAGTGAGGAAGACAGAATGAGCTATAAGATTAGGCAGAAAGAGGCTAAGCAAGTTATAAGAGCTTCCAAATCACACACAGAAGAGAAAATAGCACAGTCAGTAAAAAAGGGGGACAAAACTTTTTTTAGATACCTAAATGAGAAAAGAAAAGTAAAACAAGGATTAGTTAGATTAAAAACAAAAGAAGGTATGTAGAAGAGGATAAAGGTCTAGCTGACTGCCTCAATGAATATTTTTGTTCGGTATTTACAGATGAAAATGGAGAGGGACCTCAGTTAAGAAAAAGGATAAATGAGTTATTTATTACACGTGAGTTTACAGAGGAAGAGGTTCTATTTCAACTGTCAAAAGTAAAGACAAATAAATCAATGGGACCTGATGGAATACATCCAAAGCTATTAAAAGAGCTTCGTTGTGTACTAGCAAAACCATTAACCAGATTTATTTAACCAATTATTGAGAACAGGAGTAGTCCCAGAAGATTGGAAGTTGGCGAATGTTGTGCCCATTCACAAGAAAGGTAATAGGGAGGAATCGGGCAACTATAGGCCAGTAAGCCTTACTTCAGTAGTGGGGAAAGTGATGGAAACCATGTTAAAGGATAGGATTGTTGAACATCTAAAAACACATGGGTTTCAAGATCAGAGACAACATGGGTTTACTTCAGGGAGATCATGCCAAACTAATCTTATTGATTTTTTTTGATTGTGTAACTAAAATTATAGATCAGGGTGGTGCAGTAGACATTGCTTACCTAGATTTCAGTAAGGCTTTTGACACTGTTGCACATAGACGGCTTATCAATAAACTGCAATCTTTAAGTTTGGATTCCAATATTGTTGAATGGGTGAGGCAGTGACTGAGTGACAGGCAACAGAGGGTTGTAGTCAATGGAGTATATTCGAAGCTTGGGCTTGTCACCAGTGGGGTACCTCAGGGATCTGTACTTGGACCCATTCTCTTTAATATTTTTATTAGTGATATTGCAGAAGGTCTTGATGGTAAGGTATGTCTTTTTGCTGAGGATACTAAGATATGTAACAGGGTTGATGTTCCAGGAGGGATAAGCCAAATGGCTAATGATTTAGGTAAACTAAAAAAATGGTCAGAGTTGTGGCAACTGACATTTAATGTGGATAAGTGCAAGATAATGCATCTTGGACGTAAAAACCCAAGGGCAGAGTACAGAATATTTGATAGAGTCCTAACCTCAACATCTGAGGAAAGGGATTTAGGGGTGATTATTTCTGATGACTTAAAGGTAGGCAGACAATGTAATAGAGCAGCAGGAAATGCTAGCAGAATTGCTTGGTTGTATAGGGAGAGGTATTAGCAGTAGAAAGAGGGAAGTGTTCATGCCATTGTACAGAACACTGGAGAGACCTCACTTGGAGTATTGTACGCAGTACTGGAGACCGTATCTTCAGAAGGATATTGATACCTTAGAGAGAGTTCAGAGAAGGGCTACTAAACTGGTTCATGGATTGCAGGATAAAACTTACCAGGAAAGGTTAAAGGATCTTAACATGTATAGCTTGGAGGAAAGACGAGACAGGGGGGATATGATAGAAACATTTAAATACATAAAGGGAATCAACACAGTAAAGGAGGACACTATATTTAAAAGAAGAAAAACGACCACAACAAGAGGACATAGTCTTAAATTAGAGGGACAAAGGTTTAAAAAGAAAAATATCAGGAAGTATTACTTTACTGAGAGGGTAGTGAATGCATGGAATAGCCTTCCAGCTGAAGTGGTAGAGGTTAACACAGTAAAGGAGTTTAAGCATGCATGGGATAGTCATAAGGCTATCCTAACTATAAGATAAGGCCAGAGACTAATGAAAGTATTTAGAAAATTGGGCAGACTAGATGGGCCGAATGGTTCTTATCTGCCGTCACATTCTATGTTTCTATGTTAATTTAGTAGATATACCCCCAAGGAGAACATGCATGCTTTTATTGCTTCCTTTTTTTGTTAATTTAGGTACATCTAAAAACAGGTTGCAAAAGCTGCAGATCTGTTATCTGCATCCTTTGCAAGCCGTAGGCTTTTTCCACAGCACAGACTTTTAAGCACAGACTTTCAATGCCACTCAATGAGAAGTCTTTGCATGGCAGGTGCTCTGAGCAATCGCTGGCTCATAAGTTTAGCTCAACTGAGCTAAACAAACCAGGAAGTAAGATGAATGTCTGTCTGATTAATAGCTAGGGATGTAACACGCTTCTGTTAAAATCTGCACTTTTTGTAAAATGAAAAAAAAAGGGCACTCTTCACACATAAAACAATTCAGCATGCTAAAGTGCTTTAGGTGTTTGAAGTGGTCCTTTAATGTTAAATGAGAGTCACCAGAGCCCCATTCACCATTAGATTTGGCCCTGTTTTTAATTGCTTTTAGCACATTCATTTTGTTTTATATATTCACATTGCTCTTACAACAGATTATTAAAATACACTTTTGCTTATTTAGAACTAACACTGTTTAATTTGTCTCCCATATTGGAATTAGTGTAGGACCCACCAATACTTGGTCTGTTACTTGATCTGTATCATGGTCACAATTATAGCACTCTGCTGTGTTATTACCTTGTGTCAGTAACTGTCCCCCAGATATCACTGAGACTCTGGAACGTGGATTTCTGTCAACCGTTTATTCAACCTCAAGCACATATTTGCTTCATTAGCGGATTCCCCAGTAACGGTTGTGGTAACTTTGGAATGCCCAAAGTTTCAATCCAGAATTTAACAAACAATTTTTGGTTGTGTGGAATACCCGCTCGGATCTCATTCCTTATCAGCTGCCACAGTGCAGGCGTTTGGGCAATTTCAAACACCATTTGTCTATACTGAAAAGTTCTTAGTGAGTGTTGATAATTAACAAGTGTCTAGAGGCTATGTGAACCTCCAACTGCAAGAATGCATGATGCCAGTCAATTTTAGTAAAAAAAATTATATTGCCTTCAAAGCCCATTTGAAATGATGTCTTCACCACGCCAAAACAACCTTATCCTGGTGGATTCGCAAGGTAATTGACAGAGATAATGATGTTGAAAAAGTTGGGAGCCAGGGCCAAGTTGCTATTCTTTCTTTCTTATTACCTGTTGAGCTAGGACATAAAATATCTGAAAATAGAGTCTGACAGCAGACTAGTGGTTATGGTGCTTAATCGTATTCCTTTAGATGACCAATTCCAGAAGAAGTATTTTTACTTTCTCAATTGGTTACCAAACCTGTACAAGTTAGGCATATATCAAATACATGAGGGCCAAAAAGACACATTGCATATCCTCTATTACTGTTCTTTGTGTTTCAGAGATAGCCAAATTAGTAGCCACTGTTTGCACATGTGGACAGTGGCTTGAGGGAACGCTGTGTACAGTCACCTTCACAAAACGGTCAATAGGAAAATCGCCAACAGCCGTATGGCATCTCGCAGTTTATTCAACACTTCCATTCATCAAATTTAATGAGAGGAACAGCAGCTGAGTGTTGCATATCCCATAAACCTCCAGTTGACAGATAAAAGAAAAGGCATTCCAGCAATTAATAAGGCTCAAACCAGGATCCAGCATTATTATATGTTAACATCAACATGTAAGGATTCTGGATTTTATAAATGTCAAATACAGAGCTACCATTTCCCATATTAACTAGTTGTTGCTCTAAGTTATGCAGTACTTAGACACAAAGCTGCATTATAGTTCATCTGGCTAATACCTATTGATGTTCTTACTCTACATGAAGACATCTAATCTTCTTTTAAATATGCTAATACTATTAGCAGACACTACACAATGGGTGTTGCTAATGAACAGAATAAGAGCTTTCATGCTAGTCTAGCTGCTAACCCGGTTTATAAGCTGGCAAATGGGAATGACTAATTTCTCACTCACTAGACAAAAAAAATGCAGTTAAAAAAAAATAATAATAATAAAAAAAATGATATTTATATATATATATATATTAAACTGGCTATTGGTACAGTATAAACAGATTAGCTTTTCTATTCTATGATTAACAGGAAATTTCAGTTACATTTTAAAAGCCTCAAGATGACTAAAGTTCATATATATATATATATATATATATATATATATATATATATATATATATATATATATACACACACACACACACCATTGTTTTCTTTCTCTGAATGTTATCACACAGGTGGGCTGAGTTTAAAGTCGTCCTGTATGTAACTAATTATTAGATTCAATTAATATATTTTTTAAATAAATAGATTTAACAATATTGATATGCAAATATGATAATGCTCCTTTATAGCATCTTAAATGTTGTCACTATTATACGATACTTTCCCTTCATCCGAATGGAACCGAACGCTAGCTCCCTGCCGACCGTTCGCATGAACAAACCCATGAATGGTCCTCAGCGGTACTTAGCTGCGAAAGTTAGGGAACTATTATCGTCATGAAGTGATCTTGCTGTTCCCTGCCATCTTGGTCTGGGGTTTTGAACCACTTTGTGACCAGCCAGGAATGTGCTTTTCTGAGGGAAGGTGCCTGAGACTAAGGGGAACAAACAACCTGAGAGCCAGGCAAAGCACCCCGTATTTTGGACGTAGGCGCTCATGAAAGTTGACTGGCAAAAGCACCAAATGCTCTGGAACTATTTCGGGCTAGGACCACGTGTGCGGCCGGTCAGTACTTTAACACAGTGGCGTTTCTCCTACACTGCATGGATCTGAGCGCTTAGATCAGGACTGTTTGGAGATGTAGCATTTTTATGTTCATTATATGTTTTTATGTTTGGCTCTCTGTTCCTGGGAGATATTTAGCTTACTGGTATTTAACTCCATTATCTCCCAGGCACAGAGATTCCTGGGAGTGGCTTGTATTGTATTGTTAGGAGACCCCCTGTTAGGGTCTGTGCATAAAAGGCAGAGTTTAGCTCATTAAAATCAGTTGTACTCCCAGCACCTTGTTCTAGCTCGCAGGGAAAGTCCTTGTAAGGACTATAGCTTCCAGGATTGTGTTTGTCGTTGAGTCCGTGGGAGGAAATAGAGTTAGTCCCCTATCCTGTTCCAGGATGGAGAGGCTCCAGGAGGACCACAGTCAAGACACAGCGACTGGGGCAGAGGCGCTGGGGTTTTTCCCCAGTTCCAGATAGGATGCGATCCTTGGCGGAGGTAGCCAGCCGGGGTACAGGGAGCTCCACTACAGCATGGACCCACCATATAATACAGTACCACACTTCCATAATCACATACACTATGATGGTACTTTTACTTGCTCGTTTTTTTTAGCCATAAGCAGGTTGTGCTGTAATGCATCAAGGGGTGTTGACTAATTAAACGTATCGAAACACACATCCCATCAATGCTCCATTACATGGTCCCAGTCACATGCATAAACTTTTTCTTAACATGCTGTAGAATGCTATTCTGATTCAGTTTATGTTTATGCTTATTACACAAGTACACATCATAATATTGCCTATGTCGCCTTTGTTTTCATGTGATGTACACTATCATTCCGTTACTAAACGTTGACTGCTTCCAATTAACCTCCCCCAGGTGGAAAGGTGGTTGCTTGTGTTGAAAACAATAAAACATATTTAAAACAAAATATGCATTACTCACATTCACAAGGACTGTAATGGTGAGAGATGTATGGAATTTTATAACAGGACAGGAGGCTTCATATTTTGCATAATCTTTCTTTACTAAAACTCCAGCAGCACAGGTTTAACAATAAAGTTTAGTGAAAAAAAAAACACATTGCCATAAGGTATAAAAGGCCCTTCCTCTTGCATCATTTCCTCTTTCTTTGCTGCTCCAGTCAGACAGGTCAGAGTATTTTATTCTCTGCTATTGAATTTACATTTACACTGTCAGAGCTTCCTTTCTCTGCTCATTCTTACTACTGAATTTACATTTACACTGTCAGAGTGTCCATTCTCTGCTCATACTTACTATGGAATTTACATTTACACTGTCAGGGCTTCCTTTCTCTGCTCATTCTTACTATGGAATCTACATTTACACTGTCAGAGCTGCCTTTCTCTGCTCATACTTACTGTTGAATTTACATTTACTCTGTCAGAGCTTCCTTTCTCTGCTCATTCTTACTATGGAATTTACATTTACTCTGTCAGAATCTTGTATTCTCTGCCCATTCTTACTATGGTTTTACAGTCACACTGTGTTTGATGGATTGTCTCTATATTTGATTATCACTATTTATTTTCTTAAATTTTTCCCTTTCTCCCCTATATCCCCACCTATACTACCTTTGCTTCCCTCTCACTATCTCCCTGTCATTCATTTCGCGATCGCGGCAAGTTACCACGATCACGCTTATCAAACCAGGGACTGGGGCATTGGTTAGGGTCAGCGGGAGGGGGAGTGTGGGAATCCGCGTTACCGGCATTAAGATTTGCACGCGAACGGCGGCCATTTTGGGTATCGCAGACCGCGAGATCCAGGGCGGCCAGCCACCTTCCCAGACCGTGATTCACACGGTCTGGAATGCTCTCATTTCTCCTACAGGGTTTTCAATGCCTGTCAGGAGCTGTGATATACATAGCACCATGTGTGTGTGTGTGTGTATATATATATATATATATATATATATATATATATGTGTGTGTGTGTGTGTGTGTGTGTATATATATATTTGTGTATGTATGTGTATATATAGATGTTTCACAATGTATTTCATGCATTAGGGTAGCTCAATGGGCTAATACACTAGCAGTACACTGTCTATCCCCACTGAAGTAGATAAAATAGGAATCACCTATTTGGGTAACCAGAGAATGTGTTCACGGTTTTATATCTTGTGATCTATTAATTTCTGTGTATTTTTCGTATCCACGCTGGCGGGCCGCAACTGCTAGCCGCGCTGTCGTTTTGGCGCGAACGGCGGTCATCTTAGATCTCGCACCTGCGAGACCCACGACTGCCATTTGCGCCCCTAGCGGTTATGACTCACGTTGGATATGTATAGTTAAGTATTTCCATTAAACAATAATTTACTGTGGATCATTGCTGATAACAAACTGCACTGTACATTAGCCATTACACTGCTGCAGAGTGTCTATACAGAGGTAACCCCTCTCAGTTGGGGGTGAACCCCACTCACGCTCCTGCCAATACCATAACAGGAGTGACCCCCTATGCTGGGTGACCCCCAAGCGGAGCCATACAGCACTCGGTGCAGGATTTATTCAGGGGTGACCCCCCTTTCAGATGGGGTGACCCCCCACAGGCTCAAAGAGACACAGTGCACGCAGGTTCAACATCCTGCCATACACTAACAAGATGACTCTATGCAGTGAATATTGGACACCCACACTACGACTGGGGTGATCCACGCACCTCCTTACCAAGGAGTGAGGAAATTGCAAATGTACAGGCCCCACAATTCATATATTGTTGGGTGAACCCCAAACCAAACAGGCCCTCCACCCTTGACGGGTGCGGCCCACTTATACGACCGCTCATCCCGGTCGCACAGAGGGTGACCCCCTCTTCAGGCCACTCGACCCCATGCGACCTGAGGGTCTCGGGTCAGATAACACTGGGTGACCCCCAGTCATTAGTGGAAGCCGACTGTACTACTACTCACGTACTTCAGTACCTGACATTCTCCTGTCTTTCACAGAGAGGAATACTCCACTACTTCATGTTGAGTGACTCACCACAATCACCACCATCTGACTTCCAGTCAATGATAAATTCGGTGGTGGCTGCCTCAGTGGAGAAGGCTATTGCCACTGGTGCAGATCCCGAAAACAGACACCGACACCGCAACGGCCACTGAAACGGAAGACACTGACTTCCTTACAGAAGTCCCCAGAATAAAACTATCCAAACTTTATTTTCTGTGCACTTTATTATTGGGGCGACCCCCCTTACTACTGGGGTGACCCCCACACTCAAAGATGTGCATTCACCAACGGATTACTGTGCACTTTTTTTATTGGGGTGACCCCTTTATAGGAGGCGACCCCCACAGGCTCAAGTGTCACAGTACAAGCAGGCTCATCCCCTGCTATATCATTAAGAGTCACAGTGCAAGCAGGCTCATCCCCTGCTACATCATTAAGAGTCACAGTGCAAGCAGGCTCATCCCCTGCTATACAATTAAGAGTCACAGTACAAGCAGGCTCATCCCCTGCTATATCATTAAGAGTCACAGTGCAAGCAGGCTCATCCCCTGCTATACAATTAAGAGTCACAGTACAAGCAGGCTCACTCCCTGCTATATCATTAAGAGTCACAGTGCAAGCAGGCTCATCCCCTGCTATATCATTAAGAGTCACAGTGCAAGCAGGCTCATCCCCTGCTATATCATTAAGAGTCGCAGTGCACGCAGGCTCACCCCCTGCTATATCATATGTATATATGACTCTATGCATGGTACCCACAATACGACTAGGGTGATCCACATACTCCTCACTGAGGAAGGGGAAAAATTTTGCAGTAATCAGACTCCAACACTCGTCTGCGGACTTCTGTGCACTTTATTATTAGGATGAACCCCTTTACTACTGGGGTTATTCCCCCACTCGCAGATGCGCATTCCACATGGAACTATGGCCGGAGGTGCTCTAGGTGTCCTAACACATTTACACATGTACCTAGTCCATATATATATATATATATAGATATATATACTCAACAGACGGAAAGGTCAACAGACGACCTCTCACTCAAGACTTTCAGCCTAGGTTAATTGCAGTGGCAACCTCAATGCAGACAACAATCCCCAATAGGCTGGGTCAGGGTCTTGCAGAGACTGTGAACCATGGTACCCCATCTGCCTATGAATTCATGAGCTACTAGGCCCGGGGCCAAGCACCCATATACAAAGGACAAGTGCAAGTATTCCATCACGGACTCTCCAAATAATTACATCAAGCCTGGGAACAGAACCTCGATGTGCCGGAAAGTTATCCAAAAAAACATATTAAGGAAATCTCCGGAGACTCCACGGATTTGACCGCTACACGGTCAGACAACACACAGAGATCGACGAAATGGGGGTTGCCAGGCCTTCATCCACGATCTATACAATTGTAGCCACAAAACCTAGGACAAGGAGACTGTGTGTTCGACTCCGGGTCGCACGCCCTCACTCACTTCACCCCAACAACAGAACATTACTGAGAAACAGCTATACTCTTACATTTCTCCGGTTTCAACGCTCTCATGGTGTAACCATGGGCAGCGGTCTACCTTATTATGAAATAAGGAAGCTACCTCTACTCGAGTAGGGAGGCTAGAATACTCCGGATGGCTGAAGGATAGGACACAGGATTCCTCTATACTCCTGGGCTGAACGACCCAGTAGGGTAACTTAGCTCAATGAACTAATGCTTAATCTGGATACCTGGTCGACCATTGGGGGTCGAAGCCCACATCTTCCAGTACCACCCCTCTATGGGTACTGGAGGACCACAAATCTCACATATGAGGAAACTTACTTATTTCCAAGAAGCGCTGGGCATTCGCTCCAGACGTCACTGATTAACTCAGGGATAATTTTATGCTCACAGTAGTCGGGAGACTACCATTCTGGCACCATCCTACAGCTTCCCCACACCTAGGTGGGTTCAATCATTAGGATTGGACGGACACATACCCGTCCAGGATAGTCACACCAGGGACCCATTTGTCCATTTTGTTTTTTCATCGACGGGACCAAACAAATCAATTCACATGTCTATCATTAAGGTACGACCCATGGTACCCAAGAATCCTTTATAACCGGTCATGGCGCCCTTTGCCACAAGGGAATCCACTACCTCACCTATCTAGACTACAAGACGTTACTTACTACACACGTAATCGACAATCAGTCTCTAGGGCTGGAAGGCTCGCTGCACATACCCCTACCAGAGAACCATGATCTGGAGAAGAGACGGCCGGTGTCGAGATTACCGACAACCTACAGCTAGCCTGGGACAGATCCGATAGTTGTATTCTCCTACATTTGGACAATATCGCCGCAACCGACTACACAAAACACCTGGACGGAGTCTGGTATCAGACTCTAATAATATCGGAGGACATTTACCATTTCTAAATTACACGCAAGGTTACCCTACGACTAGGGTTCCCTCAGAAGATTACCTGTTTCGTATCAACAACTGACAACGGGACTCCTTGGTCACCATCGCATGACGGAGATCTGGGTGACACGCACCTCGCCACTACAGCAGAATCGAAGGGGCTCCCGATCCTATTGACTCCATTCTGGGCTATCCACTGCCCTTCCACTGTCTCCCTTTTACGGACAACCCACAAGATACCATCGGAGACTTTGGCGGCTCATGTTCCACGACAGGACTTTTCGTATTCTGCGAGGCGTCATACGCTCCAGAACCAGTATCGGAATACACTCGGTTATGGGTCTTAGTCATGGTTCTCGCTATTCCTACGGGTTTGTCCTATGGATTTGGATACTCACTCCAACTAACCCTCGAGGAATCTCACAATCGAGACAGCCTCTCTCTCTCCCTTTGTATACTATGCCTTTCACACCGGTTATGGCCAGCACCTTACCGAGTGGGCACGTTGACCATTGCTCATATGGTTGCGGTGATCGATTGGTTATCAGTCATTCGGGTCATGGATGCGTCTTAGACATCCACGACGCATCTTCCTTCACCGATGTTCATTGGCCGGGTTACGAGAAGAGAATTTCAGGGTGTTCTACTTCCTCGGACTCTTCACACATCCTGTGTTGTTCCATAGCGTTAAAAATGCAAAATATGAAGCCTCCTGTCCTGTTATAAAATTGTAGATTATGCTAGCGCAGTGTACCTATAATCTTAATTTTATTAAGGACAGGAGGCGAGTATTTTCCCACCCTGCTTTTTACCTCCCTAATTACCATTCCTTGGGTTGTACTTCAATAAAAGATTTGAATTCAGGGTGTGTGGTTATCTCTTTATTACGTGGTTTATTTCATATCACATCTTGAAATTACGACTGCTATCTGTTATGATTTCCTAATACATACAATTTGACTATATTAATGTCTCCATCATAGCTACCTATTTCGGTTAAAATATTCTTGTCTCATCTGATAAATTCCTTTTACGTAAAGTACTACGGAATAAACTGGCGTTTTATAAACGGTAATATTGATTATGCTAATAATAATAATAATGAGGACAAACAGTTCATTTCCAAATCCCTTTCACGTCTTTTGTTTCTTTTCAGTTTGATTCTTCTTCATGGATCAATACATGGGATCGTCTTCGCACTCTACGACAATCCTCCAGTCGGGATTTGGATCATTTACAGTCTGATTCTTCGTCGTTATTATTTATTGTAATAGCAGGATATGTTTATGATTATCTCGCACCAAAGAAAGAGGAAATGATGCAAGAGGAAGGGCCTTTTATACCCTATGGCAATGTTTTTTTTTTTTTCACTAAACTTTGTTAAACCTGTGCTGCTGGAGTTTTAGTAAAGAAAGATTATGCAAAATACTCGCCTCCTGTCCTTAATAAAATTAAGATTATAGGTACACTGCGCTAGCATAATCTACAATTCTACATTTTATGAAAATTTTCACAACTCAGACACATATTACTTAAATATGGGAGATTAGTAAATGTAACATTTAAAAAATTTGGGTAGTGACTACAGTCCTCCAAGTCTGATTGTTGAGGGTTAACTATAATACTGAAACCATCTATCACCCATAAAATATTATTGCTATCCTAGCCTATGGGTCATAGAATGATGTATTTATTGGAGGAACCATAATATACTACACATAAATAAGGACATGCCATTGTTAATCATAAAAGAGATGACAAAGGTGTGAATAGATGTGTTATCCATCTTGTGGCTAGTGTGTTATCAGAGAGCCTCACATCGGTTGTATATAAACAGATAAATATCCAGGAGATGGATATAATAACAGAAATTATGGAAAATGGTGTTTACGTTTAAATTGAGTCACAAGTACTACTGATAAACCAAAGAGCAGTCAAAATAAAATTATTGCCAAATATTAGTATGCATCAGCTAGAAAATAGGTATAATACTCTTCCTATTTTACAGTCCTGGATTCGGAAGGATAGCCCCAATTTAGGGTATGTGTGCTGCTGTCATGGTGCACACGCTAAGACTTACACAGCTCACCTAAATACATTCTTAGGAGTTTATCTATTTTCACACTTTGCACGTTTATACAATACATTTAAGATATACATTTGATCAATTTATTTGTGGGGCCGGACCAAGGTAAAATTATGCAATCCCTACTGATTATGCAAGGGTGGCAGATAAGACAACAGAGTTATCACGCCAATAAAGAAGTTTTCAGAGTCTTCCTTTGGTTCATAAAAACTTGCTTTATGTACCAATCAGCTTTGTGTTATGGAGGTTCCCACCGGCGCACAACACGTGGACAGCAATGTCAAAAGCCAAATTGTTTAGATGGGATCGATGTAAAATTTCCCTATAGTAAAATCAGCACTACGGAAAAGATGTTCTTGTCACAACAGTGAACCTTGTTTCCTTTCAAAGCAAAATCACCACTCACAGCAGCTGCCATGGTGATTTTCAGATTACATCAGGATAAGAGAGATAATCATTTCGGGAGACGAGAACAGACATACAATGCCAAGTACAATTACATTTGTAGCAGTGGTGGTGGTTAAAAAAAAAAAAAAAAAAAAAAAAAGGAAAGGAAAGGAAACCAAAAAAGAAAGAAAAAAAAAAAATACGAAATGGGATCGTTAACATTATCCTATTGATAATATTTATTGCTGAAATGCTTTCTAAATCTAATAAAAAGAGATTAGGGAATGCAAAATCTATTCCAACAAGCATATCAATAAAGCACAGTATGTTAATGATTGAGGACTAGTTTAATAACAACTGATCTACCACACATTTGTTGGACAACAATGACATTTACATTTAATAATAACAAAGGGATTCAGTAAAAAGGAGGATAAGGAAGGGAAATAACAGATTTGAGAATGTACGGTATATACTCGAGTATAAGACGAGTTTTTCAGCACATTTTTTGTGCTGAAAAACCCCCACTCGTCTTATACTCGAGTTAATGTCTGTATTATGGCAACTTACATTGCCATAATACAGACCAGGACCGCCGGGCTCATTACAAGCCCGGCGGTCCTGTTGGGGGCTGGCAGGAAGCTGTAACTTACCTTCACAGCAGCTCCTGTCAGCTCCCTTCTCTCTCCTCCGGTCAGCTCCCTCTGCAAATCTCGCGGGTTACCGTGGCAACGCTCCGCGCGGCCGCAAGATTTGCAGAGGGAGCTGACAGAAGCTACTGTGAAGGTAAGTTACAGCTCTCTGCCAGCCCCCCCTCCTACAGCCCATCCACTGGACCACCAGTGAATGAGAGCCCCTCTCCCTGGCCAGCTAACAAGCAGGGAGGGGGGACGAAAAAAATATAAATACAAATTTAAATAAAATAAAAATAATATATTAATAATAGTAAAAATAATAATAATAATATAGAAATAAAATATAATATATAAAAAATAATAATTTAATATTAAAATAATAATAATAATTAAAAAAAATAATAAAAAAGCCCACCCCCCACAAGGCTCTGCATCAGACACACAAACACACACTGCATTCATACACACCCACACTACACACACTGCATTCATACACAAACACTGCATTATATACACACACACACTACGCACACTGCATTCATACGCACACTGCATTCATACAGACACTGCATTCATACACACACACACACA